>NC_084796.1:130336817-130936817 GCF_963169125.1 Humulus lupulus
GAGGACTTTCTTGGAAGTGATTGTTGCCAGAGGTTCGGCTTCAGCCCACTTCATGAAG
Organism: Humulus lupulus; assembly: GCF_963169125.1. Lineage (NCBI taxonomy): Eukaryota > Viridiplantae > Streptophyta > Magnoliopsida > Rosales > Cannabaceae > Humulus > Humulus lupulus. Next base: position 130,336,876 of record NC_084796.1, read on the forward strand.
TAGTCGATAGCCACCACAGCGTAGCGGACCCCGCCCTTTCCAGTAGGGAGGGCGCCAACCAGGTCGATTCCCCAGACCGCGAATGGCCACAGGGACGAGATCATCTTCAGCTCGACTGGGGGAGCTCGTGCAATCATGGAAAATCGCTGGCACTTGTCACACCTCTTGACGTATGAGACTGAGTCCTTCGACAGAGTGGGCCAGTAATACCCCTGCCTTAAGACTTTTAGGGCCAAGCTTTGCCCCCCAGTATGGTCCCCGCAAAAACACTCGTGCACCTCCTGCAAGATGGTCTTTGCTTTTCCTGGCAGAGCACATCGTAGGAGGGGCAGGGAGTGCCCACGCCGGTATAGCACCCCGTCTACCATCGTATACCTTGGAGCCTGGTATAGTATCCGTCGTGCGTCATTACGCCCCTCGGGTAACTTTCATTCAGTGAGATACTCGAGGATGGGGGTCATCTAGGTCGGTCTAGCATCGATCATCTCGACCTCCGCCCCGACCTCTTCTATACTTGGTTTCTCCAAGAACTCTACCGGTACTAACCCCAAAGTCTCCGTCTCCCTGGAGGTAGCGAGCTTGGCGAGGGCGTCTGCATTAGCGTTCTGCTCTCTAGGTATCTGCTCGATTGAGCCCCGTTCAAATGCGGACAGCTCGAATTTTACCTTTGCTAGGTAAGCAGCCATCTTGGTCCCCCGTGCTTGATATTCACCTAGCACCTGGTTTACCACGAGCTGGGAATCGCTGAAGCATTGAACGGAGCTGGCCTTCAGCTCTTGGGCTACCCTTAGCCCGGCCAGCAAAGCTTTGTATTCGGCCTCGTTGTTGGATGCCTTGAATCCGAATCTCAACGCTGAGTGGAATCTATGCCCTTCTGGGGACATCAAAATGATTCCCGCCCCGGAGCCGTTCTCATTAGATGAGCCGTCCACGAAGATCTTCCATGACGCCTGGGCTGATGTGACCTGAGGTGAATCTTCCACAGAATCCTCTCTGAATCCTGTGCATTCCGCCACAAAATCGGCCAGGGCCTGGCTTTTTATTGCAGTTTGTGGGGTGTACAAAATCTCGAACTGACTAAGCTCAATAGCCCACTTCAACAGGCATCCCGATGCTTTAGGTTTTTGCAAAACCTGTCGTAAAGGTTGATCGGTTATGACGTGTATTGAGTGGGATTGGAAATACGGCCTAAGCTTTCGGGAGCCATGATAAGACAGAATACCATCTTTTCCATCAACGGGTATCGGGACTCGGCCCCGAGAAGTCTCTTGCTGATGTAATAGACTGGTTTTTGAACCCGGTCTTCTTCTCGGACCAATACGGCACTAGCTGCATCTTATGTGACAGCTAGGTAAAGGAAAAGAGGCTCCCCTGTCGTTGGTTTCGACAATACGGACGGCTCAGCCAGATGCGCTTTCAGGTCAAGGAAGGCACTTTCGCACTCCTCTGTCCACTCGAACTTCTTATTTCCCCGGAGCAGGTTGTAGAATGGCAGGCACTTGTCGGTTGATTTAGAAATAAATCGATTAAGGGCTGCCACCCTTCCTGTCAGTCCTTGGACGTCCTTTCGCGACCTAGGTGAGGGAAGCTCGAGCAATGACTTGATCTTATCGGGGTTTGCCTCGATTCCTCTAGTGTTGACAATGAAACCCAGGAATTTTCCAGACGCGACCCCAAAAGTGCACTTCTGTGGGTTAAGCCTCATGCCGTACTCCCTTAGTATCTTGAAGCATTCCTCCAGGTCGAAAACATGGTGATTGGCAGTCTTCGATTTGACCAGCATGTCATCCACGTATACTTCCATGTTCTTCCTGATCTGGCTGGCGAAGATCCTATTCACCAATCTCTGGTATGTAGCACCGGCGTTCTTCAATCCGAACGGCATGACCTTGTAACAATAGACGTTAGTTGGGGTCATGAAGCTAGTGTGCTCCTGGTCTGCCAGATTCATGGCGATCTGATTATAGCCTGAGTACGCGTCCATAAAGGACATGAGCTCGTGCCCCGCCGTGGCGTCCACCAATTGGTCAATCCTTGGTAAGGGAAAATAGTCTTTGGGGCAGGCTTTGTTCAGATCGGAGAAGTCGATGCATCTGGCAGACCAGGGACTTTCAGTGCGAGGTGGCGGACAGAGGTGATGGCTTCAAAAGCTATAAGTGTAGATCGACCCAAAATGGCATTGTATGCGGCGGGACAGTCGATGACCACGAATTCAAGGAGTTTTGAGACTGTCTGAGGTCCCTCCCCTAAGGTGATCACGAGCTCGATCGTCCCTATAGCCGCTGATCCTTCTCCAGAGAAACCATAAAGCGTCATGGAGGTCGCCTTCAGCTCGGCAACACTCAAACCCATCTTTTCCAGCTTGGACCGGAATAGAAGGTTTACCGAGCTCCCATTATCGATCAGCACTCTCCTAACCCTCCGATTAGCGAGCTGCACTACTACGACTAGAGGGTCGTTATGGGGGAACTGAACGTGGCTGGCATCTTCTTCAGTAAAAATGATTGGTTGCCTTTCCAATCGCTGCTGCTTTGGCAGATGCTGCTCGGGGACGAACTCTACTCCATTATGAGCCTTAGGTTCATTGACGTACCTCTTTTGGGAACCTCTGCTCATGCCAGCCAAATGAGGACCTCCAGAGATTGTGGAGATCTCTCATCCTATTACTGGAGGAGGGACGTCCTGATCAACCCGAGACCCGAGCTGAGTGACCGGGACTTCTGGAGCTGGACGGGCCGCGGGAACTCTGTTCTGCGTGTATTGAGCCAAGGGGTCGGCTCAGATGAGAGTCTTGATCTCATCCTTCAGGTGTCTGCAGTCATCGGTATTGTGACCAACGTCATTGTGGAAACGAAAAAACTTAGAGGGCTCTCGCTTCCCCTTCTGGTGCTTTAACAGCTCCGGCTTCTTCCAGGGGAGGCGAGCAGAGTTTGCTAGGAAGATGTTCTCCCTAGAGTGGGTGAGCTCCGTATAAGTCACGTAGATCGGCTTAAATTTTTCTTTGGGCCGTGCTGGTTGCCCTCGCCGTTCCCCTTTCTCTTGCCTCCACCAAACTGGTTATTCTGTGTAAAGTTCTGGGTCGCTGTCACAACCTCCGTTCCCACTTCAGCGGGCTGCTCAGGGACGTGGCTGGTTCCCGCAGCTGAGGCTTGGGCCTCCTCCAAGTTGATCCACCCCTGGGCCCTATTTATGAATTTGTTTATAGAGTTGACTCCCTTCCTTTGTATCTCATTCCAGAGTCCCCCTCCGATGAGGATTCTAGTTCTCAAAGCCATGAGCTTGGAGATATCATCTGCGTCTCTAGCCCGAGCAGCGACGTTCGCGAACCTGCTCAGGTAAGCCTTCAGAGGCTCGTCAGGTTGTTGCCTCACGTTGGCCAAGGAGTCGGCCTTGACGCGGGCAGCCTGGGAAGCTCGGAATGCTCTCTTGAAGTCAGTAGAGAAAGTTTTCCAGGAGCTGATTGACTGTTTCTTATTCTATTTGAACCACTGCCTAGCCGGTCCAGTCAGTGTGGAGGGAAATATTAAACACCTCAGCTCGGGGCCAATGTTGTGGGCCATCATCAGGGTATTGAACATACCCAGATGATCTGACGGATCTCCGTCTCCGTTGAATTTGGATAGGTGCGGCATACAGAAACCAGGCGGGTATGCCGTTGCTGCTATGCTGGGGGCGAAGAGCTTAAGTTCGTCCCCCGAATCGTATTCATCCTTTTCTTTTTCTGACAGGAGCTTCCTCATTAGCTCCTCCAACTGAACCAGGCGCTCAAGGGTTTCGTCCTGATTTCCTTGGTTATTCCGGGGCTGTTCAACAGCTCCGGATCCATTGTACACGTTTGGCGGGTTATCGTCCCTCTTACCTTGAGATAGGTTATATGGGACATTCCCACTGTCGCGTACCTCAGACAGGTCTTCCCTTGGGTGAGCACGGCTGCCATTTCCAACTGGGTTTCCCCTTTGAGAGGTAAGATGATCTCGGAGATCACCCCTCGGGGTGGCTTGAGGACTCTGCCCCAAGCTCAGGCATTGGTGCAGGTCTCCGCCAGAAAGGTCACTACGGCGGCTTCCGGTCCAATAGCTCCCATTTGAGAAGCTCGGAGCCCGCCTCTGGGGATGAGGATCTAGGACTTCTCTGGGCACCCTGCTATGATGGGAAGGTCCTGCGAAAGGTGGGTTTCTCCTGCTGCTCCCATAAGCTGGAATATCTCGGATAGGTCGGGGAGGAGACGGATATCTTATCGGTGAAGGAGGATGTCTGACCGGGGATGCAATCCTGGTCCCGTCAAGGTGGATCAAGTTAGGTAGGGGCCTCTCGGCCCTGCCAACCTGCGGGTCTTGCGCTTGGCGGTCTGAACGGGGCGCAGGACGACTGGCCGGGACGGGTTGTTGCTGTGAGCCCTCCCCGAATCTCCTTCTAGAATTCCCTCGAACCCTCCTGGGTGCTCTCGAGGGTGGTAGCGAGCTTGGAGTTGAAGTTCGGACCGAGCGGCTATACTGTTGCTCGGCCCTGGGTAGTTCTTCGAAGGTTATCTCTCGGCGGTGCGATGAGGAAGTAGAGTTGGATGTCGGGGGTCTGGCTGACTGGCTAGGCCTGGATCGATTACCCCGGTGGGACTTATGAGTCTCGCCTTGTCTCTTTCCGACGTTAGCGACGGTTGTAAGAGGGGCTAGTCGGGCCAACACTTCCTTAATCTGCTGGTTTGCTTTTGCCAGCTGACTCCTCAGCTAAGTATTCTCCATCTCTACTGCCGTGTAAAAATCCGGGTTCGAATTAGGTGGCCAGGTCGCTGAACTTCCAGTGTCATCTTGGCCTATTGGCTGCTTGCCCGGCCGCTGCTGAACTTCAAGGTTTTGCTCACCAGAGATGGCGGCATGATGGGCCTCCTACCCATCATGTTTGTTTGCCTCGTTACCGTGTCTTGACCGAGTGATCACCATGGTTGGGTATTTGCGATAGCACCAATCTAACAAGCTCCCAATGAAAGCACCAAACTGTTGACGCGGTTCTTCGCCAACAGGTAATTAAGAAATTAAGAGAATGGGATTAGTGCTATGTAATGAACCGAAATAGATGAATGATCTTAAAATGAACTGATGATTCCAATACTTTTTTAGGTGTTTCAAAGGTTAAAATCCTTCTACTCCACCAGCCAATATTATTGCTATATTTCCGGTACTCTTTACAGGGTATTTCTTTACACAATGGAATCCAACCCCTTGCAACTCCTGGGGTCTCCATATTTATAGGAGAGGACACCTGGGGGTCGGCAAGGGGGCCATCCCGTGACCTTCTTACCCATCATGTCACTCTTGTGACATTCATGATTAATTCCTAAAACCTAACAAATGAAGTGTGGTCTAATCAATAGGTAAGGGGGATAATGGGTCGCACGGCCCAACCCAGTCGTGGGTGCCTGAACACGCATGTTTATGCTGCGTGTCCGAGAATTCAGGGATATATTAGACACGTTATGTCTGATATATGCACGTTTACATTGCGTGGTTGAATTTATAAAGGGTCATGGCTTCCAACTCAAGCTCGGCCTCGAGCTGGATGCCTTCTTAACTCGCGATCTTCATACCTCTGACTCGGATCCTTAGTGATCTTAATAAAGCTTTGGTCACCTCGAGCTAAAGAGGTAGGACCTGATAACAACAGCTCCGGGCATGTGGCCTCCACGTGGCTAAGATAATTATGCCATGTCTCAGCTCGCTAATAGCCCGTGGAAAATTAGGGCGTACAAAAGCAAACAAACAATTAAATAAAATAAACAAACATTTAAATAAAATAAATCACTACACTTAACACTTAAATAAAATAAAAACACAAAATTTTAGTAACAAAAAAAAATTGGTGCACAACAAGTTATTTCTCAAAAGTAAGTAATGGAAGATCAAGATTAATTAGATCTTCAATGTTACGAACAATTAAGTCTTTAAATTTTGATTTCAATATTGTACTGAAAAGTTGTTGGAATATTTTTATTCAAATTTATATTTCAATTGGTCAAAACTTTACAAAACTAATAGTCATCCATTATATTTTGGTAGATAAAAAGTCATTAATTAGTTGTCATTTCAAAGATAATTTTTTAAATACTCAATTTCAAAAATAAATTTAAAAAAATTCAAAATATTATAAATTCTTCCCTTTATCATATTTTCAAATTAATATTTAAAAAAATCGAAAATTTATTAATTATTCCTTTAATAATTTGAAATTCCCAACTATACATTATAATTAATTACGAAATTTAAATTTGTATTTTATTATGTAATATGGAAAGTTTTATTTTTTATTTTTTTTAATGTTCATTTATGGCTATTGTTGACCCAAGATTTGGCCAACTGACACGGAGTCGAAACGTGATTGATATGATCGAATATATAGAGAAGAACGTAATGACAAAAGTAAAGAAAACACAGCAATTTATAGTGGTTCAGCCCCAAGATCTGGTAATGACCTACGTCCACTTAGACTGATATTGATATAAGAATCAGAAGGGTGATCAAAGAACCAAGGTTCAATGAGTTTCACTAACCTCTGAAGAACAATACAAGTTTACTTGGAGAATTACTATAGTTTCAAATGATTCAAAAGCCAAAAGTCCCTTCCTTTGAGCTATCTCTTGCTATTTATAGGCTCAAGGAGGGTTACAAAAGATTGTTACAGATATTCTTTCCTGAATAATCGGATACCCAGAAGATCGTATGAGATAAATTCGGGATTCATAAAGATCTTCCCATAAATGTTGCCTTGTATACGGAACCATCGACCAGACTGATCGCGGGCAAGACGGGATTACCCTGCTTCTACGGTGTCTTCTGGTCGATGCTCTAGCAGACGCTTCCTGATGTCAGCCACGTGTCCAGAGATTACTGGCCACGTCACCAATGCTAATTTATTGGATAACATTTGCCCCCCAAAGTTTATTTACTACGAACAGTAAATAAACTTTTGGACGAACGACTCTTCGGTAACCCCACCTAACGTGTCAGAATCCTTCGTGTGTTCTTGAAAAAAGCAACCCACTTCTGTCTAATCATGTCTTTTCGGTTCCCCAGAAACGATTTCGACGGCCATCCCATTTCCCCATACTTTGAAAAAGGAAGACAAATGATTACACTTTTTTAATATCAGAAACAAACTTATATAAGACTGTCGAAGCCTCTTCTTTCTTTTTACGCACGCCATTGTCTTTGCAGAAAACCCTAAAAACCAGAGCTTTAAACTTCTCCGAAGACCGTTTTCTTGCGCTTCCAAGACTCAGATCGTGGGCTCCTTAATCTTTGAAGACCTTTCTTCCTCCTCTACGATCACTCTTCTCGGTAAGTTTTCGAAATCCCATGCTTCTAGTTTCTCGTGGTGCATGTTTCTGATGGTGTACTGTTTAAATTTTTCCGTTTCTGGTTTAAGGTGCTGGTAGAAAGAATGTTTTGTAGGCACAGTAGAGTTACGAGTTAGTTTAAAATCCAGGATCATGCTTTTTAGGACGTAAAACCAAAGTAAAATTTCGATTTTCAAGCTAGTTGAAAAATAAATTTTTCCCGCCCTAAGGGGAGTTAAAAAAGCTTTTCCAGAAAAACTTTTTACTTTCACCCTCTGATCCGTTTTTCAAACTGTTCGTGTAGAAAGATTTAGCTTCTTGTTAGAATGCTGTTGTATAAAAGCCTAACTTTTATACTCGACCAGCGTTATTCTAAAAATCCCTTTTTTTAAAAGTTCCACATCCTCACCTCCCCATTCTTCTGTTTGCAGATTTTAATGCCAGATTTGTGGGGAGGTGAAAGACCCATCGACGACGACCTTCTCGCCCAGCTGCTCAAGGGAGAAGAACAACCAGCTAACCGCGTCCACGAGATTCCTTTCTCGCGATCCTCTTCCAGACCCCAACCTTCCTCTCCAATGGCTCGCTCCAAGTCTTCTGGCAAGAAAAGACCTGAGTCCGGAAGCAACCCAAATACTCTTGTCCAGCCTGATTCGCAGGCTCGGGCTCCCTCGACCAGTGGTCGAGAAAATCTCGCTCTTGACCCTAATATCCAAGTTAGGGCTCGCCCTCGTCATCGGAATCCGCCTGATGTCGTGTGGTATACTTCCCCAGCCAGTTCAGTGACCCCTTGAATGGTCGCTAACTGCTTCAGAAAATTCCCCCTTACGGGGGTAACCATTATACGTCCTACCGAAGACTAGAGGGCTAACCTCCCAGGAGGTGCAAACAGCGCCTGGTCCCGGTATCACCTTGAGGCGGGAGCTTACCTCCCTCTTCATCCCTTTTTTGTGGGGGTGGCCAACTATTTTGGTGTCGCCCCCTTCCAAATAACTCCAAACGGATATAGGATGCTGGCCGCACTTCATATTCTGTATAAACTTAACAAATGGCCAGAACCTTCGCCCCATGAGGTCAACTATCTCTTCGACCTTAAGTCTAACCCACATCACAACGGGACGGGCTTCTTCCACTTCTGCCACCAGGAGACCGGCCGGACGTTCTTGAGTGGCACTACCCATATATCCAACGTGGGGCACTACAATAAGGAGTATTTCCTTACTCCAGACATAACCAGCAACAACTTGGCCTTTGCCCGAGGAGGTAGGAGCTTGTCCTTGATTGGTCGATACTTTTAACCTAAAGTGTTTCCTTTTATTTTTCTTAAACTTTAATCTGTTTTTCAGGCCCTTGGTTACATCCGACCCCAACACCTGACATGGTGTTGAGGTCCAACACTTTGGCCAGGATGTCTGATGCAGCAAAAAGTGTCAAGACCCTGATAACTGAGAAAAACTTGAGGTTGTCTGGCCTCCTGGCTCCTCGCCATGAAAATAGAGGGTCCGTGGTGGACGAAGCCACTGCCGAAGGGGGTTCCCGAGCAGCAACCTCCTGTGCCTCCTCCTCAAAGGAGGCCTTCGGGGGTTACAATCAGGGAACCCACGGGCAGCCCTTCCGCAGAAAGGCCTTCTGCTCCCCAAGGCAAGGGGAAACAAAAGGCCAAAGAGCCTATTGTTGACTTGGGAGAATCCTCCGACGATAATGGTAAAGTTATTTCGCTTTTAAATGGTTTGCCAATTCCCTGTCACTTGTTTGACGGGGATGGTAACTTTACATATGCTCCAAATCTAGGGCCAGACTTCTTCATGCCAGATAATGAGTATATGACTAATAGAGTCAATAGTGTAGCGACCAGTAGTTGTAGCTCGGGTATTTACTTTGTTACCTCCTTTCAATTTTCTAACATACTTTCACCTGCTTCCTTTTTGATTAACTTGCTATGTTTATCTGCATGCAGATATGTCAACTCCCAACATCTTTGACATGTACCAGGCTGAGGATGAAGAGGAGGTTCCTCAACTCCAACGGAAGCCTAAGAAGAGAACTGGTGAATCCAGCCAAGGCCCTCCAGCCAAGAAGGGTCGAACAGATGACCTTCCCCAGGACTTGCCAACTGGGCAAAGTCCTGCGCCAACAGGGCAAACTTCTACCCCTCCTCCAGTTCCTTCTGAGCAGCAAGACGCTCCTGCCCCGCCAAATCCTCCAACCGCACCTGCCAGAGAGCAGCTTTCTCGTGAAGAAGCACATGGGGCCAGACTCATGAGTTGTGCCATTCGATCTGCCAGGGACTGCCTCGATCGCATCGGCAAAGGCGACCGTGTTAGGGCCGCAATGGTCCAAGCTGAAGAGCTGCCATTCGACCAGATCCTGAACAAGGCTCTGAACGAAATTTCCAGCGTAAGTACTTCTTTATTTTTCAAGCTTTAGTTTTTTAGTCCTCATGATAAGTTCTAACTCCTTTTTTTCTTTATTTACAGGCCTTGCTGTCTGCCACTACTGCTCGTACCCGAGCCCAGGCTTACCTCGAGCAGGTCGAGGTGAAAGCCATCGAGAGGTATCAGGTGAAGGCGGCCGAGGAGTTTTTGGCTGCTGAGGCCAGGCATGCCAAGGAGTTGGAGGCAGTGGTCCGAGAGAGGGATGCGGCGGTGACTAAGCTGTCGGAGGCTGAAGCTGCGAAGGACGTAGCAGTCAAGTTGAGGCAGGAGTACCGAGATTTCAACAAAGCCCATCTCCGCGAAATCAAGCATCTGGGGGAGGTGCTCAAGTCTAAGGATGAGGCTATTGTCACCCTCGGGGGCAAGGTGAAGCAGTTGGAGCTTGACAACTCCAAGAATCTGGAAAAGTACAAAAGGACGACACTCTGATGTTTCTACAATTTCTGGAAGCATAATCAGGGTGCTGACTTTAGCTACCTTTCAGAGGAAGTCAGAACTGCGGAGTTGGCTCGATGCGCTGCCCAACTGGCCGAAGAGGAGGCAAGAGCTGCAACCCCTGCCTCTCCAAGCGTCGCTGGTGTAGAGGAAGAAGTTGTCGAGGACGCGACTAACCAGGATGCTGCCCAGGACCCTCCGGCCCTGAATGCCTCTTGAATTCTTCTTATTTATTTTTCCTTCTTTCCTTTTCACGACCCACGGGTCGTGATGTAAAAACAATATTTTTGTTTTAAACTTTGCTGCACGGGCAGTAAATCTTTTACTTGAACAGTTACATCCAAGCAGCGACGCTTGCGGTGTAAAAGCTTTAATCTTGATGCTATAACATTTTTCCGAACCGAATGACCGAACTTAGCATAGTACTTTGGCATGATTTAACAAAACCTAAATTTTGAAAAATACTCTAAGTACTGTAGCATGCTTTCACTTATTTTGTTCATGTGTTTACATACCTCGAGAGTATGCTTTGCTATCGATGTGCCTTATATGCCCCCCAAGTGATCGAGGAGCTTTTAGGTCCTTGGTCACTTGCCTTGACCATGGCCTGTTCGAACATTCCTGTTCGGTGTTAAAAAATAATACTTGTAATACAGCAAAACAACACACGTAATGAACAAATACTTGCAAATGTAAATTCACAAAGGTTGGAAATAATGACTGGCTGTGCACAGTCCCTTATAATCTCGTATTAAAAATGGACTAAACATGTCCTTACGAGTGATTCTATAATAGAACCTTACATATACGAGCAGTTAGCCATACAGCGTGGCTAACCCTCTTTGCAAAACTTGTAAAAAAATTGAAATTTTTTTTACACAAGCCAGTCCTTTAAAAAGGACTGTTTATTGATAATACTTGCGCAGGTGTTCTCCATTCCAATAACGTGGAACGAGATCTCCGTTTAAGCGGGCAAGTTTATATGTGCCTGGGTGAAGGACTTCTTCAATCTGGTAAGGTCCTTCCCAATTAGGCCCGAGCACTCCAACAGTGGGGTCGCGGGTATTTAAGAAAACTCGTCGTAGGACTAAGTCTTCGACGTTGAATTTTCTTTCTTTAACTTTGGAGTTAAAGTACCGGGCGACTTTTTGCTGGTAAGCAGCAACTCGGAGTTGAGATTTCTCTCGTATTTCGTCGATTGTGTCTAGTGATTCCATCATTAACTGGCTGTTCTGATCTTGGTCGTAAGTTAAGCGCCGATGTGAGGGGGGATCTAACTCGACAGGCAACATGGCCTCATACCCATAGGCCAAGGAAAATGGGGTATGGCCCGTCGCTGTTCGGTGGGATGTTCTATACGACCATAGGACTTCAAGCAGTTGTTCTGGCCACGCTCCTTTAGCTTCTTCGAGTCTTTTCTTCAGGGTGTCTTTGAGAGATTTGTTCACAGCTTCGACTTGCCCATTCGCTTGGGGGTGTGCGACTGAAGAAAAGCTTTTAACAACCCCATGCCTTTTGCAGAAATCGGTGAATAAGTCGCTGTCAAACTGGGTCCCATTCTCTGAAACTATCTTTCTGGGCAGACCATACCGGCATACAATGTTCTTGATGACGAAGTCAAGAACCTTCTTGGTCGTAATGGTTGCAAGTGGTTCAGCTTCGGCCCATTTGGTGAAGTAATCAACTGCCACAACTGCGTACTTTACTCCTCCTTTCCCTGTGGGCAGGGATCCAATCAAATCTATCCCCCATACTGCAAAAGGCCATGGGCTTTGCATCTGCTTTAGTTCATTTGGAGCTGCTCGTGGAATCTTGGAGAACCTTTGACATTTGTCGCATCTTCGTACATACTCTATTGAATCCTTGTTCATTGTTGGCCAGAAGTAACCTTACCTTAGAATCTTCTTTGCCAAACTTTGCCCCCCAGCGTGATCCCCACAGAAGCCTCCGTGCACCTCCCTCATCAGTTCCTTAGCTTTTTCCGGTGTAATGCACCTAAGCAGTGGCATCGAATATCCTCTTCGATACATAACACCATCGACCAGTATGTACCTAGCGGCTTGCCTCTGCAGAGTTCTAGCTTTGTTTCTATCTGCTGGCAGTGTACCATTCGTCAGATACAACAAGTAAGGCACCATCCATGTATCTCCTAGGCGAATCTCCATATTGGCTTCGGCTGTTTCTATGCTCAGCTTATTCAGTCTTTCTACCTGAACTATGTTCAAGGTGTCTGCATCCTTCGCGCTTGCGAGTTTAGCTAAGGCGTCTGCATTTGAATTTTGGTCTCGCGAAATTTGCTAGAGGGTGTATTTTGTAAACTGGGCCAGCAAATCTTTCGTTTTATTCAGGTAGGCCATTATCTTTAAGCCTCGTGCTTGATATTCTCCCAAGACTTGATTCACGATTAGCTGTGAATCACTATAGATATCAAGCTTCTTTATGCTCATATCTTTGGCCATTCTTAATCCAGTGAGGAGTGCTTCATATTCTGCTTCATTATTTGACGCGGTGAAGTCGAACCTGATTGCGCAGTGAAATCGATGCCCTTCCGGCGTTATCAATATCACTCCCGCTCCTGCGTGGGATTCGTTGGATGAACCATCCGTGAATAGCTTCCACGAAGGAGTTTTGTCTTGAGGCATGGGCGCTTCAGGCTGTTCACACTGCTCACTGTCTGGGAGTTTGGTGAATTCCGCAACAAGATCGGCCAGGACTTGTCCCTTTATTGCTACTCACGGTGCATAAGTTATATCGAACTGCCCTAGTTCGACTGCCCATTTTAACAATCACCCAGCCGCCTCAGGTTTTTGGAGGACTTGCCGAAGGGGCTGGTCGGTTAGAACTGTGATAGGATGGGCTTGGAAATAAGGACGCAACTTCCTGGAGGCTAGTATTAAGCAATATGGTAACCTTTCTATCGGCGGATATCTCAATTCTGCACCGATTAGCCTCTTGCTGACATAATAGACTGCTTTCGGTACGCCTTCTTCCTCTCGTACTAGTACCGCACTAGCAGCAACTTCAGTAATTGCCAGATAAATAGACAAAGTTTCTCCTTCAATAGGTTTTGACAGAATGGGAGGTTGCGCCATATGAGCTTTCAAAGCCTGGAATGCTTGCTCGCAGTCTCCCGTCCATTCAAACTTCTTATTGCCCCTGAGTAGATTGAAGAAAGGGACACATTTGTCAGTTGATTTGGAGATGAATCTACTCAGAGCAGCGATCCTTCCGGTCAAACTTTGTACATCCTTGATCTTCTCCGGCGACTTCATGTCGATCAGGGCTTTTATCTTGTCGGGGTTGGCTTCGATTCCTCTTGAATTTACTATAAACCCCAAAAACTTCCCTGATCCGACTCCAAAGGAACATTTGAGGGGATTCAACTTCATCTGGTACTTATTTAACACATTAAAGCACTCTTGTAGATCCCTCACGTGTCCTTCTGCCTTCTTAGACTTTACCAGCATGTCATCCACATATACCTCCATGTTTACACCGATCAGCTCTTTAAACATGTGGTTGACTAGCCGTTGGTAAGTCGCACCTGCGTTTTTCAGTCCGAAGGGCATGACTTTGTAACAGTATAAGCCCATATCGGTCTGAAAGCTGGTGTGATCCTCGTCAGGGGGATGCATGCTAATTTGGTTGTAGCCTGAATATGCATCCATGAACGAAAGGATCTCATGTTCTGCAGTCGCATCGACCAGCTGGTCGATCCTTGGGAGTGGAAAGCAGTCTTTTGGGCAGGCTTTATTGAGGTCTGTAAAATCCACACAGGTCCGCCATTTGCCATTTGGCTTGGGGACCAGCACCGGATTCGAGACCCACGATGGATAGAACGCCACCCTGATAAACCCATTCTCCTTAAGTCTTTCGACTTCTTCTTTCAAGGCTCTTGATCTATCTTTATCGAGCAGCCTTCTTTTTTGTTGCATGGGTGGAAAAGTTTTGTCTATGTTCAAGACATGGCTGATTACCGCAGGATCTATTCCCACCATGTCTTTATGCGACCAGGCGAAAACTTCCTGGTTCCTTCGCAAGAATTCCACCAATTCATGCTTCATGGTAGGCTCTAAATTTTTCCCAACCTTCACGACTCTGGTCGGGTCTTTTTTGTCGAGTTGGACCTCCTCCAGGTCCTCGACGGGTCCAACATTCTCTTCAAAATCCCCAAAGCGAGGATCCAAATCTCCATCCTCACTTTGGGCAACACCCTATTTGGTGACTTCACCACCTGATTGGGCTTGCGTATCTATTGCCATCTGCAATCAGTCTGGGGTAGTACTCCTTGACGTTCCACTTTTTGCCTTTGTGATTGAGGCGTTGTAGCACTCCCTGGCTTCCCTTTGGTTTCCTAAAACGCGTCCTACCCCCGCGTCCGTTGGGAACTTCATGGCTAGGTGCCACATAGAGATGACGGCCCGTATATCAACCAGTATGGGCCTCCCGATAACGGCGTTGTACACCGAAGGACAATCGACCACTACAAAGGTGGTGAGTAATGTCCTTGTTGCAGGCGCTGTACCCGTCGTTACTGGAAGTTTGATCATTCCGGCTGGGGCGAGTCCTTCTCCAGAGAAGCCATATATCGTCTGATTGCAGGGTTCCAAGTCCTTTACGGACAATTTCATGCGTTCCAGTGTTGACTTATACAAGATGTTCACTGAACTTCCTGTATCTACTAGTACCCTCTTTACCATCATGTTAGCCATCTGGATGTCCACGACCAGCGGATCGGAATGTGGGAACCAGACGTGCTGGGCATCGCCGTCAGAGAAGGTTATCTCTCCTTCCTCTGACCGGGCCTTTTTTGGTGCACGGTCCTCCACAGTCATCATCTCGATGTCCTGGTCGTGGCGCAGAGTCCGAGCATATTGTTCTCTGGCCTTTCCACTATTTCCCGCGAGGTGCAGTCCTCCACAGATGGTTAAGAGTGTTCCAGCCACGGGGGCAGGCTGTAATGGTGGTGAGCGTTGGCGTGTGGACACCTGCTCGTTGCCACCTGGAGCTTCTCGTTGGGAATTTGCCGAGGCCCGTACGTACCTTCTCAAGTGTCCTTGTCTAATAAGGAACTCGATTTCGTCCTCTAACTGGTTGCATTCGTTAGTGTCATGTCCGTAGTCGTTATGGTAACGACAGAACTTGGTTGTGTCTCTTTTCGAAATGTCCTTTCGAATGGGTCCAGGTTTCTTGTAAGGCACACTAGAGCTTGTGGCCTAGTAAACCTCTCCCCGAGACTCAACGAGGGCAGTATAGTTAGTGAACCTAGGTTCATAACGATTACCCTTGGCTCGTTTGTTGTCAGAGGTGGAAGGCTCGTTATACGACCGTTTCCCACCATTCTTGCCATTACTGTTGCCATTTCTGTTACCTTTGTCGTTGCCGTTAGGTTTAGAACCATTGGCGGCTTTGGCGGGTTCGGCGGCTTTCTTACCCTTGTTCGAGGGTTTTCCATCATCAGCAATGGCGTCTTCGAGCTTGATGTAACGATCAGCTCGGTCCAAGAACTCCTGGGTTGTTTTAACTCCTTCCTTTCGGAGACTTTTCCAGAGGGGAGAGCAACGTTTTACCCCTGCGGTAATGGCCATCATCTTGCCTCGTCTCCTACTGTTTTTGCTCCAGCTGCCGCTCGCATAAATCGCTGGACGTAATCCTTCACTGACTCTCCGTCTTGCTGGCGAATCTCGACTAGCTGGTTTGCTTCGGTTGGGTGCACACGACCCGCATAGAACTGTCCGTAGAACTCCCTTACGAACATTTCCCAGGAAACTATGCTTGCAGGCGGGAACTTAAAGAACCACTCTTGCGCTGCTTCAGAAAGTGTTGTAGGGAAAATCCTGCACCGAGCATCTTCGGACACTTTCTAAATGTCCATCTGAATTTCAAACTTATTCACATGCGAGACTGGATCTCCATATCCATCAAATTTTGGGAGTGTTGGCATCTTGAACTTGCTAGGAGTTTCAGCATTAGCTATTCTTTGGAGGAAAGGAGAGCCTTTCCTCCTATCGTGGTCGATGTAAGAAGTCCTTCCTCCGACCAGCAGTTGCACCGCCTGGTTGAGTGCGTCTATCTGGGCTTGCACTGCGGTAGGAATCGCGGTGGCCTCTGTTGCTGGGGGGATGTTCTCGCCGTGCCTCTCGCGACGATCATTGAGTACATCTCTCAGGTCCTCTTCTCTTCTTCGCCGCTCGCTACCACCGAGCCAGTTGAAAACATTGTTTTGTCTGGGCTGCCCCCCAGCATCCTGTCCGTTTGGTTGGTCATCTTGAGGTACTTGGCTCCTGCTTTTACCTCTTTCTCCATTTCTCCCACTGGCATTTCCCTTGCCTGAGTCAGCCTCATTGTATCTGTGGCCATCTCTGAACCTTGACTGGCTATGGTGAGATCGGCTGTTCCCCCGATGCCCATTCCTGGCTGAACCATCCCGAACGTTAGAGGGTGGTCTGCGCTGGTCGTGGTGTCCCCGTGCACCATCGTGCCGTGGGGGCACCCGAACCGCAGAATCTAACTCTGAGTCTCTCCTGTTGCCAGGATGGTACCGGCCTCTGTTCGGTAGGTTCGGCCCATCATCCCCATTGCGTCTAGGGCTGCGAGGCTGATGCTCGGCCCTATTCTGCCTCTGTTGCGGGGGATTACCCCAAGCAACTTGGGATGGTGGCTGCGCCTCAAGATCCTGTGGGACATCGTCATGGGGCATCTGAGGCTGCTTGGGCCTTTGCGGACTTGAAGGCTGAATCGGTGGGCTCGGATTAGGACCTCTCTGGGTTGGCCCATTCACCGGTTGGTCAGGCTGCGAGGCAGGTGCAGCCTGATTTCTTGCCAACAGCAAGGCTGCCTCCAATGCTACCATGGCTTCGCTCTGGCGGCGATCCACCTCCGCCTTTCTTTCGCTCAATTCCGTGCGCTGCCTTTCTATCTCCTGCTGCTGCCGTGCCATAACTTCTGCGACAGTCTCCTGACTGGCTCTCAGATTAGCCAGCTCTTCTTACAACGCGCCCAGAGTACTCTTCAGCGTCGCATCGTCCATTTCCTCCTCTTCAAAGTCCAGTTGAGGCTCATCCTCCGCCATGCTCGCAGGGGGAGGAGGAGGTGGCGGGTTAGACGGTGCAGCGGCGGTCGCCTGCCAGTTTTCCTTCCTGCTTTCGCCATTGGTTTTCTTAACAGCAATAAATCAATCTCTCAATGAAAGCACCAGAATGTTGACCCAAGATTTGGCCAACTGACACAGAGTCGAAACGTGATTGATATGATCGAATGTATAGAGAAGAACGTAATGACAAAAGTAAAGAAAACACAGCAATTTATAGTGGTTCGGCCCCAAGATCTGGTAATGACCTACGTCCACTTAGACTGATATTGATATAAGAATCAGAAGGGTGATCAAAGAACCAGGGTTCAATGAGTTTCACTAACCTCTGAAGAACAATACAAGTTTACTTGGAGAATTACTATAGTTTCGAATGATTCAAAAGCTGTTGACGGTGAAATCTCGTCAACGAAATTAGGTCAGAAAACTCAAAGGTAAATGCGGCGATCTCTAGATAAGAACTTAGAATTAACTTATGAAAGGATAAACACAGATGAACAATGGAGTGAAAAAATGTATATTTCTTAATGGCCATGGAGGAGGCCATGGGGCCGAGGCCATGGAGGAGGCCATGGAGTGAGGCCATGGGGCCGAGGCCATGGAGGAGGCCATGGGCGAGGCCATGGCTGAGGCCATGGAGGAGGCCATGGAGTGAGGCCATGGGCGAGGCCATGGAGGAGGCCATGGGCGAGGCCATGGAGGAGGCCATGGGGCCGAGGCCATGGAGGAGGCCATGGGCGAGGCCATGGAGGAGGCCATGGGGCCGAGGCCATGGAGGAGGCCATGGGCGAGGCCATGGAGGAGGCCATGGGGCCGAGGCCATGGAGGAGGCCATGGGGCCGAGGCCATGGAGGAGGCCATGGGGCCGAGGCCATGGAGGAGGCCATGGGGCCGAGGCCATGGAGGAGGCCATGGGCGAGGCCATGGAGGAGGCCTGGGGCCGAGGCTATGGAGGAGGCCTGGGGCCGAGGCCATGGAGGAGGCCATGGAGTGAGGCCATGGGGCCGAGGTCATGGAGGAGGCCATGGAGTGAGGCCATGGGCGAGGCCATGGAGGAGACCATGGGGCCGAGGCCATGGAGGAGGCCATGGGGCCGAGGCCATGGAGGAGGCCATGGAGTGAGGCCATGGGCGAGAGGGGCCTCGCGAGGCTACTGAGCCTTGGCACCTATGCCTTGCCAACGTGGGCCTCTTGGCATCGACTCCACGAGAAACGAACCCAGACTCGTGTTGTGATGGCGCGATGGCTTCCCGAGACGACGGTGGCCTTAGGGCCTTGCCTCGGCCTCATACTTTCTTTTGATGGGATTATGAGCATCAACATTTCTCATGAGATGATCTCCTGTATTCAACAAGGCCTACAGGCTCGAGCCCAATTGCATGAATAAGCGACCCTTATCCCTATGTTCCAACCAGGGACTAAAGAGTTTCTTTTTGGTGGATTTTTGGCATCCACCAAAGCCAAAAGTCCCTTCCTTTGAGCTATCTATTGCTATTTATAGGCTCAAGGAGGGTTACAAAAGATTGTTACAAATATTCTTTCCTGAATAATCGGATACCCAGAAGATTGTATGAGATAAATTCGGGATTCATAAAGATCTTCCCATAAATGTTGCCTTGTATACGGAACCATCGACCAGACTGATCGCGGGCAAGACGGGATTACCCTGCTTCTACGGTGTCTTCTGGTCGATGCTCTAGCAGACGCTTCCTGATGTCAGCCATGTGTCCAAAGATTACTGGCCACGTCACCAATGCTAATTTATTGGATAACAGCTATAATATTATTATTTAAATTATACAATTTCTCAAAACATTACAAAACCAATAGTCATCAATTATTTTAGGGTACATAAAAACTCAGGAATTAGTTTTCATTTCCAAGAGACGTTTATAAATACTCAACTTCCAATTATATTTTAAAAACATATAAATATTCCTATTTTCGAAATAATAATTTTTTTTAAATTGAAATTTAATTTATGACCCCTTTAGTGAGTTTATTCGAAATTCCCAATTATAAATTATTGTTAATTTTTAAATTATGCCATTGTATCAATAATTTTATTCTGTTAATTTTCAATTTGGTAATACAATATTTTGAACTAAAACCCTAAAGACATTTATTAGAATTTTATAAGTTAAAGAAATTAAAAACATATTGCAAAAAAATAAATTTAAATTAGTACATTAGAAATTACATAAACTTACACCAAATAATATTTAAATTACTACATTGTAAATTAAACATGGGAAAATATCATTTTGACCCTTTTGTTTTCCCCAATACACAATCGGACCCTATGTTTTGTTAAATGACAATTCAGACCTTGTGTTATACAAATGGATCAAAATGGTACCCTAGAGCCGATTTCGGTCAAAATATTTTCAATTATAAGATCAATTCCCAGGTCGTTAGTGATGCGATGGGTTCAGAGAAGTGGAGAAAGTGGTCGAGGAGCTGAGAATGAAATATTATATTTGAAATTTTTTTGACCAAAATTGGGTATAAGGTACTATTTTTGATCCATTTTATAAAACACAGGGTCTGAATTGTCATTTAACAAAACACAGGGGCTGATCGTGTATTTGGGAAAAACATAGGGGCCAAACTGGTATTTTCCCATTAAACAAAATTATTTCTTCCAACAATATAAAAAAATACAAAAGTACACCAAATTTCTACTCCATGTCTCTCTGATTATTGATTACATTACTACTAACAATGATATCCTCATTTTGGTCTTCACATCTTTGAGATGCTTCACATAGTTGTTGCACAAAACAATAAAAAAATAAACAGTTCAGATAACCATATACCAACCAGATAATGTTTTGTACCGTAAAATTATGAAATTAATAAAAATATACCAACCAGACGAAGACGAAGTTGATGGATAATATTATTTGAACAATTTAACCTATCTCTAGATTCAAGGATTTTTGTGTAATGTCCCAAATTTACTGTTAAGGCTAAGTTCCTGGAGGGCATAATAGGATATACATGTTGAATTAATTGAATAAATGTATGACTACGTAGCATACATGATTTATATGACAATATGGATTTAAATGCATGTTTATGTGTATTAAATAGGCATGTGGGCCTGTACTTGATAATAAGGGCATATTTGTGGTATTGGCCCATTGCGGGCATAATTGCGATTATATGTGTGTAAATGATTGAGACCAAATTATTATGTGGATATATTCGCAATATTCGGCTCGAAGTGATCCTAGTGAGAGGATGAGCAGAGTAATCACAACGGGGTCTAATACTCGGCTCGGAGCAAGCCTAGGGGTATTTTTGGGACTTAGTGTGTATTTAGGATTTATCGGTTAACGTGAAATTATTTGATGATTAATTGGGCATGTTGAGGTTAACTGGGAATTTATAAGACTATTTGAGGTTAAGCAGGAACGGTGGCTCTTGACGGTCTCGCCCTTGGGAGAAATTAGGATAAGGTTTGATGTAGGGGCACTTGTTGTGCTAAGGAGCATCTTAGTCTTGGGCTCTAGACTTCAGTGGAAACTTAGGATAGACTTGAGTACTCTTTGGAAACAATCAAAGGAAGACAAAACATTGAGCTGCTCTCTCTATCTCCATCACTCTTGTTTTTCTCTCTCCCTCTAGAGCTTTGGGAGACACTTGAATTTTTGGTGAATTTAGGGGGAAGGGTTGAGTTTCTCTCTGAAGAATTGAAGCTAGGATTGGTTTAGGTGCAATTCTAGGTCGAAATCACTCCTGAGGTAAGCTTCATGACCTGATTTTCTTGGTGAATTATGTTGTTAGGATAGATCTTGGCTAGGTTTCAAGGTTAGCTTTAATTGCTGAATTGGGGAGAGATTTTGTGGATGGTTTTTGGGTAGTTATAATGCCTAGACTGTGTTGTTAAGAGTCTTAGACTCAATTCTGGTTTTAGTTTAAAGTTACAATGACTTTCTATTGAAATTGGTTGGGAGAAAACGCTGAAAAACCCCAGAATTTCTAGGTTCACGGGGGTGCACCGCGACCCAGTTCATGGGCGCCATGTCTCGCGTGACCCCAGGAGGCCTGAGGGCTTGCTGTTTCGCAGGCGCACCGCGACCCTAAAGGGGCCAGTTGCAGCCCCCCTATCTTTGGGACTTAGGGGCTGGCGCCTTTGACTTGGGAGCGCGCCGCAACCCTTAAGGCTAGGTCGCGGCCCGCCTAGGCAACCTTAACCAAATTAGGCATTTGGGCTCGGGAACTTATACCTAAGCACTCAGGGCAAATTCTACTACCGAGTTTAGTAGAATTTGAGGTCTCGGAGGCTCGTATATGATTCCAAAGCTTTTAATTGGTTTAGGATTTTAATGGCTATCCATTATCGCATTGTGACTAGGTTATACTGCAAGGGCTCGGGATTAGGGATCGTGCTCGGGGCTGTTATATTCTAGTTGCTCGGGACTTGAGGTAAGAAAGTTGCACCTGAGTTGTGAATGGGGCTTAAACCCCCATTATTGAATATATTATGAATATGAACATATTTGTATCTGAGAATATCTAGATAGGCATGCTTGTATACACTACCATTGACTACTTGATATACATTGTGCATTTGTGATTATATTTGTTTACAGGTCGGCCTAAGGGTGCTGGGGGCCGATAGCAAGCCTGTAGAACGTAGCCCAGCCTAAGGGTGCCAGGGTCGGCTATAAGACCAGAGGCTCGGCCTAAGGGCGCCAGGCCTAAACATTATACAATAAACAGAAGTGTAGTTCACACTTAATTATTTGTACTGATCGACGAGCTTGATTTATGCATTTGATTGAGTTAAATATTACCATTAAGTTGGTTGCGTATATTCTGTTGTTGGTTGAATTTGATGATTTATGTCTACTACTTTTATATTGTTGCCTAGTTCTGCATGCTGATTTAAGTTTTCCTGCTGAGCCTTGGCTCACGGGTGCTACGTGGTGCAGGTAGGGGGAAGAGACAATTGGACCAATCATGAGTTGGAGAGCTTCAGGGGTGGTGTGTACATATGCAGCCTGCTCAATCTCCACAGTTGGGATAGCTCGGGAGGAAATAAGGTTAAACCATGTTTTGCCGCTTAGGACGGCTAAGTTGTATTCTATTCGTCTTTTACAAGTCTGTAAACTGATTTTGGGATCTCGTGTATAAACTTAATATTTTAATTGAAAATAACCATCTTGTTGACCAAACTTTTTAATACCTGATCTTGACTTAGTCTTCAATTACATGTTTAAGTCTAAATGACTCGCTTAGCGAGTTAAGCACCATTTTAAACACACAGGGTAACGGTCTTTGTTAACCAGGGCGTTACATTTTGTAACCAAAATATTTTGCAAACCAACAACCATTATGAGCAAAGAATTTACTTTTGTCACCCAACTTGTAAAAAATAAACTAATTTAAAATTTTGAAAATAATTAAAATAAAAGAATAATACATACACATTTTACATGGTTCAAAATTTGAAGGTTCCCTTTGTTTACATCTTATGGTATATTAATGGTCATTGAATCACCATCCTCATCAGGTATGACAAAACTCCATGGCGGAATAGGAACATCATGGTCTTCCTCATCTACACATACATGGTTTTCATATATTTATTTTATTAAATAGGAAAAAGAAAAAAGATTTTAGAAAAATAATAATCCAAGTGTTCTAACATAAACATAAAATGAGAACTCAATCATTGACACATCTATAGATATGAAGATATTACCTTGCAAAAGAACAATAAGACTCATTATGAAGACAACGCTGAGTTCTACTTTCTAACATTGAAGAGGATGACTCCAAACTTTTCATAGGAGATCAATACTGATGAGCGCGATCTAAAGGCAATTTGGACCTCATCCGATTAGGAGACAGTGAGTTGTCATAAAAAAAAAATTCTCCATTCCTCCTAATTCCTTATATCTGGTTCTTTTGTTCTTCATCCCCTTCCCCTCTCCACTCATATTTGTTTTCTCTCTCTCCCTCTCTATCTTTCCCCCACGACTTTGTTTTCTTTTTCTTCTTTCTCTCCTTTACATGCTCATGAAATGTTGTGGTTCAATTATGGTTTTTTATGTTTATTTTTTTTACTTTGAATGAAGAAGAATAGAAAACTTAAGAAATAGGTGTGCAATTATTATGAAACCCTAATTTAAAAAATTTTAAATTAAGTCAATACTTGAAAATAGAGCTTACCTCTTATTGATTGGAAACACCATTCCTAATGGCGAAAAAAAATTACATCTGAAATTAATGCAAAAAAAAAAAAATCTATGCAAAAAAACAAGAATCTTTACTTGTTTGTAACCTGATGTTAACTTGATCTACTAAGTCACATATATGTCATGTCAACGTATTTGCACATTGATATCGCCAATAAACTCCTAAGCGGCCACAGTAGTAATCGGGCTATGTCGTATCCACAGAGAGGTAAAATACAAATAAAAAGAAAGAATAGTAAATTAGAAATAATGTAACTTTGAAAAAGAATATATTTTTTAAACACTAAATAAACAAAATTTAGGAATTAGAATCAAAAAGAAAATATGGAAGGCATAAGTTCATTCATGCAAACATATATATATATTAATAAAATTGATTCATTCTACTCAACTATAATTCTACACCATTAATTATAGTTGAAATATATATATAATAGAGCTCACCTTAAAATATGTTCTTAAATAAATTATACTAACTTCTAATTTTAAAAACCTATCATATTATATATTTTAGAGCGACAAAATACAAATGGCAGAATGCAGTAAAAAGCATTTAATATAACAAATATCCTAAATTAAATCAAGAGCCTAAATTACATAAGAAGAGCATGACTAGACTTATGTAAAAGACACTAATAAATTTAGAATAAAAATTAGAAGAAAATAAATTTAATTGTAACAAAGATATAGAAATGAAGAACAAAATAAAGAATCAATATATTAAAAATATAATGTGAACCATGAACTTCACTCTAGCCTTTCCACAAGAGAATTTAGCCTAAATAGGCATTGTTTTCACTAAAAAAAGTGTGAAAGAAATGAAAGAAAAATAGGAAAAAAAAATATTTTTCTCACTAACTGTACTCTCCACCCTTAATTCCACAATCTGATGATTTTTTCCTACATTTGGCTCTCTATTTATAGTGAAAATAGGATCCAAAATGTGTAAAATCATGTACAAAATAGTGGGAAAGTGGCTACAAAAATGGATGGAAGTGGGGCAGGTGGTGTTGGACCGTGGGGGACAGTTGGGCGATGTGGCAGCAGCTGGTTGGCTCGGCAGGTGGCATGGCAGGCGCGTGGAAGACAGTTTCCAGGCGAGTGGGATAGGTGGCATCTCTTGGTTGGCTCGGCAAAGAGGCGTGGCAGGTGTGGCAGGCACATGACAGGAGGCTTCAGGCGGCTCCGACTCGGCTAGCTGCGCAGCTCAGCTCGGCTACGTCAGGTGCTGGCAGCTGAAGGCTTTGGGCCTAGGCTTGGCCTGGGCTTATTTGGGTCATTTCATCTTCAAAAATGCCATTTTTTCATGATTTCTTCAATTTTAATTATTTCTTTTTCTTTGTTTCAAAATACATTTTATTTCTTGAAAATTAAACACAAATTAAATTAAAATTAATATTTTCAAATATAAAATATATGACAATAAATCCATGAAAATATTAATTAAAACTTAATTAATTTTAAACTTTAAGACTAATAAAATGATACTTTTGAGCACTAATCACACAACCCCCAACCAGTTTATTGCTAGTCTCTAGCAATTCAAGCGAAATAATAATTGTCGACATGATATATTTCAAGTCAAAAATTATAAAAGAACTTAAGTATTAACACAAAATGTTAGTAACAAGTCAATAAGAGTTATCAAAATTACTTTGAATAATTCTAAAGTTGTGAGTGTGTGCACCAAACCTTCTTACCGCAAACCATAGCACATAAAGCCTTCAAAATTATGCCAAGTAAAAGTCTCAACTCCATTAACCTCTCATGTAATTGAAAATATTTAAAGTTAAGAGTTTCGCTCATGGAGTTGGAAATAAAGAAGTAAGCACTCATCAAATGGATATATATTTATGACAAACTTTTAAATAATCATTGAAACGAAGATAGGAAATAAACTATTTGGACAACCACCATAAAGAGTACCACAAAACCAATTTTCCAAGAATTCTAAGTTAAATAGAAAATCTTTATATTTATTCTAGGAGCCATAAAATAAAACATGAAATTAATAAACACACTTTTTTTTAACACAAGAGACAACATAATTGAAAATGATAAAACTATTGCTCTTGTGTTTTTCTTTTTTTTTCGTCTCTTTTTTTTATGAAGAACATAATAAAAGGCTATCTAATAAGATTTTTCTATAGAAAATACTATCCCTAAAACACCATCCATGCATACCACAATACCTTATAACCATTTCTAAGAATCAATAAAAAATTTAAGTTGTTTTCTCAAGTCTCACCTCTCACAAAAAACAATGAATTCTTAAACATGTAAAATTTATAAGAAAATATGTGTTAACAACTATCTTACCGCAACGTTCGGCATGTGCATTAGGTAACTCTAAAGAAACTCTTAGTAATACAGATAACAAAAATTGACTCAAAAGTAACATTTTGCAAGAATAAATAAGTAATTTTTAAAAAATTTGACCGTGAAAATATTAATATGACAAAAATCAACATGAATGTGCGTGAATATGCTCACCACTCCCAACCAAAATCTGACAGTGTCCTCAATGTCTCAAAATATAACAAATGTAAAAGAGCAGGGAAAGAGAACACCTGGATAGCGAGCGTCGAGTGATAGAGCGAATATTGATTCTCTAAAACATGAAAAACTGAAAACACAAAATGATAACAAATAAAATAAAATGACAAAAGGGAAATAAATAGAAAATAAACCTATGTATAAACAATTTGGAACACTACTCAGACTTGGTAAACCGGTTCCACGAGAGTGACTTCTTCAGGTTGAGTCACCCTCTCTATGTAGTGTTCCAGTCGTTGGCCATTTACTTTGAATTCCCTCCCATCAATTGGATCTGTGACCTAAACGGCACCGTTGGGAAAGACGGTTTTCACAACATATGGGCCAGTCCACCTTAACCTCAGCTTCCCAGGGTGGAGATGCAAACGAGAGTCATAAAGATGCACTCGTTGGTTTGGCTTAAATTCCTTTCTTAGGATCTGCCTGTCATGGGCCGCTTTCATTTTAGCCTTGTAGATCCTAGAGTTGTCATAAGCATCGTTCCTTAACTCCACAATTTCTGACAACTGAAGCTTACGATTGAGTCCTGCCGCCTTGAGATCAAAATTCAGGCTTTTAACTGCCCAATAAGCTTTGTGTTCCAGCTCAACAGGAAGGTGGCAGGCTTTTCCATAGACTAGCCTATAAGGAGACATACCAAGCTGAGTTTTGTAAGCAGTGCGGTATTCCCAGAGAGCATCGGGAAGTCATGAGGACCAATCTTTGCGGTCAGGATTAACCGTATTTTCTAAGATTTGCTTAATTTCTCGGTTGGCTAACTCAACTTGGCCATTTTTTTGTGGGTGATAAGGCAATGCAACCCTATGAATTACACCATACTTTTGCATTAAGGTCTTGAAAGAATAGTTGCAAAAATTGGTGCCTTGATCACTTATGATAGCTCGTGGTGTGCCAAACCTAGATAACACATTTTCCTTTAAGAATTTCACAACAACTGTTGTAACGCCCTGGTTACCCCAGAACAGTTACGGTGAACGATGGACCGGAATTTGACTCGCTACCCGAGTCCTTTGGTCAAAAACGTGCTCTAAGTATAATTAACAGGTTAAGGTATAAAACCAATAAAAAGGGAAATGGATGTTTTCATTACGAACTGCTCTGCAGAGCTAATCAAAACGTTTACAAGTTGTTCTTAGTACAAAATGGTCATTACTGTTTTAAATTTACAATCCTGCCGACCTAAGCGGGAAAAATAGGGTAAACCCCCTAGTTCCTCTGAGAACTCCTTGGCCGTGGTGGTCAAGCAGCCGCATATGTACACATCACCACCTAAGCTCTCCACTCAAGGCTAGGTGAGCTTTTCTTTCCCTTTACCTGCACCACATAGCACCCATGAGCCAAAGCCCAGCAAGAAAACATAATACTATTCAATAACATTATCAAATAATTATCATTATAATCACACCGAGCATAAAGCTTTCAAACAAGTGAGTGAACATCACACGAGGTCCTGATAAACCATACTAAGTGACTGGCAAGCAAGTCACTAAATCAAATGGAAGAGTGGCTGCTAGGTAAGCCACTAGCCTTCAACAGGTTCTGGTAAACCATACTGAGTGACTGTCAAGCATGTCATTGTTTCAAGTGGGAGAGTGGCTGCTAGGTAAGCCACTAGCCTCCAAGCGCTTATTTCATTCATCGACCCTCGGGGTCGGTCTGGCATTAATGCTCTTTGAGTCATTCAATGCTGATAGTCGATTAGATCTAATCTTTGTTGGCTTGCGCTAACTCGCTAAGGCCGTCCTGATTAGTGAGTAAGCTCAACGTGACCAGTGCCCAGTACCACTGCCGAACCTGACTAATAAGTCACAGCTTCACAGTTGATACTAGCACCTTTTCCAAATCTGACTAATGAGTCAGTACCATGCACAAGTGAGCAACATATGCTAAACATTCTATATTCAATCCAAGTCCATATTTACACAACCAGCATGCCTCATGAATACCCATGCATATCACACTTGGGGTGCAGTTTTCTTACCTCTGGTTCGAGCTAGAATGAATAAAAGAACAACCCTGAGAACGATCAACCATTTGGTCCTTTAGCGGTTACCTGGTCATAACCAATTATGGGATTCCATCAATAAAATGAATAATAAAAGGTTCCCAAACCAAAACCTAACCTCGGAGACATCAAGCACTACTCAATCGAGTAGTAGGTTCAACCCCGAGGCCTTAGGCTTGAATCCCCAAGCTAAAAACACTAATCTGACCAAATTGACCTTAAGGGCCGCGGCCCTCCCCTGCTGCGCCGTGGCGCACCCTCCAAGCAGAGAGGGCCTTCCCTTCCAGATGCCAAGGGCCACGGCGCACCACAGCCGCGCCGCGGCGCCCAGCCCAGACCAGCCATAAGGGCTGCACGCACCAGAAATTCTCCCCTGTGTTTTTCCTCTCAAACCAGCCCTTCAAACCAACTCAAAACCTCCTCCAAACACACAATTAAACCCCTAAACATCACCCATAATTTCCCCTCATCAAAACCCAACCTAAACATCAATTAAAACCTCCTCAAATCCACACTTCCATCAAGAAATCAAAAGCTAAAAACTTAGAACGAAAACAGGGTATAACCAGAAACTCAAGACTAAAACTCACCTCAAACCAGCTTTGAACCTTCCTCAATAGCTAAACCAGGTCCACTAACTCAGCCCTTTGATCTCCTAGCTTAATCCCACACTTTGAGCTCAAGAACACCAAAGAAGAAAGTGGAGGAAATGAACGTACGGGAAGGAAGAAGAATGCCCTGTTTTTGTTCTGTTTCTACAGCTATCTAAAACCATATATATCCAAACCCCAAATGACCAAAATACCCCTAAGTCATCAAAAGCCTCTAAAACCATTTCAAGGGTAAAATTGGTACTTTCCACTTACACCGTTAATCATAATTAACGCTTCCCGATTCCCGCTAATCTCAATATCCTCAAACACCAATAATTCCAATCCCGTTACCCTATAATCCCTGGTAACACTCTAATCATTAAAACACCCCGAGACTCACTCCGAGCCCCGAGCTTAAGCCTGTTATGACCAAACCGATAATTAACATACCATGATCGTCTCATGCCGAATGGCTCGAACAAACCCACATCATAATGTGGTCTCAAAATATATCACCAACATGCATCCAAATAAACAATTTACCCTCAACGGGCCAAATTACCATCACACCCCTGTAATTAGAAATATGGACTCACATGCATGCATTTCACATCATATTATAATATAATCAACGTATACATGCATTTTATCAATTAATAACATAATTAAGCAAGTATGGCCCTCCCGGCCTACTATTCACACCGTTAAACACATCGGAGAATTCGGGGCATTACAACTGTGTTATCATTATTTCGACAAGGCCCAGCTTCCACCCATTTTGAGACATAGTCTATGGCGAGGAGAATGTAAAGGTATCCAGAAGAAGGTGGAAATGGTTGATTAGTGCTCAAAAATGCAAATTTATTAATTCTAAAGTGTAAAATAAATTAAGTTTTGTTATCCCAAAAATCAGAAGTGAATGACGTGGCAGGAATTAATTGCACGTGGCTGACACCTGGAAAAACCTGTGTTCGGCTATTGACCAGGAAGATGTTCGGAGTTATTCGATCGATCTCTTCATACGACCAGTCTGGTCGTATGCGCGCAACACGCGGAGGAAATCTTAGGCAGTTATGATGGAATCTGAAATTCTCTCCCATGATTTCCTGAGTATCCGATTATTTAGGAAATAATATCTGTAACAAATCAATGTAAATCTTCCCTGAGCTTATAAATAGAGGAAGAGGGCTCAGGGAAGGGGATCGGACCTTTTCTCTCTTTTCCTGACTTCTAAATCGCTGGAGTTTAGAGTAATCATATCAATCATATTGTATTGTTCTTTAGAGGTTAGTGAAACTCATTGAACCCTAGTTCTGTGATCACTCCTTTGGCTCTTACATCAATAACAATCTAAGTGGACGTAGGTTATTACCAGATTCTGGGGCCGAACCACTATAAAACATCGTGTTCTTATTATTTTCGCTATCACGTTCTTTTCAACGCATTCATCCACGTCAAGCGTATTTTGACTCCGTGTCAGTTGCCCAAAATCAGGATCAACATTCTGGTGCTTTCATTGAGAACTTGATATATCACCGTTGAAGAAACCAATGGTGAAAACTGCTAGGAAAAGTGGATAGGCGGCCGCCTCTGTACCATCAAACCCGCCTTCTCCTCCTCCTCCTCCTGCAAGCGTGGCTGAGGATGAGCCATATTTGGACTTTGAGGAGGAAGAAATGGATGACGTGACGCTAAAGAGTACTCTGGGGGCGTTGCATGAAGAGCTGGCCAATCCGAGGGCCAGCCAAGAAAGTGCTGCCGAAATCATGGGGCGGCAGCAGCAGGAAATCGAACGGCAGCGCCTGGAGTTAAGCGAGAGGCAGGCGGAGATGGACCGCCACTAGAGTGAGGCCATGGCAGCCCTAGAGGCAGCCTTGCAATTGGTTAGGAATCAGGCCGCACCTGTCTCCCAGCCTGATCAACCTACAAATGGGCCACCCCACAGGGGTCCCAATCCTAGCCCGCCTATCCAACCCTCGAGCCCGCAAAGGCCCGAGCAGCCTCAGGTGCCTCATGACAATGTCCCACAGGACCATGAGGCGCAGCCTCCATCCCAAGCTGGTCGCGGCAATCCCTCGCATCAGAGGCAGAATAGGACCGAGCATCAGCCTCGCAGTCCTAGACGCCATAGGGGCGACGACCCGAATCTTCCGAACAGAGGTTGGAATCCTCCTGGTAACAGGAGGAACTCAGAGTCAGGCTCTGCGGTCCAAGGTCCCCCACGGCATGATAATGCACGGGGACACAACGACCAGCGCAGGCCACCCTCTAACGCTCGGGATGCTTTAGCCCGGGATGGAAATCGAGGGAACAGTCGATCTCACCATAGCCAATCAAGATTCAGAGATGGCCATGGGTATAATGAAGCCGACTCCGGCAGAGGAAATGTCGATCGGAGGAATGACAAAAGAGGTGGAAACAGAAATCAGCCACCTCAGGATGACCAACCCGGCAGACGGGACGCTGGGGGGCAATCCAGACAGAATAACGTCTTCAACCGGCTCAGAGCTAGTGAGCAGCGGGGAAGAGACGAGGACTTGAGAGATGTGCTCAACGATCGCCGTGAATGGCATGGCGAGAACGTCCCCCCAACAACAAAGGCCACAGCGATTCATGTCACTGTGAAGGCCCAAATAGATGCCCTCAACCAGGCTGTGCAGCAGCTGGTCGGGGGAAGAACATCTTACATCGACCACGACAGGAGGAAAGGTACTCCGTTTGTCCAGAGGATAGCTATGGCAGAGACTCCTAGCAAGTTTAAAATGCCTACACTTCCGAACTTTGATGGGTACGGTGACCCGGTATCTCACGTTAATAAGTTTGAGATATAAATGGACATTCAGAAAGTGTCCGAAGACGCTCGGTGCATGATCTTCCCTGCAACACTTTCTGATGCCGCACAGGAGTGGTTTTTTAAGTTCCCTCCTGCAAGCATAGTTTCCTGGGAGATGTTCGTAAGGGAGTTCTACGGACAATTCTATGCCGGTCGCGTGCATCCGACCGAGGCAAACCAGCTGGTTGAAATTTGCCAGCAGGATGGAGAATCGCTGAAGGACTACATCCAGCCCTTTATGCGAGCAGAAATTGGAGCTAAAATAGTGGGGGACTAAGGCAAAATGATGGCCATAACCGCAGGGGTTAGGCGTCACTCCCCCCTCTGGAAGAGCCTTCACAAAGATGGGGTTAGAACTACCCAGGAATTCTTGGACCGAGCTGATCGTTACATCAAGCTTGAAGATGCCATTGCCGATGATGGAAAGCCTTCAGGCAAGGATAAGAAGGCTGCCGAGCCCGCCAAAGCCGCCAATGGGTCTAAACCCAACGGTAACGACAAAGGCAACGGCAAGAATGGTGGAAAACAGCCACACAGTGAGCCTTCCACCTCCGAAAATTAACGAGCCAAGGGTAACCGTTATGAACCTCGGTTCACTAACTACACTGCCCATGTTGAGTCTCGGGGAGAGGTTTATCAGGCCACGAGTTCCAGTGTGCCTTATAAGAAGCCTGCCCCCATTCGAAAGGATATTTCGAAAAGAGACACTACCAAGTTCTGTCATTATCATAACGACTACGGACATGACACCAACGAATGCAACCAGCTAAAAGATGAAATCGAGTTCCTTATTAGACAAGGACACTTGAGAAGATACGTACGGGCCTCGGGAAGTTCCCAATGAGAAGTTCCGGGTGGCAACGAGCAAGCGCCAGCACGCCAACGCTCGCCACCTTTGCAGCCTGCCCCCGTAGCTGGCACGATGTTAACCATCTGTGGAGGCCCGCACCTCGCAGGAAATAGCTGAAAGGCCAGGGAACGATACGCTCGGACTCTGCGCCATGACCAGGACATCGAGATGATGACTGTGGAGGACCGCGCATCAAAAAATGCTCGGTCAGAAGAGGGCGAGATAACTTTCTCTGATAGCGATGCCCAACATGTCAGGTTCCCACATTCCAATCCACTGGTCGTGGATATCCAAATGGCCAACATGATGGTGAAGAGAGTGCTGGTCGATACAGGAATTTCAGTGAATATCATGTATAAATCTTCGCTGGAACGCATGAAATTTTCCGTCAAGGACCTGGAGCCTTGCAGCCAAACGATATACGGCTTCTCTGGTGAGGGACTCGGCCCCGCCGGATCGATCAGACTACCAGTGACGATAGGTACAGCGCCTGCTACCAGGACATTACTCGCTACTTTTGTGGTAGTCGATTGTCCTTCGGCGTACAATGCCGTCATTGGGAGGCCTATACTGGTTGATCTACGGGCCGTCATCTCTATGTGGCACTTTGCCATGAAGTTCCCGACAGACGCAGGAGTAGGACGCATGTTGGGGACCAGAGGGAAGCCAGAGAGTGCTATAACGCCTCAATCACGAAGGCAAAAAAGGGAACATTGAAGGGCACTGCCTCAGACAGGTTGCAAATGGCAGTTGATACACAAGCCCAATCCGGTGATGAAGTCACCAAATAGGGTGTTGCCCAAAGTGAGGATAGAGATCTAGATCCTCGCTTTGGGGATTTTGAAGAGAACGTTGGACCCATCGAGGACCTGGAAGAGGTCCAACTTGACGAAAAAGACCCGACCAGAGTCGTGAAGGTCGGGAAAAACCTAGAACCAACCACGAAGCATACACTGGTGGAATTTTTGCGGAGAAACCAGGAAGTCTTTGCCTGGTCGCACAAAGACATGGCTGGGATAGACCCTGCAGTTATCAGCCATGTCCTAAACATAGACAAGACTTTTCAACCCGTGCAACAAAAAAAGAGGTTGCTCGATAAGGATCGGTTGAGAGCCTTAAAAGAAGAAGTTGAAAGATTAAAGGAGAATGGGTTCATCAGGGTGGCATTTTATCCATCGTGGGTCTCCAATCCAGTGCTGGTTCCCAAGCCTAACAGAAAATGGCGAACCTGTGTGGATTTTACAGACCTCAATAAAGCCTGTCCAAAGGATTGCTTCCCACTCCCAAGAATCGACTAGTTGGTCGATGCTACCATAAGACATGAGATCCTCTCGTTCATGGATGCATATTCGGGCTACAATCAGATTAGCATGCATCCCCTTGACGAGGATCACACCAGCTTTCGAACCGATACGGGCTTATACTGTTATAAAGTAATGCCCTTCGGACTGAAAAACGCAGGTGCGACTTACCAGCGGCTAGTCAACCACATGTTTAAGGAGCTGATCAGAGTAAACATGGAGGTGTACGTGGACGGCATGCTGGTAAAATCTAAAAAGGCAGAAGGACATGTGAAGGATTTACAAGAATGTTTTGATGTACTAAACGAGTACTAGATGAAATTAAATCCCCTCAAATGTTCCTTCGGAGTTGGATCAGGGAAGTTTTTGGGGTTCATTGTAAATTCAAGAGGAATCGAGGCCTACCCCGACAAGATAAAAGCCCTGATCGACATGAAATCGCCAGAGAAAATCAAAGATGTACAAAGTCTAACCGGGAGAATTGCGGCCCTGAGTAGATTTATTTCAAAGTCAACGGACAAGTGTGTCCCCTTTTTCAATCTACTTAGGGGAAATAAGAAATTTGAATGGACAGGAGACTGTGAGCAAGCTTTTCAAGCCTTGAAAGCGCATATGGCACAGCCTCCCATTTTATCAAAGCTGATCGAAGGAGAGACTTTGTTCATTTACCTGGCGATCACTGAAGTTGCTGCTAGTGTGGTACTAGTACGAGAAAAAGAAGGCGTACAAAAAGCGGTATACTATGTTAGCAAGAGGCTGATTAGGGTAGAACTAAGATATCCGCCCATTGAAAGGTTAGCATATTGCTTAATCCTGGCCTCAAGGAAGCGACGCCCTTACTTCCGAGCCCATCCCATCACAGTGCTAACCGACCAGCCCCTTCGGCAAGTCCTCCGAAAACCAGAGGCGGCTGGGCGATTGTTAAAATGGGCAGTCAAACTAGGGCAGTTCGATATCACATGTTCACTGCGAGCAGCAGTAAAAGGACAAGTCTTGGCTGATCTTATTGCAGAGTTCACCGAACTCCCAAACAGCGAACAGTGCGAACAGCCTAGTGCGCCTGAGCCTCAAGAGAAAGCTCCTTCGTGGAAGTTATTCACGGATGGGTCATCCAACGAATCCCACGCAGGAGCTGGAGTGATATTGATAATTCCGGAAGGGCATCGATTTCACTGCGCTATTAGGTTCGACTTCACCGCGTCAAATAATGAAGCCGAATATGAAGCCCTCCTCGCTGGACTGAGAATGGCCAAAGACATGGGCATAAAGATGCTTGATATTTACAGTGATTCACAGCTGGTGGTGAATCAAGTTCTAGGGGAATATCAAGCGCGGGGCTTAAAAATGGTGGCCTACTTGAATAAAACCAAAGACCTGCTAGCCCAGCTTACAAAGTATACCCTCCAACAAATACCGCGGGATTAGAATTCAAACGCAGATGCCTTAGCCAAACTCGCGAGCGCGAAAGATGCTGACACTTTGAACATTGTGCCAGTAGAAAGATTGAGTGAGCCAAGCATACACGCGGTTGAAGCCAGTATGGAGATTCGAATTGAGGATACATGGATGGCACCGTACTTGGAGTATCTGACAAACGGTGTGTTACCAACAGATAGAAACAAAGCCAGAACTCTGCAAAGGCAGGCCGCTAGGTACATACTGGTTGATGGTGTCATGTACAGAAGAGGATATTCCATGCCACTACTCAGGTGTATTACACCAGAAAAAGCTAAGGAGCTAATGAGAGAGGTACATGAAGGCTTCTACGGGGATCACGCTGGGGGGCAGAGTTTGGCAAAAAAGATTCTAAGGCAAGGATACTTCTGGCCAACTATGAATGAGGATTCGATGGAATTTGTATGAAGATGTGATAAATGTCAAAGGTTCTCCAAAATTCCACGAGCAGCTCTAAACGAGTTGAAACAGATGCAGAGCCCGTGGCCTTTCACGGTATGGGGGATAGATTTGATTGGATCCCTACCAACGGGAAAAGGCGGAGTAAAGTACGCAGTCGTGGCAGTTGATTACTTCACCAAATGGGCCGAAGCTGAACCACTCGCTACCATAACGACCAAGAAAGTTCTTGACTTTGTCATCAAGAACATTGTTTGCCGGTATGGTTTTCCCCGAAAGATAGTTTCAGACAACGGAACCCAATTTGACAGCGACTTGTTTACCGACTTCTGCGAAAGGCACGGAGTCATCAAAAGCTTTTCTTCAGTTGCGCATCCCCAAGCAAACGAACAGGTCGAGGCCGTGAATAAGACTCTTAAGGACACCCTGAAAAAAAGGCTTGAAGACGCTAAAGGAGCATGGCCAGAGCAGCTGCCTGAAGTCCTCTGGTCGTATAGAACGTCTCACCGAACAACGACAGGTCATACCCCATTTTCCTTAGCCTACGGATATGAGGCTATGTTACCTGTCGAGCTGGATCCCCCCTCACATCGACGCTTAACATACGATTAGGACCAAAATAGCCAATTGATGATGGAGTCCCTAGACTCAATTGATGAGATACGAGAAAAAGCCCAACTCCGAGTTGCTGCGTACCAGCAAAAGGTCGCCCGGTACTTTAACTCAAAATTAAAAGAGAGAAAATTCAACGTCGGTGACTTGGTGCTACGATGAGTTTTCTTGAACACCCGCGACCCCACTACTGGAGTACTCGGACCTAACTAGGAAGGACCTTACCAGATTGAAGAAGTCCTTCACCCGGGCACCTACAAACTTGCACGCCTAAACAGAGATCTCGTTCCACGTTATTGGAATGGAGAACACCTGCGCAAGTATTATCAGTG
Organism: Humulus lupulus; assembly: GCF_963169125.1. Lineage (NCBI taxonomy): Eukaryota > Viridiplantae > Streptophyta > Magnoliopsida > Rosales > Cannabaceae > Humulus > Humulus lupulus. The sequence continues at coordinate 130,373,311 of NC_084796.1, forward strand.
AACATTCCTTTTTAAAGGACTGGCTTGTATTAAAATTCTACTTTTTACAAGTTTTGCAAAAAGGGTTAGCCACGTTGCATGGCTAATCGCTTATAAATGTAAGATCTTTTTCTTTTAAGATCACTCGTAAAGACATGTTTAGTCCATTTTTAATACGAGATTATAAGGGACTGTGCGCAGCCAGTCATTCTTGCCAACTATTGTAAATTTATTTTTACAAGTATTTGTTCATTACGTGTGTTGTTTTGCTGTATTACAAGTGTTAAATTTTGCAACGAGTAGTAATGTTCGCACAGGTCATGGTCAAGGCAAGTGACCCAGGACCTAAAGCTCCTCAATCACTTCGGGGGCATATAAGGTACATCGATAGCAAAGCATACCATGAGGTATGTAAACACATGAACAAAATAAGTGAAAGCATGCTACGGTACTTAGAGTATTTTTCAAAATTTATGATTTTGTTTTGTTAAATCAAACCAAAGTACTATGCTAAGTTCGGTCATGCGAACAGGTATTATAATAAAAGATTATAATATCAAAGGCAAACGTTTACACCGCGAGCATTAGCACTTGGATGTAAAAATAGAATTAAAAGGAATAAAAACCTTTACACCACGAGCAATATTGCTCGGATGTAATTGTTCAAACATAAGCAAAAGAGCTGCCCTCACAGCAATAAAATTAAAAAAGGATTGTCTTTACAAAAAGACCCGTGGGCCATAAAGCGAAAAAAGAAAAAAAAAATAAATATTAATTTCGCTGGGGGGCAGGAGGGCCTTCTGGATGAGGAGCGTTTGGACCAGCCGGAGGTTTAGCCACAGCAGCAACAGCAGGAGTTTGGGCCTTGGCGGCCTTGGCCTTCTCTTCTGCTTCCAGCCGAGCAACACACTGCGTCATCAGCATCTCTTGCAACTGCTCGGAGAGATAGCTGATGTCGACCTCCCGATTGTGCTTCCAGAGGTCATAGAAGCTGAGGAAGGTGGCTTCCTTATACTTCTTCAGATTTTTAACTCCGTCCTCCTCGAGCTCGCGCACCCGTTCCTCAAGCTTCTTTACCTCATCCCTGCTGGTGGTCAGGTCAAGTGTGAGCTGCTTGCACTCTTGGGTGTTGAGTTTGCAGTTCTCCTTCCATTTGTGCCGCTCGTCGATGGCCTTGTTCCGGGCCGCTTCACTCTCCTGAAGCTCTCGAGTAAGAGTGGATTGGTCCTCGCATAGCTGCTCGTTCAGCATAACCAGCTCCCTGTTCTCCTCAAGCAGCTTAGCCTTTTCATCCTCAAGCGCTTGCGTGGCCTGGGCAAGCCTGGAGTCAAAGTTCCTCTCTCGAGAAACCATCGCCCCGGCTCAACGCCAGCTGGCAGTCAAGGAAAAAAACCCCTGAAGAAAAAAGAGTTAAGAAAGGAAGTTTAGCATAAATGAAAAAGCAGCGAAAGATGACTTACACTGGCTATCTCGTTCAGCCCCCTGTTGATGATTTCGTTGATGACCATCATGGCGGTGTCAGTGATGGCGACCTGGGCGCGCTTTTGCTTCGAGAGTTGATATAATCTCTCCCTGGCCATGCCAACTACGTGGCTGGGCAGGGAGCCTTCGGACAATTGGTCCGTGGTCTCTTTGTCTGTGGCCTTTGAGGAAGGTCGAGGGTCGGCAGGCGCGGGATTTTGCTGCTCGGGGGCAGGCGGATGTGTTAAGTTCTCTTTGGAGGAGGCGTCAATGGGAGCGTCTTTTGTTCGGGCTTTCTTTGAAGGGGTCTTGCTACTTTCCCCGCGAGCTCTTTTGCTGTCCTTCTTCGGGACAGAAGCTTCGGCAGCAGCTTGGTAATGAGCAAATAAGTCCCCGGGGTCCATGCCTGCACAAAAAATGACATTTCAAACGATGAGTTTAAAGGGTCGCAGAGAAACAAAGGATAGAATATAAGAGATGCAAATGTAAGGTACCCGAGCTACACCTACTGGTCGTAACATTATCTACTGAACTACCTAGTTCCTGGAAGAAATCTGAATTTAAAGAAGGAGTGTTCCTAAAGTTGTCGTCCCCATCAAATAGGTGGATGGGAATGGGCAAGTTATTTAAAAACGATAATGGTGTACCGTATACATCCGATGAGTCGTCAGACTGTTCAGCAGGCTCAACAGCCTTTTTTTTCCACTTGCCCTTGGGGACCGACGGTTCTGCCGCTCAATGGGGAGCAGCGGGTTCCCTAATTGTAACCCCAGTTGGCCTCCTAGGAGGGGGTGACTGAGGCTGCTGCTCGGGACCCTGCTCGCGTCCCACGCCAGCATAGACACCACCCGCCGCAGGTTAGCTGGTAGCAGGAGGGGAGCCCTTAAGGCCAGCCAACCTAAGGTTAGCCTCAGTGATCATGTTTTCCACACTCTTAGCAACATTGGGCATGCTGGCTAAGAGTGCTGCCCTCGACTCCATTCCTGGAGTGGGGGTCAGGCGCAACCATGGACCTGGAGTACAGTGGAACAGTAGAGTATTATGACAAGAAAAAATTTAAAGGGCCAGAACTACTGGTTTAAGGCTAGTTATTCCCCTTACCTCCTCGGGTGAATGCCAGGTTGTTCGCAGCAATGTCAGGTGTGAGAAAGTATTCCCGGTGATACTTCCCCACATTGGAGATATGGGTGGTCTCGAACAGAAATGTGCGTCCAGTCTCCTGATGGCAAAAATGGAAGAACCCCGTACCGTCCTAGTTGGGGTTGGACTTAAGGTCAAAAAGATAATTGACCTCATGAGGAGAGGGGGCTGGCCAATTCTTGAGTTTGTAAAGGATATAGAGTTAGCATCCTATATCTGTTCGGGGTAATCTGAAAAGGGGCCACCCCGAAGTAATTAGCCACCCCTTGGAAAAATGCATGCAGAGGCAAGGTGGCACCCGCCTCAATATGATATCTCAACCAGGCGCTGAAAGCCCCCCCCCCCCCCCGGCAGGTTGGCTCACTGGTTGATGGAAGGCCTGACTATGGTCACCCCCGTCAGATTGTACTTGGTTAAATAATTGGAGACCATGCGGATGGTCACCGTGCTCGGAGATACTACGTGCCACTCGACAGCCGGCTGGACGGCATGACGAGGACGGGCATGCGCCTGAACTTCGGTCTCAGGAGGAAATTCTCGTCGACCACTGGTCGAGGGGGCATCAGCAGGAGGCTGACTTGGAGAAGGGTTGCGTCTTTTTCTGGCCTTGGTTTTTGTTCTGGCCATTTTCTGGGTAGGAGCTGGTGGAGGATTTGGGTTAGAGCGTGAGAATGAAATTTTTGGAACTAATGTGGATGGATTCTCTTCGCCTTCGAGCAGTTGGGCTAGGAGATCGTCTTCGATAGGTCTTTCTCCTCCCCAAGGGTCTTGCATATGAACTGCAAACAGACAATGGAGGAGATAAGACAATCCGCGAAGTAGTGTGGGGAAGCTGGCATAACGTTGCTCGTGCCTAAATAGCCAGCAGCATCCTAATCCTACGCTAACTTCAATGCGGGTAAGTAACAAAATAAAAAAAAAAGAGCAGGGAAAGAAGAACGTTTTCTGAAAAGAACCTTTTTTCAACTCCCAAAGGGCGGGAAAAAATTTCAGTTTTTTTGTCTAGCTTAAAGGTTGAATCTTTCGACAACCTAACGTCCCAAATCAGAAACTCTATCTATCAAAGTACTAATCTAACCCATACAAGGCATGACGATGCACTTCTATAGAATATTAGCAATTTATACCAAAAACCCTACAAATCCTATTCAAGAACGCAGACATATCAGAGCAAGAAAATAGCTTGCATGGCGTAGTACAGAGCTTAAAGGATGGAATCCTTACCTGAGAGGAAGAGGGGATTCGCGAGAAAATGAAAACTTGAAGCGGAAGACCTGCGGCACGACGTCGAATTGGTTTTCGGAGCTCTGAATACTGGTGCAAGTTCTTGGAAATTTTGGCGAAAATAACAGGTAAAAGTTTCTTGAAAAAGAAGAAAGGCTACTTATAGAAGATCAAGGGGCTAGCCAAAAGGCGGTAATCATCACTTCCCACTTTCAAAACGTGGGGAAGTGGACAAGCCGTCAGATTGCCTTTTTGGAAATCGAAAAGACTTGATTAGACATAATTATGCCATAGTTTTCGAAAATGCACGGGGATTCTGACAGACGTGGGAAGACGAAAGGTTGTTCCCTTAAGTTTCTTTATTGCTGGTCGCACTAAACAAACTTTGGGGGCAAATGTTATCCCAAAAATCAGAAGTGAATGACGTGCCAGGAATTAATTGCACGTGGCTGACACCTGACAAAACCTATGTTCGGCTATCGACCAGGAAGATGTTCGGAGTTATGCGATCGATCTCTTCATACGACCAGTCTGGTCGTATGCGTGCAACACGCGGAGGAAATCTTAGGCAGTTATGATGGAATCCGAAATTCTCTCCCATGATTTCCTAAGTATCTGATTATTTAGGAAATAATATCTGTAACAAATCAATGTAAATCTTCCCTAAGCTTATAAATAGAGGAAGAGGGCTCAGGGAAGGGGATCGGACCTTTTTTCTCTTTTCCTGACTTCTAAATCGCTGGAGTTTAGAGTAATCATATCAATCATATTGTATTGTTCTTTAGAGGTTAGTGAAACTCATTGAACCCTAGTTCTTTGATCACTCCTTTGGCTCTTACATCAATAACAATCTAAGTGGACGTAGGTTATTACCAGATTCTGGGGCCGAACCACTATAAAACATCGTGTTCTTATTATTTTCGCTATCACGTTCTTTTCAACGCATTCATCCACGTCAAGCGTATTTTGACTCCGTGTCAGTTGCCCAAAATTAGGGTCAACAACTTTTAATTAATATTTTCATTAATTTATTGTAATATGTTTTATAATTGAAAATATTAATTTTAATTTAATTTATGTTTAATTTTTAGGAAATAAATTGCATTTGGACACTAATAAAAATGGAGAATAGAGAAATAGATAAAAGTGAAAAAGAAAATGAAGAAAGTGGCATTTTTGAAGACTTGAAGCCCAAAATAGGCCCAGGCTCGCCAGCCTCTTTGCACTCCACAGCTGCCACCTGTCCGCATCATCTCCTCCAAGGCAGCATACTGTCAAGACCCCAGCATGCATATTTCTTCCAGCATGCACATATATGCATATTTCCTCCAGCATGTATTATTTCACCAACTTCAACGTGACCATTCCTAACAAAGGCCCAAATGCATATGAAAGCCCAACGTGACCCTTCACACCAAGCTCCTTCAGCAAGCTCCCAACGAAGGCCCAACAGCCCAATCCGAAGCACCTCCAACCCATCTGTCTTCTCCTCTCCCAGCCACTGCCACGTGGCACTCTCTCATTGGTTGAAAATGGGTCAAACCCCTCTTGTGTCACCAGCCATGTTTTGTGGGTATTGAGCTTTGTAAATTGCTATTTTGAGCTTTAAAGATCATGTTTTTGTGGTATTTTAGAAAAGGAGCATTTTGACTATACACAAAAATAGCTAGGGTAATATTAATAATAAGATTTGATTTTTCAAAATCATATTTTATTATTAATATTTCAGATTTATTTTATAAACCTCATTTTATTGTTTAATTTCTTTTTAGTCATTTTCTCCATGTATAAATAGAGACACTTTCTTCACATTTGGTATGTAATTTTTAGAGTAGAGAAACTTTAGCAAAATTTCCACTCACTTTCTTCTCATATTTTCTTCTTAGAATTTTGTGAGAATCATCAGCATAATGGCCTAATCTTCCTAGGAAGGTTAGGGATGATTCCATATGCAAGTGATGTTATTTTGCTACTTTGATTTACTATGTTCTTAATGTAATATATTTGAGTTATTTATGTTCTTTCATCTCTATCTTTATTTACTTATGCTAATAGTATATAGGATTGGTCATGCTCTTTCTATGTGCTTCTAATTAGTAAAAGTAATATTGATACATAATTTTATGTCTAATCTTCTATTGCATTATTGCCCTTGGGTATTTTGTCATTTTTAGATTTTTCATAAGATTAACATTGTGCTTTTAAAGTAAAGAACTTTATAACTCAAATGAACTTTTGTTAGAAAAAAACTATGGACCTTAATGTTAGATTTTCCAAGTAAATGTTGGGATGTGAACTATTTACTTGTGTATTTTTGTAAATCAAGTAACCAAGTAACTAAACAAGCATATGGATGATTCTTGAAACCTTTCATTTTCTCAAACTCTTGATTACATCTTACCTTTATTTCACTTATCTCATTTCATCACTTTATCAAAAATACAATACCAAAATCTCAAACCTCTTTCCATTTACAATTTTATTTACTTCTTGTTACTAACTTTTTTGTGTTATTTTCTACTAACATTTTGATTTTAGGTTACCTACTTGTAGATCGACCGCCCGATCTTACTACAACTACCGCTTAGTGTAGTCACATTTTGGGCGTTAAACAAATTTTGGCGTCGTTGCCGGGGAGGTAATTTTCAAAGGTTTAGTGAATTTTTTACAAAAATATTAGTAACTTTATTTGTGTTTTTGTTAGAATAAGTATTGTGTTAGTATAGTTTCTATTATTTACTAATTTTTAATTAATTATTATTGTTATAACAAAAATAAAAAGAAAAAAAAACAATCAGAAAAAAAAATTCCTTTATTTTTATATATATATATATCTTTTCTTTTCTTTCTCTTTTTTTTCGATAAAATATATATATATATTTATATTATAAACATTCATATATATATATATATACATAACTATAAAAAAATAATCCAAAAAAAAAACATGTATATATTTATATATTCACTTTTTTTTTCCTTTTTAGTTCATTCTTAGTCCATTTTTCTTTCTTAATTTCTATTCTATTTTTTTTGTTTAATACATATTAAAAAAAAAAGATTAAGCTTGTTATTCTATCTTCACTTTAATTCTCTTTTCTTTATTCTATATTTGTGTTGTTTATTTTGTTGCTTAGTTTAGGCTTTTACTTTCTTTGCCTTAGTTTTCCTTAGGATTTAGGTTTTTCAAAAAAATATATATATATATAATTGCATAAAATTGTTCATAAAATTTCAATCATAAAACGCTTAGTATTGGGAACAATTGTGTAATATTACAAATGGTAGAAACCGATATTGTTCTGTCTAGAAAGATTGGTTGTTAAATAAGGTTTGTGATAGCGTTACCCTCCACACTTACCTAGGAACCTCGGGGAGTTCTGTCTAGGCAAGTGTGGGTCTAAAGCGGTACCTTGGCAACCTTCCCAATCGGCCTGGGAACATTTCGAGCATCTACCTTTGCACTATTACATTGTTGAACTTATTACTATAAGAAAACCAAGCTTGTTCTGTCAAAATAAGCAATCTCACTCTGCTTAAAGGTTGTTTGGTCGAAAAGGTTGACTTGTGGTCCACCATACTTACTCAGTAACCTCGGGGAGTTCTAGTAAGACATTGGAGATCACTTGAAAACCTCCAATTCTACCTGGGAACAAGTTTAACAAAAAACAAAATCAATCAAAATCAATATAAAAAAAATAATAATAAAAAAAAGAGACATAAAATAAATCTAATTCTGATTTCCAAGAGTGGATGAATCATCACGAAACTTCCAGTGACACTTCTTCCAATTCATCTGCCACTCCTACCGGAACTCCTTCCACCAATCCAGCTTCTCCACAAAATTTCCCTGATAATAACCCATTTGCAATGGCTCGCAATGATGAAATCCAACCAAGAACTCTCAATGACTACCTCCATCCTACTCGCACTTCCACGCCTTCATGCATTATCTTCCCTCCTAATATGCCCGCATTAGACTTTAAACCTGGCATGATTCAACTCCTTCCTACATTTCATGGAATGGAAAATGAAAGCCCATACGTGCATATCAGAGAATTCGAGGAGGTGGTAACCACGTTCTATAACCGAGCCGAAAATGCCGATGTTGTACGACTGAAGTTCTTCCCTTTCTCCTTGAAGGACAAAGCCAAAAGCTGGTTGTACTCTTTGAGACCTAGGTCGATTGGAACATGGGAGGAGATGACCAAATCTTTCTTTCTGAAACACTTCCCCAGCCATAAGACCAACAGTCTAAAACGACAGATTTCCACATTCTCCCAAAAAGACAATGAAATGTTCTATCAAGTCTGGGAAAGATTCAAAGATCTGTTAAATTAGTGCCCGCACCATGGCTATGAGAACTGGTGTTTGGTCAGTTACTTCTATGAAGGCCTCACAAGTCCTGAGCGCCAGTTTGTAGAAATGCTATGCAATGGTGAATTCTTCGAAAAAGAGCCAGACGATGCTCTTGAATATCTCGAAGAAACTGGGAAAAAGTCTCACACCTGGACTGGTCCAAGTGCTACTAACAGCACCAACCGACACAAACCATCTGGGATCTATCAACTTCGAGAAGAGGATAGTGTTAAGGCCCAACTCGAAGCTTTGAAAAAGCAGTTTGAGGTCTTAATGACGAAGAGTGGCCAAAAGTTGCACATGATCGCTCAAGCGGAACCGCAAGAACCTTGCTTTGTTTGTGGAGGGACGGAGCACTTAGCTAAGGACTGCTTAGCTTTGAATGAAATGAGGGGGGTTTATGAGGAGCAATGCAATGCCTTAGGGGCATATAATAAGCCATTCTCCCATACGCACAACCCTGGTTGGAGAAACCACCCAAATTTCAGTTGGAGAGATTCCAACCAAGCTCAATCGTCTGGAATCCAATGGAGAAATGAGCAACAAGTTCAACCATCAAAGGCGTATTCTGCACCTCATTACAATGCTCATCCACAACGAAATTCTCTCGAGAATACTCTTCATGCATTCATGGAGGAACAATCCAAATTGAATTGCCAAATGATGGAAGAAATCAAGGAAATGAAATGTCAATTCTCAAAATTGACTGAATCCTTGGCCATTCCGGAAAAAGGAAAACTCCCTTCCCAACCAAAATTCAATGTTCAAGGCCAACACATGGCCCAATCTTCAAATTCTAATGATCAAAACGTCAAGGAAGTGAATGCCATCACGACGAGAAGCGGTAAAACTTTGCCAGACCCACACATTAAATCCAACTCTCCCAGTATTCCAAAAGTCATTTCCAAAAATCCACCACTCAATGCCACTCCAAATATACCATTTCCCCAGGCTTTGAAACCTACTGGGAAACTTCCTGATAACCGAGCTGAACTCCTTGAGCACTTGACACAAGTGAAGATTAATCTTCCTTTGCTTCACATCATTAAACAAGTACCCGCTTATGCTAAAATCATCAAGGATCTTTGTACTGTAAAAAGGAAGCACCACGTCTAGAAGACTGCCTTCTTGACCGAGCAAGTGAGTACGGTGATTGAACAAAAGGCACCGCCGAAATACAAAGATCCCGGTTGTCCCACCATTTCTTGCCAAATTGGGACCCATGAAGTCAGCCAAGCCTTACTTGATCTTGGCGCGAGTGTCAATCTCATACCTTATTCTGTATACTCGCAACTCGGTCTTGGATAAATGAAGCCAACATATGTTGTACTACAGCTTGCTGATCGTTCCACCAAAAAGCCTAGGGGTATCGTTGAGGATGTATTGGTTCAAATTGAAAAATTCTATTATCCCGTGGATTTTCTTATTCTTGATACCCAATCTGTGGTGAACATGGAGTCTAAAATTCCTATTATCCTCGGACGACCATTCCTTGCTACTGCAAATGCTTTGATCAATTGTCGGAATGGTCTAATGAAGATATCGTTTGGAAACATCACTCTTGAAGTCAATATCTTCCACATCGGGAAACAACCCCGAGAATATGATGAATGCTACCAAACATTCATGATTGACTCTTTAATTCCCAAGGAGGTTAAATTGCGAAGCAACTTTGATAATCTTGATGAACTTCTCCTTCTGTTTGACAACGAAAGTCCCAGTTCTATTAAGTCTACTCTTGCAATATCAGATCGCATAGACTCACGCCATAGAAGGACTCAGTTTTGGCAACCTCGCTTTGAAGAGCTACCTCGCGAGAGGGCACAGACGAAAACTTCAGCCAAAGAGGTTCCAACTATTCAATTAACCCAACTTCCCGAGGGTTTGAAACATGCCTTCTTAGGAGACGGTGAAACCTTTCCAGTTATCATCTCATCCAACCTTCAAAATTCTCAAGAATTGCAGTTACTCAAGCTACTGTGTACGCATAAATCTGTGATAGGTTGGACGCTTGCTGATATCAAAGGTATTAGCCCTTTAATTTGCTCCCATTGAATCAATATGGAGGATGAAGCCATCCCTCGGAGAGACTCTCAGCGGTAACTGAACCCCACGATGAAGGAAGTTGTAAAAAATGAAGTTTTGAAATTGATAGATGCTGGTATTATTTACCCGGTAGCAGATAGCAAATGGGTCAGTCCTACTCAAGTCATGCCCAAGAAATCTGGTGTCACTGTTATCCAAAACGAAAAAGGGGTCCTTGTCCCCACAAGAAAGATGACGGGGTGGTGCATGTGCATCGATTATAGAAAATTAAATGCCACCTCCTGCAAAGATCATTTTCCACTCCCATTCATTGATCAAATCCTTGAACGTGAAGCTGGTTGTAACGCCCTACTTCCTTAGAGCCGTTACTAAGTGAGTTTAAAAACGTGCTTTCAACTCGCTAATCGAGGTTTTAAGTCAAACAGTGTAATTAAGCCGTAAACAAAGGTAAAACATTAGAAGTATTAGTCTTTCATAGTTTATCATAAAAATTTTACACTTGGGATCCCAAAATACAGTTTAGAAATATTACAACATAAAAACTGTACTAAGTCGGCTAAACGACAAAATCTAGATTCATCTACAAACATCTCCCAAAATCCTCTGGCTGTGGCAGCTAGGCTGGCCAAACATGTACACACCGCCTCACGCCTGCTGTACTCATGGTTGGTTGATCTTCTCTTTACCCTTACCTGCACCACAGAGCATCTGTGAGCCGAAGCCCAGCAAGAAAACCCACGAACAGATAACATATGCAACACATATATCAATCATATAAACAGGCCACCAATGGCTAAACACATACGGCCTAGCCGTCCCAGGAGTTTACCAAGCTCTAGGTTCGCGGACCACGCCGTGAGGATATCCCAGGTATCCTTCTAGGGACTCGCTCTGACAACTCGCACTCTACGCACTCAACGCTGCTCTCGGCCTTGCACTCAACGTGCCCAACGCCATTCCCGGCCCTTCGCCGTTCTCGGTCTACACCGTTCCCGACTCTAGCCGACCATTCATATCATAATACACATAGCATAACAAGCAAGTATAGAATCTAGCATAATCAGTTAAAGGGCTACGCCCTGCAGTTCTAACATATTGGGCTCGGCCCTGCATATCAGTTCCATTCAAATACATTGGGCTCAGCCCTTCACACAATCTCTATGGGAACAAGGGTTTTCTTACCTGAGTTCCGAGCTTTCTGAGCACCGACGCCCCGAGCACAGTCCTCTAACGTGAGCCTAACCGAAACCCTAGTCGCAACACATTAACAATGTCCATCCATCAAATTCTAATCCAATAAATAACTTCGAGCCATAACCCCAACCTCCGGGACCTTGAATTCTATCAATCAGGGTGATAAAATCCATCCCGAGCCTTACCCATTAAGTTCCCAAGCCTAAATACCCTTAAAAACTCAGATTGGCACTAAGGGTCGCGGCCCCACCCACAAGAGCCGCGACTAGCCTCGAAACAGAGGCTAGCACCTCACTGACCCCCACACGGGCCGCGGCGCGCCCACCAAGCGCCGCTGCGCGCATGAACCTCTCAGCCACCCATGGCCGCGCGCGCACACGGGCCGCAGTGCACCCCTCCTAGGGCCGCGGCTCTCACCTCCGAACCCAGAATTCCTCATCAGTTTTATACCTTTTCTTCAAGCCAATCCTCACCAAAACCAAACTAACAATGCTAGATAATTAACACCATCATTCCATCTCAATAACAGCACTAAAACCCCATTGAATCATACTCCAAAACTCAGTTAAAACACCCAAAAGTATACCAAGCTTGACCAACATGCAATCTTCAAAACAAGCAAAAATTCATGACCAAATCTTAATAATTAGAACTTACCTCTTACTGAATTAAGCTTTTGAACCAATTCCCCCTATGCCTGAATCTTCAAGCTTCAAGTTCCCTTAGATTTCCCCAGTTGAAAACCTTTAGTGTAACGCCCTACTCCTTTAGAGCCGTTACTAAGTGAATTTTTAAGACAAAACAGTGCAATGAACTCGCTAACCGAGGTTTTGAGGCAAAAGTGTGACTAATAAAAGTTAAGGCTGTAATCCTTGAAAATGCGTTGACTCAATAAAAACTTCTAGTTTTAAACAATTGGGATCCCAAAAATAAGGTTTAAAAACCATTTTCATCTTGAAGTAAGTTTACAGTTGATCAGTTATAAAATCATAGATTATTACAGCCAATTTCAAATAAACCCCCAACCAAAGCAGTCGGGCAGGCCAAACATGTACGCGTCGCTTCACGCTCTCCGTACTCATGGTTGGTTGACTCAGTCTTTGCCCTACCTGCAACACGGAGCACCCGTGAGCCGAAGCCCAGCAAGAAAACTCATGCAGAACATAACATATGCAGTTAATACAGTTTATCATAACAGATAATCCACAGATAAACAAGTCAATCAATAGACTAAGCAAACACGGCCATGCCGCCCCAGAGCCTTACCAAAGCCCTGGGGTATCGGTTCTCACCGCGAGGATAACTCATGTATCCCTTGGGTCCCACCCTGAATATAGCATCCCATGTGCTAGGTGTTACTTTCGGCCCACGGCCGCCCCGGCCTACGCCGTACTCGGCACTTGCCGTTCATTTCATCATAATCACACATATAGTACATTCAAAATAATCATTCACACATCATGATTCATTTAAGGTTAAACATTTGCACACAACACAATCTGGGGCCATGCCCTACAATCATCTCATCATGCAACATGCAATATAGGGCCATGCCCGGCAATCACACTATGGGCCCATGCCCTATCCTACGGGTGTTATAGTTTTCTTACCTTAGTTCCAAATGCTTTAAATAGAAAATGACGGCCCCCGAGCACGATCCACTTCCCGAGCACTAGCTTAACACCTAGTCACAACCAAGATAATGGATACCAATAAGATTAATCTCAAATGAGTTTCTAAACCAAGTTCTAGTACTCGGAACGTTGAAATTCACCAAACATTGTAAAAGACTCAACCCCGAGCACCCTAGGTTAAATTCCCAAGCCCAAATTCTCAAAATCCCAAAATTCCTTAAGCGCCGCGGCATGGCCCAACCATGCCGCGGCATGGCCCCCAAACAGAGCCACAAAATGCCCAGAAACAGGTAAGGGCCGCGGCCCTACATGGACCATGCCGCGGCCCGCCCTCCATCCTCAGCACAACTAAGCCTTCAAGGGCCGCGGCCCTCCAAGAACCATGCCGCGGCCCGACCCTTCGAACCCAGAAAAACCCACCATTTTCAAGCTTAAAACCTCACCTTAAGCCATCCCAAAACTCCCAAATCAAAACCAATTAATAATCACAACATTAGGATGGTTTAAACAACACAATTCCACCAAAAATCCAACCTAACACTCACCAAGATCCCAATTCCAAATTTCTGAAATTTCAAACCTAAAACTCAAAACCAACCATGGAAATTCTCAATTTCAACCATCAAACTTTAATTTAAACCTTACCTCAGTTGTAGAATCATTTCCCAAAGGATCCCATGACCTATCTTCAAAGTTTCAAGCCTCAAACTCCACCTTGAACATCAAAATCCATAAACATTCACAACCCAACAAAATCTCAGAAATTTAACTTGAGAAAAAGAATTAATTGCTTACCTTTACCCTGATTTGTTCTTGATTAACTCTTGAGCTAAACCTCCAAATCCCACAATCAATTTTCAGAAATTCAAGCTTGATTTCTCCTAAGATTTCTGTGGATTCATGAAAGAAAGAGGAAAGAAAGAAGAAGAAGAGAGGGTGGAGGCTGGGTCGGTTTCTCTAAGTCTCCAAATGGTTTATTTGTTTTGTTTTTATAACTTAAGCTGGTTACCTCAAGGTTCGGGGTACCAAAATATCCCCGAGGCAAAAATGGTAAAATCCCCCAGTATTCCCGCCTAGACATCCTAACCTCAAATATATCTCCAATTATTTATTTTCATAACCCAACATCAAAATACTCCTTGACTCGCTCAAAGTCAAACATAATGCCCCGTTGTGACTTTTCCCCGCTATCCAGCTCTAGGATCGCCTCGTGCCGAAAGCTACACATCACGGATATACCCACATACCACTGTGGTCTCAACAATCATCACATATTAATACAGTTATGCCCAACATGGCCAAAATTACAATTATGCCCTTCTAACACAATCCGGGCCTACATGCATACTAATATACATAGTCATGCATCTCAAATAATCAAATAGTCACATAACACGCTTTAAATCATAACCATGCATTTAACTCATAAAATCACACATAAATCCCAACATGCCCTCCTGGCACACTAATCAAGGCCCTTAAGCCTTATTAGCGAATTTGGGTCGTTACAACTATCCCCTCCTCATAAAAATTTCGTCCTCGAAATTTATCCAACACATCAGTCAGTACCGCAACTCGGACCATAATTTCCAAGGCCCACCGCCTTTACTTTACTTTCCAATGACACTCTCACAAGAGTAACAATCTTGCCCCTCAAGATTTTGTCTAATAGCCAAGTTCTCGATAGCTCCTCGCTTACACCGCAACCCTGCTGAAGCCTCAGGGTCTGCCTAGACTACAATGACCAATTCATTGTCTTATTCCTGATTCCAGAGATACTCAAAAGTCATCACCTCTACCAGGTGGGATCAACTTGTAGTCCCCGCTGGCCTAACCCTTAGTACAACTTCGGAATTTTATGTTGAATCAAGAGTCAGAACTCTCCCTTCTTTCTCTGAACACCTTACAGGTCCTCGTCTGTTATTGCGCAGAGATGCAACTCTTTCCTTCCGGAGCTTTGTTTCCTCGTAATTTAACAATTTACCAGCTCTTATGCTTTCAAATAGACAGACACTCCTGCCTTAAGAAGTTTCAACGACCTTCTTGGCTTTCCCTCTGAACTAAGCCAAACTGTAGTATTCACTATCCTTCACCTCTTACCATGTCCTATGTCGTGTTACTTTAACAAGACGCCAGCATTTTCCACCACGGCCAACTCAACAGGGATTACACTTCCCTTAATACCTCAAGTATTCGCCTACTCAGCGCTTAATTCCTTAAGATATCCGATAAGCTTTCAGACTGCCACTACACTTGCAATCAACTGATAATCCCAGATTCCCACTCTGTTCTTTTCGTTCTCTAAATCCATTCCAAAATTTAAAATACTATAGGGTCTCAATTCGATATCATCGATGCTCCATCCTGAAACTAGTTCACTTGACCCAATCACATTAACTCCATCAACTGAGTTAAAACTTTTCATGTCCAAACACCTTACTCAAGGTCTAAAGTGGTCTATTCCCATCATACACTACCACATCACTTAACCCCTCAGGGTCCAAAGGAAAACACTAGATTCTGCCACCTGCTCAACCCTCCCGGTACGACGTACCCTAGGAGGTGGAATGATATCCGTTCAGAATTCTCGTTCATAAACCAAATCTAATCGGATCCTTCATCCATTCCTGGTATCCCAACTTGTACTACCTTAGCAGGGTCCTCCCCTGCTTCAACTCAAGCCAACACTTTGAATTCCATAGATCATTGACACCCACCAGCTAATCATACCTACTAGTGTTACGCTAAACTCAGTCGTCGTCTTGTCCACTCTATTACAGTCTATGGCACTATCCCCTGACTGACACACGCCTCACAGCTAGGAGTTCCGCCTCCAATTATAACTCCCCTCGCTCAATCGAGGATTTCAAACACTAAACATATGTCCGTTACTTTTCACCACCTCTGTGTCTTCAACGCTATCTCTCTTACTATTACCCAATACTCAAGCACCTTATGATATGCATAACTGTCAACTTAATGTTCTAAGTGTATCAACCAGGTTCATGCTTTCGTCTCCCGCAAGGTTCGATCCAACCTCGCGCCAGGTGCGCCTGTGCGTGCCTAATCTGTGATGCACCCCTACAAGTCCATGTCCTCATCATAGATCAAGTCCTTTATGCCATCACTCTTTACTTAATCATAACACACACAAATTCCATCATCGTCCGTAACCAATCAAATCTTACCTTGTCTTCTGAATTTCTTTCTGATTTGACACCACTCAATCCGTCTAACCTCAAGTTTTGCTGTTCTTCTCATCTCTGATGTAGTCGTCTCCGGAGGTGCTTGTGCAATAAATGACGCGCTTACCAGTCTTGTCATGCTTTCAATTCTTCAAACGCTCTTCATTAGCTTCTTTGCGGCTTCAGATCAATTCTTCTCTTACCTGACCTTTCTTCTTGCAGCTGTAATCTGAGAACTCCTGACGACACCCAACTAACACTCCGTAGAACCTTACCTGAGACTCTGTCTTCTGGGTACTAACGTCTTCAGCATAATAATCAGTTGCTCACCATTTCCGTCTGGGAGTAATCCACATGCACTGCTCGTGAGCTTGAAGGGGACTTGCCCACACCGTTCATGCATTCTCTGTCTAAAGAACTTACCTGTGCTACTATAGCTTGAACCATTCCAGAATCTTTGTTACCAACTCCTCACACTCTAGCCGGCGCAAACTAGACCATCCACGAAATGTCTCTATCCTCGGTTTCCAACTGGCAATAACCATGTCATAGACCAACTCTTGGGGACATCGTCCCATCTTGTATCCAACATTGTACTTTTCGTCCTAACCCGACGATACTAGCAATCCTCGCAGTATAACACTCTGGCTAATCCAAGATCAAATTCCTTCGATTGCTTCATTAGATTTCCTGCCAGCCATAACCGTCCTTTACCTCGTTCCTTATACCAATCCTATCTGTAGTCCAACCTTGAAGTACTCCCAAATATTTCTTTTCATACCCACATAATTTTTCCACTGGTCAGCTCTGTCTCCTTTACGTACTCCAGATGATATCCTCGACAATCCATCTGCCAGAGTTTCTAATTCCTTCTCAATAAGTATTACTGTCTTCGGCCTGCCAAATGGCACCTTTGAGGTAACCTCTCTATGTCCATCTCCCTCTCGGAACATTCTCAACACCGAGCCCTTCCAGTTCGCTACATGTCCAAAGTATAAGCTCGTCAGTTAAATACTCATCCTTGAGGACTCAGCCTCGAACCTCGAATGTATCGATGCATTCCAGTTCTCCGTTTCCCGCACCATGGGAAATCCATCCTAATATCCCGAGTCATTCTACGTAGAAGTCATGTCCTCACCTGACCTCCTCTCAGGTGGCATCCTCCTCCTCATGTGCATACCAATTAACCTCCTGGTTCCTGTCGCCATCTCGGTAACTACCCTTTTCGATCAGGCTTCTTTCCAATCTCAATCTAGGTGCCCAAGCACTGTCTGGAGTCCTTTTTCCCTCAAAATTGAGAATCCGACCTCGCTGCGTTCTATTAACAAAAGTACCGTCTTATCAATCAGACTTTCCCCCCCTTTCTTGGCAATCCAGAAGCCACAACACTATCCGGGGTTCTTTCAACTTGATTATCACGAATCTATCTTTACTAATTCCATCAAAGGAAGCACCGCCCTTGCGGCTCTAGCACTCCTGCTCTAATCATCAACCATCAGTTCCTCGAACAACATGGCCCTCTCTGCCATCAACATGCAGACGATAAACTCGTACCTCAGAGTAGCCCAAATACCTTAGACTATTCCCGATCTCACATCCTTAAATGGGTCGTCATCAATTCCAGATACATCCGCCAGTAAAATTCCCGAAATGAATTATCCAATTCACCAAACCCATTATTCTACACTGTTGTTACTCTATCAGTCCAAACCAAACTTATAAGTCCACCAGTCTCCACAATTCAATTCACGTATTTATAACCTCTAACAATTCATCATCTAGGTTCTTCCCAACCTATTAAGCCAGTACCTCAGCCCGAGTACCAATTCCAGGCATCTCCCTGCCTCAACATTTAACATAACCCTCTAATCAGGATCTCTCATCCTCTTAACCATGGGTGGAATTAACTCTGCTCGTCTATTGATAAATTCCTTGTCAACTCGAACCTTCCTCAACACTAGAGGATAACACCCTATACGCCTTTCATATAGTACCCTTACCTGTCCATACTTCACAGTAAACCAACACTAGTCACCTTACTGTCAAAACCTCGAAATCAGCTATTTCCCCAGAGAAATCCGCTATCCTTCTATCCCGTCACAACTGACAAACTCCACAGCTTACTCACACCCTAGTGACCCTTTGCTGCTGCTTTTTGGGATAACTGGAGATCCCAACTCCAACTTATACCTAGAATCCCTCTCTCAACACAATATCAGGTCCACAAACCCTTCTAGGAACCAACAACATGAGTTCACCTGTCAAAACTGACCCAACTCCTGAACTCTGTGGTCCCTACTCTGAACCAAACCACCACTAGGTCCAACCATCCACAGGTATAATGCACACACAAGCATATACTAGGTCAAATCCACAATGATATACATTTAGCTACCAAATTCATCATCACCAAGTATACCCAGATCTCAACATGCTTCACACAAGCAAATAAACAGATATAACTACTGAATTAATTCAGAACATTAACCACATACACACAATATGCGAACCATTATGCCAATATTCATCCATATGCATAATAGTATTATTCAGCATGCATCAATCTCAACATGCAATAGTCAAGGGCCAG
Source organism: Humulus lupulus (assembly GCF_963169125.1). Lineage (NCBI taxonomy): Eukaryota > Viridiplantae > Streptophyta > Magnoliopsida > Rosales > Cannabaceae > Humulus > Humulus lupulus. The sequence continues at coordinate 130,392,123 of NC_084796.1, forward strand.
GCCCTATCAGTATCTCATGCATATGTCATCTCATTTCTCATGCTCCATATAGATAAGCAGGCAAACAAGGCAATCAAACATATATTCAAGCATATTAATCATTTATACCAACCAACCCTGAGTCGAGCTTGTCACTGACAGCGAGCGTACATGTTCGGTCGATCTCCAGAACCAATAAACCTTGGCTCGCTCTGATACCAAGTTGTAACGCCCTACTCCTTTAGAGCCGTTACTAAGTGAATTTTTAAGACAAAACAGTGCAATGAACTCGCTAACCGAGGTTTTGAGGCAAAAGTGTGACTAATAAAAGTTAAGGCTGTAATCCTTGAAAATGCGTTGACTCAATAAAAACTTCTAGTTTTAAACAATTGGGATCCCAAAAATAAGGTTTAAAAACCATTTTCATCTTGAAGTAAGTTTACAGTTGATCAGTTATAAAATCATAGATTATTACAGCCAATTTCAAATAAACCCCCAACCAAAGCAGTCGGGCAGGCCAAACATGTACGCGTCGCTTCACGCTCTCCGTACTCATGGTTGGTTGACTCAGTCTTTGCCCTACCTGCAACACGGAGCACCCGTGAGCCAAAGCCCAGCAAGAAAACTCATGCAGAACATAACATATGCAGTTAATACAGTTTATCATAACAGATAATCCACAGATAAACAAGTCAATCAATAGACTAAGCAAACACGGCCATGCCGCCCCAGAGCCTTACCAAAGCCCTGGGGTATCGGTTCTCACCGCGAGGATAACTCATGTATCCCTTGGGTCCCACCCTGAATATAGCATCCCATGTGCTAGGTGTTACTTTCGGCCCACGGCCGCCCCGGCCTACGCCGTACTCGGCACTTGCCGTTCATTTCATCATAATCACACATATAGTACATTCAAAATAATCATTCACACATCATGATTCATTTAAGGTTAAACATTTGCACACAACACAATCTGGGGCCATGCCCTACAATCATCTCATCATGCAACATGCAATATAGGGCCATGCCCGGCAATCACACTATGGGCCCATGCCCTATCCTACGGGTGTTATAGTTTTCTTACCTTAGTTCCAAATGCTTTAAATAGAAAATGACGGCCCCCGAGCACAATCCACTTCCCGAGCACTAGCTTAACACCTAGTCACAACCAAGATAATGGATACCAATAAGATTAATCTCAAATGAGTTTCTAAACCAAGTTCTAGTACTCGGAACGTTGAAATTCACCAAACATTGTAAAAGACTCAACCCCGAGCACCCTAGGTTAAATTCCCAAGCCCAAATTCTCAAAATCCCAAAATTCCTTAAGCGTCGCGGCATGGCCCCCAAACAGAGCCACAAAATGCCCAGAAACAGGTAAGGGCCGCGGCCCTACATGGACCATGCCGCGGCCCGCCCTCCATCCTCAGCACAACTAAGCCTTCAAGGGCCGCGGCCCTCCAAGAACCATGCCGCGGCCCGACCCTTCGAACCCAGAAAAACCCACCATTTTCAAGCTTAAAACCTCACCTTAAGCCATCCCAAAACTCCCAAATCAAAACCAATTAATAATCACAACATTAGGATGGTTTAAACAACACAATTCCACCAAAAATCCAACCTAACACTCACCAAGATCCCAATTCCAAATTTCTGAAATTTCAAACCTAAAACTCAAAACCAACCATGGAAATTCTCAATTTCAACCATCAAACTTTAATTTAAACCTTACCTCAGTTGTAGAATCATTTCCCAAAGGATCCCATGACCTTTCTTCAAAGTTTCAAGCCTCAAACTCCACCTTGAACATCAAAATCCATAAACATTCACAACCCAACAAAATCTCAGAAATTTAACTTGAGAAAAAGAATTAATTGCTTACCTTTACCCTGATTTGTTCTTGATTAACTCTTGAGCTAAACCTCCAAATCCCACAATCAATTTTCAGAAATTCAAGCTTGATTTCTCCTAAGATTTCTGTGGATTCATGAAAGAAAGAGGAAAGAAAGAAGAAGAAGAGAGGGTGGAGGCTGGGTCGGTTTCTCTAAGTCTCCAAATGGTTTATTTGTTTTGTTTTTATAACTTAAGCTGGTTACCTCAAGGTTCGGGGTACCAAAATATCCCCGAGGCAAAAATGGTAAAATCCCCCAGTATTCCCGCCTAGACATCCTAACCTCAAATATATCTCCAATTATTTATTTTCATAACCCAACATCAAAATACTCCTTGACTCGCTCAAAGTCAAACATAATGCCCCGTTGTGACTTTTCCCCGCTATCCAGCTCTAGGATCGCCTCGTGCCGAAAGTTACACATCACGGATATACCCACATACCACTGTGGTCTCAACAATCATCACATATTAATACAGTTATGCCCAACATGGCCAAAATTACAATTATGCCCTTCTAACACAATCCGGGCCTACATGCATACTAATATACATAGTCATGCATCTCAAATAATCAAATAGTCACATAACACGCTTTAAATCATAACCATGCATTTAACTCATAAAATCACACATAAATCCCAACATGCCCTCCTGGCACACTAATCAAGGTCCTTAAGCCTTATTAGCGAATTTGGGTCGTTACATTTAGCTTTAAGTTGATTTCCCTTAGGTTTCCCTTGAGTTTTCTTTAGAGAGTGAAAGAGAGAGAGAAGTAGGAACTATCTTCAGTTGGGAGGAAGTATGAGTCGGTTTCTAAAGTTTCTAAACTATTCCTCTATTTTGTTTTACTTAACTTAAGTCTAAAGGGTTACCTCAAGGCTCGGGGTACCATAACGTCCCCGAGGGCAAAATGGTAAATTTCCCCAATATTCCCGCCTAGACATTCTATCCTCAAATATATCTCCAAATATTTATTTTCATGTCCCTATAATCCCATAACACACCTTGTACCCAAACTACCCCTCGACTCACCCCGAGTCTGAATCTCAACCCTATTGTGACTTCCTGACTAACCGCTCTCCAGGACTGTCTCGGTCCGTGCTACATAGATATATCACATATATACAACATTTATCACATTTATACCCCTAATATCCAGATGGGGTCCACATGCGTATTTAACTTAACTAAGCATGCCTCACAATCATATACACACATAAATCCACATAAAAGCATATTAAACCACTTATTGCCCTCCAGGCACACTAATCAAGGCCCTAAGCCCGATTAGCAAATTCGGGTCGTTACACTGGTCATCCTTTCTATTGCTTTCTTGATGGCTATTCTGGCGATTATCAAATTGAGATTGCATTGGAGGATCAAGAAAAGACCACTTTCACTTGTCCCTTTGGCACTTTTGCTTTTTGGCGTATACCATTTGGCTTGTGTAATGCATTAGCTACTTTCCAAAGATGCATGATGAGTATCTTTAGTGACATGATCGAAAAATCAATGGAAGTATTCATGGATGACCTAACCATTTTTGGAAACTCCTTTGAGACATGTCTTCTTCATCTTGAAGCTGTTTTAAAACGATGCATCGAGAAAGGACTTGTCCTCAATTGGGAAAAATGCCACTTCATGGTATCTTCTGGCATAGTCTTAGGCCACATTGTTTCTGAAAAAGGAATTGAGGTTGATCAATCCAAAGTCGACCTTATCTCCAACCTACCGACTCCTAAGACTGTTAAAGACGTTAGGTCATTTCTTGGTCATGCTGGTTTCTATAGGAGGTTCATACAAAATTTTTCAATGTTTCCCCGTCCGCTAAGCAACCTCGTAGCCAAAGATGCCACTTTTGAAGGGACACCTAAGTGTGAGGATCCATTCCGAGTGCTTGTCAATTCGCTCACTTCCGCTCCCATCATTCAGTCACCCGATTGGAGTCTTCCTTTCGAGATCATGTGTGACGCCAGCAACTTTGCAGTGGGAGCTGTGCTAGGACAACGAAGGGAGGGGAAACCCTTTGTTGTCTATTATGCAAGCCGAACTCTCAATAGTGCTCAAATGAACTATTCCACTACTGAAAAAGAGTTTCTTGTCGTTGTCTTTGCTCTTGACAAATTCCGCTCTTATTTGATTGGGTCACCTATTACAATCTTCACAGATCACTCCGCCCTTAAGGATCTCCTTTCCAAAAAGGATGCTAAGGCGCGATTAATACGGTGGATCCTTCTCTTGCAAGAATTTGACATAACGATCAAAGACAAGAAAGGTGTTGAAAATGTCGTCGCAGACCACTTGTCCCGACTTGAATTTAGCGATCCAGCTGACGATCCACCTATTCATGATGATTTCCCCGATGAACAATTGCTTTCTGTTGCTAAGTTACCGTGGTATGCTCACATTGTATACTACTTAGTAACAGGTGAACTCCCATCTGAATGGAGTTTACAAGACAAACGCAAATTTCTGGTCGAGGTGCGCAATTTCTTTTGGGATGACCCATACTTATTCAAGTATTGCTCTGACCAAATCATGCGAAGATGCATCCACGATGATGAGGTGTCTAGTGTGCTGAATTTTTGCCACAATGATGCTTGTGGTGGTCACTTCTCTGTGAAGAAAACCACTGCAAAAATCTTACAATGCAGCCTTTACTGGCCCACCTTGTTCAAAGACACCAATGAATTCTGTCGTTCTTGTGTAAGGTGCAAAAAGTTAGGATCCTTATCTCGTCGGCACACGATGCCCTTGAACCCAATTCTTGTTATCGAAATATTTGATTGCTGGGGGATAGACTTTGTGGGACCGTTTCCACCTTCTTTTGGCTACCTTTACATTCTTCTCGCTGTGGATTATGTTTCCAAATAGGTCGAGGCTATACCATGTCGAACCAATGATAACGCTACAGTTGTCAAATTCTTGAAAGAAAATGTGTTATCCCGGTTCGGTACCCCTCGCGCTATCATCAGTGATCAAGGCACTCATTTTTGCAACCGATCTTTTGAGGCTCTTATGCGCAAGTACGGTGTAATTCATAAAGTTTCAAATGCCTATCATCCACAGACCAATGGCCAAGCTGAGTTAGCCAATAGGGAGATAAAACACATTCTGGAAAAGACGGTAAATCCTGACCGCAAAGATTGGTCTATACGACTTCTAGACGTTCTTTGGGCATACAGCACTGCTTTCAAGTCCCCTCTTGGGATCTCTCCTTATCGGCTTGTCTTTGGAAAAGCCTGTCATTTACCTGTCGAGCTCGAGCATAAAGCATATTGGGCTATCAAAGCCCTAAACTTTGATCTGAATGCCGCAGGTATCAATCACAAACTCCAGTTGTTCGAAATTGAGGAGTTGAGAAACGATGCATATGACAATTCCAGGATTTATAAGGAAAAATTGAAAATCGCTCACGATAAACAAATCCTGCGAAAACACTTTGAGCCCAATCAGAAAGTGCATTTGTATGATTCTCACTTGCACTTGCATCCTGGTAAACTGCGATCGCGATGGACTGGTCCATTTGTAGTGAAGCAAGTCTTTCCCAACGGTTCGATGGAGGTCGAGGACCCAACCGATGGGAGAAATTTTCACGTCAATGGCCAAAGACTGAAGCATTACATTGAGAGTGTGAGTCATGTTGAAGAGGTCCTTCTTCAGGACCCAATCTACACACTCTGAAGTTCTAAATGGTTTGTTGTTGTTCTTTTTATTTTTTATTTTTTTCATTATTTTTCTGTCTTTCTTTTATTTTTGTATGCTTTTCGTTTTTGTATTTTTTTTTGGGGTATTGTTACCAGGCTATTTTCGCTCTCGCCTCATGGACATGGTCATCATCCAGGTGTTCTCTTTCCTTACCTTTTTCATTGCTTATTCATTTTGACATTGAGGACACTGTCTAATTTTGGTTGGGGGTGGTGAGCATGCATTGGCTTTCATTTGGAAAATCTTATTGTTACGTCATTAGCATTCATTTGGAAAACATTATTGTCTTATTGAATTTTTAAGTCAAATTTTCTCAAAATTATCCAAGCATGAGTATAACTTGTTGGTTTTAGTCAGTTCTTACTATGTTTAGCTATTAAGAAGTGATTTTCAGAGTTCTTTTGGGAACTTTCCAAACATATAATAAATAAATTGGTTGTTAACACAAATAGTTGAGAGAAATTTCAAGTTTAAAGCTTTTCATTCTTGGTGAGTTGTGAGAATTGAGAAAACAACTTTTTGAACTTTTATTGATCATTTGAGTTGGTAAAGTCACATCTTTGGAATTTAAAACATGACATTTACTAGAGGGATGTTTTTCATTTAAGAAAAGTCTTTGTAATAAATTTGTGTTCTATTTATTGTATTGTATTTGTAATTTCCTTTTTATTTTTGTGTTGTCTCTTGTCAAAAATAATAATAATAATAATAATAATAATGAAAAAAAAAAGAAATTAAAAAAAAAAAGAAAACAAAAGAAAAAAAATAGATAAATGAAAAAAAAAAGGGAAAAAAATAAGAGAACAAGAGCAACACTTCCTTCTATTATTTTGTAATTGTAAAAAAAAACATATATATATTTCTATTATTTTGTGTAATTGTATTAAAAAATAAAAATAAAATTATTATCATTATAGTTAATTTTCTTATTTATCATGTCTAATTAGTTGCCATTTTGTTTTTGGAGTTTTCTCATGTAAATCCCAAAGGTTGTTTGTCATTTGAATTCCAATAAGTTGATTTGCCTATCTTGTGATCAATATTTGTTCAAATTGTTTGTCCTAAAAAGTTTATCTTTTCTCATTTGAGCGTAAACTGTTACATTTCCAACTCCAAGAGTGTAATCCTTCCCATACGATACTTTCAATGCCCGTGAGGAATTTGGAGTTGAGATTTTTATACTTTTGAGATTTTTCGATACTATTTGTGTTATGACTTGGATAAAAAGAATATGGTTTGGTGCACACACACACAACTCTGAAATCACAACAATAGTAGCTTAGATAGTAATTTCCGACTTCTTGCTGATAATTTGAAAATGCTTAGATGATTTTTCTTGGTTTGACTTGATTATTCAACTTGATAATTTTATTTTTCGCTTGAATTGCTAGGGACTAGCAATAAGCTAGTTGTGGGTTGTGATTAGTGCTCAAAAATGCAAATTTATTAATTCTAAAGTGTAAAATAAATTAATTTTTAATTAATATTTTCATGAATTTATTGTAATATATTTTATAATTGAAAATATTAATTTTAATTTAATTTATGTTTAATTTTCAGGAAATAAATTGCATTTGGACACTAATAAAAATGGAGAATAGAGAAATAGTTAAAACTGAAAAAGAAAATGAAGAAAGTGGCATTTTTGAAAACTTGAAGCCCAAAATAGGCCCAAGCCCGCCAGCCTCTTTGCACTCCACAGCTGCCACCTATCCGCATCATCTCCTCCAAGGCAGCATACTGTCAAGACCCCAGCATGCACATATATGCATATTTCCTCCAGCATGTATTGTTTCACCAACTTCAACGTGACCATTCCCAACAAAGGCCCAAATGCATATGAAAGCCCAACGTGACCCTTCAAAACAAGCTCCTTCAGCAAGCTCCCAACGAAGGCCCAACAGCCCAATCCGAAGAACCTCCAGCCCATCTGTCTTCTCCTCTCCCAGCCACTGCCACGTGGCACTCTCTCATTGGTTGAAAATGGGTCAAAACCCTCTTGTGTCACTAGCCATGTTTTGTGGGTATTGGGTTTTGTAAATTGCTATTTTGAGCTTTAAAGATCATGTTTTTGTGGTATTTTAGAAAAGGAGCATTTTGACTATACACAAAAATAGCTAGGGTAACATTAATAATAAGATTTGATTTTTCAAAATCATATTTTATTATTAATATTTCAGATTTATTTTGTAAACCCCATTTTGTTGTTTAATTTCTTTTTAGTCCTTTTCTCCATCTATAAATAGAGACACTTTCTTCACATTTGGTATGTAATTTTTAGAGTAGAGAAACTATAGCAAAATTTCCACTCACTTTCTTCTCATTTTTTCTTCTTAGAATTTTGTGAGAATCATCAGCATAATGGCCTAATCTTCCTAGGAAGGTTAGGGATGATTCCATATGCAAGTGATGTTATTTTGCTACTTTGATTTACTATGTTCTTAATGTAATATATTTGAGTTATTTATGTTCTTTCATCTCTATCTTTATTTACTTATGCTAATAGTATATAGGATTGGTCATGCTCTTTCTATGTGCTTCTAATTAGTAAAAGTAATATTGATACATAATTTTATGTCTAATCTTCTATTGCATTATTGCCCTTGGGTATTTTGTCATTTTTAGATTTTTCATAAGATTAACATTGTGCTTTTAAAGTAAAGAACTTTATAACTCAAATGAACTTTTGTTAGAAAAAAACTATGGACCTTAATGTTAGATTTTCCAAGTAAATGTTGGGATGTGAACTATTTACTTGTGTATTTTTGTAAATCAAGTAACCAAGTAACTAAACAAGCATATGGATGATTCTTGAAACCTTTCATTTTCTCAAACTCTTGATTACATCTTACCTTTATTTCACTTATCTCATTTCATCACTTTATCAAAAATACAATACCAAAATCTCAAACCTCTTTCCATTTACAATTTTATTTACTTCTTGTTACTAACTTTTTTGTGTTATTTTCTACTAACCTTTTGATTTTAGGTTACCTCCTTGTGGATCGACCGCGCGATCTTACTACAACTACCGCTTAGTGTAGTCACATTTTGGGCGTAAAACAATGGTCCCATAAATTCTATTCCCCAACAATCGAACATATCTATTACAAGAATTGGGTTTAATGACATCATATGTCCCGGAGACAAAGCACCTAATTTATGACACCTTTCACATGATCGACAGAAATTGTTAGTGTCTTTGAACAGAGTGGGCCAATAATGACCACACTGTAAGATTTTTGCAGTAGTCATTTTCATAGAAAAATGACCACCACAAGCTTCATTATGACAAAAGTTCAGGACACTAAAAATTTCATCATCTGGAATGCAACGTCTCATAATTTGGTCGGGGCAATACTAGAAAAGATATGGATAGTAATCCCCTGGATAGCCAAGACTTCTACACTGTGTACTTATAAAGGTGCAGGACTTGCTAATCAAGTCCTGTAGTGAAAAATGTGATTCGAAAACCACTAATGAACTAGGGTTAAAAGGGGTTTTGGTCTCAAAAAGGTACATTTCATATAACTAAACATTTTTACACATGGGATCCCATAAAGGAACAGCGTTCAAAAGTCAGTTTACAAAATTTTAACAGTATAACAACTATTAGCCACTCTAAGGCAAACACAGACGTTTTCGGTTCTCCTGTTCCTGTCTCCCTCTCAACAGTGGCGGCTGAGCAGCTGCTCATGTACATTCTGCTCTCAAAGCTCTCTGAATCAAGGTTGATCAAGCCTGCCCTTGCCTTTACCTGTACCATGAAGCACCCGTGAGCCAAGGCCAAGCAAGAAAACATATCATATTACATAACAAGCAATAATAACATTTGGATAACCCTTTAAGCATGTTCATACACTTAACATACCACAGAAATCACAAAGCATGAAGATTCAACCAAAGAATCAGCTAATCATAACTCAGCTATACAGCATAACAATCCATCAATCAATAATAACAAACAGGTCACATAATAATCAGGGTCGACGCCTTAGATCGCACCCTCTTTTATCCCACTGACTCCGCCCCGCTTAAACCGAGCTCAGTGCATAATAAGCTGTCCTCAGCTACCAGTAGATGAGCCACGCCCTGTGCACTAGTGTAAACTTCGGCACCCTTAGCCCGTTGGTTTACTATTTACATGGCATAATACCATCCTTTCAAAGCATACAAAATAGGGAACCCTTAGTCCCATTATAAATCCACAACTGGGTGCAGCTTGCTTACCTTTATTTTCCAAATGCTTCGATTACAAGAAATGCCCCTTGAGCACGATCCGTCTCCCGAGCCCTAGCTTTTACCTATTCACAATTAAGATAGGGGATTCCATTAATATTTCAGATAAAGGTTTCCAGGTGAAGTTCTAGCTTCCAAGACATCGACTTCCACCAAGCACAGTGGTGGAATCGATCCCGAGCACCCTCAGTTAGGTCCCCACGCTTAAAACATCCAAATAACCAAAAATGCCCTTTAGGGCCGCGGCCCTAAAACCCTGCGCCACGGCCCGCCCCCTAAAATAGAGGCTAGGCCTCTCTGACCACAGACACGCACCGCAGCCTTACCCTGTGGCTCCGCAGTGCTCCCCTACTACAAAGCCTCCTTGGCTCTTCTTTGCTTCCCAGGGCCGCGACACTCAAGAATAGAGCCGCGGCCCAGCCCCTCGAACATGATTCTAGCAACAAAATCCAGCAGAAACCAAGCTTAAAATCTCATTGAAATCCCATTTTAATTGCTGAAACCCAAAAACTCAAGAACATAAAACCAGCAATGAAACACCAAAATTCAGCCATTAGATCATGGATTTAATCTTACCTCCACTACAGAATCAACTCCCTTATGATTTATGAACTAAAACTCAAGCTTTCTAGCTTCAATTCAGCCCTTAAATTTCAAAACCATAAACACTTTAAAAACCAACCAAAACACAAAATTCTAATGATCAAAAGTGTGATTGAGTTCTTATCTTAGCCCTGGTTGACTCCCTTAGCTGAACACTGGACTAAACCTTCAAGATTCCAGCCCAAACCACTGAATTCCCAGCTGAATTCCCTTAGGTTTCAGTAGTTTTCTTTAGAGAGAAAAGAGAAGGAAGAGAGGAACAAAAAGGGTCGGTTTGGGTTTTTTTGTTCTACTGTTTTCTATTTTACTTAGTCTAACCTTATTTAATTAAGTCAATCCCGAGGCTCGGGGTACCGATAATGTCCCTGAGGGCAAAATGGTAAATTTCCCCAATATTCCCGCCTAAGCTTCCTAACCTCAAATATATCTCCAATTATTTATTTCCATAACCCGATAACCCAAATAATCATCTAATAGCCGAAATACACCTTGAATTTCCCCAAGTCAAATATTAAGCCCCGTTGTGACTTTTCCCACCAACTGGCTCCCTAGGATCGCCTCAAGTCGCATGTTGCAGATTTACCCACATAATAATGTGGTTCCCACAAATATAACATATAATCACATTTACATTCATATAACCATACAAGCATGCTTATCGTATAATCACGCATTAAATTAATAAATTCACACATAAACCAATTATGCCCTCCCGGCACACTAATCAAGGCCCTTAAGCCATATTAGTGATTTTGGGTCATTACAACTATCCCCTCCTAGTGAGAATTTCGTCCTCGAATTTTATCTAAATAGCTCGGGATACTGATCTCGCATCGCTGTCTCTAACTCCCTGGTCGCTTCGTCAACCTTGCTATTTCTCCACAACACTTTAATTAGTGGAATCCTCTTATTCCGTAGAACTTTGTCCTTCCGATCCAAAATCTAAACTGGTCGTTCTTCATAGGAAAAATCTGTCTGTAACTCTAAGTCCTCATGCTTCAACACATGTGTCGTATCTGAAACATACTTCCACAACATAGAGACATGAAATACATCATGAACTCTTGACAGCGATGGTGGCAAGGCCAACCTGTAAGCCACCTGTCCAATTCTTTCTAGAATCTCGAAAGGTCCAACAAACCGAGGGTTCAATTTGCCCTTTACTCTGAATCTTCTCACCCCTCGTAGTGGTGAAACTCGCAGAAACACGTGGTCCCCAACCTGGAACTCCATGTCTCTACGCTTAGGATCAACGTAGCTTTTCTGTCTACTCTGCGAAGCGAGCATTCTGGCTCGAATCTTCTCAATAGCTTCACTTGTCTTCTGAACCATATTTGGCCCCAAATACTTTCTCTCACCCATCTTATCCTAGTGAATGGGTGACCTGCACTTCCTTTCGTATAACATCTCGTAAGGAGCCACTCCAATCGTGGATTGATAACTATTGTTATACGAGAATTCGATCAACGGAAGATACTTACTCCAAGATCCCTCGAAATCAATCACACATGCCCTAAGCATGTCCTCAAACACCTGAATCATCCTCTCAGACTGTCCATCAGTCTGAGGATGAAAGGATGTGCTAAACTTCAACTGAGTCCCCATGGCTCTCTGCAGAGCTCCCCAGAACTTAGAGGTAAAGTTAGGGTCTCGATCAGATACAATAGACTTAGGAACCCCTTGGAGACGAACTATCTCCCTCACATACAACTCTGCATACTATTCCAATGTATAAGTCGACTTTACTGGCAGAAAATGAGCTGACTTGGTGTATCTATCCACTATCACCCACACTGTGTCACAAAGTCCCACCGTCCTGGGCAGACCTCCCACAAAATCCATTGTGATGTCCTCCCACTTCCACTCCGGAATACCCAAAGGCTAAAGCAATCCCGCTGGTTGCTGATGCTCAGCCTTCACCTGTTGACATGTTAAACATCTAGCCACATACTCTACCACATCCTTCCTCATCCCGGGCCACCAATATAATGTCCGTAGATCCTGATACATCTTTGGGGTACCCAGATGAAGCGAGTATCACACAGTATGAGACTCATCCAGTATCTCTCGTCTGATCCCCTCATCTGATCCCCACATCTGCCGGAACACAAATCTGTCCCTGATATCGAAGCATACCAACCTCAGAAACAGAATAGTCCTTAGCTATCCCTGCTAAGACATTCTTCCTAACTTCCTGTAGCTGTGCATCTACCATTTGACCCTCCTTGATCCGCTCTAGCAGGGTCGACTGCAGGGTAATATTGGCTAACCGGCCTGTCACCAGCTCTATCCTTGCCCTGGCCATCTCATCAGCTAATTCTCTCAAGATCTGAACAGAACTAAATAATTGCCCCGAGCCCTTCCAGCTCAATGCATCTGCCACAACATTGGCTTTCCCTAGGTGGTAAAGAATATCACAATCATAGTCCTTAACCAACTCCAACCAATGCCTTTGCCTCATGTTTAGATCCTCTAGGTGAAGAAATACTTCAAACTCTTATGGTCAATGTATATCTCGCACTTCTCCCCATACAGATAATGCCGCCAAACCTTCAGTGCGAATACCACTGCCGCCAGTTCCAAATCATGGGTAGGATACCATTGCTCATACTCCTTCAGCTGCCGTGATGCATAAGCTATAACTTTCTCTTTCTGCATCAACACACAGCCTAAACCCATCCTCAATGCATCACAGTACACTACAAACTTTCCTTCATCCGAAGGAAGACTCAGTACAGGTGAGGTAATAAGTCGTCGCTTCAGCTCTTGGAAACTGTTCTCACACTTCTCTGACCAAACGAACTTCTGGTTCTTCCGAGTAAACTCTGTCATTGGTGAAGCAATCTTCGAGAATCCTTTCACAAACCGCTTGTAATAGCCTGCCAACCAAAGAAAAATCTGCACCTCTGAGGTGTTCCTTGGCCTCGGCCAATCCCTCACTGCTTCCACCTTGGATGGATCCACCTTAATTCCCTCTGCACCAACTATATGCCCAAGAAAAGTCACTTCTGGCAACCAAAACTCTCACTTCTTAAATTTGGCATATAACCGGTGCTCCCTTAATCTCTGTAAGACCTATCAAAGATGTTGCTCGTGCTCTGCCTCTAAAGTGGAGTACACTAAGATATCATCGATGAAGATAATGACGAACTGATCCAAGAAGTCCTTGAACACCCTGTTCATCAGATCCATGAAAGTTGTTGGGGCATTGGTCAAACCAAAGGTCATGACCAAGAACTCGTAGTGCCCATACTACGTTCGGAAGGTCATCTTCGATATGTCCTCATCCTTGATCCTCAGCTGGTGATAACCAAATCGAAGATCAATCTTCGAGAACACTGTCTTACCCTGCAGCTGATCGAACAAGTCGTCAATCCTTGGTAGGGGATACTTATTCTTGATAGTCAACTTGTTCAATTCCATGTAATCTATACACATCCTCAGAGTCCTGTCCTTCTTCTTAACAAACAAAACTGGACCACCCCATGGAGAGTAACTAGGTCTGATAAATCCCAAATCTAGAAGTTCCTGTAACTGTATCTTCAACTCCTTCAACTCTGCTGGTGCCATCCTATATGGTGTTCTTGATACTGGTTCTGTCCCCGGTGCTAACTCAACAACAAATTAAAGCTCCCTGCGTGGTGGCAATCCTGGTAACTCCTCAAGGAATACATCTAAAAACTCACAAACCACCATGGTCTCTCCCGGCCCTGCTGGCAACATTTTGGTAGTGTCCACCACACTAGCCAGAAAACCTATACATCCACCCTGTAACAAGTCTCTGGCTCTCAACGCAGATATTATGGGTACACGGGGTCCGCACACCGCACCCATGAAAACAAAAGGATCCTTGCCCTCAGGCTCAAAAGTCACCATCTTCTTCCTGCAATCAATAGTAGCCCCATACCTGACCAGCCAATCCATCCCTAAGATCATATATAAATCCTCCATGTCTAACTCAATCAAGTCAACTGAAAGCTCCCTACTATCAACCATCACTGGCAGTGCCCTAATTCATCTCCTAGAAACTACCAGTTCCCTAATAGGAAATAAAGTCTCAAACCCCGCAGTCCGATACTCACTAGGTCTACACAGTCTATCAATCACTTTACTAGAAACAAAGGAATGTGTAGCACCAAAATCAATCAATACAGAAAAAGGAGAGCCGGCGCTGGAAAGTTGACCTGTCACTACCGAGGGACTAGCCTTAGCCTCAGCCTCTGCCTGCGTCAAGGTGAACACTCGAGCTGGAGTCAAGTTATCCACCTTTCCTGCTTCCCCTTTCTTCACTGTTGGGCAATCCTTCTTGAGATGCCCCACTATCCCACACACATAACAAGCCTTGGCCTGACATTCACCCTGATGGCGTCTTCTACACCTAGGACACTCCGGATAACTCCTCCATGGTTCACTGCCGCCCTAACGGCCACCCTGACCACCCCGAACCCTCCCATCAGGACCAGCAGCGGTCGAAGTGTCAGGAGTCTTTCTCTTGAAATCACTGGGGTCTCCGCCCCTACCTGACCCAGAATAAGGAGGCACCACTCTACGGCCCTCCTACCTTACTTCACTTTCCCTCCAGATCTTATTCTCCGCCTCCTCAGCAGTAAGAGCCTTCTCCACAGCCTGGGCATAAGTTGTCCCCCCAAGAACTGTCGTAATCCTCACATCTCGGGCTATCATAGCATTAAGCCCTCTAATAAATCTATCCTGCCTAGCTGCATCTGTAGGCACAAGGTCTGGTGCGAATTTCGCAAGTCTATTAAATTTGAGGGTATACTCAGTAACTGTCATGCTGCCCTGCACCAAACCCACAAACTCATTAACTTTTGCTACCCTGATGGCAACATTATAGTATTTCTGGCTAAACAAGTCCTTAAATCCTTCCCAACTCAAAGCAGTGACGTCCCTGGTCTGTGAAGCCACTTCCCACCAGATGCGGGCGTCCTCTCTCAACATATATGTGGCACAGGCCACTCTATCATGCCCATCTATCCTCATAAAATCCAAAATAGTAGTAATCATAGTCATCCATTGCTCGACCTTCAGTGGGCCAGATCCTCCCTCAAAGATTGGGGGCTGCTGCTTCCTAAACTGCTCATATAATGGCTCCCACCTGTGCCCAACCTCTCCCGGCTGTACAACTGGTACCACTGCAGGTGGTACAATAGGGGAAGCACTCCCTGATGGATCCTGTTGTCGCAACAAAAAAATCTATTCATCTTGACTCTGTAATCGCGCTTGCATATCTACCATAAGTTGCTGCCAGTTCTCAGGGACTGGAGGAGGAATCTGGCCCTGGTCATCACCCCCGGTCCCAGACCTAGTGCCGGCTAGTCGCATAGATTTTCTTGGACGTATAGCTATCCAAGTTAATATGAAATCAACGACTCGGCAATCAGACCATGATGACAGGGTAAAGCTTCTCCAAAATCCACCAAAGGAACGTAACCAATCACAAACAATCAAAATATAGGCATTTATCCACATGCACTGGCACTGCTAATAAGCATGCCCCAACATTACCACACAACAGCTAAGATATAAACACACATCCATACACTATAAACAGTCAATCATCCAAATATTCATTTACTTGCACAGCAATGCAAATAAGCATGCCTTAATATTTTCACACGGCAATCAAGGGCCAGGCCCTATCAGTATCTCATGCTTCCTATTAATCCAGTAAATAGCATCATTCATAACTCATTCCAAGCATACAAGCATATAATCATATATACACATTACCAAACCCTGAATCGAGCTTGTATCTGGCCGCGAATGTACATGTCCAGCCGGTCTTCAGGAACCCTTAAACCTAGGACGCTCTGATACCAAGTTGTAACGCCCTGGATAGCCAAGACCGCTACACTGTATACTTATAAAGGTGCAAGACTTGCTAATCAAGTCATTTAGTGAAAAACGTGATTCAGAAACCACTAATGAACTAGGGTTAAAAGGGGTTTTGGTCTCAAAAAGGTACATTTCATATAACTAAACATTTTTACACATGGGGTCCCAAAAAGGAACAGCGTTCAAAAGTCTGTTTACAAAATTTTAACAGTATAAACAACTATTAGCCACTCTAAGGCAAAAACAGACATTTTCGGTTCTCCTGTTCCTGTCTCCCTCTCAACAGTGGCGGCTGAGCAGCTGCTCATGTACATTCTACTCTCAAAGCTCTCTGAATCAAGGTTGATCAAGCCTGCCCTTGCCTTTACCTACACCATGAAGCACCCGTGAGCCAAGGCCAAGCAAGAAAACATATCATATTACATAACAAGCAATAATAACATTTGGATAACCCTTTAAGCATGTTCATACACTTAACATACCACAGAAATCACAAAGCATGAAGATTCAACCAAAGAATCAGCTAATCATAACTCAGCTATACAGCATAACAATCCATCAATCAATAATAACAAACAGGTCACATAATAATCAGGGTCGACGCCTTAGATCGCACCCTCTTTTATCCCACTGACTCCGCCCCGCTTAAACCGAGCTCAGTGAATAATAAGCTGTCCTCAGCTACCAGTAGCTGAGTCGCGCCCTGTGCGCTAGTGTAAACTTCGGCACCCTTAGCCCGTTGGTTTACTATTTACCTGGCATAATACCATCCTTTCAAAGCATACAAAATAGGGAACCCTTAGTCCCATTATAAATCCACAACTGGGTGTTGCTTGCTTACCTTTAATTTCCAAATGCTTCGATTACAAGAAATGCCCCTTGAGCACGATCTGTCTCCCAAGCCCTAGCTTTTACCTAGTCACAACCAAGATAGGGGATTCCATTAATATTTCAGATAAAGGTTTTCGAGTGAAGTTCTAGCTTCCAGGACATCGAATTCCACCAAGCACAGTGGTGGAATCGATCCCGAGCACCCTAGGTTAGGTCCCCACGCTTAAAACCTCCAAATAACCAAAAATGCCTTTTAGGGCCGCGGCCCTAAAACCCTGCGCCACAGTCCACCCCCTAAAATAGAGGCTAGGCCTCTCTGACCATAGACACGCATCGCAGCCCTGCCCTGTGGCGCCTCGGCGCTCCCCTACTACAAAGCCTCCTTGGCTCTTCTTTGCGTCACAGGGCCGCGGCACACAAGAACAGAACCGTGGCCCAACCCCTCGTGCCCAGAAAATCCACCATTCCTAGCATCCCAACCTTGCTCAAAACCAGCCCCAAGCACCCTAATTTCAAAACCCATTGATCACAATACTTCGAACATGATTCTAGCAACAAAATCCAGCAGAAACTAAGCTTAAAAACTCATTGAAATCCCATTTTAATTTCTGAAACCCAGAAACTCAAGAACATAAAACCAGCAATGAAACACCAAAATTCATCCATTAGATCATGGATTCAAGCTTACCTCCACTACAGAATCAACTCCCTTACGATTTATGAGCTAAAACCCAAGCTTTCTAGCTTCAATTCAGCCCTTGAATTTCAAAACCATAAACACTTTAAAACCCAGCCAAAACACGAATTCTATTGATCAAAAGTGTGATTCAGTTCTTACCTTAGCCCTGGTTGACTCCCTTAGCTGAACACTGGACTAAACCTTCAAGATTCCAGCCCAAACCACTGAATTCCCTTAGGTTTCAGTAGTTTTCTTGAGAGATAGAAGAGAAGGAAGAGAGGAACAAAAAGGGTTGGTTTGGGTTTTTTTGTCCTACTGTTTTCTATTTTACTTAGTCTAACCTTAGTTAATTAAGTCAATCTCAAGGCTCGGGGTACCGAAAATGTCCCCAAGGGCAAAATGGTAAATTTCCCCAAGATTCCCGCCTAAGCTTCCTAACCTCAAATATATCTCCAATTATTTATTTCTATAACCCAATAACGCAAATAATCATATAATACCCGAAATACCCCTTGACTTGCCCCAAGTCAAATATTAAGCCTCGTTGTGACTTTTCCCGCCAACTAGCTCCCTAGGATCGCCTCAAGCCGCATGCTGCAGATTTACCCACATAATAATGTGGTTTCCACAAATATAACATATAATCACATTTACATTCATATAACCATACAAGCATAATTCACACATAAACCAATTATGCCCTCCCGGCACACTAATCAGGGCCCTTAAGCCATATTAGTGATTTTGGGTCGTTACATGGATCGTCCCAATAGAAGTTACGAACCTCAACCAAAAATTTACGTTTATCTTGTGTACTCCATGCAGTTGGAAGTTTTCCAGTCACTAAGTAATTAACGATATAAGCATACCATGGCAACTTAGTGATTGCAAACAGATGTTCATCAGGAAAGTCATCTCGAATGGCTGGGCGATCAGCGGAATCAAAAAATTCAAGACGAGATAAGTGGTCCTCTACCACGTTTTCAACTCCTTTCTTATCCTTTATGGTCAGATCAAATTCCTGTAACAGAAGGATCCACCTAATTAAACGCGCCTTAGCTTCTTTTTTGGAAAGGAGGTATTTTAAGGCGGAATGGTCGGTAAAGACTGTGATAGGTGAACCAATCAGGTAGGAACAAAACTTGTCAAGTGCAAATAATACAGCAAGTAAATCTTTTTCAGTAGTAGAATAGTTCATCTGAACACTGTTAAGAGTTCTACTTGTATAATAAACAACGAAGGGCTTCCCTTCCCTTCTTTGACCTAAGGCGGCCCCTATAGCATAATTGCTAGCATCACACATGATTTCAAACGGTAAGTTCCAATCTCATGGCTGAATGATAGGGGCGGAAGTCAGTTTTGCAATGAGTGTTCGGAAAGATTCCTCACACTCAGGTGTCCAACTAAACACAACATCTTTTGCTAGGAGGTTTGACAAAGGGTGAGCAATTGTCGAGCAATTTTGTATGAATCTCCTATAGAATCTTGCATGCCCAAGAAAAGATCGAATGTCTTTAACAGTCTTGGGGGTGGGCAGCTTTGATATGAGTTCAATCTTAGATTGATCAACCTCAATTCCTCGTTCCGACACGACATGCCCCAAGACTATGCCTGATGGCACCATGAAATGACACTTTTCCCAGTTGAGTACCAAGCCTTTCTCTTTGAAACACTTAAGCACAGACTCTAAATTGAGAAGGCTTGATTCAAAGGAATCTCAAAAGACTGTCAAATCATCCATGAATACTTCCATACATTTCTCGATCATATCACTAAAAATGCTCATCATGCATCGCTGGAAAGTGGCTGGAGCATTGCACAGGCCAAATGGCATACTCCAAAAGGCAAAAGTACCAAAAGGACAGGTGAATGTGGTCTTATCCTGATCTTCTAAGGCAATCTTGATTTGGTAATACCGTGAATAACCATCGAGAAAACTATAGAAAGGATGACCCACCACACGTTCCAATATTTGATCAATGAATGGAAGTGGAAATTGGTCTTTGCGAGTGGATGCATTTAATTTTCTATAATCAATGCACATGCGCCACCCAGTTGTGACCTTGGTAGGCACAAGTTCCCCTTTTTGATTTTGTACCACTGTTACCCCTGATTTCTTGGGAACAACCTGAGTTGGGCTAACCCATTTACTGTCAGCAACGGGATAGATTATTCCAGAATCAAGAAGTTTCAAGACCTTAGTCTTAACTACTTCCTTCATCGTTGGGCTCAATCTTCTTTGAGGGACACGATGTGGTATAGCCCTGTCTTCCAATTGAATGTGATGGGAGCAAATTAAAGGACTAATACCTTTGATTTCAGCTATCGTCCATCCTAGTGCATCTCTTTGTTCTTGCAACACATTGATGAGTCGGTGTTCTTGTGTGGCATTGATCTTGGAAGATATTATGACAGGAAAATTGTTGTCAGCTCCCAGGAAGACATGCTTAAGACCCTCGGGAAGTTGGGCCAACTTTGGTTGAGGAGCTTTTTTAATGGGGGGTTTTGGTGTTTATTGATCTTGAGGTAGTTCCTCAAAGATTGGATTCCAAAACATTGTTCTTCTAGCCTATGAGTGTTTGAAGATTTCAGGTTTATTTTAGACTCATCGGGCTCAAAATTTTCTGAAATTTGGAAGAGGTGATTAAAATGATTAGATGTGTATTTCGCTTCGAACTCTTCCGAAATAAGTGTATCGATCATATATGATTGGAAACATTTATCATTATCAAGTGGTTGTTTGCCAATGTGGAAAACATTCACTTCTAGAGTCATGTTCCTGAAAGAGATTTTCATGAGACCATTCCTACAGTTAATGAGTGCATTTGCTGTTGCGAGGAAAGGTCTACCGAGAATGATGGGAATTTTAGACTCTATACTCACTTCAGATTGAGTGTCCAAGATGAGAAAATCAACAGGGAGATAGAATTTTTTTTAATTTGAATTAGAACGTCTTCTACTATTCCCCGAGGTTTCTTGACTGATCGATCGACTAGTTGTAGCACCACAGATATGGGCTTGAGTTCTCCTATACCTAATTGCAAGTATATTGAATATGGCATGAGATTTACACTTGCTCCTAAGTCTAGAAGGGCTTAACCAAATTCATGTTCCCCAATCTAGCATGAGATGGTGGGACAACCAAGATCCTTGTACTTAGGCGGTGTCTTGCAGTCAATTACCGTGCTAGCTTGTTCTGCCAAGAATGCAGTTTTCTTGACATGGTTCTTTCTTTTAATGGTGCACAAATCCTTGATAACCTTGGCATAAGCCGGCACTTGTTTGATCACATGTAACAATGGCAAGTTGATCTTCACTTGTGTTAAAAGGTCTAGAATTTCACTATGATTTTCCAGTACCTTTCCAGTGGATTTCAAAGCTTGAGGAAAGGGTGCCTTTACTGGAATGCTTATTGGCATATCATCATCTGAAGCGGGCATTGACGTACTTGTTGTCTTAGTTACGGTGAAACCGTACTTTGACCACTTCGAGTAGAGATGGCATTAACCTCTTTGAAATTTGTATCTGGAGAGGAGGAGGTTTGTACCATGTGTTGCCATTTTTGATGGATTAAAGGTTGAGCGTGAACTCTACCATGCTCTTGAATTGCCAAAGTAGTGTTTAGCTTTGTCATTTCGATTTTTATGTCTTTCATTTACTCTACCATTTGTGTGAACACAAGATTTTAGCACTTGAGTTGAGGCTATTTTTGTTTGCGCAAGAATTTGCAAAGTGTTCTCAAGAGAATTACTTGACTGCATGTTATTTTGAGGAGCAATGTATGCTTTTGGTAGCTGTTGCTCAGGCCTCCATTGGCTCCCGGATGCTTGGTTTGAATCCTTCTAGCTGAAATTTGGATGGTTGCGCCAACCAGGATTGTAAGTGTTTGAGAAAGGGTTATAAGGCTTCTTGTAATCCCAACAAGCATTGCATTGTTCCTCATTTCCTCCTATTAACTCACCAAGAGTTGGGCACTCTTGCGGCTGATGTTCCGCCACTCCATAGATGAAGCATAGTTCTCGTGTCTCTACCTTTGCAGCCATGTGGATTCCTCTACCTTCTTGAGATTTGAAAGCCTCGAATTGTTGTCTCAATAATTCAATTTGGCTTTTGACGTTGTCATCTTCCCTCAATTGGTAGATTCCAGTTGATCATGGCTTGTCCATAGGACTCGGTCCATTCCATGTGAAGGACTTTTCAGCGAGATCGTCGAGGTACTCGAAAACTTCATCAAGATCTTTTTGAAGGAATTAGCCATTGCACATCATTTGTACGAATTGTCTTTGTCCGGTTGTGAGACCATCATAGAAATAGCTGATCAGATGCCAGCTTTCGTATCCATGATGTGGGCATTGATTTATCAAATCTCTAAACCTCCCCCAGACCTGATGGAAAGTTTCATAGTCTTTCTAGATGAAGGTAGAGATTTGCCTCTTAAGGCTGCTAGTCTTATGGGGCGGCAAATTTTTTGGCAAAGAATGCTTTAATCATTTCGTCCCATGCTCCAATAGATCTAGGCCTTGAGGAATACAACCAGCTTTTTGCTTTGTCTTTGAGAGAGAAAGGACAAAATTTCAATCTCACAATGTTGGTGACATCAGCTCGGTTGTTGAATGTAGCCACCACCTCTTCGAATTCCCGTATATGCACATACAGACTCTCATTTTCCAACCCATGGAAGGTTGGTAAGAGGTTAATCATGCCGGGTTTGAAATCAAAATTTGGCATATTGTTGGGATACTTTATGCATGAAGGTGTGCCTGTACACGTAAGATGTAAATAATCCTGTAGCGTTCTTGGTTGGAGTTCATCTTGATGAGCCATCGTGGGTGGTTCAGGAGGTCTCGGTGAATCGGGAGAATTTGAACGAATGGAAGAAAACGACGAACTAGGAGAGTTTTCTAAAGCTTCTACTTGTTGTCTCACGAATCTCTCTAGTGCGTCTCTACTTCGTGGCATAAATTTTTCTTTTTATTTTTATTTATTTTTTTATTTTGTAAGTATTGCAGGTGTGTAATAGTGTAATAAGTATACACCAAAAATGTTCCTAGGCCAATTGGGAAAGCTGCCAAGGTACCACTTTAGGCCCGAGAGCTTTTCTAGAACTCCCCGAGGTTCTTAGAAAAGGTTGGAGGGTAACGCCAACAAAGACCTTATTTAAGAACCAATTCTTCTAAGATAGAACAAGTTTGATTTTTACTGATTTCCAAAATTACACAAATGTTCTCAATACTTTTTTTTTATGCTTTAAAATTTTATGCTTTTTTTCCCGAAAAAACCTAAATCTAGAAAATAAAATTCTAAACCTAAAAGTAAAATAAATAAATAAAATAAAACAATAACAACAAAAATAATATAAATTAAATGAATAAATAAAAAAACTAAAAATAAAAATTACTAAGGAAAAAAATAAAAAGAGATATTAAAAAAAATTCTACTACTTTTTTTCTTTTTTTAAATTAAAAAAAAAAATTTACTATACAAACATTTAATTGTAGAATTACCTCCCTGGCAACGGCACCAAAAGAATATATATTTTTAAACACTAAATAAACAAAATTTAGGAATTAGAATCAGAAAGAAAGTATGGAAGGCATAAGTTTCATTCATGCAAATATATATATATATATATTTTAATAAAATTAATTTATTCTACTCAACTATAATTCTACACCATTAATTATAGTTGGAAAATATATATAATAAAGCTCACCTTAAAATATGTTCTTAATTAAATTATACTAACTTCTAATTTTAAAAACCTATCATATTATATACTTTAGAGTGACAAAATACCAATGACAGAATGCAGTAAAAAATATATAATATAACAAATATCCTAAATTAAATCAAGAGCCTTGTACGCCCTGGTTTTCCCCCGGGCTATTAGCAAGCTGAGATACGCCCTCATCGTGAGATACGGCCTAATCATGTCTTCCACGTGGACATCCCCAAGACCAGAGCTGCCATAGAAAGATCCTACCTCCTCAGCTCGAGGTAACCTAAGGGTTCGCCAAGATTAGACTGAGTTTGGACTTTGAAGGCCACGGGTCGAGGGAAGCATCCAGCTCGTGGTACGAGCTAGAGTTGGAGGTTGTGACCCTTTATAAATTCAACCACACAAGGTAAACGTGCATATATCAGACATCACGTGTCTGATATATCCCTGACTTCTCAGACACACAGCATGAATGTAACACCCTAAGTTGCTAATAAGGTTTAGGACCTTGATTAGCGTGCCTGGAGGGCAATAAGTGAATTAATATGCTAATATGTGAATTTAAATGAATATGTGATTATAATGCATGTTTAGGTGGTATAAATATACGTGTGGGCCCTGTTTGCATGATAGGGGTAAATTGGTAATCTAAACCCATTGAGGGCATAAATGTGATAATTGTATTATGTGGTTTGTACCACATGAGTGTGGTGATATTAATGTGATGCACGTGCCGAGACGGTCCTAGAGAGCTTGATAACTCAAAAGTCACAAAGGGATTCTATACCCGGCTCGGGAGGAGCCTAGGGGTACTTTGGGGAAATTTCATGAGTTGGGTTGTGAGTTTGTGGTTAATGGTTATTGGTGATTAGGTAACCTGAGTAACCATTAGTAACTCCTAAGAGTAACAAGTTATGATGGGAAAGTGGTAGAATAGTAAAAGAAAGGAAATGACGAAAAGGGCCTTGAGGTTTAGTTAGGAAAGGGTTTCTACGAGGGGTAAAATGGTCATTTTGGGTGGATGGATATGCTCAATTTGAGGGTTGGGGACTCTAGAACCATTTAACAAAAGGAAACTCAACCTCTCTCTATCGATGCTCTTCCTCTCCTTCTCTAAGGTGACTGAATTTGAAGGATTCTAAGCTAGAGCTCAAAGGATTCAAGGCTAGGAATTGGGGGATTGGTCTACTAGGCTCAAAGGTGAGTTTTACTCAGTAACTTGATTGAAATCTGCAGAGAAAAGCTAAGGTTAAGAGCTGATATATGTGTTTCTGTTTGGTGGATTTTGGATTGAAGCTTGGCTAGGTCAGTTTGGGAAATAAGAGGGATATGCTTGGAATTGGACTTGGAGAAGTCTCAGGGACAAATTTCAACTTGAGGTAAGGTTCTATGCAACTCTGATATGTTTTAGTTGTGGTAGTTTAAGTTTCTGGTTTATTGGTTTAAGTTTCATAAAGTTTCAAGCCAATTGGTGAATTGGGGATTTGATTGTGTGTTTGGGTTTATTGTTGATGTTTCTGAGTTGTTAGATGGTCTATGTGGGGTTTTGAATTGATTTTGGGGCTTAGGTACTTGCTTGGGATGATTTGGAGTGGTTTTAGCTCGGGGGAAACGCAGGGAAAAACCCAGAAATCTGGGTTCGCGAAGGAGCGCTGCGGCCCTGTTCTTGGGTGTCGCGGCGCGAGGCTGCTTCAGGTCAGGGGGAGGCTCTCTACTTGCTGGGCGCCGCGGCCCTCTAGGGAAGCGCCGCGGCGCTAGGCCAGTTTCAGGGCATAGCAATTTTGCAATTTTGAGCTTTTGCTCCGGGGGTTCGGGGGATGTTTCCGATGTATTGTTTTAAGAATTTGGGGATTCCGAGAGTGTGGGATTGGTCCCGGGAAGTGGTTTTGGATTGGTTAGCATTAAAGGGTGTTTATATGTGTTGTGACTAGGTCTTTGGAGAGGCTCGGGTTAGAGGACCGTGCTCGCGGCTTTGGGGCATCGGAAGCTCGGGATACAGGTAAGAAAACCACTGTTCCCACAGAGCTTGTATGCAAGGCTGAGCCCAATATGTTTGAATTGCAGGGCATAGCCCTTTGATTGAATATGTTAGTAATCAGTATATGTTTGTATGTTATGAATACGATTATGTGAATGTTCGGCGAGAGCCGGCAACGGCGTAGGCCGTGATCGGCAAGGGCCGGGAACAGCGTTCGGCACGTTGAGTGCAAGGCCGAGTACGGCAAGGGGCCGGGAGCAGCATTGAGCACGTGGAGTGTGAGTTGCCAGGGTGAGACCCTAAAGGATACCCGAGATATCCTCACGGTGTGGACCGCGAACCCAGGGCCTGGTAAAGCGCCTGGGACGGCACGGCCGTATGTGTTCAGCCTATTGGTGGCCTGATTATATGATAAGTCTTTGTTGTGTATATGTTATCTGCTTGTGAGGGTTTTCTTGCTGGGCTTCGGCTCACTGGTGCTCTGTGGTGCAGATAAGGGCGAGAGGAAAGTCAACCAACCATGAGTATGGAGAGCGTGAAGCGGCGTGTACATGTTTGGCCTGCCTGGCTGCCACGGCCAGTGGTTTTGGGAGATGGTTGTATTAAAACTTAGATTTTGTCGTCTAGTCGACTCAAACTTGTAAATTATATGTTGAAAATATTTCTAAACAGTATCTTGGGATCCCAAGTGTCAAACACTCAACGTTTTGTAGTAAATGGAATTGTTTTCAAAGTTTATTTCACTATTTATGATTTAATTACACTTTTGACCTAAAAACCTCGATTGGCGAGTTAAATGCATGTTTAAAACTCACTTAGTAACGACTCTAAGGAAGTAGGGCGTTACAATGAACGTGCGCATTCAGACACCCACGACTGGGTTGGGCCGTGCGGCCCATTATCCCCCTTACCTATTGATTAGACCACACTTCATGTGTCAGGTTTTAGGAATTAATCATGAATGTCACAGAGTTGACATGATAGGTAAGAAGGTCACGGGATGACCTTCTTACCAACTCCCAGGTGCCCTCTCCTATAAATATGGAGACCCTGGGAGTTGCAAAGGGTTGGAATCTATCGTGTAAGAAATTCCCTGTAAAAGAATACCAAGCATATAGCAATAATATTGACTGGTGGAGTAGAAGGATTTTAACCTTTGAACCACCTAAAAACGTAATTGTGTCACCAGCCCATTTCTAAATAGATCATTCATCTATTTCGGTTCAACATAAGCACTAATCCCTTCCTCTTATTTTCTTAATTACCTGTTGGCGAAGAACCGCGTCAACAGTTTGGTGCTTTCATTGAGAGCAAGTTAGATTGGAGCTGTCGCAAACATCCAACTATGGTGACCATTCGGTCCAGACACGCTAACGTCGGAAAGAGGCAAGGCGAGACTCATAAGTCCCGCTAGGGTAATCGGTCAAGGCCTAGCCGCTCGGACAAACCTCCGACAGCCAACTCTACTCCCTCATCGCACCGTCGAGAGGCAAACTTCGAAGAAATGCCTAGAGCCGAACAACAACAGTACAGCCGTTCGGTCCGAACTTCAACTCCCAGCCAACCTCGAGCGCGCCCAGGAGAGCTCGAGGAAGTTCCAGAAGGAGATCCGGGGAGGGCTCACAACATCAGCCCGTCCCCACCAGCCATCCTGCGCCTCGTCCAGATCGCCAGGCGCGGGACCCGCAGGTTGCCAAGGTCGCGAGGCCCCCACCTAACTTGATCCGCCCTGATGGAACCAGGATCGCATCTCCGGTCAGGCATCCTCCCTCACCAATAAGATATCCGTCTCAACCTCAGCCAATCCGAGATATCCCAGCCTATGGAAGCAGTAGGAGAAACCCGCCGTCTGTGGGACCTTCCCGACGTAGCGGGGCGCCGAGAGGGAGCCAGGATCCTCACCCCCAAAGGCGGACTCTGAGCTTTTCTAACGGGAGCTACTGGACCGGCAGTCGCCAGAGCGACCTTTCTGGCAGAGACTTGCGTCAGCATTTAAGCTCGGTACAAAGTCCTCAAACCACCCAGGGGGGCGACCTACGAGATCGTCTTAACTCTCATAGAGGAGAGCCAGTAGGAGGTGGCAGCCATGCTCACTCAGGGGGAGACCTATCTGAAGTACGTAACGGCGGGAATGCCCCAAATAACCTATCTCAAGATAGGAGGGGCAATAACCCACCAAATATGTACAATGGATCCGGAGCTGTTGAGCAGCCCTGGAATAACCAAGGAAATCAGTAAAAAACCCTCGAGCGCCTGGCTTAGATGGAGGAGCTGATGAGGAAGCTCCTGTCGGAAAAAGAGAAAGATGAATATGATTCGGGGGACGAGATGGAGCTCTTCGCCCCCAACATAGCAGCAACGGGGCTTACCCACCCGGTTTCCGTATGCCGCACCTATCCAAATTCAATGGAGACGAAGATCCGTCGAATCATCTGGGGATGTTCAACACCCTGATGATGGCCCACAACATTGGCCCGGAGCTGAGGTGTCTGATATTTCCCTCCACACTGACTGGACCAGCCAGGCAGTGGTTCAAGCAAAGCAAAAGACAATCAATCAGCTCCTGGAAGACTTTCTTGGCTGACTTCAAAAGGGCATTTCGAGCCTCCCAGGCTGCCCACGTCAAGGCCGATTCTCTGGCTAATGCGAGGCAGCAGCCCAACGAACCTCTAAAGACTTACCTGGGTAGGTTCGCGAGCGTCGCTGCTTAGGCCAGAGACGTGGATGACAGCTCCAAGCTCATGGCCTTGAGGACTGGGATCCTCGTCGGAGGGGGACTCTAGAAAGATATACAAATGAAGGGAGTTAGCTCAGTGAAAGAGTTCTTGAATAGGGCCCAGGAATGGATCAACTTGGAGGAGGCCAAAGCCTCAGCTGCAGGGACCAGCCAGGTCCCTGAGCAGCCCGCTGGAGTGGGGACGGAGGTCGCGACAGCGACCCAAAACGTCACACAGAATAACCAGCTCGGTGGAGGCAAAAGAAAGGGGAACAGCGAGGGCAGCCAGCATGGCCCAAAGAAGAATAAGTTCGTAGACAAGTATAAGCCCGTCTACGCAACTTATAAAGAGCTCACCCACTCTAGGGAGAACATCTTCCTAGCTAACTCTACTCGCCTCCCCTGGAAGAGACCGGAGCCATTGAAGCACCAAAAGGGGAAGAGAGACACCTCCAAGTTTTTCCGTTTTCACAATGATGTTGGCCACAATACCGATGATTGTAGGCATTTGAAAGATGAGATCGAGACTCTCATACGAGCCGGCCCCTTGGCCCAGTACGCGCGGAATAGGGTTCCAGCTAGTCGACCTGCTCCGGAAGTCCCAGTCAGTCAGCCCGGGTCTCGGGTAGATCAGGACGTCCCTCCTCCCGTGATAGGAGGAGAGATATCCACAATATCTGGAGGTCCGCATATGGCTGGCACAAGCAGGGGTGCCTAGAAGAGGTACGTAAACGAACTCAAGGCACATAATGGAGTAGAGTTCGTCCCGGAACAGGGTCTGCCGAAGCAGCAGCGATTGGAGAGGCAACCGATCATTTTTACAGAAGAAGATGCGGGCCATGTCCAGTTCCCTCATAACGACCCTCTGGTCGTAGCAGTTCAGCTCGCTAATCGGAAGGTTAGGAGGGTACTGATCGATAATGGGAGCTCGGTAAACCTTCTATTCCGGTCCACATTGGAGAAGATGGGTTTGACTGTCGCCGAGCTGAAGGCGACCTCCATGATGCTGTATGGTTTTTCGGGAGAAGGATCAGCGGCCATAGAGACTATTGAGCTGGTGATCACCCTAGGAGAAGGACCTCGGACAGTCTCCAAACTCCTCGAGTTTGTGGTCATCGATTGCTCCGCTGCGTACAGCGCAATTTTGGGACGACCCACGCTCATAGCTTTCGAGGCCGTCACTTCCATTCGCCACCTCACGATGAAATTCCCTACTTCCACGGGAATATGCACTGTCCGTGGCGATCAGCTCACTGCCAGGGAATGATACAGCATTTCCATGAAGGGAAAATCGAAACTCGGGCAGCTAGCAATGGCCATCCAAGGTGGTGGAGAGGAATCTCAGGAACCCTTAGCTGATCCTGAGATTGAAAAACCTCAGAGCGCCAAAGGGGAAAATATCGTCTTAAGTGAGGATATTGACCCCCGAATAGGCGAGGACAGGTCCGAGCTCCAGGCTATTGAGGAGCTCGAGGAAGTAAACATCGATCAGCAGAACCCTTCACGGATGGTCAAGCTCGGTAAAAACCTCTGTAGCAAGAGGAAAGCGGAGCTGGTCAAATTTCTGCGGGACAACCTGGATGTGTTCGCATGGTCCCATGAGGATATGGTGGAAATCAGCCCAAGCATCATCATGCACACCCTTTATCTGGATAAAAACGTTCCTGCAAAATCCCAGAAGCAAAGGCACCTTGGAACGACCCGGGCTGAGGCCTTAGAGGAAGAAGTAGCCCGGCTCAAGAAATGCGGCTTTATTCGAGAAGCCAAGTTTCCGATTTGGGTCGCCAACCCCGTGCTGGTCCCGAAGCCCAACGGGAAGTGGCGGACCTGCATCGACTTCTCCGACCTGAATAAAGCCTGCCCCAAGGATTGTTTTCCATTGTCAAGGATTGACCAACTGGTGGATGCCACGGCGGGGCACGAGCTCATGTCCTTTATGGACGCGTACTCAGGCTACAATCAGATCTCCATGAATCTGGCGGACCAGGAGCACACCAGCTTCATGACCCCGACTAACGTTTATTGTTACAAGGTCATGCCTTTCGGGCTGAAGAACGTCGGTGCTACATACCAGAGGTTAGTAAATAGAATGTTCGCAAACCAGATCGGGAAGAACATGGAAGTGTACGTTGATGACATGTTATTCAAGTCAAAGACTGTCGATAACCATGTATTCAACCTGGAAGAATGCTTCAAGATACTACGGGAGTATGGCATGAGGCTTAATCCACAGAAGTGCACTTTTGGAGTCGCATCGGGAAAGTTCCTGGGTTTCATCGTCAATACCCGAGGAATCGAGGCAAACCCTGACAAGATCAGATCATTGCTCGAGCTTCCCTCACCCAGGTCACATAAAGATGTCCAAGGCCTGACAGGAAGGGTGGCGGCCCTCAATTGGTTTATTTCAAAATCCATCGATAAGTGCTTGCCATTCTACAACCTGCTCCGAGGAAATAAGAATCTCGAATGGACAGAAGAGTGCGAAAGCGCTTTCCTCGACCTGAAGGCACATCTGGCCGAGCCACCTGTATTATCCAAACCAAAAGCAGGAGAGCCTCTTTTTCTCTACCTAGCTGTCACAAAGGATGCAGCTAGTGCCGTATTGGTCCGAGAAGAAGACCGGGTTCAGAGACCTGTCTATTACATCAACAAGAGACTTCTCGGAGCTGAATCCCGGTACCCGTTGATGGAGAAATTGGCGCTCTGCCTTATCACGGCCTCTCGAAAGCTCAGGTCATACTTCCAGTCCCACTCAATACACGTCATAACCGATCAGCCTTTAAGGCAGGTTTTGCAAAAACCTGAAGCATCGGGACGTCTGTTAAAGTAGGCTATCAAACTTAGTCAGTTTGAGATTTTGTACACCCCACGAACTACTATAAAAAGTCAGGCCCTGGCCGATTTTGTAGCAGAGTGCACAGGATTCACGGAGGATCCTGCAGAAGACTCACCCCAGGTCACCTCGACCCAGGCGTCGTGGAGAATCTTCGTGGATGGTTCATCCAATGAGAACGGCTCCAAGGCTGGAATCATTTTAATATCCCCTAGGGACATAGATTCCACTTGGCACTGAGATTCGGATTCAAGGCCTCCAACAACGAGGCCGAATACGAAGTTTTGCTGGTCGGGCTAAGAATAGCCCAGGAGCTGAAGGCGAGCTCCGTCCAGTGCTTCAGTGACTCCCAGCTCGTGGTAAACCAGGTTCTGGGAGAATATCAGGCATGAGGACCCAAGATGGCTGCCTACCTAGCGAAGGTAAAAGTTGAGCTGTCCGCGTTTGGGCGAGGCTCAATCGAGCAGATACCTCGGGAGCAGAACGCTAACGCAGACGCTCTTGCCAAGCTCGCCACCTCCGGGGAGACAGAGGCTCTGGGGTTAGTTCCGATAGAGTTCTTGGAAAAACCAAGTATAGAAGAAGCCAGGGCGGAGGTCGAGATGATCGACGCTAGGCCGACCTAGATGACCCCCATCCTTGAGTATCTCACCGAGGGGAAGCTACCTGAAGGGCGTAATGATGCGCAGCGAGTACTATATCAAGCTCCCAGGTATACGATAGTAGACGGGGTGCTATACCAACATGGGCACTCCCTACCCCTCCTACGATGTGTTCTTCCAGGCAAAGCAAAGGCCATCCTACAGGAAGTGCATGAGGGTTTTTACGGAGATCACACTGGGGGGCAAAGCTTGGCCCTAAAGGTCCTGAGGCAAGGATATTACTGGCCCACTCTATCCAAGGATTTGATCTCGTATGTCAAGAAGTGCGACAAGTGCTAGCGATTCACCACCATTGCCCGAGCTCCCCCGGTCGAGCTGAAGATGATCTCGTCCCCATGGCCGTTTGCAGTTTGGGGGATGACTTGGTTGGCGCCCTCCCTACTGGAAAAGGTGGGGTCCGTTACGCCGTGGTGTCCATCGAATACTTTATGAAGTGGGCTGAGGCAGAACCTTTGGCAACGATAACTTCCAAAAAATTCCTCGACTTCGTGGTTAAGAGCATTATCTGCCGATTCGGGCTGCCCAAGAAAATCGTTTCCGACAATGGGACTCGGTTCGACAACGACCTCTTCACCGAATTTTGCGAAAGGTACGGAATTGTGAAAATGTTCTCCTCCGTGGCCTATCCTCAGGCGAATGGCCAGGTCGAGGCCGTCAACAAGACATTAAAGGCGAGCCTCAAGAAGAGACTAGACGAAGCGAAGGGGGTCTGGCCAGAACAGCTCCCCCAGGTTCTGTGGGCATACCGGACCTCGCATCGGACTCCTACGGGTCATACTCCTTTCTCCCTGACCATTGGGAGTGAGGCAGTCCTCCCTGTGGAGATTAAGGTACTTTCGGATAGGGTCCAGGCATATGACCAGGACCGCAACCATGAGCTACTTTGCACTTCCCTCGACTTGGTTGATGAAAGACGAGAAGATTCGCAACTCCAGCTCGCACATTACCAGCAAAAAATCACTCGTTATTTCAACTCAAAAGTCAAAAAGCGTGCCTTTAGCATGGGCGACCTAGTCCTCAGGAGGGTTTTCTTAGCCGGAAAGGATCCCAAAGAGGGAGTATTGGGACCGAACTGGGAAGGGCCATTAAAGAAGGAACTTACAAATTAGCTCGGCTTAATGGAGGGGTAGTCCCACGAACTTGGAACACCATCCATTTGAAGAGATATTATCAATGATTCCCTTGTAAGGCCTAAAAGGCCATTTTTTATGTATTACGCAATGAGAATTAACTTTTCGTTTATGATTGTACATATTTACAAGTGTAATCTAAAGTGACCACGAAAGACCCTTTCCTAGTTACTTGGGGGGCATATGGTGCCTGGATATCACCAGGTCGCCTTATAGACTTAAAAGTTAATTCAAATCGATTGATCGTTGTTTTTCTTAAAAAACGCGAGATATTGATAAAGGATTAGCGCGAACTAAGTCCTATCCTGGATTTAACCAGGTCGCCTTAAAACTTAGAAGTTAATTTAAATCGATTGATCGTTGTTTTTCTTAAAAAACGCGAGATATTGATAAAAGTTAACACTAACTAAGTTTTCAAATTAAGTTCCTGGAAATAACCAGGTCATAAAACTTAGAAGTTAACTTAAATCGATTGATCGTTGTTTTTCTTAAAGAGCACGAGATATTGATAAAAGTTAACACGAACTAAGTTTTCAAATTAAGTTCTTGGAAATAACCAGGTCATAAAACTTAGAAGTTAACTTAAATCGATTGATCATTGTTTTTCTTAAAGAACACGAGATATTGATAAAAGTTAACACAAACTAAGTTTTCAAATTAAGTTCCTGGACATAACCAGGTCATAAAACTTGGAAGTTAATTTAAATCGATTGATCGTTGTTTTTCTTAAAGAGCACGAGATATTTATAAAAATTAACGCGAACTAAGTTTTTTCAAAATAGTAACTAAAGTTCGTAAAGACAAAAGGAAATAAGTCAATTAAAAATAAAATTGATAGTTAGATTGTCTCGAGGTGGAAACACCTCATGCAAAAGTTACACAAAATTTTTTGAGAATATTAAAGGAAAGGGTGCGAAAGAGGAAGGCCCTAAGCTCCGCCAGGCTGCCCCATGGAGGTCGCCGTCTCGCCCTCCTGCTCAGCTGTGCCAGAGGCTTCCTCGGTCTCGGAAGGTGCTTCTTTCTCAAGGCGAGCTTTAAAGCCCTCCAGCAAGGGCTCCCAGACGTCCGCTCCCAAGAAGGAGAAATCACCGTCCGAGTTGTAGACCCAGCAGTGATAGAACATGTCCTCCATGGCGGTGCTGGAGGCTGCCTTCTCGGCTTCCAGGGCGGCCTTGGCCTCCTCGGCCCCAGTGTCTAGCTCTGCCCGCGCAGCGGCGAGGGCGGCTTTGGTTGCCTCAACCTCTTGAAGCTTGGGACGGGCTTTTTCCAGCTCGGCCTGCGCGGCCGCCAGGGCATCCTTAGCCTCCTGCAAGGAAGTCTGGTGGGTGGCCACAACCGCCTGATGCTCGCCCCTCATATCCTCGAGCTGGGCCTTGGTCCGGGCTATGCTCCTGTGAAGGGCCAAGGCGCTCTGCAAAAACAGAGAGGCAACTGCCTTAAGAAAAAGAGAAGGGAGAAAGGAAAAACAGGGCAAGGCATGCTAATCAAAGATCACAAAAGGATAAGGCCAGCTTACCGTTAGGGCCATGCCCAATGAAGATTCCAGCACGCCCACCGGACTCCTTGTTTCGATGGCCCGTAGCTCCCTCTCGTTGAAGCAGTAGAAGTGGCTGACGGCGTAGTTCGCCGTCTCGTACACCGTCCCCCTAAAGACATTTGGGATCTTCTCCAGATCCTGGGGGTCCACTGGGATGCATACCTCGGGAGGCACAATCGCCGAAGTCTCGGGCTCCACCCCTGTGTCCCGGACGAAGGCCGGAGCTTGCGGAGGGGGTGAGGGCATGCTCCCCCCTGCAGCAGGAGGTGCAGTTTCCTTGACCTGGGCGGCTGGGGGCTGCTCTTTCTCCTTTGCAGGAGACTTGGTTGGGGTCCCAGCGGCTTTCTTCGCCATCCGGAGCTTCTTCATTTTGGGCCCCGAGGCCCTAGCTGAGGAGTTCCCCCCGGCGAACACAGCCCGCAGATTTTTTCCCCCAGACTGAGACATCTCCTCTGGCAAAACAAATATATGGTTAGTACACAAGTTAACAGTCATGCAAAAACAAAAACAAAGGGAAAAAATGTGAAATTCAAGTATATATATGTACTAAAGGGAATCCTACCCCCCGAGCTAGAAGAAGAATCTATGGTTACGACCATCGGCCCTGGAGCTTCCGCGAGGGAATCTAAGGCAATTATTTCTCGAGCTGGCGCAGGTTCTGGATCCGAGGCTGTCTCAGGACTAGACTCTTCTACGTATTGCCTAAGACCTGGAGCTATGGCACCCTCCCGGAGTGATGGCCATGACCGAAGGTTAGTCCCATACTCCTCGAATAGGATCGACCTAAAAGCGAGGGTGTTGTCTACAACTATGGTACCCCTAGGGCGGCTACTTTCGTAATCCAGCACGAGCTGGTCGACGCAGTGGAGCAAGGTTTCATCTAAGTCTGGGTCACTTCGATGGCGTTGGACGATCTGTCTGGGATTGAACCTAGCTAGCCGGGGGTCTGCAGTGGCCCTATCTAAGTTCCTAAACGTATAAGGGTTACCTTGGCCGGAGGGACCTGCAGCTGCTCCGGACCGGATCCTCTCCTCGTCCATTTTTTGGGCGACCTCCAACGCCCGCTTCCTCATCCTCACGAGGGGCACCTCGTCCTCCTCATCTTCATCCTCCGCGACCTCCTCCACGATGATAGGCCTCATATCGCAAGCTGAGGGAGGCACCCGGGGCCTCCTAAGATTCAGAGTCTGGCCTGGGGAGATCAGCTTACAGGCCAGCATCATCTCGTTTGTCACGAGCTGACGATAGTCCTTTTCACTGGGGGGCAAGCCCGCTAGTGTCTCGTACTGGCTCCCGAGGATCACAGACTTCTCTGTCCTCGCGAAGATAGCTGCAGAATTAATCTAAGTCAGAAATGGATACAGGAGGAGCTAACTAGTACTTAACTTACGAGCTAAGGTTGAAAGGCACTTATGAGGACGGTTGAAGTAGTGCAGCTCGCAGTTTCGAAACCCTTTCGACATAAAGAATTGATCTTTGAAGTCATTGGGGTGGCTGGGCAGCTCGATGACCGCAGCCGTGTTGGGTAACCGGGTTAAGTAATAAAACCCGTCACCTTCGCCCCGCTGCTCCGGGCTGGCCTTGAGGCAGAAGAAATACAGAATGTCTGCAGGAGTGGGGACCTCCTACTCCTGTTTCAAGAACAAGTATCTTAACGCCGCCAACAAACGGTAAGAGTTGGGGTGGAGCTGGAATGGGGCCAACCTCACGTAGTTGAGGAAATCGGCGAAGTACTGGTCCAACGGGAGGAAGGCCCTCGCCTTAAAATGTTCGTCGCTCCAGGCCGAGAACACCTCGTCAAGCGGCGCGCAGCTCCGCTCGCCTTCTAAGGGAGGTCGGGCAACCACGGTTCCTCTCCCCAACTCGATGTTATGGGAGAGGAATATTTTGTTTACCCTCGCCTGGTCAATGATCTTCGAGACGATCCTCTCCGCCTCAAAGAATGCGTCGGGGGCCACCTCGAGCTCCCGTTCCACTGCTGGCCCAAAGTTGGGAATCGGGGATTCAGCCATCACCTCCTTTCCCTTGTTTTGTTGGGAGGACGAGCTACCTACGGACTTCTTGGGAGCGTTCTTCTTGGGTCCCATCTGGTCGCCTAGCGAACAAAAAGAAGAAATTTTAGAAGAAGGCAACCTAAAAATGGAGAAAAATTTGAATGTGTTTCCTTGACACGAGCTGAGGTAAGCCCAGCCCGTGGAGAGTGAGACCACACGGTTCTATGAACATGCACCTGTGCTCCCAACAGATTCCCGATTACTCGGAATTCGTGTGTCAGGAGGGTCAGGATAGAATTTTCCTGGGAAGGAAAGTTTCGGTAGGCAAGAGAGGCAAAACTGCCTATGAAGCGTGTCCCCTAAGCTACCCGGTTTTGCACCCAAAATACTGAGTATTTTAAACAAACATACCTAAAATCCTACCCAGAAAATTTCCCCAGAAAACGCACCAATGCTCCTAAATGGTTTTCTACTGCAAACGATACCCTAACCTAAAAGGCTTTTACCCTTCATGCCCACAAAAAACCAACAAAACCTTGCATGTGGCTACAGTAAATATTTACCTAAGCTACAGTGAAAAATAATTTCAAAACATGCACAGTCAGGAGACTTACAGAATGTTCTGGTTGAGAAGAGGATGAAGGGATCGCCTGGGTTGGGGCTTCGTCGGAGTAGTTGATTCCAAAGCTTCGAAGGAGCCCTTACACCTGAACTTCTTGAGTGTTGGGAATGGCAGCCAGAAAGAAGAGGGTTCTTTCTTTTGAAAATGAAGAGAGAAGAAGAAGAAGATTTATGAAAAATTTCAAATGAACGGGTGGCCCATGCGTAAGGTGGCCACCCCTTTTATATACGTGAAGGGCCACGTAAGGAGATCCGTTGGATTGCCCTGATGTGGGATCCAAGGCTCTCCACTCGAAAGACGAAACGACGGCTGAGTATAGGCTAGGCCATTAAATGCGGTTCTCGGAAGACGTACCGTCACCAACCACGATGTTCCACGTATTCAGCGCCTGCGTAAAATGTGGAATATGAAGAGTTCATGGGGAAGCCTAAAAGCCCCTACTGTGGCCCTGTGCGACGTCGTGTACCACGAGCAGGGACTTGGGGGGAAAATGTACGCCCTGGTTTTCCCCCGGGCTGTTAGCAAGCTGAGATACGGCCTAATCGTGAGATACGGCCTAATCATGTCTACCACGTGGACATCCCCAAGACCAGAGCTGCCATAGAAAGATCCTACCTCCTTAGCTCGAGGTAACCTAAGGGTTCGCCAAGATTAGACTGAGTTTGGACTTTGAAGGCCACAGGTCGAGGGAAGCATCCAACTCGTGGTACGAGCTAGAGTTGGAGGCTGTGACCCTTTATAAAGTCAACCACGCAAGGTAAACGTGCATATATCAGACATCACGTGTCTGATATATCCCTGACTTCTCGGACACGCAGCATGAACGTGCGCATTCAGACACCCACAACTGGGTTGGGCCGTGCAGCCCATTATCCCCCTTACCTATTAATCAGACCACACTTCATGTGTCAGGTTTTAGGAATTAATCATGAATGTCACAGAGTTGACATGATAGGTAAGAAGGTCACGGGATGACCTTCTTACCAACTCCCAGGTGCCCTCTCCTATAAATATGGAAACCCTGGGAGTTGCAAATGGTTGGAATCTATCGTGTAAGAAATTCCCTGTAAAAGAATACCAAGCATATAGCAATAATATTGACTGGTGGAGTAGAAGGATTTTAACCTTTGAACCACCTAAAAACGTAATTGTGTCACCAGTCCATTTCTAAATAGATCATTCATTTATTTCGGTTCAACATAAGCACTAATCCCTTCCTCTTATTTTCTTAATTACCTGTTGGTGAAGAACCGCGTCAACAAGCCTAAATTACATAAGAAGAGTACGACCAGACTTATGTAAAAGACACTAAGAAATTTAGAATAAAAATTTGAAGAAAATAAATTTAATTGTAACAAAGATATAGAAATGAAGAACAAAAAAAAGAATCAATATATTAAAAATATAATGTGAAACATGAACTTTCCTCTACTCTTTCCACAAGAGAATTTAGCCTAAAATAGACATTGTTTTCACTCAAAAAAGTGTAAAAGAAATGAAAGAAAAATGAGAACAAAATATGTTTTTCTCTCTAACTATACTCTCCACCCTTAATTCCACAATCTGATGATTTTTCCTACATTTGGCTCTCTATTTATAGTGAAAATAGGACCCAAAATGTGTGAAATCGTGTACAAAATAGTGGGAAAATGGCTACAAAAACTTATGAAAGTGGGGCAAGTGGTGTTGGACCGTGGGGGACAATTGGGCGACGTGGCAGCAGCTAGTTGCCTCAGTAGGCAGCATGGCAGGCACGTGGGAGACAGCTGCTAGGCGAGTGGGACATGTGGCGTCTCTTGGTTGGCTCGGCAAAGAGGCGTGGCAAGTGTGATAGGCGCATGTCAGGAGGCTTCAAGCGGCTACGGCTCGGCTCGACTCCGTCAGGTTCTGGCAGTTGAAGGCTTTGGGCCATTTCATCTTCAAAAATGTCATTTTTTCATGATTTCTTCAATTTTAATTCTTTCTTTCTTCTTTATTTTTCTTTGTGTCAAAATATATTTTATTTCCTGAAAATTAAACACAAATTAAATTAAAATTAATATTTTCAAATATAAAATATATGACAATAAATCCATGAAAATATTAATTAAAGCTTAATTAATTTTAAACTTTAAGACTAATAAAATGATACTTTTGAGCACTAATCACACATTTATCTAGGTACCATGTGTGGGTAATATCCATTGAGAATTTTTCCATATATCTCTTCTATATAGTAAGTGTGTAGATAACGAAAATTCTTGGTTTTAACGGTTTTTTATTTTTTTAATGTTAACTTTAACGGAATATTCTTATATTTAACAGTAGTTTGTAAACACTTAAACTTAAATAAAATAAAATAAATAATTAAAAAATTAAAATTGGATATTTTTTAGATATTTTACATTGATAGTTATTTAAAAATAATAAATAATTAAACAAATGAAAATAGGATATTTTTGAGATATTTTACAATGATAATTATTAAAGATAATAAATAATTAAACAAATTAAAATATGATATTTTTGAGATATTTTACAATGATAATTATTTAAAAATAATAAAATCATACTTTTTATAACTTAAATAAAATTTAATTAAATATAAAATCATACTTTTTATAACGTAAATAAAATTTAATTAAACTTAAACTCACTTATTATAATAATATCATATTAAACATATAATATAATCTAGTGTGAATTAGCAACGAATTGTTTTTTTAAATTAGCAAAAAACTTAAATTTAAAATTCACGTATAATATTTAATATTACATTAAACATATAATATATAATCTCTTGTTGTCACTCCCAAATTCAAAAGTTAGAATAAACATAAACTTAAACAAAAATAAATAAATTATTTAATTAAAATAAGATATTTATTTGAAATTTATATGACATTAATATAAATTTAATAAAAATAATTAATAAATTTTATAAATAAAACTAAGTAAACGTGCATATTGCACGTTGTTTGTATCTAGTATATATATATATATATATACATTTGTGTGTGTGTGAAATGTAATCTATTAGGTAATGAGGTGCCCATAATATGGGTAACTAGTTACCCCAATGATGGTAAATGTTTACCCAATGAATACATCCATATTTGAAAAATATTTCTTCTATATAAAAAAATGTGTAGAGAACGGAAATTTTTTATTTTAACGATTTTTTATTTTTTTTCCGTTAACTTTAATGGAATATTCTTATATTAACATAATATTCTTATATTTAACGTTAGATTATAAACATGACTTAAACTTAAATAAAATTAAATAAATAATTAATTAAACAAATTAAAATAAGATATTTTATGATAATTTAACTAATTAAATCATATTTATTTAATAATAATAAATGCATACATATCATTTTTTTATCTTATAAATTTGTGTGATAATTTATTTTTTATCAAGTGATTGGAGCTCTTTTTCTTCATCAAATTCACCAAAGGACATTGTGAGATACATTATAAATTAAAAATAATTGATGAATGTATACTACTATCTACAACATAACTTTTTCTATTATTATTTTATTTCTATTATTAATTTCTTTTTAAATATTATTGTATTTTATATATATGTCATGTAGCCATGTAAATATATATTTATGTCAACGTTGTGTTTATATGTCATATTTGTAGAGGTTATTGATATAAATATTTATATATTCTATAGAACTATAATTCATTTTATTATATATATATTTAAAAAACAGTGAACTTATTTTTATTAAAACTATAGACAATGTTTACAACTTTAAAACTAAGCAAACATGCATTACAAGTTACTTCTATCTAGTATATATAAATATGTGAAAGGTCATCTATTAGGTAACCAGTACCCATAATAACTTAACCCCAAAGATGGTAATGATTTATCCAATGGAAACATCCATATAAAAAAGATATAAATATGTGAAAGGTATATTAGGTACTAGTTACTTAAATTCACATAAAAAAGAATTTAAAAAAAAAAAAAGAAGAGGAAGCAAAGCAGCATATATATTAGTTAACATAACAAAACAAAAAAGAAGAAGCAAAACAACAAATATAAATATGTAAAGATTCCAACTTGATCAAAATTGTTACCAAGCCATCACCCAAAATAGAATGACAAAAAAAGTAATGTTTTTCTAACATAGTGTTAGTTTTCAGTCTAATCAAAGTAGCAGCTTGTGTTACTTTACAAATGATATATTTGCGAAGAAGAAGAAGATGAAAGTTGCCCAAGTTACCTTGTTGACAAAATAAAAAAATCCAATTGTGCCATTCCTTTCAAACATTTGTTCTATGTTTTTCTTCTTGCTCTTGCTGGAGGTCTCTCTCCCTCTCGCTCCAGCTTGACATAGTCAAAAGATTATGACATATAATCATACATGTCTCTTTTAATGTTATTTTTGTTTTCCAGCTTTGCCTATATAATATCTATGTTCACTTCACTTTCCTATATTTCATGGCGAGTATGTTTAATTTCTTGCTATAACTTCTACATATACATATATATAATGCTGGAATATATATAGTCTGTATCATTTGTTATATTTTTCTATTGATTGGTATATATAATCCATCAATATATCATGTCATGTAATTTTTATTGATATATTCAGATAAAGAGATTTCGCTATTGCAATAAAGGAGGATATCAATTTTTATGTTGGATTGCAAGGTTATCCTATAGAAGGCAACGCAAAAAGAAAAAAGCTTAAAACTTATTTTATTTTATTTTATTTACATATAGTAGAAAAATCTGTACAAAAAAGTACAAAAAATAAAATGATAATAAATAATAATATAATTATGTATTATTGAAATATATAATATGTATTTGAAAAAAATGAAGAAAAATAAAGAGAATGGTTGGAGAATAGAATTAGTGGGAAAAAGAAGATATAATTGGAAGAAAAAAAAAATTTTAAATAAGAAAATAATTAGAAAAAAAAGAATGAAAAAATGAAGTGAGAAAAATACAAAAAGGCCGAAGAAGCAAAATGAAAGAATAAAATAAAAAAGTGGAAAACATATAGGGGTTGTTGAGCAAAAATTTTGTGTTTTTGTTTCTTTAATCAAGAAAATAAAAATAAGTTTTTTATTTTTGAAAATAAAAACATGTTTATTAACCATTTTTTTTTTTAAATATAAGAAAATTTGTGTAAAGAGAAGAGGAGAAAAAATGGCGTTGGCACACTCGCCTTCGAAGAAGAAACAGAAAAAAAAAAATTAAAAACATCCCAAAATTGTTTTCATATTTAATGAAATTTTAATTAAATTTTTAAAAAATAAAAAACAAAAATAATCTAACCGAACATATTTTTATCTTTTGTTATCAATTTTTTATTTTAATAAACAGAAAACCATTTAAAAATGATTGCTGAAAGGACCCATAATTCTAAAAAAAGTTATATAAAAAAATAAACAAATGAACAAACAAGGACAAAAAAATTTATTTGAGAACAAAAGTATGGTAGAAACACAAATTTATATAAAAGTATGGAAAACAAAACCCATAAACATATGATTTTAGAAAAAATGCCATAGAATAACCTTTTTATTTTTTGTAAACATTTGAAAACAAAAACCATATTTTATGTAATTTCTTCTAAATTAAAACTCACATTATTAAAAACTCAAGGATGTTTTAGCCATAAAAATCATTTTCAAAAGAAATTATTTTTTTATAAAAATTAATTTACAAATAATAATAAAATCCTAATACATATATCATCTGTATTGGAAATGAAATAACAAATCAATTCAAATCCACACTTAATATACAATTAAATATAACTTCTCAATAATGTATATTTACAAGAATGAAGAATTTAAATATGATGGAGATTATGATAAATGAAGAAGATAGTAATTTTCTTTTATATTGTTTGGGACAATAGATGAAGTTGAATAAGAGAATAATTATTTAAATTACCATATTATCTTTTGTAACATAAATATTTGTTATTTTTTTTTAAAAGGATAACAATAATATTTTTCATATTTGGTTTTCTTTTTCTTGAATCCTTCCAAGAACAAGAGAATTGAATTTTAATAGTTTGGAGTAGGACTAAGCAAAAAATCCAAAAAATCGCTCAAACCGACTGTCCAAACACTGAAAAAATCAAAACTGAAAACCACAAAAACTGCCTTAGCAAAAACCAACATTAAATCAATTTATAAGTTAGTCGCAAACCGACCGTACAAACCGAAACCGACCGAATATGATTAGGTTTCAAATTTGTAGATATAACAATGTAACCATGTGTTTAGGTTTTCAAATCTTTAAGTTAACAAATTAAATGAATAAAAAAAAACTAAAAAAATAGATTCCAATAATCTATATTTTTTAAAAATTAAATTTCCTTCAAAATTATTTAAAAAATAAAAAAAATCAAGTTCGGTTTGGGCGATTTTAACCAACCAAACCGAGGTCTAAATCAGTCAGTTTTTTTTTGGTGTTATAAGTAGGTCAATCGATTTTTGGATCACACCAATCCTAACCAAAAACCAAAATCTCGATATTAGAATAGAAAAAAACCGCCCAAACCAACCGATGCTTAGCCCTAGTTTGAAGGAAGAGGGTCTCCCTCCATCTCTCCTCTACCTTCATCTCGGCCTCTTACCAAACAAGGAATTCTCTCTCTCCCTCTCCCTCCACTACTCTACCAAACATAGTGTAATAATATTGAATAACATAAATATTTGTTATTTTTTTAAAATGATAACAATAGTATTTTGCATATTTGGTTATCTTTTTCTTGAATTCTTCCAAGAATGAGAGAAATGATTTTTAATAGTTTGGAGGAAGGTCTCCCTCCATCTCTCCTCTACCTTCATCTCTGCCTCTTACCAAACAAGGAATTCTCCCTCTCCCTTATCTCTCACCCTCCACTACACTACCAAACATAATGTAATAATATTGAATGTGTTAAATAAATTAAATGAGAA
Organism: Humulus lupulus; assembly: GCF_963169125.1. Taxonomy (NCBI): domain Eukaryota; kingdom Viridiplantae; phylum Streptophyta; class Magnoliopsida; order Rosales; family Cannabaceae; genus Humulus; species Humulus lupulus. Next base: position 130,436,037 of record NC_084796.1, read on the forward strand.
AGTATGTTAAAATAAAAAAATATAATAAAAATGTAAAGTAACAAAAAAAAAGACAGATTGGAATGAGAAGCGAACGCGATTGAACACAATCGCGATTAGTCGCGGAGACTTGAACATAAACGCGATTGAGAAGTGTCAAGAAACTCAAGGTCACAAATGGATTTCTGAAGACCATCACATCCTGATCACCTCTTTGAATTGGGATATGCAAATTCACTAGTCGCTACCACTTAAATCAGACATCCAATGTTTCCAATAAAAATAAAATAAAGATGACTGGGAAAGAAAACATTATGATACAAAACCAAGCCACAGTGCAATTGAAAGTACTACATCAAGGAAAAAGCATAAAAGAAGCTAAGCTAAGCAGCTACGAGTACAAGAAGGGCAACAAAATTACTTCTCAGAAAAGTGTGGCTGCAAGTTCAGAAACCTCTGCTTTTACCTGGTCATATTCTGACTTTAGTTTTTCCAGTTCCTCTGAGCTGAGTTCTCCCTTGGCAGGCTTGGTCATTACCAAAACACAGCAAGTTGGTCTCTTTGTGGCCCCTGCATTTGCTAGATCCTGAAGAAACACCATTGATCAGAGGCTAAGACACATAATGTGGACTGTGGAAATTAGAAGAACATCCTAGAGGGAGTCTAACAGAGACAACAATCATCTGGGCAAGCTAATGTACCGCCAACATATCATAATTAATACAAAGTAATAACATACTCTAAAAAAGCACTCAAGGAAATGAAGAAAAAACCCAAAATGTCAAACTCGAATATGAAAAGGAAAAAATAATGTATTATTCATAAACTTACTTCTTTTGAGGGAACGTAAACATAGGGAATTTCTGCTTCTTCGCACAAAATTGGAACATGAGTGATGACATCAATAGGAGAAATGTTCCCAGCTATAACACATACTCTGCATCAATAAGGGAATAAAAAAAAAAAGAGAAGAAAATCATCAAAAACTTCCATAAATGCTATAACATTGTATTAAGCAACTTTCTGAACAAAGGCAATCACAACAGTATTGATTACACAGTAGTTAATCATATATATAAATATGCCTATATAACTACAAGATGGATAGCTTTGCAAGAAGTTGTCCCCCCCTGTACACTAGTCTGACAAACAAATCAACCATTATTTTTCATTAGACAAATAAGCAGTATATTACAGGAAACTGACCCCTTTTGGCCACGTCTTATACTTTTGACCACCTCTTTTACTCCTCTCTTCAAGCATTTGTGCTCAGCAGCTATAAGAACAGAAACCCAGATGAACCATTATCACAAACTACATTATTATTGAGTCATAAACCATATTAAACATTTTTGCACAAGAAAAATAGAACCATCTATCGAACATCTCATATGCAATTGAAACTAGAAAACATAAGAGCAAAAAATAATCGATGTATCAATGGGTTTCCCCAAATTTTCTCAAAAAACAGACAGACACAAAATAAAGAGAATGAAATTAAAAGGGGAAAAAAATATACCTCTACGGACAAGCTTCAGGGTTCTCTTGCAAAGCTTCTTGCCCGCCAGAGGTTTAGCAATGGGAGCGAGAGCTTGCATCTTCTTCTTTTCTCTCTCCTTCTGATGAGACTTCTCTACTTCGCTATCGCTTCCCATTTTTTTCTTCCGCTTTCACACAGTCCTTCGATGAGTTCTGGCCGAGAGATAAAAGGAAAAGAGTGAGACTAGGGTTTCTCTGTTTACTAGGGTTTAAGCGGCTTAAGGGTCAGCCTTTCCACGTGCTACTCTCCCGCACGTGTTGGGTTCAATTGAGAATGTACCTTGGACTGGGCCAGCTCGTCAGGCCCTAATCCACTGGATTTTCTTGTTGGAAATTTACAAAAATACTTAAGAATTTTTAAAAAACACTAAAAATACAAAATTTGGAAAAAATTACAAAAATAGGCATAATCATAAATACATAACCTTTTTTTTAAACAAAGTTTACAAATTTATAACAGTATAATTTTTTGTAATTAAAATTTATAAATTTATAACTAAAGTTTACAAGTTTGTAACCATATGTTACAATTTTGTGAACAATATTTACAAACTAAATAGAAAATTGCAACAGGCGATTACAGAACTGTTATTCGTATTTTTATAATTTTTGTAAAATTTTATATTTTTTATTTTTTTATAAATTTACAGTGTAATGTGTAATCACAGTGTAATGTGTAATTTTTTCTATATTTTTTGCCATGCCTTTGGGCCTAATCCACCTAATTATATTTAGGAAAATTTACAATTTGTACCATTTTTTGTATTTTATTTACAATATTCACGTGTACTATTTCATTTACAATATTACCGTTTATATATACCGTATTTAAATTTCATTATATTATTTTTGTTTAAAGTCTTCAACAAGTTCATATACGCAACAATATATATATATATAAAACTTGTGTTACTGCCAACCTTTATTTTCATTTTTTTTAACGTTGCTCTTTTTCTCTTTATTCTTTTAACTTCAAAAATATTTTTCGGACGCACCGCTAGTCGGTTGGGCTCAAGAGTGGTATCATCGCGACCTACAATTCAAAGTGGTCATTTTGATATGTTGGAAGCATATGTTTTTTTATCGTTGCCAGAAAAGAGGACCAAAATAAAAGAAAAATTAGTTTTTTTTTATATTTTGTTAACCAGAATTAATTTGAATTTAAACAAAATTTAATATACCAAAACGTGTATTCTTATTATACGTTTAAAAGATACCATATGGTATTTTAAATAATTTTAAAATTATTTTAGAAACATTTAAAGTAACTTTTTTAAAATAGATTCTTTAAAATATTATTCGATAACTTTTAAATAGAATATAAAATGACTATTTTTTGTAACTCACTAAGTTTGTTGCTTGCTTTAAATTTGTGGCATGCCTAAAAATTTAGTCATATATCAAAAGGTAACTAATTGGTATCCTAAAAATTAACTTTTAAAATTAAAATTAACGAAAAAGTAACGAAAATGATTTTATATGATATACTATATAATATCATTTTGTAATAAATTATTCATGGTAACTTGAAATTATAGGAGTAACATTTTATACTATATGATCTCAAATTAGTTTCTAAAATAGACTTGAAGGTAACATAAAAGTAGCTTAAATAATAGGACATGTGTTGACCACCGTTTTGGCCAACGGCGAGTAGACACAAAAACGACAGAAAATAAAATAGCGTCGAATAGAAAATAAACGACACAAGAGTTTTATAATGGTTCAACCCCAAAGAATTGGTAATAGCATAATCCACTTAGTTTTTTTATATATGCTAACCTTCACTTGAGATTAGATGAAGCTTGGCCAACTGAGTTTCTCAAGTGCAAGTCAGAGAATATTTTAACAGAGTTTCTCTAGAAAGTCAAATTTCAAATAAAAAAGTCCCCCAAATGAAGCCATGAGCCTTGTATTTATAGGCTCATGGATCGTACAAAATGGGCCCTGAGTCTTGACTCAGTCATCAACCATTTCAACTATATTTAATTAATAAAATATTTCAAAATATTAATCAAATTCAAAGTACAACAAAATAGGCTATCATTTCGGGATATCTGAGAAAAATCCTCTGGCAGTTATAGACATTTCTAGTCTAAGATGCTCCTGAGATTCTGCTAGAGAAGTTACTGGTCAGTAAGTTTCTAAAATGATGCTAGGAAACTTACTGAATAGTAAGTTCTTGAAGTGCTGCTAGAGAACTTACTGGTCAGTAAGTTCATGAATTGCTGCTAGAGAACTTACTAGTCAGTAAGTTCTTGAGATGCTCCTTTGAAGACTCTGGTTGGCATGTTCCCGACCAGAGGCAACCACTCTTGCACTCATTGGTCGCAACTTTCCAACCAGTGAAAGGCATATAAGTTCTGCCTAGTAAAGCATTTTTTCATCCCTTACACTCCCTTTGGTAGACACATTTATTATCATCAATGTGCCACCTTGTACAAATCTATTGCCACATGTCACTTCAAATTGCCACGTCATTACATTGATTTTTTAGGGATAACATTTTCCCCCCAAGTTTATCATATGCATTTAACATATGCTGAAATTTTTCCTATGCAAAAATTATTCGAGCAGTCCAAAAATATTTTTTCCGACTAGCAGCTTTCTCGAGCAATGAATCTTAGACCAACAACTTTCCCGAGTCAGTGGATGTCCGAGCAATAATTGTTGGGAAAGCTTATACATGATCTTATTTATTTTCATGTAAATCATATATTAAACAAATTAATATAAGAAAACCTAGAACATGTTTCAATAATTGAATTTAAACAGAGACAATGATAAGAACACTTACATTATGTGCAACGAAATGAATAAGTAATTCATTTAGTTTCTCTAACCCTTGTATAATTTCTGTCGCAGGATATCACCAAGAAACTAAACCTATCTTCAATTTTTTTCACATCCATCCAAAGTATCCTTAGAATCATCTAGACTAGAGTGGGTAATTTTCAACACATGAGATAGATATAGAGAGAAGAGGGGAAGATAATATTGGGGCTTAGAAAATGACTTTTGCTCTAGAGAGAGTTTAAAACCCTCAAACATCAATACTAGATCTTCTGATCATCTGTTCTCAACTCTCACTTAGCATTCATTTTAAAGGCTCAATTAGTTCACTTATTCAATTAAAAAATCAATAAAATAATAGGTAATATCAGCCATTATGTTGAAATTCTCATGGGCTATAGACCCGTGAACTTTTCCATTTAATTATAAGCTCGTTGGACTTAAAATCAAGGCTCGTATTATTTTCTATTGATGAATTAATTAAATAATTATTTTTATCCTTTATCAAATTAATTATTTACAATTTTCAACTTATTTATTAATTTAGACACCAATTTGTCTTAATTAATAAATTTGTCATAAAATCTCTTTTCTTCTCTAAATTGCATAACTATGTGAAACTATAAAAAATTCACCTCATCAACTTTGATAATTCTAATTGATAATTAAATCAATTAATTGAGACTATATAGATGATTTAATCCAAGGTACAGTAGGCACCATGGGCCCGTGAAATCAAGCTCCAATAAGTTGTCATAAATTTAACAAATAAATTTACTAACTTATTAGTTCTTCATGACTCCACTAAAGACTCAGAATTGCACTATTGAATTCATAGAACGCTCTATAACAAATATCGATACTGTTACACCCAAATTTCGAGAATAGAAATTTTTGTCTCGAAATGTAGGCTCGTAAAGTGTAAGTTTGAAAATGTTGAGTAAGGGCTCAACACTTGTATAAATTAGCATGTTTCCTGATTTGTTCTTATTGGCGACCGAGCACCAGTTAAGAAGGTTCGAGCTTAGGAATCAAACTCGAAAGGATGAATCTTCTCCGAAGTCTGAGTGCAATTCGAACCTTTATTTCAATCTCGAAGAGGTTGATCTTCAATAATTAAGCTCGATGAAATCACTTGTTAAAGCGGAGGCTAACCAGAATGATGAGCTCGTAATGTTGGTCGATCTCGAAAGTGTGTAAATTGTATGTTCGAGGTCGGTAATCCATTTTGAGTGTCGTTGCTATTAGAGAATCCCTATTCCTTGGGGATTTGTTGTAATCTGATAATAAATCCCGATTATCATGGGATATTATATTATTAATGTATTTAATTATATGTATATTAAATTTGAATTATAACTTCCCGAATAAAAGGGAAGATATTTTGTTAACCAGTCTATAAATAGACTGGATAATTTCATTTCTACACACAATTTGGTACTGGGAATACTCTGCAAAATTGCTTTGTAAAAGCTTTAAGAGAATTCCACCACTCAATAATACTGACTCGTGGACTAGGTAGATTTTAACTGCTGAACCACGTCAAATCTCGATTGTTTTGATTTATTTTCTTAATTCTATGTTTAGTGCTCTTCATATTTAAGTTGACGAAAAATGGCGTCAACAGTTTGGTGCTTTAATTAAGAGCATTAAGTAAGTCGTTAGATTGTTTAATCAGAAACCTCTTGAATTACCATTGGCCACCACAAACAACCCCAGTACTGGTGGGCGACCATTGCCCCAAATACCGGAGGAATAAACTCCTCGCACTGAAGATTACCCGCGTCGACCTGGGAAGCAGCCCATGGCCAACCAGGGCCTAGAGGAAGGGAGTGTATCCTCTGATTCCCAAGGACCGCCTACTCCCAGGCCTGACGAGGATCTCTACTATAATCTAGAAAGATACATTCCTATTGTTGAACTAGAGAATCGCCAACTACGCCAACAATTGGCAGAAGCTACAAGGTGTAACGAAGAGTTGGCCAGACAGGCTGCTGAGGTCCAGGCACCACCTCGAAGGCTAAGAGGACATCCCCGATGGAGCACGACTGACAAGAGAGCTGAGTAAGAGGCCCATCAGGCTCAGCCGAGGCCCAGAACAAATCTTGGTGATGAATGCCCTAGGAGAAATACTCGAACTGAGGCTACTGACAATCCGACTGAGGAGGTATCTACAGGTACAAGGAATAACCGAGCTCCTCCAACAGCTCAGACCCCTAACCCTGAAACAGCCAGGAACAACCCGGAACCTGTTCGGGCCAATTGTGGACCATCTAGACCCAACAATGGGAGGCCACTACCATCACCTATCAAACATCCACCCTCTCCAATAAGACACCGCTCACCAGTCCGAGAGGCACCATGACCTGCTCCACAGAGGCCCTCTCGAAGTGTTAGTCGAGACGGGAACCGTCAGGCTAGACCTAGACATGGGGGCGAAAGAGAGGCTACTCGAAAACACAGAGCTCCCCAACCGTCAGGAGGCCATGTGTCGAGATCACAAACGGCTGGGGCCCAAAGTCTAGTGGATGATCCACCTCGTAATCACCGAGACCCTCAACCAGAGAGAAATGTTAGCTTCGTAAATGGGAGCTCAGACTACACTCGGTGTATAAGCATATATAATATAGAGCACAGGAATACTAGAAATCAGGGCAATCATCCTAACCTTTGGGATCACCTGAACCATAACCGGGGGCAGGCCAATCCCACGAACCCTGACTTCTGCGACCATTTGAACAGTAAAAATATAACCGGCATATAAAAACCAGAATAACCCTATACCGGGACAAGGAGCTGGAGTTTTCATAAACAATAACTAGCTCCCCCAAGTTCAAGCTCGACCTCGAGTGGACCTGGTCCAGGAGAGAATTGACTAGCTTGAAAGGGCATTCAAGCTCCTACAGGATGAAAGGAACAGAGATAAGGCTGAAGACTCCAAAGAGATCTCGAGCCTTTTGCCCCGCATATCTCCAACACTTCATTTCCACAGGGGTTTAGAATACTCGATGTAGAACCATTTGACAGGAACTCAGACCCATATAGTCATCTGAGCACATTCAATACCATCATGCGGCCAGCAATGTTGGTTATGAGCTCTGATGTATGTTGTTCCCAGCTACTCTGACAGGACCAGCAAAAAACTGGTTCGAAAAGTTTAGAAGACATTCAATCTCATCTTGGGATCAACTAGTAAAGGAGTTTAAGAAGCAGTTCAAAGCCATGGTAGGCGTCAGGCCCGAAGCCTCGACTTTGATCAACGTCAGACAACAATAGGGAGAGTCACTGAAGAGTTACCTTACAAGGTTTAATATAGAAGTGGCTCGAGCCCGCAACGTCGACGACAGTGGCCACCTGATGGTTGTAAGTGGAAAGAAAACCCATAAGGTCATTAACTGAGTTCAACTAGGAGGGCCCAGAGATTTGTCAATGTAGAAGAGGCAAGGTCTGTGTTAAATTTGACCTCTCTGCCCATAACTACAACGACAAATGTTAACTCAGCCTCGACCTCGGCTGCCCCATCGACGTTAAGACCCTTTGGGGATAACCCTTCGAAAAGAAAGAAGAATGAAAGGAATAACCCCGAGGCTGACGGGGGGTAAAAGAAGAAGGGAGACAAGTATTTCTCCATTTACACAGTGTATACCGAGCTCAATGAGACTCGGGACATATATTTCTTACTAATGAGAATCAGGTCCCATTTAGACGACCTGACCCAATGAAAAATCAAAAGGCAAAAAGGGACACCAATAAATACTGCAGATTCCACATGGACGTCGGACATACCACTGATGAGTGCCGACAACTGAAGGACGAGATCGAAGGCTTGATCTCGAGGGGATATTTCAGACAGTATGTGAGAAACCAGAATCCCAATCAAGTCTCGACTGAATGGAGGGTCACGTCTGCACAACCTGCCCAATATAACAACTCCCAAGCACGGGAGGATGATTGACCTCCCCCTGTAGATGGGGAGGATGTGATAACCATCTCTGGGGGACCACATCTTGCAGGATAGGGGCAGAAATGCCCAAAAGAAATACATAAACGAGCTCAAAACTGGGGACGGTTCTCCCTATGAGCCCAAACCACGAGCTCCAAAGCAGCAGAGGGTTGAAACTCAACCCATCTCTTTTACAGAAGAGGATGCATCACATGTCCAGTTTCCTCACAATGACCCCTTGGCCCTCACACTTCAGCATGCGAACAGGAGGGTACGCAGGGTCCTGATTGATAATGGGAGCTCTGTGAATATCTTTTACAAGGCCACTCTAGAAAAGATGGGACTCACACTTCAAGATTTGAAAACTTGTGCAACCACGTTGTGTGGATTTTTAGGAGAAGGGATTGCTTGTACGGGATCCATTGAATTCCCCGTAACCTTGGGAGGCTATCCAGTCTCAGTAACCAAGATGATGGAGTTCGTGGTGGTAGATGCACCATAGGCCTACAATGTACTACTCAGGAGACCAGCCCTGAATGGGTTGGGGGCAGTATCGTCTGTTAGGCACTTGGCCATCAAGTTCTCAACGTCTAGTGGCATCGGGACGCTAAAGGGAGACTAGCTTGCAGGAAGGGAATGCTACAACATTTTCGTGAGAGGGAAAAACCAAACAAGTGCACAGACACTTGTGATCTTTCGGGAGATGGACGGACCTATCTTCTAGATAGAAGAAGAGATCGAACCTAGAGTCGAAGAAAGGGCCGATCTCGAACCACTGGAGGAGCTTGAAGAAGTAGAGCTCGATGAGAAAGATACCATGAGGGTGGTAAAAATAGGAAAAAACCTTTTCTGAAAATGCAAGATAGAAATTAACCTGTTTTTTTTAAAAAAAAAAAAAACCAGGACGTATTTGCATGGTCGCACTCGAATATGGTAGGGATTAGTCCAAATGTCATAAACCATGCACTCAACATCGATAAAAAGCTTCCCCCTGAAGCAGTAAAAACAGAGGCTCCTGGACGACGACGACATAAAGAAAGCCCTAAAAGAGGAGGTTGAAAGGTTAAAAGCAAACCGGTTTATTCAAGATGCTTTTTATCCCGATTGGATCGCCAATCCGGTGCTGGTCCATAAACCCAATGGCAAATGGCGAACCTACATCGACTATTCAGACCTTAACAAGGCATGCCCCAAGGACTGCTTTCCCTTGCCTCGAATAGACCAGCTCATAGATGCCACTGCAGGCCACGACATCATGTCATTCATGGATGCTTATTCTGGATATAACCAGATTTCCATGCATGCACCTGACCAAGAACATACGATCTTTGTAATGGACAAGGGATTGTATTGCTACAACGTCATGCCTTTCGAGCTCAAAAATGTTGGAGCCACATACCAAAGACTAGTAAATAGGATGTTTGCTGAGCAGATAGGGAATAACATGGAAGTTTATGTGGAAGATATGTTGGTCAAATCCAAACATAACAATAACCATGCAGAAGATCTCGCTAAATGCTTTGTTGTACTTCAAAAATACAATATGAAACTTAACCCGCAAAAATGCTCATTCGGAGTATCTTTGGGAAAATTCCTTGGATTCATAGTAAATGCTCGGGGTATAGAGGTTAATCTCGACAAGATCAAGGCTTTAATAGACATGCCTTCACCTTCAAAATGTAAAGATGTCCAGAGCCTAACTGGATGAATGGTGACCTTAAGTAGGTTTGTCACCGATGCCTTCCATTATTTAATCTTTAAGAGGAAGCAAAAAGTTTGAGTGGTTGGATGAGTGTTGTAACGACCCAAATTCAGTGTTTAGGCTTAAGGGCCTGGAGAAGTGTGCCTGGAGGGCATAATGGGATTTTGTGTGCGACTTTTATGAGTTTAATGCATGATTATGACTTATTGCACGTTATATGACTATTTGATTATTTGAGATGCATGACTATGTGAGTTAGTATGCATGTAGACCTGATTGTCTTAGAATGAGCATGATTGTAATCTGGCCATGTTAGGGCATAACTGTGATAATTGTACTATGTGAATTGTGCCATGTGAGTGTGGTGTTATTATCAGGATGCACGCATCGAGACGGTCCTAGTGAGCCAACTAGTCTAAAAGTCACAACGGGAGGTTGTACCCGGCTCGGGAGGAGCCTAGGGGTACTTCGGGAATCTTATAAGTAGAGTTGAGAATGAGTGGTTAGTTACTGGTAATTGGGTAACTTGGGTAACCATTTGTAACTGTTGTGGGTAACAAGTTTTAAGATAGAAAGTGATAGAATTGAAATAGAAGTGTAAAGACTTAAGTGCCCTTGAAGGTTTAGTTAGGAAGGATTATTAAGAAGGGGTAAAATGGTCTTTTGGCAAGGGTAATAGACAAAAGGAAGCTGGGATATAGGGGGGCACGGTTTGGGGCATTGGGCATTTGGGTGTTTTGATAAAATTAGAAGAAAGGAAAAAGAAGAAGAAAGAAAGGTTAGGGCAAGAAGAAGAAGAGAAGGAGAAGTGGGAGTCTAGGAGGAGATCAAGGAAACTTTGTGTGGATTCTCCATTTGAGGTAAGGGTTTTATACACATTTAAGTTTGGGTTCTGTTTTGATTTGAGGAATTTAATGCCTAAGCTAAGCATTATTAAGTTATGGGTTAGTTGCTGAAATTTAAGAACAAAGGTGTGGATCTTGGGTGTGTTGATGTTTTGACCTTGATTCTAGTGTCTATAGGTTGTTAGATTGTTCATATGAAGTTTGGAATTGAGTTTTGTAGTTAAGATATGTGTTTGGGATGGTTTAAGGTGAGGTTTAGAGAGTAAAATGGTGGGTTTTTCTGGGTTCGAAGGGTCGGGCCGCGGCATGGTTCTTGGTGAGCCGCGGCCCTTTCGAAGAAGTTGTATGCTGATGGAGAAGGGCGGGCTGCGACATGGCCCAAGCAATGCCGCGGCCCTTACCTGTTTTTGGGCCTTTGAGGGTTCTGTTTGGGGGCCATGCCGCGGCATGGGTGGCCTATGCCGCGGCGCTTAAGGGATTTTGGGATTTTAGGCTTGGGAATTTAACCTAGGGTGCTCGGGGTTGAGTCTTTTACCATGTTTGGTGAATTTCAATGTTCCGAGTACTAGAACTTGGCCTGGAAGCTCATTTAAGGTTGTTAAAAGTGTCTTTTGTGTGTTGTGACTAGGATTTCGGGGAGGCTCGTGCTAGTGGACCGTGCTCGTGACCGTGGTGCATTGGAAAGCTCGGGATACAGGTAAGAAAACCATAACACCCGAGAATAGGGCATGGCCCCCACTGTGTGATTGTAGGGCACGGCCCGAGATTGTATTATGTGCAAATGTTTAATCTTAAATGAATCATGATGTGTGTGAATGATTATTTCGAATGTGCTATATGTGTGATTACAATGTATTGAACGGCATGGGCCGAGAGCGGCATAGGCCGGGTATGGCCGTGGGGCCGAAAGTAACACTCAGCACATGGGATGCTTATATATATTCAGGGTGGGACCCAAGGGATACATGAGTTATCCTCGTGGTGAGAACCGAAACCCCAGGCTTTGGTAAGGCCTCTGGGGCGGCTTGGCCGTACTTGTTTATTATGATGGTTCTTCCTATTTATCAGTGAATTATGTCAGCTATATGATTTGCATATGTTATGTGTTATTTGGGTTTTCTTGCTGGGCTTCGGCTCACGGGTGCTCCGTGTGGCAGGTAAAAGCAAGGAGTCAGTCAACCGGCCATGAGTATGGAGAGCGTGGGGGCGGCGCGTACATGTTCGGCCTGCCCGACTGCTTTGGTTGGGGGAATTTTGTATATGGCTGTATTTAACCATTCTTTTGATAGCTGATCAAGTGTAAACCTATTTTGAGTTGTAAATATTTTGTAAACCTTATTTTGGGATCCCAGATGTTTTATATTTAACGCTTTCAATGAAGTTAAACATTTTAAAAGAATACAGCCTTAAACTCTGGTTTAATCACACTTTTGGTTTTAGAAACCACTTTGAGTCAATTAAATGCACAATTTCTGTTTTAAACTCACTTAGTAACGGCTCTAAGGTAGTAGGGCGTTACAAGTGTGAACTTGCATTTCAGAATCTTAAGAAACACCTCGCCGAACCACCAATCTTGACTAAATCTATCACAGGAGAAGTTTTGTACTTATACCTCGCCACAACCGAGCACACCATTAGTGCGGTATTGGTACGAGAGGATAAGCTAATGCAAAAACTTGTATACTACGTCAGCAAAAGATTACTGAGGGCAGAATCGAGATACTAGTTAATGGAGAAACTGGCTCTGAGCCTAATGCACGCCTCTCAAAAGCTCCGACCCTATTTCCAAGCACATTCTATTCATGTGTTAACTAACCAGCCACTGAGGCAGGTTTTATCTAAGCTTGAAGCATCCGGAAGACTGTTGAAATGGGTTTTCGAGCTCGGACGGGTCAAGATTACTTATCATCCAAGAACGAAAATCAAAGGGTAGGCTTTGGCAGATTTCATTGTCGAATGTACTGGAATTTCCAACTATGAAGTCGTAACCCTAGCCCGCAAGCTGTGGAGACTTTATGTCGATGGATCCTCCAATGAAAATGGATCGGGGGCAGGGATCATTCTAATCACCCCAACAGGAGCTTCAAGGTGTCAAACAACGAGGCTGAATACGAGGAGTTATTAGCAGGACTTCGAATAGCCACCGAGCTCAAAGCAGAGGCCATACATTGCTATAGCGACTCACAGATAGTTGTTAACCAAGTCCTGGGGGAATATCAGGCTCGTGGTATAAAAATGGTTGCTTACCTGGAAAAGGTAAAAGAAACACTCCGAGGGTTCGAGTTCTACACTATAGAACAAGTCCCCCGAGAGAAAAATTCAAATGTAGACACATTGGCCAGGCTCGCCACAACTAACAAAGTTTATACACTTAACGTGGTTCCGGTAGAATTTCTACTGGCCCCGATTATTAATGAGCCTGATGAAGAAGACGTACCCCAATAGTTGACTACCTTGAAATCGGAAGTCTCCCAGTAGACCGGAATGAGGCTAGAAAGCTTATGTACCAAACTCCAAGATATACTATTTTGGAAGGGAAATTTGTAACGACCCAAATTCGCTAATAAGGCTTAAGGGCCTTGATTAGCGTGCCAGGAGGGCATGATGGGATTTATGTGTGATTTTATGAGTTAAATGCATGGTTATGATTTAAAGCATGTTATATGACTAATTGAACATTCGAGATGCATGACTACGTGGTTAGTATGCATGTTAGGTGAAATAAATATGCATGTAGACCCCGTTTGCATGATAGGGGTAAACTGGTAATTTTAGCCCGCTGAGGGCATATATGTGATAATTGTATTCTGTAATTTGTACCACGTGAGTGTGGTGTTATTATTGTGATGCACGTGCCGAGACGGTCCTAGAGAGCTAGTTTACTTAAGAGTCACAATGGGATTTCTATACCCGGCTCGGGAGGAGCCTAGGGGTACCTTGGGAATTTTATGTTTAAGTTGAGGTTTAGCAGGTATTGGTTATTGGTGATTGAGTAACCTTGGTAACCGTTAGTTACTGCTGAGAGTAACAAGTTTAGGTGAAAGAAATGGTAGAATTGCAATATAGGAGAAATGACTAGTGTGCCCTTGAGGTTTAGTTAGCAAAGGGTTTTGATGAAGGGGTAAAATGGTCATTTGGCAAGGGGTTTAGACAAATTTGAGCTGTGTTATAGGGGTACACGGTTTGGGCTTGGCATATATGTTGGGTTTTGATAAAATTAGAAAAGAAGAAAAGAAAAGCTAGAAGAAGAAGAAGAAGAAGAAGAAGAAGAAGAAGAAGAAGAAGAAGAAGAAGAAGAAGAAGAAGAAGAAGAAGAAGAAGAAGAAGAAGAAGAGGAGAAGGAGCTGAAATTTGGAGACTTGGAGATGGATCTAGGAAGCAAAGAATGAATTCTCCACTTGAGGTAAGAAGTTTTATGCAAATTTAGGGCTTGTTTCTGTTTTGATTTGAGAAATCTAAAGCTTGAGTTGAGTTTCTAGGTTTTGTATGAGTTGCTGAATTTAGGAATCTAAGGGGTGGATTTTGAGAGTGATTGTGTTCTTGAGCTGGGTTATGATGTTTATGGGATGATTGAATGGTCTACTTGGGGTTTTGATATGGTTTTGGGGCTTAGGTTTGAGTTTGGGATGATTTGGGATTGTTTTAGTTCGGGAAAAACGCAAGAGAAAACCCAGAAAATCTGGGTTCGCGTATGAGCGCCGCGACCCTGTTCTTGGGCGCCGCGGCGCGAGGTTGCATCAGGAGGAGGTCAGGCTGCTGGGCGCCGCGGCCCTAGGCCATTTTGGCAGGCAAAAATTCTGGTTTTTAGGGCTTTTGCCCGGGGACTCGGGGGATGGTTCCAATGTATTGTTTTAGGGATTTAGAGGTCCCGAGAGTGCGGGATTGGTCCCGGGAAGTGGTTTTGGGTTGGTTAGTATTAAAGAGTGTTTTGTGTGTGTTGTGACTAGGATTTCGGTGAGGCTCGTGCTAGAGGACCGTCCTTGTGGCCTTGGTGCATTGGAAAGCTCGGAGTACAGGTAAGAAAACTATAACACCCGTAGGATGGGGCATGGGCCCATAGTGTGATTGTGGGGCACGACCCTATATTGCATGTTGCATGATGAGATGATTGCAGGGCACGGCCCTATATTGCATTACATGTTAGGGTGCAGATTTAAATGAATTGATATTTGTTTGAATGTTGTTTGATTTATGCTATATATGTGATTATAGTGAAATGAACGGCTATGGCCGAGGGCGGCAAGGCCGAGAACGGCAGCGGGGCCGGAAGTAACACTTAGCACATGGGATGCTTATGGTCAGGGTGGGACCCAGAGGATATATGTGAGATCCTTACGGTGAGGACCGACACCCCAGGCTGCGGTAAGGGTTCTGGGGCGGCATGGCCGTATTTGCTTAGTCTAATGGTTGACTTGTTTATCTGTGGATTATCTGATATGATAAACTGTATAGATTGCATATGTTATGTACTGCATGAGTTCTCTTGCTGGGCTTCGGCTCACGGGTGCTCTGTGTTGCAGGTAAGGGCAATGTCTGAGGCAACCAACCATGAGTACGGAGAGCGTGAAGCGACGCGTACATGTTCGGCCTGCCCGACTGCTTTGGTTGGGGGTTTACTCGAAAATGGCTGTAATAATCTATGATTTTATAACTGATCAATTGTAAACTTATTTTAAGAAGTAAATAGTTTTCAAACCTTATTTTGGGATCCCAAATGTTTAATACTAGAGGTTTTATTGAAACAACGCATTTTTCTAAGATTACAGCCTTAACTTTTAATTAGTCACACCTTTGGTTCAAAACCTCGGTTAGTGAGTTCATTGCACACTGTTTTGTCTTAAAACTCACTTAGTAACGGCTCTAAGGAAGTAGGGCGTTACAAAATTGTACAGAAGGGGGTACTCTATGCCATTACTTTGGTGTGTGATTCCTCCCGAGGTGAAAAAGATTTTGGAAGAAATCCATGAAGGATTTTGTGGAGACCACACTGGGGGGCATAGCTTGTCAAAAAAGGTGATTAGGCAGGGGTACTATAGCCCACAGTCAAGGCAGACTCGTTCAAGTACATAAAACGTTGTAATAAATGTCAACGTTTTGCCTCAATAACACGAGCTCCACTCACCAAGCTTACCATAATGAACTCCCCTGGGCCATTCGCGATATGGGGAATTGATCTCATAGGCTCCTTACCAACTTGAAAAGGTGAAGTAAGGTATGTTGTGGTCGCAGTAGATTATTTCACCAAATGAAATAGAGCTGAACCTTTGGCCACTATTACCTTAAAGTAAGTCCTAGATTTCATAGTAAACAACATCATCTGCAGATATGGGATGCCCAGGAAGATAGTATCAGATAATGGGACCCAGTTCGACAGTGATTTATTTACACATTTCTGCGAAAAGAATGGGATAATAAAGTGTTTTTCCTCGTGGCCCATCCCCAGGAAAACGGTCAGGTCGAAGCAGTCAATAAAACCTTAAAGTGCTCCATGAAGAAAAGGTTAGAAGAAGTAAAGGGGAGATGGCCAGAGGAGCTGTCTCGAGTCTTGTGGGCTTATAAAACCATGACAAGAACTTCAACGGGGCATACCCCCTTCTCTTTGGCTTATGGATGCGAGGTCATGTCACCTATCGAGGTGGAAATCTGAACAAAGAGGCACGGTGCATATGATCAGACCTCAAACCAATCCCAGCTCGAAGAAAGTCTTGACTTCATTGAAGAAAGATGAGAAGAAGCCCAGTTAAAAAATGTTGCATACCAGCAACGGGCAACTAGATATTTTAACAAGAAGGTCCGAGATAGAAAATTTGGATTGGGAGACCTGGTGCTAAGGCGCATGTTTTTGGCCACACAAGACCCATCTGCTGGGGTACTTGGACCTAATTGGGAGGAACCCTATCAAATCGAGTCCATTATTCGAACTAGAGTGTATAAGCTGGAGAGGTTAAACAGAGAATTGGTTTCGCGAGCTTGGAATGGTGAACATCTACGACCTTATTATCAATAATGTACGAATGATGTTTTCATTTTCACCAAGCATGCACTTGATTCTTTCGTTCTTTTTATCAATAAAGTAATGAATTTCATTCAAAAGTTGTATTTTTTATTGTTATACTTTTTTGCAAACCCTCAAAATTCCATAACCTAAGATCACAATCATAGGATATTAAGGGCATAAGTGGTATACAATCAACTTAAATGGTAATGTATAGATTATTAACCCGGCATGAAGAATAATAAGTGTAGGCATCATTAACCAAACACGTGAACTAAAAATGTCTGGATTATTAACCCGGCATGAAAAAAAATAAGTGTATGGATCATGAACCAAGCACACGAGCTGAACAAGTTTGGGACCAACCAGCAAAACCTAACCGATGGTAAAAAAGTTGGAATTCTAGATAAACCAACTATAAACTAAGTCGACACTAAAGCTGGAAACTTTTGCAAACAAGTTTCGACCTCACAACCTCGAGGCCATACTCGAGGATGAGGAAAAGTAACTGAGAAAGAAAAATATAACTAGACTAATAAGGTTACATGCCAATTAAGTACTTTTCAAGCACATGGTAAAAGTAAAGATCAACCTTGACAATAACGAAGTTGAACATTGATATTTTGAATAAACTGTGCATGAATGCATTGAAATTTGAGCTTGAATCCAATATATGTGTGAATAAACAAGTATAAAAGCAGGTCCTTAATAATGGCATGCCCAAAATATCCTAATAAGAAGACCCACTAGAGCTCGAGCTTGGGGACCAAGAAATTCCCCTATCTTCCGATGAGGCTATGGGAGTCCCCTCCCTAAAGGTGGGGGAGATCCTCGAAAGGTCTCTATAGTTGTTCGTGTCGTATTGTACTGCTATCCCATCCCAAACCTCATTTAGACTATACATAGTTTTGTATTTGCCTAGCCAGCTATAAAACCTACAAACCCTAAGGTCTACCCATGACCATACTAAGAAATTATTCCTGGGGTCCTTGAAGAAGATCATCACATCGGGTTTGTGCTTAAGTAATGAAGGATACCACATGGATGATTCAAGCACGACTTTACCTTCTGACGAGCTCACTGAGGCCTCGTCTTGTGCATCATTTCCCAAGCTTGAGGGTTCGAAGGGGCGAGGTCGGTGGGCCCGAGAGGTTTGACCCCCACGGTTGCCCCTTGTAGGGAGCTTGGTAGTGGGCACAGGTACGTCCTCCCATCTCACATATTTGCGATAGCTGGAGTTGTTAGTGGTCTCGCCATCTCCTATAAGGTTGCACAGCCCGAGCTTGTCCTCATGAAGGAGGTAGGAGAAGGATCATTGACCATAGGGAAGCTTGAGGATGGTTTCCCTACACTCCCTCATGGCATCCATAGGTTGTAGACAATGATAGTTGGCTATATAAATGATTAAAAGTAAGTTAGTAGGGCACACAAGTTAAAAGGGAATTTAGCTAAAGAATATGAGGGACTTACGAATTCTCCAAAAGGAGTAGAGTCGAGAAGGAGAAAGGTCGTTTGTCCAGAAGAAGACAGTTTTAAAGTTCAGGGGGGTGGTTTGGAATGTCTTCGAATAGGCGCTTTTCTTTTGGGTAACTGGACAGATAATAGAACCCATCTCTGCCATGGGCTCGGGAAGGGTTGCTTTTGAGGCAAAAGAGATATAAGATCTCATGTGCTGTGGGCTCCTCCCACTTCATCTCCTTGTATAGCGACTTTAGCGTAGACAAAACCCTATATGAGTTTGTTTGAAGTTGGAATGGAGCGATGTCGACATAGTCGAGGAAGCCTAAAAAATAGTCCTTTAGTGACAGCAAGGCCCCATCTCGTAAGTGCTCACGACTCTAGGCCACGAGCTTAACCTTCCTATCTAGATTGCCATCCCCAAGTGCAGAGCAGCTCCTCTCATTGGAGCTGGCAGGATGACATACCAAGTTTCTGGAGAGTTTCAACCCGTGGCAAGAGAGGTGCTCAAAAATTTGTTGAGTTGAGGTGATGGAGCTTCGGTAATGTTCGACCTCAAAGAAAGAAATCTCCAAGACTAGGATGGAAAGTGTTTTGAGAACTTTAGGTGGTTGGTTAGGACCCTCCATTAGGTTGAATGCGAGCTCACCATGAGAAAAGGCTACGGTAACCGTGAGTTTGGGGTTCAAGGGGATAGGCTTAATCTCGGGGTCTGGGTCAGGATAAGCTGCCATGCAAAGTCCTTTTCTTTTTCTTTCTACGACCTTGTCGATCTGACGTCGAAAGTGGTCTCATGTACCTTCTTGCTCGCACCGTTCTTCGTGCTCGTAGATCAGTCGCTGGTTTGGGGTGAAAGGCGATTTGGGATGAGGAGTTGGTGGGTGGTAAGGGATTACAAATTTGGGCCCCCACCAATTCTCAGAGTACTGCGACATCTAACAAGGAAGAAAAAGGTGAGGGTCCATCATATAGAAAATTATAAGAAAAGTATAATTTTGATAGCTCGAGCTCGAAAGATTGAGATAACAAGATTTCCTCAATCGAGACCGAAGGTTCGAAGGGGCGAGATTAACTCGGATGTCATTCCCGAACTATTGTAAAGTTCGGGCATCGAGGACACACCCACGCGAGAGTGGGGAGGTTAATACCACTTTAAAAGAATCCCGTGTTTTCAGGGAAAAGTTGGCACTTACTTGAAAAAGTGATATTTTCGGAATTCGTGCATCAAAACCCTAAACCAAAACCCTATTTCTTAAGCTACACGAAACCTCTAACCAAAAATCCCCCATTCCAGAAAAAATGCATTTTGACACATTTTTGCCGGATGATTTTTAGCCTAAATCATGGTTCTAAGCATGCCAAGGCTATTTGCATAAGAAAACTTGCCTAATGCAAGAATGAGGCCTAATAAATCTGGTAAAAACTAGAGAAACATATCATAGACGAAAGAAATGTAGAAAAAAGAAAAAAGAAATACAAGTGAATGAGAATTAGAACACTTACACAAATCGGTTTGTGGGAACGATGAGATCGTCGACTGGAGGATGGGAAGCAGGAATGATTCCACAGAGTAGAAGGAATTGGAGTTGTTTTGTTTCTTTGGTTTAGAAAACATACAAAGAAAAGCTCTGGTTTTTTCTTTTTCTCTAGTTCATGTTCTCTGATGAATAAGGATGGGAATGGAAGAGATGGAGGAGTTATGTATATATATATACCCCATTCAGTACTGCACAAGTCGAATTGATCTGGGTCGTTGATCTAGATTAAAAAAGAATCCAAGGGGTTATATTTGATTCCAGAGAAATGGCGGCAAAATGAATTGGAATGGACGTGCACAGAAAAAGAGGGTACTCAAGTACTCTGAATGTGCAATCCCTGAGTGTCGCGTGTCCATACTCGAGTATGGTAGGTGGCACATTTTTTGAAAGGAGAAGTTCAAATGTTTCCTTCTCATAGGATTCGAACCAATACTTTTGAGGGGGAAAAATGTTACTCCCAAATTTTGAGAATAGAAATTTTGGTCTCAAAATGTAGGCTCGTAAAGTGTAAGCTCAAAAATGTTGAGTAAGGGCTCAACACTTGTATAAATTAGCATGTTTCCTGATTTGTTCTTATTGGCGACCGAGCACCAGTTAAGAAGGTTCGAGCTTAGGCATCAAGCTCGAAAGGATGAAACTTCTCCGAAGTCTAAGTGCAATTCGAACCTTTATTTCAATCTCGAAGAGGTTGATCTTCAATAATTAAGCTCGATGAAATCACTTGTTAAAGCGGAGGCTAACCAGAATGACGAGCTCGTAATGTTGGTCGATCTCGAAAGTGTGTAAATTGTATGTTCGAGGTCGGTAATCCATTTTGAGTGTCGTTGCTATTAGAGAATCCCTATTCCTTGGGGATTTGTTGTAATCTGATAATAAATCCCGATTATCATGGGATATTATATTATTAATGTATTTAATTATATGTATATTAAATTTGAATTGTAACTTCCTGAAATAAAATGGAAGATATTTTGTTAACTAGTCTATAAATAGACTGGAGAATTTCATTTGTACACAAAATTTGGTACTGGAAATACTCTGCAAAATTTCTTTGTAAAAGCTTTAAGAGAATTCCACCACTCAATAATATTTACTCGTGGACTAGGCAGATTTGAACTACTAAACCAAGTAAAATCCCGTTCTGATTTATTTTCTCAATTTTGTGTTTAGTGCTCTTCACATTTAAGTTGACGAAAAAGGACGTCAATAGATACGTTATTATTTATCCATTGTTACAACCATAATTATCGCTCAATCATTATAGACGATCTACAATGAGATAAGACTAAAATTATCGTTTTACCCCTCATTGTATTTTATCCTTAAAACACTTAGCTCCCTGTATATGATATTACAGTAAACTAATATTAATTACCTGAAATGAGATCTCTATCATTTAGCACCTCGAACCAAACTAAGTATGGGCTAGTTCTTAGGGTAGGCAGGTAACGAAGAAGTCAAAGAACTCAAATAATACAGTCGTTTAGAATATTAAACACTCAGAATTGAGATTGAATTGACCTATCGTCAACTATATGATATGACTAGAATAGATAATAACAGTATGTTTACTTATCTTATCTACTATCAATATTTGTCCAGTCCGATGTAACAAATACATCCGATCTTATCTACTTTACTAATGTTGTAACGCCCTGGATAGCCAAGACCGCTACACTGTGTACTTATAAAGGGGCAGGACTCGCTAGTCAAGTCATTGATTTGAAAACGTGTCACTAGACATGTAAGATCTATGGTTAAAAAGGTTTCAGTCTCAAAAGACTCATTTCATATATCTAAACTGTAATAAACAAGGGATCCCATAAACACAAAGTTAAAATAAGTTTACAGACTTCAAAAAGTACATAAGTATCCACTAGCCATACATAGGCAAAACAGACAGTCTTTAGGTTCCATGTCCTTGCCTAGACCTCAACCGTGGCGGCCGAGCACCTGGCTATGTACATTCTGCTCGCCGAGCTCTCCAGTCAGGGCTGATCTAACTTGCCCTTGCCTTTACCTGCACCACGTAGCACCCGTGAGCCAAGGCCCAACAAGAAAACATCACAGATAACTCAAACAATAATAACAGACAAATAGCTCAATATGCATGTATACTCACTAGATAGTCCACAACGGATAATCTGCATATACAATCCTATACAAGATACATTCTACCACATACACTGCTCATATCACATAATAATCAGGGCCGACAACTTAGGCCGCGCCCTCTGTTTAACCCACTAACTCTGGCCCGCTTAAACCAAGCTCAGTGCATAATAAGCTATCCTCGGCTACCAGTGGCCAAGTCGCGCCCTGTGCGCTAGTGAGACACTTGGCACCCTTAGGCCGTTGGTTCACTAAATGGCTTGCATGGCATAATACCATCCTTTCAAGCTTTTACAATAGGGAGCCCTTAGTCCCGTCTCATATAATCAACCAGGTGCAGTTTTCTTACCTTTGGCTTTCAGATGAGTTAGTTACGGGCGATACTCCTTGAGCGCGATCCGATCCTCGAGCCCTAGCTTAACACCTAGTCACAACCATGAAGAAAGACACCATTAACAACCTTAAATAAGCTTCCAAGCCAAGTTCTAGTAATCGGAACATTGAACTTCACCAAATATGGTAAAAGACTCAACCCCGAGCACCCTAGGTTAAATTCCCAAGCCTAAAATCTTAAAATCCCAAAATCCCTTAAGCACCGCGGCATAGGCCACCCATGCCGCGGCATGGCCCCCAAACAGAGCCATCCAAGGCACAAAAACAGGTAAGGGTCGCGGCATTGCTTGGACCATGCCGCGGCCCGCCCTCCTTCCTCAGCATGCAACAACCTTGAAGGGCCGCGGCTCACCAAGAACCATGCCGCGACCCGACCCTTCGAACCCAGAAAAAACCACCATTTTCAATCTCTAAACCTTACCTTAAGATATCCCAAAGCCCCCAACTTAAAACCAATTAACTCCCAACTTCTTTTACATGATCTAAGCAACATAATTCCCAAGAAAACACAGTCTATCACACTCTAATCCTCTCTTTTCCATTTCTGAAACCCAAGTGCTACAAACACCCAAACCAGCCACTCAAACACAATCTAGAACCTCTAAACTTGGAGTTAGAACTCACCTTTGCTGTAGATTCACTTCACCAAGTTGTGGCCAAGCTAGGTCCCCAAGTTCCCTTCTTAATTCTGCCTTAGAACATCATAACTAAACTTACTTCAGCACTTAACCAAAACCCAGCTAAAACTCATAATTCAACCACAGAAAACAGAGTTAGATGCTTACCTTAAATCTTGCTCCAGTTCCTTGATTAAACCCCTGAGCTAGACTCCCAAATCCACTCTACAAATCTCAGAATTCCAACTTGCTTCTCCCTTAAGTTTTCTGTGTTTTTCTCTCCTTGGTTTCCTTTGAGCGTGTAAGTGAGCTGAGAGAAAATGCTTAGTCGGTTTGTGTTTTTCTTCTAAAGGCTTCCTTAAGTCTAACTTATCCATGAAGTTAATCCCGAGGCTCGGGGTACCGGAACCGTCCCCGAGGCCGAAATGGTAAAATCCCCCAATATTCCCGCCTAGACACCCTAACCTCAAATATATCTCCAATTATTTATTTTCATCACCCGATAGTCTAAATCACTACCTGATACCTAAAATACCCTTGACTTGCCCAAAGTTAATTATAATACCCCATTATGACTTTTCCCGCTATCTAGCCCTAGGATCGCCTCGAGTCGCCGGCTGCAGATTTATCCACATCATAATGTGGTTCTCGCATATATCACATATCATATTACCACGTAATATAATCAATTATCATATAAGCATCATTAAACATATAATAACTCATTAAATCACAATTATTCTAGTAATGCCCTCCTGGCACACTAATCAAGGCCCTTAAGCCTTATTAGTGAATTTGGGTCGTTACAACTATCCCCTCCTAATGAGAATTTCATCCTCGAAATTTACCTAAATAGCTCGGGATACTGATCCCGCATCGCCGTCTCCAACTCCCAGGTCGCCTCCTCGACCTTGCTATTCCTCCATAATACTTTCACTAACGGAATTGTCTTATTTCGCAGAACTTTATCCTTCCGATCTAAAATCCGAACTGGTCTCTCCTCATAGGATAAATCTGCCTGTAGCTCCAAGTCCTCATGCCTCAACATATGTGTAGTATCAGAGACATACTTCCGCAACATAGAGACGTGAAACACATTATGAACTCCTGATAAGGACAGTGGCAAAGCCAGCCTGTAAACCACCTGCCCAACCCTCTCTAAAATCTCAAAGGGTCCAACAAACCGAGGGCTAAGTTTGACCTTCACTCCAAACCTCCTCACACCCCTCAACGGTGAAACTCGCAGAAACACTTGCTCCCCAACCTGGGACTCCACGTTCCTACGCTTAGGATCAGTGTAGCTTTTCTGTCTGCTCTGCGAGGCAAGCATTCTAGCTCGAATCTTTTCAATAGCCTCATTAGTCTTCTAAACCATATATGGGCCCAAATACCTTCTCTCACCCATCTCATCCCAATGAATAGGTGATCTGCACTTCCTTCCATATAACATCTCATAAGGAGCCACTCCAATCGTGGACTGGTAACTGTTGTTATATGAAAACTCAACCAATGGAAGATACTTACTCCACGAACCCTCAAAGTCAATCACACATGCCCTAAGCATGTCCTCCAACACCTGAATCGTCCTCTCAGACTGCCCATCAGTCTAAGGATGAAAAGCTGTGCTAAACTTCAGCTGAGTCCCCATGGCTCTCTGCAAAGCTCCCCAAAACTTGGAGGTAAAGATAGGGTCTCGGTCAGACATAATAGACTTTGGAACCCCATGGAGACGAACTATCTCCCTCACATACAACTCTGCATACTGTTCCACCGTATAGGTCGAGCTCACTGGTAGAAAATGAGCTGACTTGGTGTACCTGTCCACTATCACCCACACCGAGTCATGAAGTCCAACTGTCCTGGGTAATCAACCAACGAAATCCATCGTAATGTCCTCCCACTTCCACTCTGGAATACCCAAAGGCTGAAGCAACGCCGCTGGTCGCTGATGCTCAGCCTTAACCTGCTGACAGGTTAAACATCTAGATACGTACTCAACTACATCCTTCTTCATCCCGGGCCACCAGTATAACGTCCGTAGATCCTGATACATCTTCGTGGTACCCGGATGAAGTGAATATGGCGTAGTGTGGGATTCATCCAATATCTCACGCCTAATTCCCTCATCTGCCGGAACACAAATCCGTCCCTGATACCGAAGCAAACCTGTCTCCGAAACTGAATAATCCTTAGCTGTCCCCGCTAAGGCATGCTGCCTACTATCTTGCAACTGCACATCAGTGAACTGACCCTCCTTGATCCGCTCCAACAGGGTTGACTGCAAAGTGATATTGGCTAATCGGCCCACCACCAATTCTACCTTTGCCCTAACCATCTCATCAGCTAATTCTCTTGAGATCTGAGTAGAACTATACAACTGTCCTGGGCCCCTCCGACTCAACGCATCTGGCACCACGTTGGCTTTCCCAGGGTGGTAAAGGATATCACAATCATAGTCCTTAACCAATTCTAACCAACGTCTCTGTCTCATGTTCAGATCCTTCTACGTGAAGAAATATTTCAGACTCTTATGATCAGTGTAGATCTCGCACTTCTCTCCATACAGATAATGACGCCACACCTTCAGTGCAAACACAACTGCCGCTAACTCCAAATCATGAGTCGGATACCTCTGCTCATACTCCTTCAGCTGTCGAGACGCATAGGCTATAACTTTCTCATTCTGCATCTCCCTACGCGGCGGCAACCCTGGCAGATCCTCAGGGAAGACATCCAAAAACTCACACACCAATCTAGTCTCGCCCGGCCCTGCCGGCATGACCCTAGCGGTATCCACTACACTAGCCAGAAAACCTATGCATCCTCCCTGCAACAAGTCTCTGGCTCTCAATGCTGAAATCATAGGTACACGGGGTCCAGACACCGCACCCACAAAGACAAAAGGGTCCTCGCCCTCTGGCTCAAAAGTAACCATCTTCTTCCTACAATCAATCGTAGCCCCATACTTAGCCAGCCAATCCATTCCTAGAATCATATCGAAATCTCCCATATCTAATTCAATCAAATCCACCGAAAGCTCTCTACCATCAACCATCAATGGCAGTGCCTTAATCCACCTCCTAGAGACTACCAGCTCCCCTGTAGGCAACAAAGTCCCAAACCCCGCAGTCCAATACTCACTAGGTCTACACAGTCTATCAATTACTCTACTAGAAACAAAAGAATTTGTAGCACCAGAATCAATCAATGCTGTAAAAGGAAAGCCATCACTAGAAAGCTGACCCGTCACTACTGAGGGACTAGCCTCAGCCTCCGTCTGAGTCAAGGTGAATACTCGAGCTGGGGTCAAGCTTTCCACCTTTCCTGCTTCCCCTTTCTTCACCGTTGGGCAGTCTTTCCTGAGATGCCCCACTACCCCACAAACAAAACATGCCTTGGCCTTGCACTCGCCCAAATGGCGTCTTCTACACCTCGGGCACTCTGGATAGGTCCTCCATGCCTCACCGCCACCCTGACGGCCACCCTGACCACCTCGACCCCTCCTATCAGGACTAGGAGCGGCCGACGTGTCAGGAGTCTTCCTCTTGAAGTCACTGGGGCCTCCGCCCCTGCCTGTCCCGGAATAAGGAGGCACCGCCCTGCGGCCCTCACGCCTCACTGCGCTCTCCTTCCATATTTTGTTCTCCGCTTCCTCAGCGGTAAGAGCCCTCTCAACGGCCTGGGCATAAGTTATTCCTCCAGGTACCGTGGTAATCCTAACATCCCGGGCTATCATAGCATTAAGCCCCCTAATAAAACGATCTTGCCTAGCAGCATCAGTAGGCACAAGATCTGGTGCAAATTTCGCAAGCCTATCAAACTTCAGGGCATACTCTGTAACAGTCATACTGCCCTGTACCAGACTTACAAACTCATTAACCTTTGCTGCCCTAACAGCAACATTGTAATACTTCTGGCCAAACAAATCCTTGAAACCTTCCCAAGTCAGTATGGCAACCTCTCTGGTCTGCGATGCCACTTCCCACCAAATACGAGCATCCTCCCTCAACATATAAGCTGCACAGGCCACTCTATCCTGTCCTTCAATCCTCATGAAATCCAGAATCACTATGATCATAGTTAGCCACTGCTCGGCTTTCAACGGATCTGGTCCTCCCTCAAAGAATGGGGGTTGCTGCTTCCTGAACCGCTCATATAACGACTCCAACCTGTTAACAATCTCCCCAGGCTGCACAGCTGGTACCACTGCAGGTGGTAAAGAAGGGGCAGCACTCCCTGATGGAGCCTGCTGCTATAAAATACGAATCAACTCATCCTAACTCTGTAATCGAGCCTGCATCTCAGCCATTAACTGCTGCCAGTTCTCAGGGACTGGCGGAGGTGTCTGGCCCTGGTCATTGCCCCTGGTCCCGGACCCAGTGCCGGCTAATCGTGAAGATTTCCTTGGACGCATAACTATCCAAGTCAATCTGCAAATATCGACTCGGCGGTCAGACCACAATGACAGGGTAAAAGTTTCCCCAAAACTCAACAATAGAACATAACCATTCATAGACAACCAATACATATAAGCATCCATACACCATAAACAATTAATCATCATATACTCATTTACATGCACAACAATGTTGATAAACATGCCTCAATACCTTCACACAGCAGTCAAGGGCCAGGCCCTATCAGTATCTCATGCTTCCTAGCAATTCAGTCAACAACAACATGCATAACTCATCTCAGGTACATAAGCACATAGGCACACATATACACATTACCAAACCCCAACTTGAGCTTGTCTCTAGCAGCGAATGTACATATCCAGGCTGTCTTCAGGAACCCTTAAACCTAGGACGCTCTGATACCAAGTTATAAAGCCCTGGATAGCCAAGACCGCTACACTGTGTACTTATAAAGGTGCAGGACTCGCTAGTCAAGTCATTGATTTGAAAACGTGTCGCTAGACATGTAAGATCTATGGTTAAAAAGGTTTCAGTCTCAAAAGACTCATTTCATATATCTAAACTGTAACAAACAAGGGATCCCATAAACAAAAAGTTAAAATAAGTTTACAGACTTCCAAAAGTACATAAGTATCCACTAGCCATACATAGGCAAAACAGACAGTCTTTAGGTTCCATGTCCTTGCCTAGACCTCAACCGTGGCGGCCGAGCACCTGGCTATGTACATTCCGCTCGCCGAGCTCTCCAGTCAGGGCTGATCTAACTTGCCCTTGCCTTTACCTGCACCACGTAGCACCCGTGAGCCAAGGCCCAACAAGAAAACATCACAGATAACTCAAACAATAATAACAGACAAATAGCTCAATATGCATGTATACTCACTAGATAGTCCACAACGGATAATCTGCATATACAATCCTATACAAGATACATTCTACCACATACACTGCTCATATCACATAATAATCAGGGCCGACAACTTAGGCCGCGCCCTCTGTTTAACCCACTAACTCTGGCCCGCTTAAACCAAGCTCAGTGCATAATAAGCTATCCTCGGCTACCAGTGGCCAAGCCGCGCCCTGTGCGCTAGTGAGACACTTGGCACCCTTAGGCCGTTGGTTCACTAAATGGCTTGCATGGCATAATACCATCCTTTCAAGCTTTTACAATAGGGAGCCCTTAGTCCCGTCTCATATAATCAACCAGGTGCAGTTTTCTTACCTTTAGCTTTCAGATGAGTTAGTTACGGGCGATACTCCTTGAGCGCGATCCGATCCTCGAGCCCTAGCTTAACACCTAGTCACAACCATGAAGAAAGACACCATTAACAACCTTAAATAAGCTTCCAAGCCAAGTTCTAGTAATCGGAACATTGAACTTCACCAAATATGGTAAAAGACTCAACCCCGAGCACCCTAGGTTAAATTCCCAAGCCTAAAATCTTAAAATCCCAAAATCCCTTAAGCACCGCGGCATAGGCCACCCATGCCGCGGCATGGCCCCCAAACAGAGCCATCCAAGGCACAAAAACAGGTAAGGGCCGCGGCATTGCTTGGACCATGCTGCGGCCCGCCCTCCTTCCTCAGCATGCAACAACCTTGAAGGGCCGCGGCTCACCAAGAACCATGCCGCGACCCGACCCTTCGAACCCAGAAAAAACCACCATTTTCAATCTCTAAACCTTACCTTAAGATATCCCAAAGCCCCCAACTTAAAACCAATTAACTCCCAACTTCTTTTACATGATCTAAGCAACATAATTCCCAAGAAAACACAGTCTATCACACTCTAATCCTCTCTTTTCCATTTCTGAAACCCAAGTGCTACAAACACCCAAACCAGCCACTCAAACACAATCTAGAACCTCTAAACTTGGAGTTAGAACTCACCTTTGCTGTAGATTCACTTCACCAAGTTGTGGCCAAGCTAGGTCCCCAAGTTCCCTTCTTAATTCTGCCTTAGAACATCATAACTAAACTTACTTCAGCACTTAACCAAAACCCAGCTAAAACTCATAATTCAACCACAGAAAACAGAGTTAGATGCTTACCTTAAATCTTGCTCCAGTTCCTTGATTAAACCCCTGAGCTAGACTCCCAAATCCACTCTACAAATCTCAGAATTCCAACTTGCTTCTCCCTTAAGTTTTCTGTGTTTTTCTCTCCTTGGTTTCCTTTGAGCGTGTAAGTGAGCTGAGAGAAAATGCTTAGTCGGTTTGTGTTTTTCTTCTAAAGGCTTCCTTAAGTCTAACTTATCCATGAAGTTAATCCCGAGGCTCGGGGTACCGGAACCGTCCCCGAGGCCGAAATGGTAAAATCCCCCAATATTCCCGCCTAGACACCCTAACCTCAAATATATCTCCAATTATTTATTTTCATCACCCGATAGTCTAAATCACTACCTGATACCTAAAATACCCCTGACTTGCCCAAAGTTAATTATAATACCCCATTATGACTTTTCCCACTATCTAGCCCTAGGATCGCCTTGAGTCGCCGGCTGCAGATTTATCCACATCATAATGTGGTTCTCGCATATATCACATATCATATTACCACGTAATATAATCAATTATCATATAAGCATCATTAAACATATAATAACTCATTAAATCACAATTATTCCAGTAATGCCCTCCTAGCACACTAATCAAGGCCCTTAAGCCTTATTAGTGAATTTGGGTCGTTACAAATGTTCTGGAAAGAACATAACACTACAATGTGTAAGTAGATTATATCATAGATTGGCAAGTCAGTGTAAGTCTTGTGCATTGACTAATCTTAGGACTAACTTATGTTTGAACATATAATCATATTTATATTACATTGGGATTACATCACTATAAATATGATTAGCCATATGCTCAAGATTTAATAGAAGTTTATATTAAACAAATAATCATGAAAATAAAACATTTAAGCAAAATGATTGACCAATTCAAAATTGATTTCTATTTTTTTTATTAATAATAAAATGAGATTACAAAGAAATTGAGTTTTAATTAGGGCATAAAACCCCAACATTAATCTCCCTGAAAGTTCATGTGGTAACTCCCCATTAATTTTGGTACCTTTTGTGTTCCGAATTCCAAAAAAGTGGCTTTTAGTATTCTCCCACCTTTTTAATAACCCATGATTGCATTTCTTGGTCATGGAAATGGTGCCTATACGTTTTCTAAGTCGTTGGACAATGTGAGAGAGAAGATTAAAAGGCTTGGGTATTGATTTTTAATCTTATAAATAGGGCCTCCCACGCCTATCTATACTTCATTCTCTCTCAAAGAACAAAAAAAAAACCTCTTCATTGTTGCCGAAGCTCTCTAAATTCGAAGGTGCCCATCATTTTTCAAGCCTTTTCGATGCATCTCTCATGAATTCAAGGCTCCCATCACCCCTTTGGGTAAGTTTCTCAAACTTTGCATTTATTTTCAAGAATTTTTAGCTTAAAATCTTAGAAGAAATTTTGTTTACAGTCTCTCAAAACCTAAACATTAAGTTGTAGATTTCTTTGAAATTTCTTAATGAATCCATGTAAGAATAGCGTTTTTGTTGTTGATCCGATGCAGTTTAGGCTTTGGGATTGCCAATTTTACCTTCGATTTGTTGAAATTTTGTGAAAAAGATGAGCCAAAATCCAAACTTTAATTTTTCGAATTCTTGAGCCTTTGGAGAACATTGAAGTTTCTTTGAGAATCTTTGCAAAACCTTTGAAATGCACTTTTTGATCCGCTTGTCACACTCCTCGGATAGAACGTTGTGTTTTTCCACCACCGAGGAACAAAATCTTTTTTAAAAAAAAAAGAAACCTGCTACTCAGTCAAACTTTTCTTATAGACACCGTTCTTGCTGCTCGAGTAAAACTAAAGTTTTCCCCCAAGCAGCTAGTTTTTGTTATAGAAAAATGCACACTGCTTGGGAAAAACTAAAGTTTTTCTTTTGCCTAGCAAAACTTAAAGTTTTTCTCCGTTCAGTAATTTTTCTCAATTTGCACGCACTCCTTTGTTTGGTTTACTCACCTCCCCCCTATGTTTTTTTTTGTAGATGAATCGTTATGACTACAGGGGAGATGACAACCAAACAGACTTTAACTACTCACACCCTGAGCCAAGTGATAATCCTCCAAGTAGTATTCTTTCTCATCAAAATCTCCGAGCAGAAGAACTCTCGAAGTTCATCTTCACTGTTTAAAGAAAATTCTTCCCTGATTAGCCTTGTAAGATCAATTCCTTTAGCAACAGAACCAACACCTTCTGATGAGAGTGAAAAGGACTACCCGACTGCCCCAGAAGCAAGACCCTCAAATAGCTCGCCAGCTAGTACAAAAAATAGTAGAGCAGGAGCATTATGTGGAAGAACAATCAGTATAAGAGGTTGAGACTCAAGCTTCTTCAAGACCTTCCCTCCAAGCACAAAAAGTTAAGAGACCAAAGAAAAAGACCGCCTAGACATTCGCAACAGAGATCTAGAATGCAACTATGCTCAAGCCAAGGAAACAAGAAGACCAGGTGCCTTCTTGGTATGTGGCCAAGGCCTCTAGATTGAATCCTGAGGTTATCAAGAGGTGTTCTCAATCTTTCGGTTTTGAAGGAGTGAATCTAATATGCCCATGTCCCTACCAGAGAGCAAACAATTCGGGAGGAGTTTATTGTGTCTGGTCGAGATATCATATCCATGTAAGAGATACTGTTCCTCTGCATCCTTTTTTTTATTGGTGGCTAATTATTTCAATGTCCCTCTGTTCTAGATAGCTCCAAATGGGAAACAAGTTTTGTCTACCATGTACATACTTTACCATCTTCAGAAATGGAGTCCACCTACCCCTCATGAGGTGCACTATTTGTTTGATTTCAAAACCAACCCCAGCCATAAGAACACATGTTTTTCCACCTTTTCCATAGGCAAAAAGGGGTTAAGTACCTTTGATGAGGACATCAAGACTAACCACCCAATTCAAGTTCCAGTTGGTCCGGTGACGAGGGCACGAGCTAAGAGATTCAAAGAAGAACTTAACCACTTAGTCCGGAGAATTATACAACAGGAAGAGGTCGAGTTCACTATTGAGGGTGAACAAAAGCTTGTGTTGCTCATCAAAGTTGATTCAGTTTAGGGGCTTGTTTCCTTTTATTATTTTGGGCTTTTGTTATTTGGAGTCAAAAGACATGTCATTTTGGGCTTTTGTTTTGGACCTTTTCATTATGGTTATTTTAGGGTTTTTATTTGTCTAAAAAAAACCCTCCTTGTATTTTCGGCTATATTAGGCCTTGTGGACAACTTGGAATGCAGATTATTTTGGTTAATGAAAATATTGTGAGGTTTTCTTCTTGAGTTCTTGAAGAGACTTTTCGAACTTATCAAGGGGTTTCCTTGTGGCGTTCAACCTGACTTATCAAATGGATATTCCATCCCCGTTTGTGGCATCTTTCACTATACCAAGGTTCGTGCTTTGCTAAGCATAGGGTCGCGGTTTACCATTCCAATTTCGAGTGTTCTTGGGTTGTTTGTCCAGATTTGGTTCGGGTTTCGTCACACTTGTTGGCGTGGCTCGTATCAGTTGGTACCAGAGCCTAGGTTCATACGGTTTGGCCTATCCTTTTTCCTTGTTTTTCTTTTTGATTCTTTGTTCAATTGTTGCGTTTGAATTAGGGTTGTTGAAAATCTATCTAATTTTTTTTTTCTGAAATCGTGAATTAGGGTTCTTAACGTGAATTAGGGCTTTAAGTTTTCTCTTATTCTAATTGTGGAATCTGAATTTGCATTGGTTTTTTTTTCTTCTAGTTCTTATTGTGAAATCCAAATTTTCATTGAGTTTCTCTTGCTTTTCTTTTGAAATCTGAATTTTTCCTTGGGTTTCTCTTGTTCTTGTTGTGAAATCCGAATTGGGATTGAGTTCTCTTGTTCTTATTGTGAAATCCGAAATTGGGATTGAGTTCTCTTTTTCTTATTGTGAAATCCGAAATTGGGATTGAGTTCTCTTGTTCTTGTTGTGAAATATCTGAATTTTGCATGAGTTACTCTTGTTCTTTTATGCAATCCGAGTTGTATTGTTTTCAAATCATTGTAGTTCCACCAATTCTGACTCTTCTTGTGTCTTGTACCTGCATTTGAGAAAAAAAAAAAGAAAGAAAGAAAGAAAAAAAGAAAGAAGAAGAAAAAAACCAAGAGGATCCGAACTAAAAAAAAAAAAGAGTCTGGAAACCCCCCTTAAAAAATTTTGTTCTAATCTTGTTCCATATGTCCTAGAGGTTCTTTTGCCAAATCCTCACGTAAGTGTATCAAAAATCATCAGTTTTGCTATGTTCGTTTGGTTTGTTCTGGTTTGATTTGCTACTTGAATCCTCCATGATATCGTGTGATTAGTTTTGAAAGAACTTAAAGAAGAATACGAGTGGAAAAAGGCAGAGGTGCGAGCCTATTTGAGGGTAAAAGCCATTGAAATTGAGTGAAACACGAGTGGATTTGAGTGAACATATTGTTCGAGTGAAACATG
Organism: Humulus lupulus; assembly: GCF_963169125.1. Classification (NCBI taxonomy): domain Eukaryota; kingdom Viridiplantae; phylum Streptophyta; class Magnoliopsida; order Rosales; family Cannabaceae; genus Humulus; species Humulus lupulus. The sequence continues at coordinate 130,469,856 of NC_084796.1, forward strand.
GGAGGGAGTGTGGTGAGGTCTCTTTTCCATATTGTTCTAACCTTATTTTGCAGATTTCCATCATGGCACAAAATCCAGAGAAAAATGCAAGAAATGAGATTCCACCTGAGGTTCCTAATCTAAAAATTCAAGCATTAATGGGGGAGATGCGAAGGATGATGAGGGCGGAGTGTGAACAGATACATGAGAGGTTGGATAGGGTAGAAGAGGGAACGCAATGGAGGGCACGGAGGAATAGGGTGCAACAACAGGATGTTGAGGGTGAAAGAGAGTTTGAAGGGGGAGATTTAGAGGAAGAGTATGATAGGTTGTCAGAGGGTAACCATAGGAGGTATGGCTGAGATAGAGAAGCTAGGAACTGGGTAGATAATAATTTGGGAAATATCAAGATGAGAATCCCCGCATTTCAAGGGAAGAGTGATCCTGAGGCATACCTTGAGTGGGAAAAGAAGATGGAGTTGGTTTTTGATTGTCACAACTACTCCGAAGTGAAGAAGGTAAAACTTGCTGCAATTGAATTTACTGATTATGCTGTTGTTTGGTGGGATCAGTTGTGCATCAACAGGAGGCGAAATGGAGATCGTCCTATTGAGACTTGGGATGATATGAAGAGGGTGATGAGGCGACATTTCGTACCAGCTCATTATTATCGGGATCTATACCTTAAGTTGCAGGGTCTTCGTCAAGGTTCCAAGAGTGTTGATGAGTATTACAAAGAGATGGAGATGGCTATGATTAGAGCCAATGTGGAAGAAGATCGAGAGGCGACAATGGCAAGGTTTTTGAATGGATTGAACCGAGAGATTGCTAATACAGTTGAGCTACACCATTATGTAGAATTGGAAGATTTGGTGCATATGGCAATGAAAGTTGAGAGGCAGCTCAAGAGGGGTAGTACAAGTTCAAATCCGAGACAAATCCCACAAAATTCAAGTGCAACACCTTGGCGGTCGAACTATCCAAAGAAGGAAGAAAACCATTTCACTCCCAAGCCTAAAACTGAGCCAAAACCAGCCACCACAACCACAGCCTCTCAAGGTAAAACAGCCCCTACTTCGTCTCGTTCTAGTGAGATTAAGTGTTTCAAATGCAAGGGAGAGGACACATAGCTAGACAATGCCCAAACAAGCGAGTTATGGTAATTCGGGATAATGGGGAGATAGATTCCGAAGAGGAAGATGATCCTGATGACATGCCACCATTGGAGGATGCTTCTATGGGTGGTGAGGAGTTTGGGGTAGAATCTAGTGAGATGCTTGCACTAGTCACACGACGAGCCTTAAATTTGCAAGCAAAAGAAGAGGAAGAAGAGGTGCAGCGGGAGAACATCTTTCACACTCGCTGTCATGTGAAAGACAAGGTATGTAGTGTTATTATTGATGGTGGTAGTTGCACTAACGTTGCTAGTTCTTCCATGGTTGAGTAGCTAGGGCTCACAACACTTAGACATCCTCGTCCATACAAGTTGCAATGGTTGAATGATAGTGGTGAAGTAAGGGTTACAAAGCAGGTTGTTGTATCATTTCGAATTGGCAAGTACGAGGATGAAGAATTGTGCGATGTGGTTCCAATGCATGCTGGACATCTCCTTCTAGGAAGACCTTGGCAATTTGATTGGTGGGTGCAGCATGATGGCTTCACCAATAAGTACTCATTCACGTTCCGTCAACAGACAATCACTCTAGCTCCATTGACACCAAAACAAGTATATGAAGATCAAGTGAGGTTGCAAAAGTTGAGTGATCAAAAGAAATTGAGTGAGCAAAAGAAAGAGAGTGAAAAGATGAATGAGAGTGAGGGAAATGAGAGACAAACAGAGAGCAAGGTCGAATCAAGTGAGAGAGAAAAGAGAGAGAAGAGTTCAGCCAAAGAAGGAAAATCAGAGAGAAAATAAAGAAATTTTTATGCAAAAACAAGTGAGGTTAAGCGAGCATTGATTTCAAAACGGCCGATGATTATACTCATGTACAAGGAGGCTCTTTTAAACACTAACCAACTTGATTCTTCACTGCCTAGTGTTGTTGTTTCTATTTTGCAGGAGTTCGAGGATGTGTTTCCCGAGGAGGTACCACATGGTTTACCACCTATCCGAGGGATTGAACACCAAATTGATTTTGTTCCCGGTGCTTCTATCCCAAACTGACCAGCATACAGGAGCAATCCGGAGGAGACGAAGGAACTTCAAAGGCAAGTTGAAGAATTGATGGTGAAAGGGCATGTGAGAGAAAGCATGAGTCCATGTGCTGTTCCAGTAATTCTAGTTCCCAAGAAGGATGGGATATGGAGAATGTGTGTTGACTGCCGAGCCATCAACAACATAACGGTAAAATATCGACATCCCATTCCTCGTTTAGATGATATGTTGGATGAGTTGCATGGTTCTTGTGTATTTTATAAGATTGATCTTAAGAGTGGGTATCATCAAATACGAATGAAAGAAGGTGATGAATGGAAGATCGCATTTAAAACTAAACATGGATTGTATGAGTGGTTAGTCATGCCTTTTGGATTAACTAATGCACCTAGCACTTTCATGCGCTTGATGAATCATGTTTTGCGTGCTTTCATTGGAAAATTTGTTGTTGTGTAATTTGATGATATTCTTATTTATAGCAAGAATTTGCATGATCATGCCTCACATTTGCATTCGGTTTTGGATGTGCTTAGGAAAGAGAAATTATATGCTAACCTCAAGAAATGTACTTTCTGCACCGATAAGCTTGTTTTCCTAGGTTTTGTTGTGAGTGCTATAGGTATTGAGGTTGATGAGGAAAAGATTAATGCCATCTAAGAGTGGCCGACCCTCACCAGCGTAAGTAATGTTAGAAGTTTTCATGGACTTGCTAGCTTTTACAGGAGGTTTGTAAAGGATTTTAGCACCATCGCCGCACCACTTACTGAAGTTATCAAGAAGAACATTGCCTTCAAATGGGGTGATGCACAAGAGGAGGCATTTCAGCTTATTAAACACAAGCTTACTCACGCTCCTTTACTTGCTTTACCTAACTTTTCTAACACATTTGAAGTTGAATGTGACGCTTTTGGTATTGGTATTGGCGCTGTTCTTATGCAGGATGGGAGACCACTTGCGCACTTTAGCGAGAAACTAAGTGGGGCTGCACTTAACTACCCCACTTATGACAAAGAATTGTACGCATTGGTTCGAGCTTTAGAGACATGGCAGCACTATTTGTGGCCGAAGGAGTTTGTGATTCGTACGGATCATGAATCTTTGAAACATTTGAAAGGACAACATAAGCTGAACAATAGACATGCACGCTGGGTTGAGTTCATTGAGACGTTTCCTCATGTCATTCGGTATAAACAAGGTAAGGAGAATGTGGTTGCTGATGCACTTTCACACAGGTATGCCTTAATCTCTACTCTTGATGCTAAATTACTTGGTTTTGAGCACATTAAGGAACTTTATCATGTTGACCATGACTTTGGGGAGATTTATGGTGCTTGTGAAAAATCTGTTGAGGGAAAGTTTTATAGGCATGAGGGTTTCTTGTTTAGGGAGCATCGGTTGTGTGTACCTAATTGTTCTTTGAGAGATTTGTTAGTTCAACAGTCCCACGGTGGAGGGTTGATGGGACATTTTGGAGTCGCTAAGACTCTAGCTATGTTACATGAGCACTTCTATTGGCCACACATGAAACGAGATGTTGAGCAAATTTGTGGTAGGTGTGTCACTTGTAGGCAGGCTAAATCGAGAGTCCAACCAAATGGTCTTTACACGCCACTACCTATTCCTAGTTCACCCTGGGTTGATATTTCGATGGATTTTGTTTTGGGTTTACCTAGGAGTAAGCGTGGGAGGGATTCAATCTTTGTGGTTGTAGACCGGTTTTCTAAGATGGCTCACCTTATACCTTGTCATAAAATTGATGATGCTTCTAATGTTGCAGATTTGTTCTTTAGGGAGATTGGGAGATTACATGGTATGCCTAGGAAAATTGTGTCAGATCGGGATGCTAAGTTCTTGAGTTACTTTTGGAAGACGTTGTGGGGTAAACTTGGAACGAAACTGTTGTTTTCTACTACTTGTCATCCTCAAACTGATGGTCAAACAGAAGTAGTTAATAGAACTTTATCCACTTTGTTGAGGGCTATCATTAGTAAGAACATTAAGACTTGGGAGGATTGTTTACCACATGCTGAGTTTGCTTATAATCGTTCCATGCATTCTTCTACTAAGTTTTCACCGTTTGAAATTGTTTATGGTTTTAACCCTTTAACTCCTTTGGATTTATCACCATTACCTGTTTCTGAGCATGTGAATTTAGATGGCAAGAAGAAGGCAGAATTTGTGAAGCAATTCCATGAGAGGGCACGCCTCAACATAAAGAGGAGGACAGAGCAATACATCAAGCAAGCTAATAAGGGACGTCACAAGCAGGTTTTTGAGCCCGGTGATCGGGTGTGGTTGCACATGAGGAAAGAAAGATTTCCAGCACAACGACGTTCCAAATTGCTACCTCGAGGAGATGGTCCGTTTCAAGTGCTCGAACGAATCAATGACAATGCCTACTCACTAGATTTACCAGGTGAGTACAATGTTAGTGCTACTTTCAATGTTTTTGATCTGAGTCCTTTTGATGTAGGTGCGATTTGAGGACAAATCCTTCTCAAGAGGGGGGGAATGATTAGGACATCAAGACTAACGACCCAATTCAAGTTCCAGTTGGTCCGGTAATGAGGGCGCGAGCTAAGAGATTCAAAGAAGAACTTAACCACTTAGTCCGGAGAATTATACAACAGGAAGAGGTCGAGTTCACTATTGAGGGTGAACAAAAGCTTGTGTTGCTCATCAAAGTTGATTCAGTTTAGGGGCTTGTTTCCTTTTATTATTTTGGGCTTTTGTTATTTGGAATCAAAAGACATGTCATTTTGGGCTTTTGTTTTGGGCCTTTTCATTATGGTTATTTTAGGGTTTTTATTTGTCTAAAAAAAACCCTCCTTGTATTTTCGGCTATATTAGGCCTTGTGGACAACTTGGAATGCAAATTATTTTGGTTAATGAAAATATTGTGAGGTTTTCTTCTTGATTTCTTGAAGAGACTTTTTGAACTTATCAAGGGGTTTCCTTATGGCGTTCAACCTGACTTATCAAACGGATATTCCATCCCCGTTTGTGGCGTCTTTCACTATACCAAGGTTCGTGCTTTGCTAAGCATAGGGTCGCGGTTTACCATTCCAATTTCGAGTGTTCTTGGGTTGTTTGTCCAGATTTGGTTCGGGTTTCGTCACACTTGTTGGCGTGGTTCGTATCAACCTTGATGGTATCACCTTTAAAACAAACCCTAGGAAGTATTACACAAAGTACTTCCTTACCTCAGATATTGAGGCTAATAACTTGGCCTTTACCCATGCATGACCTTTTTATCGACCTCTCCCGACCAGAGAAATGCATGCTTGAGTAGAGATTCTTGCCAATATGCCAATTGATGAGAATGTTGTTGAATAGTTGCTTAACTTAGACAACATTAGGTTGGCAGGGTTGTTGAAAAAAGACCAGGAGGTCAGTGTTGGAAGTACAACTGACGAAGTGAATATGATCGACCAGTCAAATCTAGTCACTGAAGTAATTATTGACCAGTTCTCCCCTGAGTCGTCTTCCCAACTATGCCGATTGGGAGAGCTCATTATCAAGGAACCCCTTTCCAAGGAGTCTCATCATCCAATCCTTCCTACTCATCATGGAAAAGGAAAAAGCATTGAACTACTCAGGGAAGTCAACTCTTCGTCGGAAGATGATGACGACTTCGTCAATGAAATCCTCAATCTAGGTTCTCCTTCTAGTAACAACCATAGTTCATCATCTTCTTTGCTTGTTCATCATTTCTGTGCTAAATCTAAAAAATTAACTGTAATACAGTACATTTCATAGAGGCATATGGTCATAATAGAATATTTTCTATACTTGTATCTATTTCTTCTTTTTCTCTATTTTTCTTATCAGTAAGTTAGTTCACTTTTTTGCAGATTCAAGCATGTTCAAGCAATTTAACACTCCTTTTACCTAGAAAAGGAAAGATGGGGAGGGAAGCAATGTAAACCCTTCGAGAAAAATCTCCAAGATTTTCTTGATCGCTCTGTCAAGACCATCCGACCAGAACGGAAACTTAGCTTGCTCAACTCCTCAAGTTGTTCTGCCTCCTGCTCTAAAGAAAATTGTCTGACCAGGAACAGGTACCGGTGGCCTAAGTGAACCTCTTCAACTTGCTGGTGAGCATGGTATGGAGCTTCTCGACCAGCCACTTACTTGTGAGAGGATGACTCATACCTTTGACAATCTTCCTTGGCAGAGTGTTGAAGTTTTCCTCAATAGAGGCCCTTGCAGAAGTGATGAGTGTAAGTATTTTACCATAACCATATGTATTTTCCTATTGATTGGCCTCATAATAACTACCCTCTTATTTTTTATTTTCAGGGACTTATCACAATTATTCATTCTCAATGCCGAGCAGTGGATTATAAGAAGTTGGCCAGGGGTTGAATGAACAGCTGGTGCAAGCCTGGGCAGAGAATGAAGGCTTGGTCAAGTCGGAAAAAGATCTCCGAGAAAAAGCTGAGCAGGTGGAGAAGACAGTAACTGAACGAGATTAATCTTTAAAGGACTTGGTAGATGAGAACAGAAAAAAGACCCAAGTCATCAAGACTTCAACCGATCAGTTGGAGAAGAAGAATCAAGAGATTGAAGAGTTGAAACAAGGCAAAGATGTTGGCCTGGTACGTTATGAAGAAATCTGCTTAAACTGCTTCTATCAGATATGGAAGCTAAACAAGCTTTTCTGTAACGCCCTACTTTCGTAGAGCCATTACTAAGTGAGTTTAAAATGTGCTAATTACTCGCTAATCGATGTTTTAGGTTAAACGTGTAACTAAGTTGAGATAAAGCCTGTAACGCCCTGGATAGCCAGGACCGCTACACTGTGTGTTTATAAAGTGCCAGACTTGCTAATCAAGTCATTTAATTAAAAGTGTGTCATTGAAACTATAGAGGAACTAGGGTTAAAATGTTTTGGTCTCAAAAGCCACATTTTCATTAAAAAGCATGTCTTGTTTACATGGGATCCCAAAAATACAAGTTTAAAGATCGTTTACAAAAGACACAAGGTTTATATACAATAACAAGCCATATTAAGGCAAAACAGACAGTTAGGCAGTCCCTGTCCTGATCCACTCCTCGACCATGGCGATCAAATAGCTGGCTATGTACATTCAACCCCGCAGCTCTCCACCTCAGGATTGGTCCAGTTTGCTTTTGCCTTTACTTGCACCATGTAGCACCCGTGAGCCAAGGCCCAGCAAGAAAACACAACAACAGAGCATAAGCAATCAACAGACAAATCAATAACCCACGTTGCATCACAAGTTCTCAAACATGTAATCGTTCAATATAACCAAGTATTCAACATACTATACATACCAACTCATATCATATAACACTGCACAAATGATAACTAGGGCTAGCGCTCTCAGGTTGCTCCCTCCGTTATCCCACTGACTCCGACCCGCTTAAACTGAACTCAGTGAATATTAAGTTGTCCTCGGCTACCAGTGGCCAAGCCGCACCCTGTGTGCAAATATAGTGTACAGAACTCTTAGGCCGCTTTCACATGTCCCATGGCATAATACCATCATTGACACGATGCAAATATCGGGAGCACTTGGTCCCATCACAAGCATATAACCGGGTGCAGTTTTCTTACCTTTCAATTCACTAGCTTTGATCCCTCGACTCCTTGAGCATGATCCCTCTCGAGCCCTAGCGCTCACCTAAACACAACCATAGGCCAAAGTCATCATCAATCCTCAAGTCCAAAACTTAGCCTCGGGGCTAATCCCGAGCCCCCGGGAAGTCCTAGTTCCATCAAACAAGGTGGTGGAAACAAACCCCAAACCCTTGGTCAAAAACCCTTGCAAATAACCCTAAAATCCTCTTCAGAAGGCAGGGTAGCGCTACAACGCTCATGGGAGGGTGCTACAGCACTAAAAACAGAAGCAAAATCCCTCAGCAAGCTTGGCCTAGCGCTACAACGCCCAAAGGCTAGCGCTGTAGCGCTAGTCACAGACTGGTAAACACCAGTTTTCCCTTCCTGCGATTTCCTCGAACCAACCTCAACCAAAACTCTTCCAAATCTTTCCCAACCTTAAAATCAACCTTATGACCATACTCCACTCATTCCAAGCACCCCAAATACCTAGAACTCAAGCACATGCATCCCCAAACTCAAAATTCACCATAGCCACTCCTAAACACTAAAACTCAACAGAAACCAGCTGAACAACAAAGTTAGAGTTAAGAGTTTATACCTTTGGTGGAATTTCGACCTCAAGGTGCCTCTAGACTTCCTTGACTTGCTTCACCTCAACCCTTGACTCCAACTTCCCTAGAATTGCCATCAACACAACTTAGATAACTTAGCTAGGAACCAAAACCAGAGCTGAAGAAACTTACAGAATTTACCTCATGTGTTGATGAATCCTTGCTAAACCTCTGCCAATTCCTCAAACTTAGCTTGGAATCCTTGATGCTTAGTCTATCCCAGCTCTCCTCTGAGCTTTGCTCCAGAAACCCTCAAGAAACTGATGAAGGAAGTTTAAACCGACCTTAGAAAACTCCCTCTGTTTTTCTCCCTTTCTTTTCCTTCCTTTTCCTTCTTTTTTAGACTTCTACACTTCTTTACAATTTCCACTAACATAAAGTCTCAGTAATTCCCATATTTAGAAAGCCAAATGACCTTAATGCCCTCCCCTTTATTTCTAATCCTTTAATCCACTTAAGGGCATTCTAGTCATTTTACCCAATTCTCGCTAACTCCTCGAGTGTCTCTAATATTTCCCGCTTAACTCCCGATACCTAACTAATCACCAATAATATTCCTCAATGTCAAGATAGACTCCAGTACACTCACTAAATTCCCATTTATACCCCTAAGCTCACCCCGAGCTGGGTATAAATCCCCGCCATGACTTTTTCGCTACTTTGCTCACTGGGATCGTCTCGAGTCACAGATCATAGATATATCCACATAATAATGTGGTCTCGACAATTATCACATATATCAATACAGTTATGCCCATAATGGCCAAAATTACGATTATGCCCGTCTAACCTAATCAGGGCCTACATGCATACTAATACACATATTCATGCATCTCCAATATTCAAATAGTCATATAACATGCTTTAAATCATAATCATGCATCTTAATCATTAAAATCACACATAATTCCCATTATGCCCTCCAGGACCACTAATCAAGGCCCTTAAGCCTTATTAGCAAATTTGGGTCGTTACAAAACCCATTACCAGTCATTAAATATAAAACATTTGGATACTCATTGAGAATGTCAGAAAGTTTTACAGTTGGGATTCCAAAACACTATTTAGAAAATATTTAGAACTCAAAATACAATTAAGGTCGACTAGGCGACAAAATTTTGGTTAATACATAACATCTCCCAAAATACCCCTGGCCGTGGCAGCCAGGTAGGCCGAACATGTACACGTCGCTTCACGCTCTCCATACTCATGGTTGGTCGACCTTTCCTTTGCCCTTACCTGCACCATAGAGCACCCGTGAACCGAAGCCTAGCAAGAAAACTCAACACCAACATTTAACATATGCATATCTATCAATCATCATATAACAAAGCAGCCAACAGGCTAAACACATAGCGACCATGCCGTCCCAAGCGCTTTACCAGGCCCTGGGTTCGCGGTCTACACCGTGAGGATGACTCAAGCATCCGTGAAGGGTCTCATCCTAGAGGCTTGCACTCCGTATGCTCAATGCCGCTCCCAGACCCTTGCCATCCTAGAGGCTGCTGTTGTTGTAGTTGTGGTTGCTGTCGTTGCTGTTGTTGTTGCCTTCGACCGGGAGAAGAGTGTCTAAGGCGTTTGTGCTTAGCGCCCTCAGCATCTTCTCCGGGACGCTTGCTCACCCCAGTTGTCCTCACGGGGAATACAAGCCCTTCCCCGTCGCTGCTGCTACTCGAGACCATCATAGTCTCGGAAGGCCCGTCAGCAGGAGACTTCTCTACCCTCGGAGACGCTTGCGCCTCGCCACTTGCCTTCTTGGGGGAGGCAGCTTTACCTCCCCTACCAGCCTTGGTCTTCCGTCCTTTCCCCGTGGACGGGTCTTGGCTGGTGGCAGCCTTCTTAATGAGTAAAGTAACCCTCCCCAGCATCTTGGCTTCTGGATACTCTGCAAGAAACATTCAAAGCAAGGTTAACGAACCAACAAGCAATGAGAAAGAAGATAAGCGGAAGACAAGACAATCAACAACATAAAAGCGCAAGCAAGCCCGCCAGCAGGGAACAAGAAACAAGAAAAAGAAAAGTTTGAAAGGGACGACCATGCACGAGAAACGTGGATGGCCTTCCCCGAGCAAAACAAAACATCGCTTCCTGCTCCAGGAAGCTCCCGTACTCCTTGAAGTCCGGGAATGACATGCTGAGAGAAGAAGGGTCAACCATGATGACACCTTCTGGCAGACTACCGTCACTCAGACACCAGAGGAGCTCATCTACCCTATCGCAATACCTGTCGAAGGGTATCCTACGCGGATCTAGCCTAAGGAAACGGGGATCAAACCCCATCTGAGAGGTCCGGGAAACCTCAGACAGGCTGGGGGTGTGGATCAATCGAAAACTAGTCTTACCTCTCTCGGAGGTACTAGCCCCCGGAGCCCCTTCGTTAGGGTAAGCCGCGGCGTGGCGAGCCTCGATCTCCTCTTCCTCCGGCTGGGGGTCGGGGAACCTCTCCGCCCAAATAGGAGATAAAGTATTTTCGTCTCGAGCTGCTTGGGTGATCACCTTAGACAGCTCCAGGGCAATCTGCTCCCGGATGTCAGCTGACACCTGAGTTTGCCCCCTGCCACTCACTGGCTCGATGTTTTGGAAGGAGGCAAGTAACCCATACTCCCTCAACGATTCGGAGGTCACAAGTCCCTCCACTTTCAACTCTTCCTCAGAAAGCCCTTCGTAGAACTTGGACCTCCTTATCATCTCCGCGCAGCGAGGTGTTCGCGGAACGACTTCTGCAAAAATCAAATACAAGCGTTAGAGATCCCCCCAAAAAAGGCAAATCAAACGCAAAGAAACAAAGTTGAAAAGAAGAGGAAGGAGCACTTACCAGGGATTTTGAAGTCCAAAGATAGGGCTGGCACCCTCTTCAGCGGGAAGCCAGTCGTCAGGAACCAGTATTCCCGGAGGTCCGGAACCCTCGCGGTATGACAAGTGGGGCACATCACGTCCGGGTGCCTTTCTAGCCTGTAAAACCCCACCTTGTCTGAATGACCCCTCATAGGCTGAGACTTCAACCCGTAAAAGTACAGCACCTCCTCCGGGGTAGGAGCTTCCAGTCTCCGGGACTTGCAAAAGATGAACCACCCCGCTAGGAGCTTGAAGCTGGGAGGAATCAGCTGGAAGGGGGCAATCCCCGCCTTCACACAAAAATTGGCGAAGTAACTCCTTAGGGGCAAGTGCGCCCCACACACTATGTGTGCCCAACTCCAAGCACCAAAGCCCTCGTGACTCTGGCTAGCTGACTCGCCCAGCACCGACAGACGGTGCCACATCAGACCTGGGATGTTCTTCAGGCCTGCCTCTGAGGAATACAGCTCCAGCATGCCATAATTACTGAAAAGGTTCGGCTTTTGGTCCATCTCCCAGATAGAACTATTGGAGGTCGGTGGGCTAGCCGCGACCACTTTCGCCTTTCCTTTCCCCTTTCCACCAGCGACAGGAGAGCCCTTCTCTTGGGCAGAATCAGCTTCCCCCACAGCAAGGAGTTGTTCCTTTGAGATGTTCGTCACTGGACAAAAGAAAGAAAGAAGAAAACACTCTAAGCAGTCAGCACCCTTGTCATACCCTAGTGGTATCAAAGGCGTCGGGGAGACCCTCCCCGAAAATTGCTTGGAGAGGCTCCCACCGAGCTTACCGAGGGATTGGCACCATGCCACCCGAAGGGCAGCAAGGAACCAGACTCAGACTCCGAGCCTAAGCCCACCAAAAGAAGTGCTTTTCCAGAGAAAGACACCCTAAAGGCGTTCATGCTTATGCCCTAAAACAGCAAAACAAGGGACGACTTTCCAAACGCAAGTCGCCAAAGCATGCAGAAAAGGCTACTTATCGATTCACATCAATCACATGCCTACCAAAGCCCTATTCACGCATGCACATAAGCGATAATGGCAGAAACCTCTACTCTAACAACTACCAACAACCTAAGGTCTGGGAGGAAAGAGCAAAGTGGAAATACTTACTGATATTCGGGTAGTTGGAGGTTGAAGGAGTAACTGGATCACTGCCCAGCACGATCGCGAGAAGTAAAAGCTGCAAAGACGAACGACGATTCAAACCAGGAACTTCGGCGAATAAACCCACTGCCAAATCAAAAGAAAAAGTTTCCAGATCCTTACCAAAAGAAGTGGCAAGTTCGGAGGAACGGAAGCTGGGAAGCCTGAGAGTTCGAAGGTTTAGAAATCTGAAAATCTGAAAGATAGAGAATTTGAAAGCGTAAAGAGGAAGAAAGGTCCTTTCCCTCGTTTTTATAGCAGGGAAGAAGTCGTTTCGAATTCCTCGAATAGACGGTCCCGATCTTCCCATTCCGTGTGCATCGGATCCAACGGCTGGAGATGATGCGACGATCCTATTTATGACTCCTCGGATGGGAATAAAGTATTTATTTCCCGTCATTACACCACCTCGGGCTTGGAGTACCATTAAAAACCGTCAAATCATTACTCAGAAGACTGACGCACGCATACTCAACCAGTCGCCTCATGCACACGTCTTGGTCGCAGAACCATTCCCAGAATGACACGTGGTCCTCGCCGCACTTGAGTACTTGAGTTCAAACAGAAGAAATTCCATTTCTTTTTCATACTAACACTCAGGCGGGAAAAAGGAACTCTTCCGGGAACACAGAAGGCGGCCCCTCGCCTAATCTAAAAGACCAAAATACCCGGAGGACTGTACAAGCTCCTAGATCTCTCAAAGCTCCGTGACCTTGGGGGGTAAATGTTATCCAGATTTCCGGATAGCGTTTAGATTGATGTCCTCGAGGAAGCAGAATTATCGATGTCTTTCATGGTAGGTGACCAGAGCTCGCGGATAGACAGAAAGGCTTCGCCTCTCCTGTTTAGTATCCGGATTACTCTTCCAAGCAAGCACAACACGGAAACTCGTCGACTCTCCCGGACTCCCGAAGGATACCCCTCGGGGAGGCCCCTTCCAGGAGAGGCTCTTCGAGTGGTCTCCGCGGAAACAGTTCCGTGCCTCGCACAGAACAAAACCGAATGGTCGAGTCCGGGAGAAGGCATATTTGGAATGATATCCGTCTGACATAGGATCCCGCCTGACACGCCCGTCAGGTCAAAGCCGCACACATCCCAGCACGCCTAAGGGTACCTTTTCGCCTACTGTTCCGCTGACAACTTGGAAAAGACGGCTGACTTTGTGTGTTCCCCATACTTTCACGTAAATATACCCACATAGAGTCTTGTAGCCATGCTACTACAGGAATTGTATATCCTATTTATGGCTGGTGTAATTAAGACTCATGTACGTAGAGAAAAACCCTAATCCAAAACCCTAGCTATAAAGACCCCTTCATTTTACAAGAAGAGGGACGACGAACAAATCACATAGCAAAAACTCTACTAAAATCTCTCTAGCTCCATCTTCTTCAAGAGAACCCGAGAGAAACACTGTGAGTGTGTGAAGTTCTTGTGCACCAGCCATCTTACTGTAACCTTTTCCAAGTATAATAACATCGACTCGTGGACTAGGGCTTGTTAACGCCTGAACCACGTAAAAACACTGTTTGTTTAGTTACATTTCAGCATTTCTACAGTTCTTATCTTTTTTATTATTCTGTTTATATTCGTTTCCGAAAAACTCGGTAAACAGATCATTACGTTTAAAAGCTTACCTTTGAGTTTAATTAAGTCTCTAAATTAATCCCCTGAGTTCCAAGCTTCTAGCCTCCCAAGTTCCAGCCTTGAATTCTGAATTCCTAGCCTAAAATCTTCCAAAACCAAGCTCCAAGTGAAGAAGTGATGAATCGAATGAGAGAGACTTGAGAGCTTCTATTTCCTTTACTAAACTCCAATGGTTTTTCAAATCATCTGAGCTAAGTAATACCCCTGCCAAATGACAAAACTGGCCCTTAAGCTTATCCTCAACCCTTAAGTAACCCATAGGCAATTTAGTATATTACCAAATCCGTTAAGTCCCCGAGTATTCCTATAAATTCCCATTTAATCCTAACATGTCCAACTAACTACCAAACTACTACCCGTTACTTGATAAATTCCAAACACAAATTATATTCCCAAAATACCCCTAGGCTCCTCCCGAGCTAGGTATTCGACCTCGTTGTGATTTTCTAGCTAAACTACTCCATAGGACTATCTTGGATTATGCGTCACAAATATATCACCACTCACATGTGGTGTCAACCAAAATATACACAAATATTGCATTTATGCCCTCAACGGGCTAAGATTACAAATATGCCCCTAACAACCAAATGGGGCCCACATGCATATTTAATCCATCCAAACATGCATTCCTAATCACATACCCATAAAATTCACATATTAACATAATAAATCAATTATTGCCCTCCAGGTACACTAATCAAGGCCCTAAGTATAACGACCCAAAATTACTAATTAGGCTTAAGGCCGAGAGGGCATAATTGGTTTATTTGTGATTTAAATGATTTAATGCATGAATATGTGATAAGCATGCTTATATGATTATATGGTTATGTGAAATGCATGACTACGAGTATTAGTATGCATATAGGCTCTGTTTAGCTTATAGGGGCATATTTGTAATTTTGGCTCGTTGAGGGCATAAATTTGATTATTTGCAATAAATTATTGAGACCACATTATTATGTGGATATATTTGCAGCATATGACTCGAGACGGTCCTAGTGAGCTTGTAACACCCTACTTCCTTAGAGCCGTTACTAAGTGAGTTTAAAACGTGCAATTAACTCACTAATCAAGGTTGTAGGTTAAAAGTGAAGCTAAACTATAATAAAAGTCATATAATTTGAAAATGTATTCATTCATTGAAAATTATAAAGCGTTAAATATTTGGGATCCCAAAATACTGTTTGGAAATATTTACAACTAAAAAATATGATTAAAGTCGACTAAACGACAAAATGTGGACTGATACAAAATATCTCCCAAAAATACCCCTGCCCATGGCTGCCAGGCAGGCCAAACATGTACACGTCGCTTCACGCTATCCGTACTCATGGTTAGTCGACCTTCCCCTTGTCCTTACCTGCACCATAGAGCACCCGTGAGCCAAAGCCCAACAAGAAAACTCCACACAAGAAATCAACATATGAATATCTACCAATCATCATATAATAAAAATGCCAACAGGCAAAACACATAACGACCATGCCATCCCAGACGCTTTACCAGGCCCTGGGTTCGCAGTCTACACCGTGAGGATATCCCAGGTATCCAATAGGGGTCTCACCCTGGCAACTCGCATTCCACGTGCTTAATGCTGCTCCCGGCTCCTTGCCGTACTCAGCCTTATCGTTCTCGGCCTTTGTCATTCCCGACCCTCGTCGTTCTCGACCTTCACCATTCCCAGCCCTTGCCGTTCATTCACAAATATGCACACATAGCATAATTTAACAAATACTTAAACATACATAAACATAATCAATGGGGCAATGCCCTGCATCCCAATCACATAGGGCTGTGCCCTGCAATACAAACTATAGGGCCACGCTCTGCTCTACGGGTACAACAATTTTCTTACCTGTGTCTCGATCTTTCCGAGCACCGATATCCCGAGCATAGTCTCCTAGTCCGAGCCTCGCTGAAAACCTAGTCCCAACACATCAACAACATCCATCCATCAAGTTCTAATCAATTAAATAACTTTGGGTTATAATTCTAGTCTCCAGGACTTTGAATTATATCAATCCGGGTGACAAAATCCATCCCGAACCTTAACTTTGGAGTCCTGAGCCTAAACCCTTCTTGGGGTCCAAAAACCCACTAAGCATCACGGCTGCAAGGCCTTGTGCTGTGGCCCGCCTCAACCAGAAACCCAACCCCAATTGTGTTGCGGCCCGTCCCTCTTTCTGGCCTCCCAACTGTTCTAGTCGGGTAAAGGAAAGGGTAAGCTGGACTAACCTTTAATTGGAGAGCTTTGGGGGCGGAATGTACATAGTCGGCTGCTCGGCCACCATGGCTGAGGGATGATAGAGGGACAGGAGAACCTAAAAGGCCTATTTTTCCATTAGAGTGGCTTGTGGTTTTATATAACCTTGGAATTTTGTAAAATGTTATTTAACCCAGTTTTTGGGATCTCGTGTATCAAACGTTTACTTAAATGAAAATTTATCTTTTATGACCAAAATCTTTTAACCCTAGTTCAATAATAGTTTAGTGTCACATTTTCAACTAAACGACTTGATTAGCAAGTCTTACACCTTTATAAACATGCAGTGTAACGATCTTGGTTATCCAGGGTGTTACAACTTGGTATTAGAGCGGTCTAGGTTTAAGGGTTCTTGAAGACTGGCTGGGCATGTACATTCGTCGCTAAAGACAAGCTCGACTCAGGGTTTGGTAATTGTGTATACATGTTTATATGCTTAAATGATTGGAAAGAACTATGATTGCTATTATCTATTTGACTAATAGGGAGCATGAGATACTGATAGGGCCTAGCCCTTGACTGCTGTGTGATGATATTGAGGCATGCTTATTAGCATTGCTATTGCATGTGGATGAATATTTGGATGAACTGTTATATCTTGATTGCTTATGATTGGTTGTATTTCAATGATGATGCATGGAAAGATTACTACCCTGTCTTCATAGTCTCACCACCGAGTCGTTGATTACAAATTAACTTAGATAGCTATGCATCCAAGATGATCTGTATGACTAGTCAACAATGGGTCTTAGGCTAGGGATTATGACCAGGGCCAGAACACTCCGTCAGTCCCTGAGAACTAGCAGCAGATTATGGCAGATATGCAAGCTCGACTTCAGAGCCAAGATGAGCAGATCCGACTTCTGAGACAGCAGGCTCCATCAGGGAGTGCTGCATCCATTGTGCCACCTGCAGTGGCACCAGTTGTACAACCAGTGGAGGTTGGGAATAGGTGGGAACCTTTGTATGAGTAGTTAAGGAGACAACATCCTCCAACTTTTGAGGGGGGACCTGATCCGTTAAAGGGCGAGCAGTGGATGAGTATGATTACCACTGTCCTGGACTTCTTGAGGGTAAAGGGTCATGACAGGGTGGCCTGTGCCACATATATACTGAGAGAGGATGCCCGCATTTGGTGGGAAGTGGCATCACAGACCAGAGATGTTACTACATTGGGTTGGGATGGATTCAAGGACTTGTTCATTCAGAAGTATTACAATGTTGCTATCAGGGTAGCAAGGGTGAATGAATTTGTGGGGTTGGTTCAGGGCAACATGACAGTTACAGAGTATACCCTAAAGTTTGATAGACTTGCAAAGTTCGCACTAGATCTTGTGCCTGCTGATGTAGTTAGGCAGGACAGATTTATCAGAGGGTTTAAAGCTATGACAGCCTGAGATGTTAGGATTACAACAGTACCCGAGGGGACGACTTATGCCCAGGCTGTTGAGAAGGCTCTTACTGCTGAGGAAGCGGAGAACAAGATCTGGAGGGAGAATGCTGCAAGACAGGAGGGTCGCAGACCGATGCCTTCATACTCTGGGTCTGGTAGGGGCGGAGGCCCTAGTGATTTGAAGAGGAAGACCTCTGGCACCTCGATCGCTACTGGTCCTGATAGGAAGGTCGGGGTATTCAGGGTGGCCATCAGGGAGGCGGCAATACATGGAAGAGCTATCCAGAGTGCACGAGGTGCAGAAGATGCCATCCAGGCGAATGTCGGGTTAAGGTCTGTTATGTGTGTGGGGTGGTGGGACACCTTAAGAAGGATTGCCCAATAGTGAAGAAAGGGGAAGCATGGAAGGTGGACAGCTTGACTCCAGCTCGGGTGTTCACCTTGACTCAGGCAGAGGCTGAGGCTAGTCCTTCGTTGGTGACAGGTCAACTTTCTAGCACTGGCTCTCTTTTTACTGTATTGATTGACTCTGGTGCTACACATTCATTTGTTTCTAGTAAGGTAATTGATAGATTGTGTAGACCTAGTGAGTACTATACTGCGGGGCTTGGGACTATATTGCCTACAGGGGAACTGGTAGTTTCTAGGAGTTGATTAGAGCATTGCCAGTGATGGTTGATGGTAGGGAGCTATTAGTAGACCTGATTGAGTTAAGAATGGAGGACTTTGACATGATTTTGGGGATGGATTGGCTGGTTAGATACGAAGCTACTATTGATTGTAGGAAGAATATGGTGACCTTTGAGCTGGAGGGAGAGGATCCCTTTGTTTTCATGGGTGCGGTATGTGGATCCTACGTACCCATGATATCAGCGCTGAAAGCCAGAGACTTATTACAGGGAGGATGTATAGGTTTTCTGGCTAGTGTGGTGGATACCACTAGGGTTTTCCAACAGGCCCAGGGGAGACTAGATTGGTTCGTGAATTCTTGGATGTATTCCTTGAGGATTTACTAGGGTTGCTGCTGCACAAGGAGATTATGTTCATCATTGAGTTGGCACCGGGGATAGAGCTAGTGTCAAGGGCACCATATAGAATGGCACCAGTAGAACTGGAAGAATTGAAGATACAACTGGAGGAACTTCTGGATTTAGGGTTTATCAGGCCTAGCTACTCACCATGGGGTGCTCCAATTTTGTTTGTGAAGAAGAAGGACATAACTATGAGGATGTGTATAGAATACAGAGAATTGAACAAGTTGACTATCAAGAATAAGTATCCTCTACCTAGGATTGATGACTTGTTCGATCAGCTGCAGGAAAAGACGGTATTCTCAAAGATTGATCTTCGATCTGGTTATCACCAGCTGAGGATTAAGGATGAGGATATACCGAAGACGGCCTTTCGAACGAGGTATGGGCACTATGAGATTTTGGTCATGTTGTTTGGTTTGACCAATGCCCCAGCAGCCTTCATGGACTTAATGAACAGGGTGTTCAAGGACTTTTTGGATCATTTTGTCATTGTCTTCATCGATGACATTTTAGTGTACTCCAGTTCAGAGGCAGAGCACGAGCTACATCTTCGACAGGTCTTGCAGAGATTAGGAGAACATCGATTGTACGCCAAATTTTAGAAGTGTGAGTTTTGGTGACCATAAGTGACATTCCTTGGACACATAGTTGGCGAAGATGAGATTAAGGTGGATCCATCTAAGGTGGGGGCAATGAGAGATTGGCTGAGGCCAAGGAACGCCTCAGAGGTTCGGAGTTTTCACGGGTTAACAGGTTACTACAGGTGGTTTGTGGATGAGTATGATTGCTGCACCGATGACAGAATTGACATGGAAGAATTTAAAGTTCGTCTGGTCAGACAAGTGTGAGAACAGTTTTCAAGAGTTGAAGTGGTGACTTATTATTGCACCTATGCTAAGTCTTCCTTCGGAGGAGGGAAAGTTTGTGGTATATTGTGATGCATTGAGGTTGGGCTTGGGCTGTGTGTTGATGCAGAGCAGGAAGGTTATATCTTATGCATCACGGCAGCTGAAGGAGTATGAGCAGCGGTATCCTACCCATGACTTAGAGTTGGCAGCCGTGGTATTTGCACTGAAGGTTTGGCGACATTATCTGTATGGGGAGAAGTGCGAGATATACACCAATCACAATAGTTTGAAATACTTCTTCACCCAGAAGGACTTGAACATGAGGTAGAGGCATTGGCTGGAGTTGGTAAAAGACTATGATTGTGACATTCTTTACCACCCAGGGAAAGCTAATGTAGTGGCAGATGAATTTTGCTGGAGGGCCTCAAGGCAATTGTTTAGTTCCACTCAGATTTTGAGGGAGTTGGCTGATGAGATGTCTAGAGCGAGGATAAAGTTGGTGGTGGCCCGGTTGGCCAACATTACTCTACAATTGACCCTACTAGAGCAGATTAAGGAAGGTCAATTGATGGATGCTCAGTTACATGAGGTTAGAGAGGATGTCTTAGCGGGAGTAGCTAAGGACTTTTCTATTTCTTAGGTTGGTTTGCTACGGTATCAGGGTTGGATTTGTGTTCCGACTGATGTAGGGATCAGACGAGAGATCTTAGATGAATCGCATACTACACCATACTCACTTCATCTGGGTACCATGAAGATGTATTAGGATCTGTGGACACTATATTGGTGGCACGGGATGAAGAAGGATGTGGTAGAGTACGTGGCCAGGTGTCTGACCTGTCAGCAGGTGAAAGCTGAGCATCAACGACTAGCAGGGTTGCTTCAGCCTTTGGGTATTCCCTAGTGGAAATGGGAGGATATTATGATGGAATTTGTGGGAGGTTTACCCAGGACAATGGGGCTTCATTACTCGGTGTGGGTGATAGTGGACAGATATACCAAGTCAGCTCATTTTCTTTCAGTGAAAATGACATATACGGTGGATCAGTATGCAAAATTTTATGTGAGGGAGATCGTACGTATTCACCGGGTTCCTAAGTCTATAGTATCAGACCGGGATCGTATCTTTACCTCAAAGTTTTGGGGTAGTTTGCAGAAGGCTATGGGGACTCAGTTGAAGTTTAGCACAGCCTTTCATCCTCAGACTGATGGACAGTCTGAGAGGACGATTCAGGTGTTGGAAGATATGCTTAGGGAATGTTTGATCAACTTTGAGGGATCTTGGAGTAAGTATCTCCCGTTGATTGAGTTCTCACACAATAGTTATCAATCGACGATTGGAGTGGCTCCATATGAGATGTTATATGGAAGGAAATGTAGATCACCCATTTATTGGGATAAGATGGGTGAGAGGAAGTATTTGGGGCCGAACATGGTTCAGAAGACTAGTGAAGCTATTGAGAAGATCTGAGCTAGAATGCTTGCTTCACACAGTAGATAGAAAAGCTACGCTGATCCTAAGCGTAGGGACATGGAGTTCTAGGTTGGGGACCACATGTTTCTGCGAGTTTCACCATTGCGAGGGGTGAGAGGTTTAGGAAGAAGGGCAAGTTGAGCCCTAGATTTATTGGACCTTTTAAGATCCTAGAGAGGATTGGACAGGTGGCTTACAGGTTAGCTTTGCCACCGTCATTGTCAGGAGTTCATGACATATTCCATGTTTCTATGCTTCAGAAGTATGTCTCACATACGACGCATGTGTTGAAGTATGAAGACTTGGAATTACAGACATATTTGTCCTATGAGGAGCAACCGGTTCAAATCTTAGATCGAAAGGATAAGGTTCTATGGAACAAGACAATTCCTCTGGGTAAAGTGTTATGGAGGAATAACAGGGTCGAGGAGGCGACCTAGGAACTTGAGCCAGCGATGCGGGATTAGTATCCCGAGTTATTCAGGAAAATTTCAAGGATGAAATTCTCAATAGGAGGGGATAGTTGTAACAACCCAAAATTACTAATTTCTGGTATGGTTTAAGTTTTCTGAAGGGAAGTTCAGATTGGGATTAGAGGAATTGAGCTTGGAATTGGATTGGGAAAACAGGTTAAAGTCAAATTTTTACTTGAGGTAAGGGTTCCATGCATCTCAGAAGTTTAATTTCTTGTATGGTTTAAGTTTTCTGAAGGAAGGTTTAAGTTTCATAAATGGGGGTTTAAGTTTTTGTGAAATTGAAGCCACTAGGTGAATCATGGGTTTGAATATGTGTATGGGCTTGCTATTGATGTTTTTAGGTTGCTTTATGGTTTATTTGGGGTTTTTTGATTGAATTTGGGACTTAGGTATGTCTTGGGGTTGATTTGGAAGACTTTTGGCTCGGGAAAATGTTGGGAAAAAACCCAGATTTCTGGGTTAGCGTATGGGCGTCGCGGCCCTGCTCTTCCGTGCCGCGGCGCTAGGATGCATCAGGGGAAGGGCGCCATTCTGGGCGCCGCAACCCTTATGGGTTAGTTCCGCGGCGCTAGGCCATTTCTTGGCAGGGGAAATTTTCAGATTTTAGGCTTTTGCCCACGGAGCTCGGGGGACACTTTCACTACCTTGTGTGGGGAACCGGAGGGTCCCGAGAGCACGGGATTAGTTCCAGGAGATGATTATAATTGGTTAGTAATGATAGTGTTATGTATGTGTTGTGACTATAGGTTTTCGGTGAGGCTCGGGTTAGAGGACCGTGCTCGTGATTTTGGTGCTCAAGAAGCTCAGGACACAGGTAAGAAAACTGCTGTACCCATAGAGCAGGGTGAGGCCCCATAGTTGTGTTGCAGGGCATGGCCCTATATGATTATGTGCAGGGCATAGCCCATTGATTATGTTAATACATGTTTAAGTGTTTGATTAATTATACCATGTATGCAAATTTGTGAATGATCGGCAAGAGCCGGGAACGGTGAAGGCCGAGAATGGCAAGGGCCGAGAACGGTGAAGGCCGAGAACGGCAAGGGGCTGGGAGCAGCGTTTAGCACGCGGAGTGTGAGTTGCCAGGGTAAGACCCTAAGGGATACCTGGGATATCCTCACAGTGTGGACCGCGAACCCAGGGCCTGGTAAAGCGCCTGGGATGGCATGGCCGTATGTGTTTAGCCTATTGATGGCCTGTTTATATACTGAGTGATTTATATGCATATGTTGTCTATTTGTGTGGGGTTTTCTTGCTGGGCTTCAGCTCACGGGTGCTCTGTGGTGCTGGTAAGGGCAAGGGGAAGATTAGCCAACCTTGAGTACAGAGGGCGTGAGGCGATGCATGCATGTCTGGTCTGCCTGGCAGCCACAGCCAGGGGTATTTTTGGGAGTTGTTTTGTACTAGATTCTATTTTGTCGTTTAGTCGACTTTAAACACATTTTGAGTTGTAAATATTTATAAACAGTACTTTCTTTTGGGATCCCTAATGTAAAACACTCATAATTTTCAATGAATGATTACATTTTCAAATTATGTGATTTTAATACAGTTTGGTTACACTGTTGAGCTTAATGCTTGGTTAGCAAGTTGAATGCACCTTTTAAACTCACTTAGTAACGACTCTAAGGTAGTAGGGCGTTACAACTTGGTATCAGAGCGAGCCAAGGTTTATGGTTCCTAGAGATTGACCGAACATGTACGCTCGCTGTCAGTGACAAGCTCGTCTCAGGGTTGGTTGGTAATAATTGACTTATATGTTTGGGTATGTGCTTAAATGTCTTGTTTGCTTGTTTATTTCATACAGAGCATGATGAATGATTTGGCATATGCATGATGTCAGGGCATGGCCCGTTGAGTGTTATATGCTATTTGTGTGTTGTGTGGTTTGTGGTTATGGTTGGTTGATGTGGATTGGGAGGTGGTTTTGGATTTTGTTATCATGCCTGATGAGCGGCGTCGTTGATTGCAAGCATATTGTTGTGATGCCTCGACAATCATCTAGACTCCACGGCAGCCGGGCCGAGAATGACAATCAGGGTCATGACCCTCCACCTGCCCCACAGAATTGGCAACAGATGTTTGCTGAAATGGAAGCAAGATTGCAACGAACAGAAGAAGAACTCCGACAGCTGAGGCAGCAGGCCCCTCCATAGGTCAATGGGTTGCCAGTTCAGCAGGTTATGGCGCCAGTGCCGGTTCAGTCTCTGATGGAAAATAGGTGGGAACTTTTGTATGAAAGGTTCAGGAAGCATCATCCTCCCACCTTTGAGGGTGGACCAGACCCACTGCAGGCAGAGCAGTGGATGAATATGGTTTCCTCTATCCTGGATTTCATGAGATTTGAGGGGAACGAGAGAGTTGCCTGTGCCAGTTACATTTTTAGAGAGGATGCCCGCATCTGGTGTGATGTAGTGGTTCAGAGAATGAATGTGGCAGTCATGACCTGGGAAGAATTCAAGAACATCTTCAACAAGAAATATTACAGTGTAGCAGTCCGAGCTGCAAAGGTTGACGAGTTCATCAACCTGACTCAAAACTGGTTGACCGTGACAGAGTATGCTTTGAAATTTGATCGATTGGCGAAGTTTGCGCCAGATTTAGTGCCGACTGATGTGGCAAATATGGACAGGATTGTACAAGGATTGAACGTTATGATTGCCCGTGATTTGAAGTTCACTTTGGACCTAGAGACTACTACCTATGCTCAGGTTGTGGACAAGGCCCTTACAGTTGGGGGGGGGGGGGGGGCGAGGATTAGATTTGGAGAGAGAGCGCTCTTAGGCGCGATGCTAGGAGGACAGTGCCTCCTTTTATTGGATCCATTCAGGGTAGTGGCCCCAGTGAGCAGAAGAGGAAGGACCCAGATTCCTTTGTTCCTCCCAGTTCTGATAGGAGGGCACGTGGTGCTTTTAGTGGCCATCAGAGCAGAAGTGACAACTGGAGGAGTTTCCCAGTGTGTCCTCGGTACAGATGATGACACCAGGGTGAGTGTAGAATCAGGTCCTGCTTTGTATGTGGGAGTGCCAATCATTTGAAGAAGGACTACCCACAAGTCAGGAAGGAGGAGCCGAAGCAGAGTGATAGTCTCGCTCCTGCCAGAGTGTTTACCTTGACTCAGATTGAGGCGGAGGCTAGCCCCTCAGTTGTGATAGGTCAGATTTCTATTGCTGGTTCTTTGTATACTGCATTGATTGACTCAGAAGCTACCCATTCATTTTGGTATGCTAGAGTGATAGATTAGCTATGTAGACCTAGTGCTTTATATGCTAGGGGTTTTCAGACTTTGTTGCCAACTGGGGAACTGGTAGTCTCTAGGAGATGGATTAGAGCTTTACCAGTAAAGGTAGACGGTAGGGAATTGTCTGTTGATTTAATTAAGCTTGCAATGGATGACTTTGATATGATCCTAGGGATGGATTGGTTATCAAAGTATGGGGCGAAGATTGATTGCAAGCGCAGAATGGTGACTTTTGAACCAGAAGGGGAGGTACCCTTTGTATTTGTGGGGACAATTAGTGAACCGCGAGTACCTATGATTTCAGTGTTGAAGGCTAGAGACTTGATGCAGGAAGGTTGCATAGGATTCCTAGCAAGTGTTGTGGATACCTCCAAGATTGTGTCGGTTGGACTGGGAGAGACCATATTGGTATGTGAGTTTCCAGATTTATTTCCAGGACTTCTACCAGGGTTGCCGCCGCAGCGAGAGATTGAGTTCGTTATAGAATTGGCACCAGGGGCGGAGCCAGTGTCTAGGACACCTTACAGAATGGCTCCGGCAGAGTTGACGATTCAGTTATAGGAGTTATTGGATTTGGGGTTCATCAGACCAAGTTTCTCGCCATGGGGTGCTCCAGTGTTGTTCGTCAAGAAGAAGGATGGATCTCTTATGATGTGTATTGATTATAGGGAGCTAAACAAGTTAACTATCAAGAACAAGTATCCACTGCCTAGGATCGACGACTTATTTGATCAGCTATAGGGAAGTACGGTGTTTTCTAAGATTGATCTCTGGTCAGGTTACCATCAGTTAAGGATTAAAGAGGAGGACATACCAAAGACCGCTTTCCGCACAAGGTATGGACACTATGAATTCCTGGTTATGTCCTTTGGATTAACCAATGCTCCAGCAACTTTTATGGATATGATGAATAAGGTTTTCAAGGACTATTTGGACAAGTTTGTGATCGTGTTCATCGACGACATTCTGGTGTATTCTCAGTCAGAGACAGAGCATGAGCGGCATCTACGGTTGGTATTGCAGCGGTTGAGGGAGCATAAGTTATATGCTAAGTTTAGCAAGTACGAATTCTGGTTATCGCGAGTTACATTTCTGGGCCATATTTTCAGTATGGAGGGGATTTTAGTTTATCCAAGTAAGATTGAGGCAGTGAGAGATTGGCATAGACCGAGCAGTGCTCCCGAAGTGAGGAGTTTCCTGGGATTGGCGGGGTATTATTGACGATTTGTTGAGGGGTTTTCCAGGATAGCTACGCCATTGACAGAATTGACAAAGAAGAAGACAAAGTATGTTTGGACAGATAGGTGTGAGAACAGTTTTAAAGAGTTGAAGCGACGATTGACCACCGCGCCAGTGTTGAGTTTGCCGACAGATAATGAGAAGTTTGTGGTCTACTGTGATGCTTCCAGACAGGGTTTTGGGTGTGTGCTGATGCAAGCTGGTAAGGTGATAGCCTATGCATCGAGACAGTTAAAGGAGTATGAGCAGAGATATCCCACACATGATTTGGAGTTGGCAGCAGTGGTATTCGCACTTAAGATTTGGAGACATTATTTATATGGTGAAAAGTGCGAGATATACACCGACCACAAAAGTTTGAAGTACTTCTTTACTCAGAAGGATCTGAATATGCGCCAGAGATGGTGGTTAGAGTTGGTTAAGGATTATGATTGTGATATCCTATACCATCCTAGGAAGGCTAATGTAGTGGCTGATGCATTGAGTCGGAAAGGCCCAGGAAAATTAT
Source organism: Humulus lupulus (assembly GCF_963169125.1). NCBI lineage: Eukaryota > Viridiplantae > Streptophyta > Magnoliopsida > Rosales > Cannabaceae > Humulus > Humulus lupulus. The sequence continues at coordinate 130,496,300 of NC_084796.1, forward strand.
TCAGTTCGAGATAGATACCCGATAATCTAGCTGAGGAGATGACTAGAGCAGGTATAGAGTTGGTGGTTGGTCGGTCAGCCAACATCACTCTTTAGTCTACACTCCTTGAGAGGATCAAGGAGGCGCAGGGGAAAGATTCCCAGTTGAGAGGTCACAGAGAGAACGTCTTAATCGGAGCGGCTAAGGACTTTTCCATTTCAGATTTAGGGTTACAGAAGTACAAGGGTTGGATTTGTGTTTCGATGGATTCTGACATTTAACGGGAGATTTTAGATGAATCGCATACCACTCCCTATTCCTTGCATCTGGGTACGACGAAGATGTACCAAGATTTGAGAGCTTTATATTGGTGGTTGGGAATGAAGAGGGATGTGGTGGATTATGTGGCCAAGTGCTTAACTTGTTAGCAGGTCAAGGCTGAACATCAGAGGCCAGCGGGGTTGCTGCAGCCTCTAGGGATTCCAGAATGGAAGTGGGAAGATATCACCATGGACTTTGTGGTTGGTTTGCCGAAGACTGTGGGTCAGCATGACTCGGTATGCGTGATTGTGGATAGGTATACCAAGTCCACCCACTTTCTACCGGTTAGGACAACTTATATTGTGGAGCAGTATGCAGAGTTATATGTGAAGGAAATTGTTCGACTTCATGGGACTCCGAGGTCGATAGTATCCGACAGGGACCCCACCTTCACCTCCAAGTTCTGGGAGAGTCTGCAGAAGGCTATGGGCACGCAGTTACGGTTTAGTACCGCTTATCATCCTTAGACAGACGGACAGTCTAAGAGAATGATTCATATATTGGAGGATATGTTGCGAGCCTGCGTGCTGGATTTTGGGGGATCTTGGAGTAAGTATCTCCCATTGATCGAGTTCTCGTACAACAACAGTTATCAGGCGACCATCGGAGTGGCTCCGTATGAGATGCTTTATGGAAGGAAGTGCAGATCACCTATCCATTGGGATGAGACAGGTGAAAGGAGTTATTTGGGTCCTGAGATGGTCCAAAGGACCAATGTGGCGATAGAAAAGATTAGAGGTTGAATGCTCGCCTCTCAGAGTCGCCAGAAGAGTTACTCAGACCTGAAACGCAGGAGCATGGAATTCCAGGTCGGTGACCATGTGTTCCTTAGGGTTTCATCTCTGAGAGGAGTGAAACGGTTTGGCGTTCGGGGCAAGCTGAGCCCTAGGTTTTTCGGCCCCTTCGAGATTCTGGAACAGGTTAGAGAGATAGCTTATAGATTGGCAATGCCTCCAACCTTATCAGGGGTTCAAGATGTGTTCCACGTGTCCATTCTCTGGAAGTATGTGTCAGATTCTTTGCATGTGTTGAGTTATGCGAATTTGGAACTGGACCAGGATTTTTCATATGAGGAGAAGCCAGTTTAGATTCTTGACCGGGAGAGTAAAGTTTTGCGGAGCAAAACCATCGCCTTGGTGAAAGTGCTGTGGAGAAACATCAAAGTTGAGGAGGCGACATGGGAACTTGAATCAGATATGTGAGAGCGGTATCCCGAGTTGTTCAGGTAATTTCGAGGACGAAATTTCTGTAGGGAGGGGATAGTTGTAGCGACCCAAATTTGATAATAAGGCTTGGGGCCTTGATTAGCGTGCCTAGAAGGCATTAATTGTTATATTATATTAATATATGTGAATTTAATGAATATGTGATTAGAGTGTATGTTTAGGCAATTAAATGTGCATGTGGGCCCCGTTTGGCTGTTAGGGGCATAAATGTGATATACGTGATATTTGTGATATAATGGTGATATATACTGTGATGCACGTTCTGAGACGGTCCTAGTGAGCTATTTCGCTAAAAGTCACAACGGGGTTAAATACCCAGCTCGGGAGGAGCCTAGGGGTATTTTGGGAATATTATAACTTGAGTGTGGAAGTTATTGAGGAATGGTTAGTGGCACTTTGGTAACATGGGTAACCATAGTTAACTCTTGAGGATAGTTGTATAAAGTGGGAAAGTGGTATTCTTGCAAGAGGATAGGGAAAAGTCTAGGTTGCCCTTGTGGATTAGTTAGAATATAGGTTAGAAGGGAGGGAAAGTGGGTCTTTTGGCTTAGGTAATAGATTACTTTGGCTGAAGGAAAGGTTAGAACGCTCTCACCTTTTTTCCTATGCAAGAGTTGTGTTTGGGGAGCTCTAGAGAAAACTAGAGAAAAACAAGAAGGAAGAAAGGAAGATCTCTGAATTTTTGTGGGATCAAGAGGGGAGTCAAGGCAAGAGAATCTGGAGGTTGTTCTACATATTGAGGTAAGGAATTCTGAGTAATTATTTGGTAAAATTCAGCTAAGAATGTTATGGTTTGAGAGTTGAATTGTGTGTTGTTGTGTGGATTATAGGAGAGAAGTTCAGATTGGGATTAGAGGAATTGAGCTTGGAATTGGATTGGGAAAGCAGCTTAAAGTTGAATTTCTACTTGAGGTAAGGGTTCCATGCATCTCTTAAGTTTAATTTCTGGTATGGTTTAAGTTTTCTGAAAGGAGGTTTAAGTTTCATAAATGGCAGTTTAAGTTTTTGTGAAATTGAAGCCACTAGGTGAATCATGGGTTTGAATATGTGTATGGGCTTGCTATTGATGTTTTTAGGTTGCTTTATGGTTTATTTGGGGTTTTTGATTGAATTTGGGACTTAGGTATGTCTTGGGGTTGATTTGGAAGAGTTTTGGCTCGGGAAAATGTTGGGGAAAAACCCAGATTTCTGGGTTTGCGTATGGGCGCTGTGACCCTATTCTTCCGTGCCGCGGCGCTAGGATGCATCAGGGGAAGGGCGCCATTCTAGGCGCCGCGACCCTTATGGGTTAGTTCCGCAGCGCTAGGCCATTTCTGGGCAGAGGAAAATTTTTCAGATTTTAGGCTTTTGCCCAGGGGGCTCGGGGGACGCTTCCGTTACCTTGTGTGGGAAACCGGGGGGTCCCGAGAGCACGGGATTGGTTCCGGGAGATGATTATAATTGGTTAGTAATGATAGTGTTATGTATGTGTTGTGACTATAGGTTTTCGGTGAGGCTCGGGTTAGAGGACCGTGCTCGTGATTTCGGTGTTCAAGAAGCTCGGGACACAGGTAAGAAAACTAATGTACCCATAGAGCAGGGTGAGGCCCCATAGTTGTGTTGCAGAGCATGGCCCTATATGATTATGTGCAGGGCATAGCCCATTGATTATGTTAATACATGTTTAAGTGTTTGATTAATTATACCATGTATGCAAATATGTGAATGATCATCAAGAGCCGGGAATGGTGAAGGCCGAGAATGACAAGGGCCGAGAATGGTGAAGGCCGAGAACGGCAAGGGGCTGGGAGCAGCGTTTAGCACGCGGAGTGCAAGTTGCCAGGGTAAGACCCTAAGGGATACCTGGGATATCCTCACGGTGTGGACCGCGAACCCAGGGCCTGGTAAAGCGCTTGGGACGGCATGGCCGTATGTGTTTAGCCTATTGATGGCCTGTTTATATGCTGAGTGATTTATATGCATATGTTGTCTATTTGTGTGGGGTTTTCTTGCTGGACTTCGGCTCATGGGTGCTTTGTGGTGCAGGTAAGGGAAAGGGGAAGATTAGCCAACCTTGAGTACGGAGGGCGTGAGGCGATGCATACATGTCTGGTCTGCCTGGCTGCCATGACCAGGGGTATTTTTGGGAGTTGTTTTGTACTTGATTCTATTTTGTCGTTCAGTCGACTTTAAACACATTTTGAGTTGTAAATATTTATAAACAATACTTTCTTTTGGGATCCCTAATGTAAAACACTCATAATTTTCAATGAATGATTACATTTTCAAATTATGTGATTTTAATACAGTTTAGTTACACTTTTGAGCTTAATGCTTTGTTAGCAAGCTGAATGCACCTTTTAAACTCACTTAGTAACGACTCTAAGGTAGTAGGGCGTTACAACTATACTGCCTACTGGAGAACTGGTAGTTTCTAAGAGGTGGATTAGAGCACTGCCAGTGATGGTTGATAGTAGGGAGCTTTCAGTAGATTTGAATGAGCTAGATATGGAGGACTTTGACATGATCTTGGGTATGGATTGGCTGGTCAGATATGGGGCTACTATTGACTGCAGGAAGAAGATGGTGACTTTTGAGCCTGAGGGAGATGATCCTTTTGTGTGTGTGGGTACGGTATGTGGACCCCGTATACCCATGATATCAGCATTGATAGCCAGAGATTTGTTACAGGGAGGATGTATAGGTTTTCTGGCTAGTGTGGTGGATACTACCAGGGTTACGCCAGTAGGGCTGGGAGAAACTAGATTGGTTTATGAGTTCTTGGATGTATATCCTGAGGATTTACCAGGATTTCCGCTGCACAGGGAGATTCAGTTTGTTATTGAGTTAGCACCAGGGACTGAACCAGTATCAAGAGCACCATATAGGATGGCACCAGCAGAACTGAAGGAATTGAATATACAGTTACAGAAGCTTCTGGATTTGGGGTTCATCAGGCCAAGCTACTCGCCATGGGGTGCTCCAGTTTTGTTTGTGAAGAAGAAGGACGGGACTCTGAGGATGTGTATAGACTACAAAGAATTGAACAAGTTGACCATCAAGAATAAGTACCCCCTACCAAGGATTGATGACTTGTTTGATCAGTTACAGGGAAAGACGGTGCTCTCAAAGATTGATCTTCAATCTGGTTATCATCAGCTAAGGATCAAGGATGAGGACATACCGAAGATGGCCTTCCGGATGAGGTATGGACACTACGAGTTTTTGGTCATGTCGTTTGGTTTGACCAATGCCCCGACAACCTTTATGGATCTAATGAACAGAGTGTTCAAGGAATTTTTGGATCAGTTCATTATTGTCTTCATCGATGACATGTTCGTGTATTCTAGTTCAGAGGCAGAGCACAAGCAACATCATTGACAGGTCTTGCAGAGGTTAAAGGAACATCGATTATATGCCAAGTTTAAGAAGTGTGAATTTTGGCTACCAGAAGTGACATTCCTTGGACATATTGTTGGAGAAGATGAGATTAAGGTGGATCCATCTAAGGTGGAGGCAGTGAGAGATTGGCCAAGGCCAAGGAACGCCTCGGAGGTATGGAGTTTCCTCAGGTTGGCAGGTTACTATGGATGGTTTGTGGAAGGATTCTCGAAGATCATTGCACCGATGACATAATTGACACAGAAGAATCAGCAATTTGTTTGGTCGGAGAAGTGTGAGAATAGTTTCCAAGAGTTGAAGTGATGACTTATTACTACACCTGTGCTGAGTCTTCCTTCAGAGGAAGGAAATTTTGTGGTTTATTGCGACGCATCGAGGTTGGGTTTGGCCTATTTGTTGATACAGAACGAGAAGGTTATAGCTTATGCGTCACGACAACTCAAGGAGTATGAGCAATGGTATCCTACCCATGATTTAGAGTTAGCAGTAGTGGTATTTGCATTGAAGGTTTGGCGTCATTATCTGTATGGAGAGAAGTGCGAGATATTGGGGAAATTTACCATTTTTCCCTCGGGGGCATTTTTTGCACCCCGAGCTTTGGGATTAACTTAAGTAAACTAAATAAGATAAAACAAAACCAAGGGAAGGCAGTAGAAACACCTAGAACTGACCCTTTCCTCTTCTCTCTGCTCTCTCAATATTTTCTCTCAAGGAAGCCATTGGAAATCAAAGGAGGACTTACCTAGAGATTCAAGAATTTGAGCTGGGACTTTAGAGATGTAATGACCCAACTACTCTAGACCTTGGGCCATTAACGAAAACTATACATAGACACTAATCTTTAACAAAACTTACAAGTGAAAAGATCATAACTTTATTAAAACTTAAAAAAATAACAAAAGTCAAACTTATATAAAATTGAAGTTAGGATATGGGATCCCATTGTTTTAAAATCAAAACATGACATAATGATAATTAAAAAGAGATTACATAACAAAATGCGGAAAAATACATATAAAAACCATAAGAAACAGAAACTACATCCTTAAATCGAAACTCTCGGTTCTTTGAATCCATTCCGCCTCAATACACATTCCCCAAGCTGCCAAGAACCTTACCCGCCACTAATACTATTTTCCTGCACATATAAACAAAAAGGAGTGAGCCTAATGCCCAGCAAGGAAAATCTAACATATAGCCATATACATAAAAATTCATAATGCAACATAAAACATACTATAACACTTATGTCACATACATACTATAATGGCCATTATTACTTGGGGTCCCATAAACTAAACAAGTTATATGCCCATTAGATTAGTGGGGTCTTGCTAGCTAAGCAAGTCATATGCCCATAATCTATTTGGGGATTGTTAGTCATATTGGTCATATGCCCAAGTCTACAATCATACTTAACATAACATATTGCATAACATAAAATCATAAGATAACATATAAAAGCATATAACACATAAATCCTATCCTATTTTCCTTACCAAAATAACCGGGATATGAGAACTGATTTGGGACCTTGGAACACTCCTAAAAACCATTTAAAATATGGTGAGTATATTGAAGAAAAGGGATGAAAGTGAAGAAGGATCTATGCTATATACTTACAAAAAACCTTGTGCTTAAGAACTTGGATTTCCTAACCAAGAATAAGAATAAGGTTAGAATGAGTAGAAGACTATGAGAACTTAAAGAACATAATACAGAAATGGACTAGAGTTTGGAAATACCTTGAAGACTTATATGATCAATCTAAACCTTGAACCGAAATGTGAATAAACCTTACTTCCCCAAGTGTTTGATAAGCTTATAATGATCAAGCTTATAATTCCCAACCCAAGTGTTTACACTTTCACACTTACCTAGCAACTTGCAGCCTCTGAACTTAGAGTAATAGATGAATAAATGGCTGGGTACTAGGTCCTATTTATAGAGTTTAGGAATGAAAAGATCTCATTTAACTTGAATAAAAAAATAATGGCTTTTTAAGTGAAAATAATTTGAATTATCGTTCAGCAGAGGCTGAAGACTCGTTTAGAAAGGTGCTGGACTTATCAAGAGGTTGAAGGTTTGAATGGAAAACGTTTTTGAAAACTTTCAAAATATGCTGAGGGAGGCGATATATCGCCCCCTATAGGCAATATATCGCCGGGACCATTATGCCCGAGGCAATCGTGCATCGTTTCGTGTTTTCCGTATCTTCGTACTGCGATATATCGCCCCCTATAGCTGCGATATATCGGCATACGCTGAATATTTAAACACGAAATTACACATTTTTAGCTTAATTTGAATTGAGTAAACAGCCTTGACTAAGCCCTTAAACGTTTTCAAAGCTGCTGACTGACCTTAGAGTATTCAAATTTTACCCTTAATAAATTTAATCCTCAAAATACTTAATCATTAATAAACCCATACATAACATGTGCTATTATCTAATTGGTTCTTATCTAAACCTTATAGTATAGTAAATATTATCCTTAATATCAGTCATATTAATCAAACCTTAGGTTAAAATTAATATTCCTAAACTATAGGTTAAACTTAGAAAATCTACAAGTACTACTATGAGTGTCCAAATAAATCCCGGTCTGAACCAAAAATCCACAGTTATAAAGATAATACTATTATTACTATTATACTACTATCTAACTAGCTAAGTAAAGTTCTTGGACTCTACAAGAGATTAGCTCAGGGTTAGCTAGAGGATCTAATCAAGGATTGAGGTAAGTTCTGAGTTACATCTTTGGTTATTAAATTCTGTAGTTTTGGCTGGGTTCTAAGTGTTTATGGGTTTTTGACATTAAAGGTTGAATTAAGGCAGAAGACTTGGGAGTTAGCTCAGAAATTGTTTGGTGGACTTGTTCTTCAGTAAAGGTAAGCTTGTAATGATAGTTTAGCATCTGAATTCTGTGTTTTCTTGGCTGGGTTTGGTGTTTATAAGCTTATGGGTTTTAAGGATTAAAGTGAGATTTTGATGAGTTTCTAAGCTAGGTGGTTTCTGGGTTTTGCTGTTGGAAACATGTTAGGATGGTTGTGATAGTTGAATGGTATCATTGGGATGGTTTTGGGTGGATTCGAGTGAGGTTTGGTTGTTAAAAATGGTGGGTTTTTTGGGTTCGAAGGGGTTGGGTCGCGGCTCAGTTCTTGGTGTGCTGCGGCCCTCTAGAACAGATGGTAGCTGAAGAAGAAGGGCGGGTCGCGGCATGGGGAATGCTGGGCCGCGACCTGTGTCTATTTTTGGGCGAGGCTGGGCCTCTGGAAGGAGGCGGGCTACGACATAGAAGGCTTGGGCCACGACTCTTAAGGGCATATTTGGCCTTAGGGAGGTTTTAGGCGCGGGAACCTAATCTAGAGTGCTCGGGATCGACTCCACCACCGTGTTTGGTGGAATTCGATGTTTAGAAGACTAGAACTTGGTCCGGAAACCTTTATACAATTATTATTGATGGAATCCCTTATCTTGGTTATGACTTGGTGTAAGCTAGGGTTTAGGAATCGAATCGTGCTCAAGGGGTCATCTCTCATAATCATAACACTTGGAATCAAAGGTAAGAAAACTACACCCGGTTGTGAGTTTATAATGGGACTAAGGGCTCCCTATTCTTGTATGCATTATATAAAATGGTACTGTGCCATGTGAATATAAAACACATGGCATAAGAGTGCTAAATTTTATATTAACGCATAGGGCGCGGCTCAGCCACTGAGCTCGATTTAAGCGGACTAAAGTCAGTGGTGTAAATAGAGGGTGCGACTTAATGCGTCAACCCTGGTTATTGTATGATTAGTAGCTGTTGCTATGTGTCAAATATGATATGCTGAATATCTGAGTATTGGTTGTGGATTTATTGGTTATGTCTATTGATTTTGTGTATGCCATGGTCTACTGATTATATGATCATGCTTAAAGAATTATTTGGTTATTGTCATTGTTTATGTTATGATATTATGGTTTTCTTGCTGAGCCTTGGCTCACGGGTGCTACGTGGTGCAGGTAAGGGAAAGGGTAAGCTTGATCAGCCCTGATTTGGAGAGCTTTAGAGGGAAAATGTACATGATTAGCTGCTTGGCCGCCACAGTTGAGGGAGGGACAGGAACAGGAGGACCTTAAATGTCCGTTTTGCCCTTAGAGTGGCCAATTGATGTATATACTCTGGAAAATTTTGTAAACTGTCCTTTAAACTTTATTACTTTTGGGATCCCATGTATAAAACGTTTATTGATATAAAATGTATCTTTTTGACCAAAATCTTTAACCTTAGCTCAGTAATGGTCTTAGTGACACATTTTAACTAAATGACTTGGTTAGCAAGTCTTGCACCTTTATAAATACACAGTGTAACAGTCTTGGCTACCCAGGGCATTACATAGGGCCTTTCTCTTCTGCTCACTAGGGCCACTACCTCAACTAGATCCAGTGAAAGGAGGCATTGTCCTTCGAGCATCGCACCTAGCAGTGCCCTCTCTCCATATCTGATCCTCGACCCCCTCAGCTGTGAGGGCCTTGTCCACTACCTGAGCATAAGTAGTAGTCCCCGAATCCAAGGTTATCTTAACATCACAGGCGATCATAACATTCAATTCCTGCACAAACCTATCCCTTCGTGCCGCATCGATTGGCACCAAACCTAGCGCAAAATTCGCCAACCTATCAAACCTCAAGGCATACTCAGTAACCGCCATCTTGTTCTAAATCAGGTTGGTAAACTCGTCAACCTTTGCAACTCGGAATGCGACATTGTAATACTTATCATTGAAAATGATTCTGAACTCTTCCCAGGCCATAGCTGAAACATTCGTTCTCTGAGTCACCACATCCCACCAGATGCGGGCATCCTCTCTAAACATGTAGCTGGCACAAGCTACCTTCTCATTCCCTTCCACCCTCATGAAGTCCAGGATGGAACTCTACCTGCAATGATTTTGGTCCACCCTCAAAGGTGGGAGGATGCTGCTTCTTGAACCTCTCATACAAAGGTTCCCACCTATTCTCAATAACAGGCTGAACTGGCACTAATGCCACAGCCTGCGGAACCTGCAACCCAATGCCTTGAGAAGAGGCCTGTTGCCTCAACCGTTGGAGCTCTTCTTCTGTTCGGTGAAGTCTAGCTTCCATTTCGGCAAATATATGTTGCCAATTCTGTGGGGCAGGTAGAGGGTCCTGATCCTGGTTGTCATCCTCGGTCCTATTGCCATGAAGTCTGATTGATCTTCAAGGCATCCCAACAATATGCATGCAATCAACGACGCCACTCATCAGGCATGATAAAAACATCCAAAAACACCTCCCAATACATAACAACCAACCATAAACATCAGTCCATAAAACATAGATAGCACACAACAATCAAGGGGGCCATGCCCTAACATCATGCATATGTTAACACATTCATCATGCTTTATATAAAATAATCAGGCAACAAAGGCATTTAACACACAATCAAGCATATACTTCAATCTTTACCAACCAACCCCGAGTCGAGCTTGTCACTGGCAGCGAGCGTACATGTTCGGTCAATCTCCAGGAACCATAAACCTTGGCTCGCTCTGATACCTTGTAACGCCCTACTTCCTTATAGTCATTACTAAGTGAGTTTAAAATGTGCTAATCACTCGCTAATCGAGGTTTTAGGTTAAAAGTGTAATTAAGTTGAGATAAAACACATTACCAGTCATTAAATATAAAACATTTGGATACTCATTGAGAATGTCAGAAATTTTTAAAGTTGGGATACCAAAACACTGTTTAGAAAATATTTAGAACTCAAAATACAATTAAGGTCGATAGGCGACAAAATTCAGGTTAATACATAATATCTCCCAAAATAACCCTGGCCGTGGCAGCCAGGTAGGCCGAACATGTACACATCGCTTCACGCTCTCCGTACTCATGGTTGGTCGACCTTTCCTTTGCCCATACCCGCACCATAAAGCACTCGTGAGCTGAAGCCCAGCAAGAAAACTCAACACATACAATTAACATATGCATATCTATCAATCAACATATAAAAAAGTTGCCAACAGGCTAAACACATAGCGGCCATACCGTCCCAGGCACTTTACCAGGCCCTGGGTTCGCGGTCTACACCGTGAGGATGACTCAAGCATCCGTGAAGGGTCTCACCCTAGCGGCTTGCACTCTGAACGCTCAACGCCGCTCCCGGGCCCTTGCCGTACTCGGCCTTGCACTCCACGTACTTAACACCATTCCTAGCCCCTTCCTGTACCCCACTTTCTATCATTCTCGGCCTTCGCCGTTCTCGGCTTTCGCCGTTCATTCACAAGTATGCAATACATAGCATATAATCAAGAAATACTTAAACAAATACAAAACATAAATAATAGGGCTACGCCTTGAAATTCAATCACATAGGGCCATGCCCTGTAATACAAACTACAGGGCCACACCCTGCTCTATGGGTATAACAATTTTTTTACCTATGTCCCAAGCTTCCTGAGTACCGTAATCCCGAGCACAGTCCTCTAGTTCGAGCCTCACTGAAAACCTAGTCACGATGCATTGAAAAAAGCTATCCATCAAGCTCTAATACATTAAATAACTTTGGAATGTAATTCTAGTCTCCAGGACCTTGGATTCCATAAACCAGGGTGATAAAATCCATCCCGAGCCCTAACTTTTGGGTTCCCAAACCAAAAACAAACAAAAGGCCAAAACATTGAATTAGGGCCGCGGCCCAGCCCCTTAAGGGCCACAACGTGCCCCAAAATAGAGGCAAAATGCCTCCCTACAAGGAGACATAGGTCGTGGCATTCCCAGCCCTATGCCGCTGCGCGCCTCAAGAACAGAGGCCTCCCTAGGCCTCCACGCACACACAGGCCGTGGCTCGACCTCCAAGCCCAGAAAACCAACCTTTTTCTCAAGTTTTTCCCCAATCTTAAACCATTATTTCACACCCCAAACATCAGCCAACCTCAGAAGTAAGCCCAGAATTTATACTCATATAGCCTAAACATCATAACAAACTCATAAACCAATTCTTACACCCATCAAACATTCAAAAAAAATCTTGGAAACCAAATCCATGCAAGCCTAAGTTCTAGTAGCCAAAACAAGCAGAATTCAATTTGATTATCAAGTTTAAAATCTTACCTTTGAACTTAATTAAGTCTCTGAATTAATCCCCTGAGTTCCAAGCTTCTAGCCTCCCAAGTTCCAGCCTTGAATTCTGAATTCCTAGCCTAAAGTCTTCCAAAACCAAGCTCCAAGGGAAGAAGTGATGAACCGAATGGGAGAGACTTGAGAGCTTCTGTTCCCTTTACTAAATTCCAGTGGTTTCTCAAATCATCTGAGCTAAGTAATACCCCTGCCAAATGACCAAACTGGCCCTTAAGCTTATCCTCAACCCTTAAGTAACCCAAGGGCTATTTAGTCTTTTATCAATTCCCGTTAAGTCCCTGAGTATTCCTATAAATTCCCATTTAATCCCGACATGTCTAACTAACTACCAAACTACTACCCGTTACTTGATAAATTCCAAACACATATTATATACCCAAAATACCCCTAGGCTCCTCCCGAGACTAGTATTCGACCCCATTTTGACTTTCTAGCTAAACTACTCCCTAGGACTATCTCGGATCGTGCATCACAAATATATCACCACTAACATGTGGTGTCAAGCACAATATACACAAATATTGCATTTATGCCGTCAACAGGCTAAAATTACAAATATGCCCCTAACAACCAAATGGGGACCACATGCATATTTAATCCACCTAAACATGCATTCCTAATCACATACTCATCAAATTCACATATTAACATAATAAATCAATTATTTCCCTCCAGGCATGCTAATCAAGGCCCTAAGCCTTATTAGCAAATTTGGGACACTACACTTTCAATCTTGACTTTCTTTCTGAGGAGGCAAAGGCCGAGGAGCTCACCAAGTGCGAGGCTAAGGCCACCAAGGAGGCAGCTCTTCCTACTGGTGATGTGCCTTCTTCTTCTCCCCTATCATTCCGACCAGAAGAGGTTCCAGGTGCTGAAGACAGAGTTCACTAGGCAGCCACTAACATACCCGGCCAGTAACTTTCTTTCCATTACTAGTCTGTCATTCTGTCCAGAAAAGGTTCTAGGTGCTGAAGACAGAGTTGACCAGCCAACCACTAACATACCCGACTAGTAACATTCCTTCAATTTCTGGCTTATAATTTTTTTGTACCGACCAGCAACATTTATATCTGGCTCTTCAAGGAATTTTGTAAAGACAATTACTGCTCAGCAACTTCTAAATTTTTCTCGTATGACCGAGCTGTTGGCATTTATACTTTACTTTTCCTTTTTTAACTTGAAACATTCTAAGTCTTATTAGACTTAAAACATTATACATTTTTTATGGATAGTAAAGTTAGTTTGATTTATGCCTTATATATTTTCGCATGAGTACTTAGTTTTATTTAACTTAGAAATTATATTCATTTCATAATTTCTTACTAAGTATACTTCCTCACACTCTTATTGCTCTAAATATTTGTGAGCAGAATAATTATATTCACACGAATGTTTGTTTCTAACTTCAAGTTTTCTAAATACAAAAAAATTCAAAGTTACTTAAGCTTTGTTATACAAGTTAGCATAATGGCCATTTTTGACTTAAAAAATTTACAAGTCTGCCTACTTAAGCTTTGCATACAAGTTAGCTTAATGGCCATTTTTTCAACCTAAAAAATTTACAAGTCAACCTAAAAACAAACACCTTAACTCATGCTCTTATTGCCTATGTTAAATTATATACCAGCATACCCCTTGTGCCCCCCAAGTGATCGAGGATTGAAAGATCATTGGTCACTTCATACTTGACTGAATCTGTTCAAGTAGTTAATTACTTGTGAAACACATAGAATATATGGAAAATATCCAAGCAGTTGAACACTGCTTGAACGTACCGACTTGTTGAACACTGTCTGATTTTACCGACTAGTTGAACATTGTTCAAATAGTTAACACACATGCATATTTGTAGCAAGAATCGACCATGTTGCACGTAGTCTCTTTTTTACTCATAATATAAAAGTGAGAAAATGTGTCTAAAAATGAGTCTTAACCAAAAAATAAGTGACCGGTCGACTAATGACCAGCCCCTTAGCAAACTTAAATAAAAAGTTGACAGTTGAAACTAAGCTACTACTCTGAAAGTGGTACTTATTGATAATATATCCCAGATGCTCATCATTCTAGTCGTTCCTGATTAATGCTCCATTCAACCAATAAAGTTTGAAAGTATTGGGAGGCAACACTTGCTCGATTTGGTAAGATCCCTCCCAATTCGGTCCTAGAACTCGAGCTACTTGGTTTTCGACGAACACCTTTCTGAGGACCAAATTGTCAACCTGGAACTTCTGATCTTTCACCCTAGAATTGAAGTAGCAAGATAATTTATATGCCAATATACCGTATGTTCCCCCCAAGTGATCAATGGTTAATTCCTTATGAAACGCATGGAAATATATGGAAATTTTTTGAGCAGTTGAACACTGCTCGATTTTACAGACTAGTTGAACACTGCCCGATTTTACTGACTAGTTGAATACTGTTCAAGTATGCGGAGCTGTTGAACAATACCCAATTTACCGACCAATTGAACATTGCCCAATTTTACTGACCAATTGAACACTATTTGAGTATACCGACCAGTTGAACACTACTTCATTTACTGACCAGTTGAACACTGCTTGATTTTACCGACCAGTTGAACACTATTTGAGTATACCAACCAGTTGAACACTGTTCAAGTATATGTCGACCAGTTGAACACTGCCCAATTTTTTCGACCAGTTGAACATTGCCCAATTTTATTGACTAGTTGAACACTGCCCAATTATTCCAACTAGTTGAACACTGCTCGAATTTACCGACCTGTTGAACACTACTTGATTTTACTAATCAGTTAAACAGTGCCCGAATTTACCAACTAGTTGAACACTATTTGAGTATATCAAAAGGGCTGCCACTCCTATGGTAGACTTCATCCAACCCGGTAAGTTGATTAGTCAAGCCTTGCATTGTAGTCGTTGGTGCATCAAGTTGAGATTGAATAATTGGTGATACTAATGATATTTCAGCATCTTGACCTCTTGGTCAAGCAATTGTGGTGGTGTACTTTCATCTAATATTTCTACTTGATTGTCAAGGCTGGTAGGTGATAACTCTTGAATAAAGAGTTATTTCATGTGCTTTTGAACTTCTAAATGTGAAAAAATCGTTGGTGATGATAGTTTATTATTAGCTTTTGTAACTAACTTTTGTATTTTTATGATCATAGCTAAGTTTAGTTACTTTTGTAGTTTTTAATAGCTAATGGGTTTAAGACAATAGTTTCATAAATAGATATTTATACAAAGAATGACCTAACTTGTGAAACTATCTAAATTAAATTTTGATTACTGAATTACCAGGTTTGCAGCAGCAAAGCAGATTTTGCTGAAGCATTTTGATCAGGCTGTTTTTGGACACCTAAGCGTACTTGGAAATTCAGTGGGTGAGCTGGAATAGTGGCTGAGGTGGCAAGTACAAAAAGCATGAGTAAAAAATTGGAAGTAAATGTCAAAGGAAAGAAGAGGAGACCCACGTATATACCAAAAAGCAGGGGCAATGTTGTACTTGTATGGCCAAATTGGGAAACCTAGAGAAACAAGAAAAGCATCAGCCGCATATTGAGGGAGTCTACAATTTTTTTTTTAAAAAGAAGCAAGCAAGCAAGAAAGAAAAAACCAGAAATCACACAAGAAAAGGAGGGGGACGCAGAAAGGAGCTCAAGCATCATTTGGATTTGTTCTTTTTCATATTTCTAAACTTCATTTTATATTTTCTAGTTTGATTTTTGCTCTGAATATTTATGGGCTGTATTGAATTTGGGTTAATTCTCTTTAACTCAGCCATGAACTAATTTTTGTGTGGCTTGAATTGTTGATTAACCCTATGTTATAGTGTAGTAATTACTTGCACCTTATTTTAGTGAAATCTCTCTTGTTCATTCAAGTGTGCTTATTGTAATTTCTTGTTGTTGTTTGGCCAGCAATGGCAAGATTGTTTAGTTATGTTTGATGCTGGAAGGATTAAATATAATGGAGAGAACTTGGATGACACAAGTTATAATCTAGGTTAGATTATGTTAGTAAGTAACATAGGGATGTGTTATTTTCCTTGTGTAACTTTGGAGAATTGAACCTTGAATTTGCATTCTTAAATTTGATTTGGCATAGGAATATGTTTAATTTGGTAAAAGAATTTATATCATAAAATTTGGGAAAGTTTTATGAATGTTTAGTGAATTCTTGTTAACTTGGGAGTTTTGCTAAAATATTGCTACCGCAATCTATTCAGGATAACTAACATAGGGGGAATCAGTAATTCAAGTCCATTTTACAATCCACATATTTCTTTCAAATTTCTTTGTTTAGTTTAGTTTTAATTTTAGTATTTCCATCTCTTAAATATTTCGTTTAGTTTATAAACAACCTGTTTGATTGTTAATACTTTTAAGTTGTTTAGTAAATGTTTTGCCTATTTTTCTATTTTGCAATCCCTGTGGAAATGATCTGCTTATCACTGTATTACTTGTGTGATTACGTGCACTTGCGTATTTAAATCAATTAAAATTTATCACAACAAGTTTTTGGCGCCATTGTTGGGGATTGGAATTAGAAATTTGTGTAATATCAATTACTTGCAAATTTTTTTCTTTGTTGAGCTAACCTTGTTTGCTTGCTCTTTTGTTTTCTCAGGTGATCCACTGTATGAATAAGCAAGAAGACATTGAACTATCCCCTATTGACCCTGAGATTAAACGAACAATTAGAAGAAGACTAAGGGAACAACGGGCTCAAAATCACCTTAATATGGCTGAAGAGGTTGAAGGAGTTAAGGGTGCTAATAATGTCGCTAACGGGATTGCTATGGCTGATGATAGAGAGAGAGCCATAAGGGAATATGCTGCTCCCATGTTCAATGAGCTAAATCTGGGAATTGTTAGGCCTGAAATACAAGCACCCAAATTTTAATCAAAACCTGTGATGTTCCAAATTTTGCAAACAATGGGTCAATTTAGTGGGTTGCCTACTGAGGGTCCTCATCTTCATCTTCGTTCATTTTTGGAGGTGAGCGATTCCTTCAAGCTACAAGGAGTGGGTGATGAGGCCCTAAGGTTGAAATTGTTCCCTTTCTCTTTGAGGATCGAGCTAGAGCTTGGCTAAACACCCTTTCTCCCGACTCGGTGACTACATGGAATGAGTTGGCTGAAAAATTCTTGAAGAAGTATTTTCCTCCTACCAAAAATGCCAAGTTTCGCAATGAAATCATGCATTTTCAGCTACTGGAAAACGAATACTTTTGTGAAGCTTGGGAGAGATTTAAAGAGTTATTGAGGAAGTTCCCACACCATGGGATTCCGTATTGTATACAAATGGAAACATTCTTTAATGGGCTCAATTCTTCCACTCGCATGGTGTTGGATGCTTCAGCTAGTGGGACTATTCTCTCTAAGTCCTATAATGAAGCCTATGAGATTCTGGAAAGGATTGCTAGCAACAATTACCAATGGTCAAATGCTAGAGCCTCAACAAGTCAAAAAGTAGCGGGTGTACTTGAAGTGGATGCATTGACAACTTTGACCGCTCAAGTTTCATCAATGACTATCCTTTTCAAGAACACGAGTTTTGGGGGAATGGTACAACCAGCTGCTATGGGACAAGTTGCTGATGTGTCTTGTGTTTATTGTGGAGATGGGCACACTTTTGAGAGTTGTCCTTCGAATCCCACTTCAGTTTGTTATGCGGGGAATCAAAATGCCAACAGTAATAACCCATATTCAAACTCTTATAATCCGGGGTGGAGGCAACATCCAAATTTCTCATGGGGGGGGGGGGGTCAAGGAGCTAGTTCAAGCGGAGCACCAATGCAAAACAAGCCTACATATCCACAAGGGTTTTCTCAACAACCACCTCTTCCTCAAGTGTCTCAATCAAGCTCGTTGGAGAGTTTAATGAAAGAATATATGGCCAAGAATAATGCTGTGATTCAGATCCAAGCGACATCCTTGAGGAACCTAGAGATTCAAGTGGGCTAGCTAATGAGATAAGGAATAGACCACAAGGCACCTTGCCTAGTGATACCGAAAATCCAAGGAGAGATGGTAAGGAGCATTACAAGGCGGTTACCTTGAGGAGTGGTAAAAATTTGGAGTTGACTGAGAATAATCCTAAGAGCAACAACGAGCCCACTTCAATCCAAATAAGTGTGGAAAAGGAAGACAGAGCTGTGAGTTCGAAAATGTCAAATGCTGATCCTGAAGCAATTGTTGCAACAATTCCTCAGCAAAATGTAACAGGGAAGCCTATGAGCAAGCCACCTCCACCATTTCCTCAACGCTTTCAAAAGCAGCAACAAGATGGTCAATTCTGAAGATTTTTAGATGTTTTGAAACAACTTCACATCAATATAGTGTTGGTGGAAGCTTTGGAACAAATGCCCAACTATGTGAAGTTTTTGAAGGATATTTTAACCAAGAAGAGGAGACTTGGAGAATTTGAAATGGTGGCCTTGACTGAAGGTTGTAGTGCTATATTGAAGAATAAAATTCCTCCTAAATTGAAAGACCCGGGCAACTTTACAATTCCTTGTTCTATTTGTGGTAGAGATATTGGTAGAGCACTTTGTGACTTGGGGGCTAGTATCAATTTGATGCCCATGTAGATTTTCGAGAAGTTGGGAATTGGAGAAGCAAGGCCAACCACAGTCACTTTGCAATTAGCGGATCGATCTATGGTACATCCGGAAGGCAAGATTGAAGATGTACTTGTGCAAGTTGATAAATTCATTTTTCCGGCGGATTTCATTATTCTTGATTATGAAGCGGATAGAGACGTTCCAATAATTTTGGGAAGACCATTTCATGCCACCGGAAGGACTTTGATTGACGTTCAAAAAGGAAAGCTTACTATGAGGGTGAATGACCAACAAGTGACCTTTAATGTGTTCAACTCTATGAAGTTTTTGGATGAGATTGAGTAATGCTCTTCTTTGAGTGTGATTGATACTATAGTGGCTGAAAAGTTGCTAAATGAAACTTGTAAAGATGGATTGAGAGTGATTTCATTTGACGAGCTTGAAGAAATGAGTGATGAGGAAGAGACCCAAGTTACATGGGTGGAATCCAAGCAGCCTTTTACGAAAGTTGGAAGGAATTTTAAGTCTTTAGAGTTATTGGAAAG
Source organism: Humulus lupulus (assembly GCF_963169125.1). Taxonomy (NCBI): domain Eukaryota; kingdom Viridiplantae; phylum Streptophyta; class Magnoliopsida; order Rosales; family Cannabaceae; genus Humulus; species Humulus lupulus. The sequence goes on from NC_084796.1 coordinate 130,515,460, forward strand.
AAATTTCAAGCCTTCCAAGCAATCTATTCAAGAACCACCAAAGTTGGAATTGAAGCCTTTGCCTAGTCATTTGAAGTATGTTTATTTGGGGTGTGAAGAGACTTTATCGGTGATTATTTCTGTGTTGTTACGGGTGGAAAAAAAGAATATGCTGTTGGATGTGTTAAAGAAATTAAAGAAGGCTATTGGTTGGACTATGACTAATATAAAGGTTATAAGTCCCTCACTTTATATGAATAAGATTATGCTGGAAGATTCCTGTAGCAATTCTGTTGAATAACAAAGAAGGCTGAATCCCATTATAAAGGAAGTGGTAAAAAAGGAAGTGATTAAGTGGCTTGATGCTGGTATTATATACCCAATCTTAGATAGTTTGTGAGTCAGCCCGGTTCAATGTGTTCCCAAGAAAAGGGGAGTCATGGTGGTAGCTAATGACAACAATGAGTTGATTCCTACAAGGACAGTGACGAGTTGGCGTGTTTGTATGGATTATCAGAAGCTAAATAAAGCAACAAGAAAATATCATTTTCGCTGCCTTTTATTGACCAAATGCTTGACAGACTAGCGGGAAAGGAGTATTATTATTTTTTGGTGGGTATTCAGGCTACAATCAAATTTCTATTGCCCCTAAAGATCAAGGAAAAACTACGTTCACTTGCCCATATGGGAAATTTGTGTTCAAGAGGATGCCCTTTGGTTTATGCAATGCGCCCGCTACATTTCAACGTTACATGACAGCTATTTTTTCAGATACAGTGGAGAAAACTCTAGATGTGTTCATGGATGATTTTTCAGTGTTTGGTGAATTTTTTGTTGCTTGTTTGGCTAATCTTGAGAAAGTGTTAGAGAGATGTGAAGAAACAAACTTGGTGCTCAATTGGGAAAAGTGCCATTTTATGGTGCAAGAAGGCATTGTATTGGGTCATCGGATTTCTAACAAGGGCATTGAGGTAGATAAAGCTAAGATTGAAGTCATTGAGAAGTTGCCGCCACCTACTTCAGTCAAGAGAATTAGAAGCTTTTTGGGGCATGCGAGTTTCTATAGGAGGTTTATAAAAGATTTTTCAAAGATCTCCAAGCCCCTTTATTCCTTACTTGAGCAAAATCGAGCAATTGAGTTCACTAAGGAGTGTCAAGAAGCATTTGTGACTTTGAAGAAAGCTCTTATCACTGCACCCATCATTGTGGCTCCAAATTGGTCTCTTCCTTTTGAATTGATGTGCGATGCTAGTGACTTTGCTGTGGGTGCCGTACTTGGGCAGCAAAAAGAGAAGGTGTTTCATTCCATTTATTATGCAAGCAAGACATTAGCCGATGCTCAATTGAACTATACCACCACCGAGAAAGAACTTTTGGCAGTGGTGTTTGCTTTTGATAAGTTTAAAGCATATCTTGTGGGGACTAAAGTGGTGGTTTACACAGATCATTCTGCGATCAAGTTTCTAATAACCAAGGAAGATGCTAAGCCAATAATTATTCGGTGGGTGCTTCTTCTTCAAGAATTTGACTTGGAGATTTGGGTAGAAAAGGAACGGAAAATCAAGTGGCTGACCATTTATCTAGACTTGAAGTTGGTAGTGAAAAGCAAGGTGAAGGGCCTATTAAAGAAACATTCCCTGATGAGCAATTGTTGGTTGTGAGCCAAGTCACTACACCATGGTACACTAATTTTGTCAACTATTTGGTGAGTGGTTTACAACCTCCTGATTTAAATAGGTAGCAGCTCAAGAAATTATTTCATGATGTGAGGTTTTATTTTGGGATGAGCCCTATTTGTACAAGCAATGTCCAGATCGAATCATGAGGCATTGTGTGCCTGAGGATGAAGTTTTGAGTATACTAGAGCATTGGCATTCAACTCCTTATGGTGGACATTTTGGTGGGAAAAGGACAGCAGCTAAGGTTTTTCAATCGGGGTACTATTGGCCTTCTATCTTCAAGGATTCTCATGAATTTGCTAAAATATCTGATCGTTGCCAACGCGTTGGAAATATTTTAGCAAGGAGTGAAATGCTTTTGAATTGCATCCTTGAAGTGGAATTGTTTGATGTTTGGGGAATCAATTTCATGGGGCCGTTTCCACCATCATTCAAAAAATTGTATATCTTGGTGGCGGGTTGATTATGTCTCTAAGTGGGTTGAAGTAGTGGCAAGTCCTACTATTGATTCCAAGGTGGTCATGAAGTTCTTACATAAGGATGTTTTCTCCCACTTTGGCACTCCAAGGGCGCTTATAAGTGATGAAGGTACCCACTTTGTGATCAAGATTTTGGCAGCTTTGTTTGCCAAATATAGTGTGAAACACAAGATTGCTACAACCTACCACCCTCAAACAAATGGTCAAGTGGAAATATCAAATAGAGAGATCAAAGGAATCCTAGAGAAAGTGGTGAATCCTAGTAGAAAAGATTGGTCTCAGTGATTGGATGATGCTCTTTGGGCCAATAGAACGACTTTCAAAAACCCGTTGGGAATTTCACCGTATCATTTGGTTTTTGGGAAAGCTTGCCATTTTTCTGTTGAGTTGGAGCATAAGAAGTTGAATATTGGGCAACTAAGAAGTTGAATATGGATCTCCAAGCTGCTGGAGAAGCTCATAAATTACAATTAAATGAGTTGGAAGAGATGAGGTTTTTCTCCTATGAAAATGCTAAGCTGTATAAGGAGAAAATGAAGAGGTGGCACGACTAGAAAATTCAAGCTCGAGTCTTTGAGAAGGGGCAGAAAGTGTTACTCTTTAACTCGCGCTTCAAACTGTTTCCTGGCAAATTGAAGTCCCGCTGGTCAGGCCCATTCATCGTGGTGAAAGTTTATCCTTTTGGAGTAGTTGAAGTTCGAGAAGATCAATCCAGAAGGGAATTTAAAGTTAATGGGCAGCACTTGAAACATTATTGGGGAGGTGAGGTCGACCGCGAGAAGACCTCCATCACTTTGGAGGAACCTTAAAGTCGTTGTTGTTTTGGGTTGTCAAGTGATTCAGGCACTAATTATGAGACAACCCAAAAAGGAAGAAGTGTAAAATAATATGTAAATATATAAAAAAAATATATATAGGTAGTTGTTGTTCTTCTAATTTCTTTTAGTTCTTTAGTTTTGTTAGTTTAATTTCATGTGATTATGTTATTTTTGGAAGTGGTGTTACGTTTTTTCTTGTGTTTTAGGGGTTAAAAGGTGAAAAATTGGCATTCTGGAAGTCAGTTTTGGGTCTGATGGCTTTGCGAAATTTTTGCTAAAACAAACAGGGAGCAAAAAATTTCTGAAAAAATAGAGGGGTTCTGTCAAAATTTTTGCTGAAGCAAAATTTTGGCAATTTTGGAGCATGCAAGTGTGGGGCATGGTATCATTCAGAGAAGAAAAAAAAAGATATATAAATACAAATGTATATATATATATAAATATACAAATATATCTATATATACATATAACCTTCACATTTAAGGAGCCCCTAAACCGAGTGCCCTATTCACATTCGGTAGCCCTTATTCACATAAACCCTCCCCCATCATCACCATCATCTCCTCCCTTCACCCCTGAGCGAACAGTCACCCCGATCACCTATCCATCTCCCCGAACTGCACAAGCCACCAGATCCATCCCAGTTCCCCCACTTGCTCCCACACTCGCAGACCTCCTTCCTCAGCAGCGGGAAATTCTTGGGAGGATGTTTTCTCTTGAAACTCAGCAGCAAGCCTACTGGAAATATGCCAAACAGTAGGATGCTGCGTTAATTAAGTCCCTTCAGTGAAACTTCACCAGGCCTACTGCTGCCTTTCCTGCATTCCCTAGCTCCATTTTTGAGAAATGGGCAGTTCCAGTTGATCAAAACGGCCCTATTCCTTTAGATGCCAATTCCGAGGAATAGGCGCGGGGAGTATCTTTAACCCAGCTTTTGTTTTGTACTTAATATTCTATACTTCATTTCTATTTTGGTTTGTCCTATTGTTTCCTTTTATTAGTCTCTTCTTTAGTTTTTGTTTTGTTTTGTCCTGCTGTGTTTAGTGTCACTGTGTTGTTGTTTGGTTGATCTTTTGAGGATAAGCATTGCTTTTGTTAGTGTTAACTAGGGGGCTCGATGATGATCTTGAAAAGCTATAAAATTATAATAAATCTAAGTTGAAGCTGAATGTCATTCTTGCTTGAGTTTTAAACTAAATTCATTAGATGTGAATGTTGCTAGCAATTGATTGCTGAGAGTGTTTTTCTTTTTAGTGTGTGCATAGCTTGATTAAACATTTTTGACACCCTAGAAAGAGATAGTTTCTTATGAAAGCTTAAGTTTCTAGAAATACTTACTGATTTTCCTTTAGGAGAAATCCTAGACAACACCACACCGATGACATGATTTAGGCCATCCTTGGACCGTTTGAGCCTTTGAAGCCTACCTTTTATGCATTTTTATTCCTAGTCACCCCGTTGAGCTTAAGTGTCCCTCTTCTTTCTTAGCCACTCATTACCCTAGATAGATATAATAACTTCCTTTAACCTTACCCTTTAGCACCTTGATCTTGATAGAATTGATTTGTTGTTGCATTTTGGGGGGTTGAGAGGAGTTAAGTATGAGAGAGGAAATTCGGTGAGCGTTTTCATTTTCTTCTTTTTCTTATTTTCACCATTGGGGACAATGTTGAATTTTAAGTTTGGGGGGAGAGTGTATTCTCATTTTTCTTGTTCTCTTGCCATCTAGTTATTTATTTTCATTCTAAATCCAAAAAAAATAGTAAAAAAATTAAAGAGTGCACTCCCTTGCATCAGAGAAAAGTTTAAAAAAAAACCAAAAAAGAAAATAAAGAAAAAAAAAGTAATTATGTGTGTAAACAAGTTTGGGGGTGCAACTCTTAAAATAAAAGATAAGTTTGCTTTAGTTGTTATTTTTTTTATATTCGTAATAAAGGCTAGTGGCAAGAGTTGAATTTTGTTGGGGAGTGTTCCTTGGCAAAATAAATGTGTGCATTGATTTAGGTCCTAGAAAGATTGAGGTGCTTAGGGTGATTTGAGCACAAATTAATCTCTCTTATCCTACCTACACCCTAGCCTATCATTACAAGCTTGATAAAGTCCTATTGATCTTTGGTGTGGTGTTTTTCTACATTAGTGGAGAGGGAATCACTAAGTAACTTATGGAGGCATTATGTAAGCTTTAGGACCAATGTCTAGCTTGATTTTTGGTGATAAAAAATGTTTAGGAAAAGCTATGCATGCACTAAAGAGTGAAACACTTGATTCCTATTTTGGCAGCAACATTAATGCTTGAAGAATTTGGTTTAAAGCTTGTGTAAGATTGAAATTCAACTTCTCTTATTCAAAATAAAATTCCTGAGGGCCTTCCCCTTTTTAAAATTAGTAAAGTAAAGTTTATCCTCACTTGTTGTGTCTAGTCCTTGTTGTTTTTTTTTCTTTCCTTTTGTTGTTTATTTCGTGTCTTTTGTTATCTTTTTAGATTCATCACTCGAGGATGAGTAATGTCGTAAGTTTGGGGGTGTGATAACTCTTGAATACAGAGTTATTTCATGTGCTTTTGATCTTATAAATGTGAAAAAATCGTTGGCGATGATAGTTTATTATTAGCTTTTATAACAAACTTTTGTGTTTTTATGATCTTAGTTAAGTTTAGTTATTTTTGTAGTTTTTAATAGCTAATGGGTTGAAGACAATAGTTTCATGAATAGATATTTGTACAAAGAATGACCTAACATGTGAAACTATCTAAATTAAATTTTGATTGCTGAATTAGCAGGTTTGTAGCAGCAAAGCAGATTTTTCTGAAGCATTTTGATCAGGCTGTTTTTGGACACCTAAGCATACTTGAAATTCAGTGGGTGAGCTAGAATAGTGGCTAAGGTGGAAAGTACATAAAGCATGAGTAAAAAATTGGAAGTAAATGTCAAAGGAAAGACGAGGAGACCCACGTATATACCAAAAAGGAGGGGAAATATTGTACTTGTATGGACAAATTGGGAAACCTAGAGGTACAAGAGAAGCATCAGCCGCATATTGAGGGAGTCTACCATTTTTTTTTCTAAAAAAACAAGCAAGTAAGAAAGAAAAACCAGAAATCACACAAGAAAAGGAGGGGGCGCACACAGGAGCTTAGGCATCATTTGGATTTGTTCTTTCTCCTATTTCTTAACTTCATTTTATATTTTCTAGTTTGATTTCTGCTCTGAATATTTATGGGCTGTATTGAATTTGGGTTAATGCTCTTTAACTCAGCCATGAACTAATTTTTGTGTGGCTTGAATTGTTGATGAACCCTATGTTATAGTGTAGTAATTACATGCACCTTATTTTAGTGAAATCTCTCTTGTTCATTCAAGTGTGCTTATTGTAATTTCTTGTTGTTGTTTGGCCAGCAATGGAAAGATTGTTTAATTATGTTTGATGCTGGAAGGATTAAATATAATGGAGAGAACTTGGATGACACAATTCATAATCTAGGTTAGATTATGTTAGTAAGTAACATAGGGATGTGTTATTTTCCTTGTGTAACTTTTGAGAATTGAACCTTGAATTTGCATTCTTAAATTTGATTTGGCATATGAATATGTTTAATTTGGTAAAATAATTTATATCATAAAATTTGGGAAAGTTTTATGAATGTTTAGTGAATTCTTGTTAACTTGGGAGTTTTGCTGAAATATTGCTATCGCAATCTGTTCAGGATAACTAACATAGGGGGAATTAGTAATTCAAGTCCATTTTACAATCTACATATTTCTTTCAATTTTTTTTGTTTAGTTCAGTTTTAACTTCAGTATTTCCATCTCTTAAATATTTAGTTTAGTTTATAAACAACCTATTTGATTGTTAATACTTTTAAGTTGTTTAGTAATTGTTTTGCCTATTTTTCTATTTTGCAATCCCTATGGAAATGATCTACTTATCACTGTATTACTTGTGTGATTACGTGCACTTGCGTATTTAAATCAATTAAAATTTATCACAATAGTAGGAACTTGCCCTTTGACCAGGGGGTCCTCTTTTTCTTGCTAATGACATCTCACAAATCTTTTCGTGCAGAATGTCCTTCTAGCCGGTTGAACGCTATCATCTTAGATCTGTGGACAGTTTGTGAACTCTTAGATCATTCCTTATTAGAAGGCTTGTTGTGTGGTACTTGTTCTTTCCCGTTGCGTTGCTAGTTAGGATGTCAAGGCGACTTCTCAAGACGAGCTGGGCGGTCTTCTCCTTCCCTTTGGTTATTGCCTTCTTGATCATTTGACTAGTCAGTCTGGTGACTGCCAACCTCATCTTGACCATGTCTGTCTTTGTATCGGGAAGCATTTTTATCTCAAGGAGCCTTAGTGTGATTGTTTCCAGTAGGGGCTTGCGTACTTCTCGATCGGTGACTACCTGAAGGGGTTCTAGAATTTTCTCTCTATGTGGACGCGGTTCTAAAGTTGAGGTCATCATCCATCCAATTAGACTGATTACTTCAACTTTGATTAGCTCCTCGAGACTTTGGGCTGCCCAAACGGCTCTTGACCATCATAGTCATTTCTAGCTGTTTGGGCAGCCATTTGTGCCGTGGCTTGGGCATTGTCCTGGGCCAATTGGGTGGCCTCTTCTAAAGCAAGTGCGGCATCGTGATGTTGCCGGTCGACCTCTTCTTGCCTTAGTTTGATCTCTTCATTCCTTGCATCCATGTCTCATTTTTTTTTGCTCGAACTTGAGCTTCTGCCTGGCTATTTCTTCAACAAACAATTCTCGTTAGGCATTGGATTGCATCAGGTCCTCCTGGAAAACTCCCATGGCCTCCAAGAGTTGTTCTATATCTGGTGTTATTTCCTCAAGAGTGACTCTAGGCTCATTCTCAGGATTTTCAGGAGCAACAAGAATTTTTGGTTTGAAAATTTCTTTTGTAGCCAGTGCACTGAGCTTTCTGGGTGCCATAACGAGTAGAATGGGAATTCTAGTGTGCTTTTCTTATTCAGGCTCTCAATTAAAGCACCAAAAATGTTGACCACAATTTTGGCCAACAGCGAGTAGACACAAAAACGACAGAAAATAAAAAAATCACCAAATAGAAATATAAACAACACAAGAATTTTATAGTGGTTCAAACCCAAAGAATTGACAGTAGCCTAATTCACTTAGTATTTTTATATATGATAACCTACACTTTGAGATCAGATGAACCTTGGCCAATTGAGTTTCTCTAGTGCAAGTCAGAGAATATTTCGATAGAGTTTCTCTAGAGAGTCAAGTTTCAAATAAAAAAGTATACAAATGAAGCCACGAGCCTTGTATTTATAGTCTCATGGATCGTACAAAATGGCCCTAAGTCTTGATTCAGTCATCAGCCGCTCCAACTACATTTAATTAATAAAATAATTCAAAACATTAATCAAATTAAAAGTACAACAACATAGGTTGTAATGTCCCAAATTTGATAATAAGGCTTAGTGCTTTGATTAGTGTGCCAAGAGGGCAATAATTGATTTAATTATGTTATTACGTGATTAATTGTGATATATGTGTATCAGTACGTAATTCCTTGAATTAAATTATTATATGACTATATATGCATGTTTAGGTGAGCTAAATATGCATATGGGCCCGTAAGGCATATTTGTAATTTTTGACCCGTTGAGGGTATATATATATATGTGTGTGTGTGTTATGTTGTGATAAGTCTGAGACCACATCATTGTGGAGATATATTTGAGATGTGTGGTCCGAGGCATTGCTAGGGAGCGGATTTGCGGAATAGTCACAACGGGGTCAGATACCTAGCTCGGGGTGAGCCTAGGGGTATCTTGGGAATGTAGTACATATTCGGGGTTACCGAGTAATGAGTAGCTATTTAGAGATTATTTGGGTATGCCAGGATTAATTGGAATTTATAGGAATATTCGAGGAATTAGCAGGAATGTGGCAATTGATAGATTTACCCTTGGCGGTATTAAAGGGCTAAGAGTTAAGTTAGGGGAAATTTGGCCATTTTCAAAGGATAGACTTGGATTTGTACCTTAGGACTTTAGAATTAATCAGAAGAAACACACTCTCTCAGCCCTTCCTCTCTCTCTCTCTCTCTCTCTCACTAAGGCTTGGAAATTTTGCTAAAATTCTTGTGGAATTGGCTCAGGAATTGAGGAATCGAGGATGGGAACTTGAGGAAATCAAGCTAGGAGGAAGTCCAAGGCAAATGAGGGTCGATATCATCACAGAGGTAAGGTGTAAGTCTTGATTTCTTGGTGAATTTTTGCTGTAGTTAAAGGTTTTCTTGAGATATAACCTTAGATTTGATTTTGGATTTTGGTAAGGCTTTGGGGTAGTTATGCTGATCATGTTGTATTGATATGGATTCTGGACACAATTTTTGGGTTAAATTTTGATTTGGGTGGATTTTAGTGCTTTGGGCTTGAGAATAAATGGAGGAAATTATGGGTTCTGAAGCTCGAGTCATGGCCCTATTCTTTAGGCGCCATGACTTGCATGAACCAAGAAGGCTTAGGAAGTCTCTGAAACTGTCTAGGCATCTCGACTCGGGTTGAGGCGCACCGCGGCTCACGTCCCCCAGAAGAGAGCCTTAGGGCTCTCTGACTTGTAGTGCGCCCTGGCCCTAGGGGGCTGGACCGCGACTCCAATTAGGGGAAATGGACAAAACAGGGTTTTAAGCTCGGGAACTCACACTTAAGGGCTCGGGAAGGATTCTACTACCTGGTTTAGTAGGATTCAAGGTCCCGAAGGCTAGAATATTATTCTGATTTTTTTAATTGGTTTAGGGTTTGATGGATATTTATTATTATTGCATTGTGACTAGGTTTTACTGCTAAGGCTAGGGTTTAGGGGATCGTGCTCGAGATCACACTATACTCTCAATTCGAGACACAGGTAAGAAAACTATTTGTGCCTGTAGAGCAAGGCATGACCCGATTTTCTATGTTTAGTATTATGTATGAATATTTATTGTTGTTATGCCATGTTTGAGTTATTATGATTGATCGATGAAGGTCAGGAATGACACAGGCATGCTGAATGCAGGCCACCATGGCATGGCCATCTAGGGTGTTGTACTCACTCATTCGGTGAAGACCATGAATCCGGTGCCTGGTAAAGCACTGTGGTTGGCATAGACTGATATGTGAATAGTTTGTGTTATCTGTTTAAAGTTATGCATTTACTAGAATTAATTTTTATATGCTATGTGTGTGGAATTTTCTTGATGGGCCTTGGCTCACAGGTACTTTATGGTGCAGGTAAGGGCAAGGGAAAGGACGACTAAGCATGAGTTGGAGGGCCTGGCCACCACGACGTGGGTAGTTTTGAGGAACACTATGTAAACATTTGATTTTGTTGCTTAGGTCGACTATACCCTAACTTTTGAGTTGTAAATGTTGTACCCTAAAAATTAGCATGAGTTTAATCACTCAGCTAGGGGTACAGTTGTCAGATGAATAAATGGAAAAAGCACACGAGTAGAACATCTAGCTAATGATGATGTGAGCAGCTTGAGTTAGGGCTTGGCAACACTACATTTAAGTAATTAGCAGGTCGCCTCTTAGGATGACAGTACAGTTCGAGACATTTAGTGGTCGGATCCTCTTTAGGGCGCCTTGAATATGTTCAACTTGTAGAAACCTGGGCATGATGCGGACTGAAGGATCCCGAGAGACTCGGAGGCACTCAATACGTTAATTAATTCATAGGCAGTATTTGTAACGTCCTGGGTAACCAAGACCGTTACACTGTGTGTTTAAAATAGTGCTTGACTTGCTAAGCAAGCCATTTGAACCCAAATGTGTAATTAATGACTAAGTCAAGGTCGATTATTAAAATATTTGGTCAACAAAATGGTTATTTTACATTAAAATATTAAGTTTATACACGGGATCCCAAAATCAGTTTACAGACTCATAAAAGACAAATAGAATACAATTTGGCCGTCCTAAGCGGCAAAACAAGGTTTAACCCAAGTTCCTCCCAAGCTGTCCCGATCGTGGCGATCGAGCAGCAACATATGTACACATCGCCCTTGAAGCTCTCCAACTCATGGCTGGTCCCGCTATCTCTTTCCTTACCTGCACCATGTAGCACCCATGAGCTAAGGCTCAGAGATAAAACTTAAAACAACATGCACAACTAAGCAATAGAATAAAAACAGTAAATATTAATCATCAAACTCAATTAACAACAAGATATAAATAACCAACCAGTAGTAATGTTTAATTTAGTCAAGTATGTAAATCAACCTCATCAGTCAATAAAAATGATTAAGTGTGAACCACACTTCTATTTATGGTATAATACCCAAGCCCGATGCCCTTAGGCTGAGTCCCCTAGTCTCTTAGCCGACCCCGACACCCTTAGGCCGGTTTGTAAACATATATATATATATTCACAATACACAAAGCATAACACATAATCAATGGCAACATATAGAAGCATGCCCATCTATATATTCCAAATACAGACATAATCATGTTCATAACATATTCATATAAGGGTTTTAAGCCCGAGTCACAACTCGGGTGCAGTTTTCTTACCTCAGGTCCCGAGCAACAAGCGTATGACAGCCCCAAGCACGATCCCTAGTTCAGAGTCCTTGTTGTATAACCTAGTCACAATGCGGTAATGGATAACCATTAAGATCCTAAACCAATTAAAATATATGGAATAACATACGAGACTCTGAGACCTAGATTTCTACTAATCCGAGTAGTAGAAATCGTCCCGAGTGTTTAGGTTTAGATCCCCGAGCCACCTCGAGCCTTAAGACTAATTATTTTTAGGGCTGCCTAGGCAGGCTGCGAACTAGCCCTAAGGGTCGTGGTGCGCCCTAAGTCAGAGGTGCCTGCCTCATGTCCAAGTGGGAGGCAGTTCGCGACGTGCCTGCAGAACAGCAATCCCCTAAGGCCTTCTGGGGCATGCGGGCCACGACGCCCATGAACTTGGTCGCTACGCGCCCCCATGAACATAGAATTCCCTGGGTTTCTCCAGTTCTTCCCCAGCTCAATTTAACCAAAAATCACTTAAAACCTTCAATCAAACCCAGAACCGAGTCTAGGACCCTTAACCACATAGTTTAGGCCTAATAATTCACCCCAAAACCTACTAAAATTAACACCCCAAATCAGACTCAATCAACATCCAAAAACCAATATGAACTTAACCTAACAGTCTGAATTCCCAGCAGACACAAGATAGAATATTTACCTCAATTGATAGCCTCAAACCACAACAATTACTTGACTAATCCAAGCTTAATTTTCTATAATTCCTTGCTAAATCCCCTGCCGTTTCCTTCAGAAATTCCCTCAGCTTCAAAACATTCCCAAAGGGAGAGAGAGTAAGAGAACATGTAAGAGGGAGGGAGAGAGAGTTTGAGAAGTTTCCACCCAATTCTGATTATTCCAGCCTAAGTCTAACTCTTGCCATCTATATCCCTTTATTTAAAATGAAAAAAATGCCCCTTATACTAACCCAGCCTCCCATTTTCCCTTAGGGGAAAAATGGTCACTAACTCCGATTCTCACTAATTCCTCGAGTCATCCTACCAATTCCTAATTAATCCTGAAATTTCAAACTAATTATCAAATACTTACCCATTACTCAATAAATCCCAAATATACATTAAACTTCCCAAAATACCTCTAGGGACACCCCAAGCTGGGTATTAAATCCCGTTGTGACTATTTCGCTAATCAACTTACTAGGATTTCCTCGAGCAGTATATTGCAAATATATCCACATAATAATGTGGTCTCAATTATTTACACACATATAATCACATTTATGCTTGTAATGGGCCAATATTACAGATATTACCTTACTATCAAGAATGGGCCACATGCATATTTAATACACATAAACATGCATTTAAATCCATATTATCATATATATCATGTGTGGATATCAGAATTTTAGTTGCAAAAGGCCCTACCTCGTGTCCCTCAGAATAAAGGCTCAGAATGTGAATAGCCAAGACTGGCCTTGCACCCTGCGCCAAAGGCCTCGCAAGGCAAGCGCCTCTCTTATAGAGCCTCACTTTGTGCCCAAGCTTAGGTAGGATCTCCCCTCAAAACTAAGAACGCGTCTAGGACTGAGGATCCCAAGGAGGCGGATATGTCTTGCTAATAATGGACCACCTCGCGTCGAGGCCTTGTGAGGCACAGCCTCGCACTCGCATACCTTCGTCTCATGCAAGCGTCATGCGGGGGCACGACAACAAGTATCTGTCTCGCTCCACAAGCGTGCGTCTCGTGCGAGGGCCTCACAAGGCATGGCCTCGCACCATGACGCCTCACGCGCAGAGCCTCTCACACCACGGCTCCACCTCACGCACAGGGGCCTCACACCACAATGTCTCACGCACAGGAACCTCTTGCACCACGGCTTTTCCTTGCACGCAGGGGCCTCACACCACGGGGTCTCACGCGCAGCGACCTCGCACCACGGTGTCTCGCACGCAGGAGCCTCTCGCACCATGGCTCTGCCTCGTGCGTAGGGGCCTCGCACCACGGTGTCTCGTGCGCAGGTGACCCGCGCACCACAGCTCCTCCTCACACGTAGGGTCCTCGCACCACAACCTCTTGTGCGCAGGAGCCCTGGGCACCACTGCTCTGCCTCGCGCGCAGGGGTCTCGCACCACAACGTCTCACCTGCAGGAACCTTTCGCACCACGGCTCTGCCTCACGCACAAGAGACTTGTACCATGGTGTGTCATGTGCAGGAGCCCCTCACACCATGGCGTCTCATGCACAGGAGCCTCGCGCACGGCTCTGTCTCGCGCGCAGGAGCTTTGCGCCACTGGGTATTTATCTTGCCTTCCATTCTCTTGGGGGTATTAGCTTTCATGAGAACCCAAAAAGACTTCAATGTATAAGGGGTAATAGAAAAGGAAGCACTGAGAAGATGGCAACCTGCGCATGACCAGAAGAGCGCGTACATGTGAGGGATGTGCAAAAAAGTGGTTAACCTCGACTACTCCAGGTACAAAATGCGTATGGAGGTACGGCCTTGAAAACCACAGATGACAGACCATATCCCCACGCCAGACAAGTAGTGGTTATATGCGTGAGGTACTTGACATGGTCTTTCCTAGCTGGCTTCTGACAATGGTACTAAAACTATAGTGGAGGTACAACCAGTTACTAGAGTTGAAGTACACCCGTAGACCTTTGGCGCGTGCTGGAGCTGACCACCACGATCTTGACACCACTACCATCTGTAGGCTGCATATGCAGGGTTGTGTCCCTAGGGACCACCATGTATAGTGAGCCAATAGTGCTCTACTATAAATATGACCTCCCTACACCTGAGATGGGGGAGATTTTGGGTGAATTTTTGTAACCAGTTATTGCTAATGAAAATAGATACTCAACATTCTCTCTATTTTTCACTTTAGAGTTCTAGCATTTACATTTTGTGATCTTGCAATCATAAGGAAGTTTGTTTGAAGTTTAGTCAGTTTAAGTTCACTTCCTTTACAATTCAAAAAGTTCTTGATCTAACTTAGTTGACAAGTTCTTACTGAAGCTCTCTAAATAATCAACTCAGTTATCAATATGAGTATAAGTTCCAAATAAAAAACTCAATATAAAAGGAAAGACTTGGAGTACTTACTTGGGGATGAGCGGAAATGGTCATGGACAGAAATGGGACCTTTCACAAAGAAAAAGTCTTGCTTCCAGGAACTCGAGTTAGACACAGAATCCTCTATCAAGGAGACCTGAGAGTTGGCTTTCTGTAGGAAGTAGAAGCCTTTGGATTTAGGGGTGGGCATGAGATTGTACATAAAATGTACCTCTTGGGTCATGGGAGCATGACCGTTAAGCTTCACAAATGTCATATATAGGTAGCTTAAAGTCAACCAGCTGTTAGGTGCTAGCTAAAGCGGAGCAAGGTCGAAGTGGTTGAGGACCATGACAAAGAACGGTTGTAAGGGAATGGTCCCACCTGCCTTCAAGATGTGCTCGCTCATGGACATGTAGCCCCGGGGGGGATTATCAGCCCGACACGTGTTGGAGGGTATGTACATCTTGTTCTCTTTGCTAATATGGTACTTCTCGGATAACTCTAATAGCTGGTTTTTTGACACGTTGGAAATGATGGTGGATGCCAACAAAGGACTAGAGTCCGGCTTCTCGAGAGCCACTTGTCGTTTCATTATCTTTGACATGTTTGCAAAACCAAAGGAAAAGATGAGGTCAAAACAGGACACTTTACCCTCCATTGTTTTCTTCTTGTGTGAGTTTTCCATCGAGGCATTAAGGGTGGAAGCATTGAACACAGGTGGATTAAAGACAAGGGTTGAGGGGAAGCAGAGGTGACATCGGGGCTGCTATAGGGAGAGCATGGGGCAGGAGGTTCAGGAGGGAGGTTTCCCTCCATGAACTCCAACTCCATTTGTCGATCAAAAAGATCCACTCTAAGGCTTGTAATGTGGTCATTGAAGTCAAAGAAGAAAGGGACTCCGTCACCCCTCAAAATCGAATCTATCTCGCTCTCCACCACCCATATTTTATGCCTAAGCTTGGCCATGTGCTCAAGGTGACATATACGGGCCCTCCTCAAGGTGTCATAGTCTCGGTAAGGGTTGTTTGCTGGGGACCCCGAGTCTGAAGATAAGTCTAGAAACTCGACCCCCGGAGGAATGTTAGACGACCCCCACATGCTATAAAACCACATCTTGTTGGTAATAGGGTTGCAAGTGTAGGTGGAAAGGGTGCTACAAAACAGAAAAAAATAAGCTCAAAACCTCTAGACACAAGTGCTCGAAACGATCAACTACGGGGTACAGGGGAGGGTATATGTGAAAGCAGGTGCATATATATGGATTAGCTCACGAGGAGCTTTGGCCAAGACAACCCATCCCAAGTAATGCTAATTTAAACCAATTGGACATAAGAAAGGAAGAAAGTATACCTTGAGCGGTTAAAATCATGCACCATCATAGTTGAAGAAATATGAGGGGTCGAAAGTACACTTCTGCAAAAAGAAAGGAGAAAGGTGTTTTAGTCTCCTAGCACCTATATAGACATTTACATAAAAAAAAAAGGAGGAAAGAAACCCAAAATGCCCTTGTGAGGGATGGAACCACTTACCTTTTGGAGGATGTGAAGACACAAGTACATCCAAGGTAAGAAAAGAAAGATAGTAATTATGTTTAAGATGAAGATCTATTTATAAGAAGCTCAAACTCATCCTAGCCGTTGAATCCAATGCTTGATCTATGGTAAAAAATTGAGCCAAACACCTACATTGGGATCCACAAAGCCAAATGATAGGCTCACATTCAATCTCAAGGGATCATGAGGATCACCATCTCCAAAATGTGTTTTTATATGCAACCAAATCAAAGAAACACACTAACGCCACCTATGCTTTGAAGACACCATACCGAAAAGTCTACCGGTGTGCCTAAAGGCCCTCCCATAGACTGAGGGCCAAGTGTGGCTATCATAATTTTAATTTCACAAGGCCCCGACTCGTGACCCTCAGAATAAAGGCTTGGAATGCAAATAGCCAAGACTGGCCTTACACCCTGCACCAAAGGCCTCGCAAGGCATGCACCTCTCTTATAGATCCTCGCTTTGTGCATATGCTTAGGTAGGATCACCCCTCAAAACTAACGACGCATCTAGCACTGAGGGTCCCAAGGAAGCGGATATGTCTTGCTAATAATGGACCACCTCGTGCCGAGGCCTCCTGAGGCATAGACTCATGCTCGCATACCTTCGTCTCATGCAAGCATCTCGTGGTGGCACAACCTAGCGCCACAAGCATCTATCTCGCTCCACAAGCGTGCGTCTTGTGTGAGGGCCTCGCCAGTCATGGCCTCGCACCTTGCGCGTAGGAGCCTCTCGTACCACTGGTCCACCTCATGCACAGGGGACTCGCACCACATCATCTCATGCGCAGAAGCCTCTCACACCACGTCTCCGCCTCGCGCGCAGGGGCCATGCACCACAGTGTCTCGCGCGAAGGAGCCTCTTGCACCACAACTCCACCTCGTGCGCAGGGGCCTCGTACCACGACATCTCGCGTGTTGGAGCCTCTCGCACCACAGCTCTGCCTCTTGCGCAAGATCCTCACACCACGGTGTCTCGCACACAGAAGCCCCTCGCACCATGGCATCTCGCGCATAGGAGCCCCACACACCACAACTTCGCCTCGCGCGCAGAGGTCTTGCACCACAGTGTCTTGTGCGCAGGAGCCCTGTGCACCACGGCTCCGCCTCGGACGCAAGGGCCTCGCACCACATTGTCTTGTGCACAGGAGCCTCTCACACCACGGCTCCGCCTTGTTCACAGGGGCCTCGCCCCAAGGCTTCTCACGCGCAGGATCCTCTCGCTTCTCGGCATCTCGCGCAGGAGCCTCTCGCATCACAGTGTCTCGCGCTCAGGAGCCTCGCACCATGGGCCTCGGGATCATCTTGCCTTCCATTCTGTTGGGGGTATTAGCTTTCATGAAGACCCAAAAAGACTTCAACGTATAAGGGGTAAGAGAATAGGAAGCACTGAGAGGATGGAAACCCGTGCATGACCAGAAGAGCGCGTACATGCGAGGATGCGCGGACAAGTGGTTAACCTCGTCTACTCCAGGTATGAAATGCGTATGGAGGTACAACCTTGAAAACCACAAATGACAGACCCTATCCCCACGCGAGACAAGTAGTGGTCGTATGCGCAAGGTACCTGGCATGGTCCTTCCCAGCTGGCTTCTGACAATGGTACTAAAACTAGTGAAGGTACAACCAGGTACTAGAGTTGAGGAACACCCGCAGACCCTTGGCGTGTGCTAGAGCCGACCACCATGATCCTGGCACCACTACCATTTGTAGGCTGCATATGCAGGGTTGTGTCCCCAAGGACCACCATGTACAGTGAGCCAATAGTTCTCTAATATAAATATGACCTACCTACACCTGAGATGGGGGAGATTTTGGGAGAATTTTTGTAACCAGTTATTGCTAATGAAAACAGATACTCAACATTCTCTCTATTTTTCACTTTAGAGTTCTAGCATTTACATTATGTGTTCTTGCAATCATAAGAAAGTTTGTTTGAAGTTTAGTCAGTTTAAGTTCACTTCTTTTACAAATTAAAAAGTTCTTGATCTAACTTAGTTGACGAGTTCTTACCGTCAACATCATGTATGCCACATAGTCACACATTTAATCAATTAATTCAACATATATATCCCATTATGCCCTCCAGGCACAGTAATCCAGGCACTTAGCCTTAACAATAAATTTGGGTCATTACAACTATCCCCTCCTTGTTGAAATTTCTTCCTCAAAATTTATTCAGTCATCTTGGAATACCAACCATGCGAATCTGACTATAGCCACAAAATGTAATCCTTTACCTTTTTATCGTTTAGTAACACTCTCACTAGAGTGTCAGTCTTATTCCATAAGACTTTATCTCGTTTACCATAAATCCCATTAACTTTTTTCATGCTAGGTAATTTCCACTGAAATCCTAGGGTCACCTCACCTTATCAATGGTAAAAATTTAATCTCTTTTCCTTGACATTGGCACTAGTAACATTTTATGAGTCACCACCCATACTAAGGTAAGGTTAATCTATAGCCCCCTGGTCTAGTCCTTTGCAAGACCTCGAAAGTTTATTAAATCAGGAGTCAAAACTCCTCTTTCCTTCCAAAAATATCTTATCCCTTTCTAGTCCACAATACTCGGAGAGATACAAAATCTCCCATCCTGGAACTCCGTGTCCCCTTACTCAAAATTTGCAAACCCTCATGTCGGCAGACACTTCTGCCCTAACGATCCTAATAACTTCATTGGTTTTTTTGAACTAATTCTGAACTACAATATTCTCTGTCTCTCATTTCGTTACTTGAAACAAGTACTTCTCATCCCCTATCTTATTGTATCTTATCCAAAGTCACCCTAGTCGTTGACCAACTTCCTTCACTGTGACTATTCAATCAAGGGACCATATTTATCTCAATGCCCCAACCACTTACACACTAAATGTACAATTCTTAAAGTATGAGTCATTCCTTTAGATTGTCAGTCTATCTGAAGGTAACTAATACTTCTTAGTCCCAATCTTATACTCTTTGTCCTCTACAACTTTTTTTTTCAAAACTTGGGAAAATAAAGGGTCTCAGTCTGACACCATCAACTTTGGTGTCCCGCGGAGACATATGGTCTCCCTTCAAACATACGCATTATTGTAACACCCGTTCACACAAACCAAGGTGTGTTAACTCAACCTATTGAGTCATAACTTTTCATATCCATTCATCTTACTTGCAGTCTAATGTAGTCCACCCTTACGGTCCATCACTATACTCTTTTACCTTCCAATAAACAAATTTTAGATCTTAATATCCATTCAAATTCTTGGATACAATATTCATAAGGAGGTAATACAATACTCATTTAGAATCTTCACTTCCACACCAGGTTCCACCGAATCCTTCATCCGATCTTCATATCTTAATCTGTTCATACTAAAATGATAGGATTCTCAATCATTCCCACAAAATCTCCTCCCTAAACTTCATCGTTCATAAAGTTACATCTGCTAGCTATCAACTGCATGTACTATATCAATCTTGGTTGTTACCTCATCTGACTTTACTATAATCCGTGGTGTCTTATCAAACTGGTACAGACCTTTCCAATTTAAGGTGTCAGCTTCCATGTTAACCTTTCTCTATACAATCAAGGGTTTCCAATGTGAATCACCCATTAATTCCCACTAGGGCCTTAGCATCATGATTAATCTTCCATGGGTGATCAAACACTTTAATTCCTTATGCTAGTGCACGCACTACCATTCCATAGGTACCATCACCACACCCTAACCATGGCTATCTGGCATTACCATCAACCTAACACCCCACGTATAACCTTTGTGTTCTTGTCCCTTCTTCTACTGTGAAGCACGATCAATCATTCCTTTCAATCTGTACACGGGCACACCTTAGTTCTCGTCGTACCACCCTATAGTTTCATGTCTTAAGCAAAGATTGTAGCCATCATGTTTCCTCCCGTATCCGTCCCTTGCAGATGGATTCTAATATCATAGGGTGTTAACCAATCCTCATTCTATCTTTTGAAAATCTGGTATGAAATTATCCATTCAAAAAAACTTTAGGTTCTTGTGTTATCTCAGTCTTGGGTGTTTTTGTCTTCAAAGATGCTTCAAGTAGTAGTTGGCGTGTCTTACCAGTCTCACTATACTTCTCACCTCTCAGGCGTTCTTAGATAATTTTCTTTGTGGCTTCTGACCTAGTTCCTTCATACATGATCCCATCACTTCCTATAATCCCACTTAATCAGTCTTAGTATTATCAACGGAGTGGTCATTTGCGTTCTACTTCTAGCTGGGAGTAGACCCAACACATTCCTAATCAATCTGGATATGGCTTGTCCATGTGATTCCTATACTCTCTGCTTGTCAAACTTACCTGTGTCCTTGAAGCATTGGTTAGCTAAGATCCTTCACTGAAAACCTATCACATCTTACCCAATGCAAGACGTAATTCCTATAATGTCCCTTTCCTTATCCTCAGCTGGTAATAACCTGATCGATTGTCAATTCCTGAGAACATTGTCCTATCTTCCAACCGGGCAACTAAACCCTTCATTCTTAACAAATGGTGTTGACATGTCCCATGATGAGATGCTCTGTCCAATCAACCCCCAAATAAAATACCCCTTCAACTAAACCATTAATTCTTCCTGTTGAGCTAACACCATTCTTCATGATGTCCCTGATACCGATTCTATCTGCACCTTAATCCTGTTGCGTACTCAATGATTCCTTGTACACACATCTGAAACCTTACTGGCCAATCCAGTTTTCATTCAGTTTAACTGATATATTCCATGTGGTACCTACCGTAATATCTAGGCATCTCGTAGACACAATCGAGTCCTTCCCTTTCAAATCCTGACGTTATCACCATCTCTTGCAATCCATAGTTGTCCCTTATTTAGCAGATTACTCCCTACTCAGGGTCATATCAAAACTCTCATATGACGAGCTCGATCACTTTTACTGTAAACCTTTTACCAATAGTACTCTAACCTTTCTATTGGAAGTTACCAACTCTTTCCCAGGAAGCACTAATATCTCAAACCCTATCGTATAGCAAACTCAAAGCATGTGCCTCATATCCGTGTCTCTTCCAGGAGATACGTAATACATAACAAGGAACAAGAACTAACAAGTCAATCGGTCGCTCTGAGGGACTAGCCTTGGGCTCTGACTGCACCAAGGTAGACCCTCAAACTAGGATCAAGTAATCAATACTCCTAGGTTCTTCCAACTTCGATTTCGGGCAATCCTTCCTAACACGCCCAACCGTTCCACATAGAGAACATGCTATCACTCAGCGTCCTCCCAGATGGCGTCTCTCACACGTGGCGCATACTAAATAACTTCACCAGGCTTCAATGTTGCCCCAGCGAATATCTTGTGAACTATAACCCTTCTTGCCATGACCAAGAGTAGTAGAACTATCAGGGGTCCTTATTTTCTATCCATTGGGCATCTGCCCCTCTATCTGATCCCACAAATAGGGATACCGCTGTCTAAATTTTCTACCCTACAACACTCTCAAACCATATCTCATCTCTTGCGCCTTCTATAATGAGGCCCTCCCTACTGCCAGAGCATAAATAAAAAGCCTCCTGCATTAGAGTGACCCTAATGCTCTGGGCCATTCTAGAGTTCAGTTCT
Source organism: Humulus lupulus (assembly GCF_963169125.1). Classification (NCBI taxonomy): domain Eukaryota; kingdom Viridiplantae; phylum Streptophyta; class Magnoliopsida; order Rosales; family Cannabaceae; genus Humulus; species Humulus lupulus. The sequence continues at coordinate 130,537,129 of NC_084796.1, forward strand.
CAAATGAATTTTTCTTTTTGGGCCACATCCATTGGTACCCAATCAAAAGCGGATTGGCCAACCCATCATCTTCATTGAAATACTCTGTTACTATCCTGCAATCCTGAACCAAGTCAGTAAACCCATTGGTCTTTGAAATTCCAACTGCATTATAGTAGTCTCTTTCGTTGAACCACTGCTTGAATTCCTCCCAACCCAACATACAACATTCCAGGTCTGGGGTACTACTTCCCACCACATTCGAGCATCTTTCTCCTGCATACGTGTGGCACAATCGCTCTATCATGGCCTACCATTCCCACATTATCAAAGACAGAACTAACCATGCCCATTTACTGATCAGTTCTGAACAAACCCAAACCTCCCTCGGAAACTGGAGGATAGTGCCTCTAAGGTCTTTCATATGATAACTCTTATATGCTTTTCCATTCTCAGGTTGTACCCACACTTGTGCCATTACTGTCAAGATATACAAAGCAACATTCCCAAACGAAAACCACTGTCTCAACCATCTAATCTCCTCACTTTGATCTAGCAGTCTTACTCGCATACCAGCATACACCTGCTGCAAATTCTAGGGCCAGATGGAGGGTTCTGACCCTAACTATCATCTGCAACCTCCTATACTAACGATACCAGGTCCAATTAACTATCTTGAGTACATACATTCTGAATCAGTCCGCAGTTAATGACTTAACCCCTCAGCCCTGATATTCATATCCAGAATAATCCCATGGGCAGGTCCAAACAATCACAATAATAACACACACAATATACATATTAAAAATCAAATCTACTATGTTCATGCATCGCTTATCAAATCCCATTACTACCAAATTCACTCATACAAATCATGCTCTCTATACTAGCATGCAGATAAGGCACATAGGTTCAATTTAAAAAACTAATTAGGTAATCAAGTCATTAGGTACCTAGCCGTGAGTAGAACTTATTTTAGCGATGAGATTACACAACCAACCAGTTTTCAGAAACCCTTAAACCTAGATGTTATCCCCAAAATTTGAAAACAATGACGTGGCAATAGAAGTGACAAATGGCAAGGAATGGTTGGGTAATCTGGCTTAGGAGTGACCCGATAGACCAGTGAAGATTTTTGACTGACCAGTCAAGTGTCATGACCGACCAGTCATGACCTTGGCCGACCAGTCACATGCTTGTCTGCCCAGTCATGACCTTGGCTGACTAGTCACATGCTTGTCTGCCCAGTCGATGCCCTTGGCCGACCAGTCATGACCTTGGTCGACTAGTCACATGCTTTTTTGTCAAGTCGATGCCCTTGGCCGACCAGTCATGTGCATGTCCGCCTAATCAGGTGCATGTCCGCCCAGTTAGGTGCATGTCCGCCCAGTAAGGTGCTTGTCTGACCAGTGAAGGTTTGGCCGACCAGTGAGGAATTTTGTTCCTTCAGTTTTCCTCCTGAGTGTGATGTGGATCGACTAGATAGAGCAGGGCTACGCAAAAGATCCCAGAAACGGCTTCAACAAGAATCGGTCTTACCTGGGCGGGAATCTCTCAGATTATCCCATTAATATAGTGTTTTGTTGTATTTTGAATATTATTATTAATTGAATATAGGAAGAATAAAAAAAATATCCTAATTATGGGGGACATCATCTGTACAATCCTGAGCCTATAAATACAAGGCTCATGGCATCATAAAAGGGGTTCGGATTTCAGTTTTCTAGAGAGCGAGTAATTGTATCTTGAGAGAACTCGTGTATTCTTTTAATCTGCACTGAAGAAACTCAGTTGACTCAGGTTCATCTGATCTTGAGTGTAGATCTATAATCATAACTCTAAGTGGATTAGGCTATTACCAACACATTAGGGCTGAACCACTATAAAAATTATCTGTGTCGTATATTTCTCTTGAAGGTTTTTGTCGTTTTGACGTCTACACGTCGTTGGCCAAAAATGCGGTCAACATTTTGGTGCTTTCATTGAGAGCCTAAAGAGAAAGACAGACAATCACTGTAGCATTATGGTGCCTAAGAACACCAATGTGGCCTCCAAGAAGCCAGGCTCCTCTAGAGAGCCTGCTAGATCAGAAGGTCCTGGTCCTCAAGACCATGAGACTGAGCCTAGAGTCATGCTCGAGGATGTGACTCCAGAGGTTGAACAACTCCAGGAAGCCATGGGGGCTTTCCAGGAGGAAATGGCACAATTCAATGTCAGACAGGAGGCATTCGCTGAAGAAATGGCTAGGCAGAAGGCTGCATTTGAGCAGCAAAGACGGGAGATGGACGCTAGGAGTGAGGAGATCTGGCGACAGCAGGAAGAGGCCGATAGGCGACATCGCGAGGCTGCACTCGCTCTAGAGGCAGCTACGCAGCTGGCCCAGGCCAATGCCCAAGCTGTAGCACGAGGAGTAGCCATCCCAGGAGCAAGGACCACAGAAGCTGGTCACAAAAACACTGATAGACCCAATTCTCGAGGACCAAATAGAAGTCGTAGTAACCTACCTGGTTGGGAAAAAGATGGGGTCCAGTCGGGCATTGCCTCAACCCAAAGGGGGAACTCCAGAACCCCCTCAAGGAGCCACCGATCAGAGACTTCCAGATCTGGAAGTCACAAGTTAGGCAGTAAGAAAACTCCACCTGAGTAGGAGCAAAATAGAGCTCCTCGAGGTAAAGAAACTTCACACTTCAAAGACGGGCATGGTCATGATGAAGTTGATAGTCATCACATTGACCAGTCGAAGGAGAAGAATGATAAAAACCAGCGAGGAGGAAAGGACTGCCCAGCACAGACAGGAAGGCCACCACTGCATCCCAACCAGCAGCGCAGTGGCAAGGAGCATGTCTCGCACAGAAAGCCTTCTGAAAAAACTCAGAGTATGGTGTTCGACCGGTTAGGGAGGCATACCTCTCAGAAGGATCTAAGAGACGTCATTGCTGACAGGAGAAGGACCATCCCGGTTGAAGGGCGAGATCCAAACCGACCTACCAATCAAGTAGAAATACTTAATTATGGTGTGTCAGATAGGAGCGCCCGACCAGGCGGTCCCGAGAATGAGTCCCAAGCAGTGGCCCCAGGCATCCAAGCCCAGCTTGATGCTCTGATAGTAGCAGTTCAGGGTCTGTCGAAACGACCTTCTGCAATCAATCCAGTAGACCACAGGAGTGGCAGCCCGTTCTGTGCTCGAATTAGAGCAGCCCAGCCACCAGCAAAGTACAAAGCACCGGTACTGCCAGTTTATACAGAAAAGGCAGATTCGATAAGGCATGTGGGGAAATTCAAAGACCAAATGGAGCTGCTCGGAGTGATCGGTGCAGAGTTTTCCCCACTACATTGTCCGTCACTGCCCAGGAGTGGTATTGGAAGTTTAAGCCAAACTCCATCACTTCTTGGGAAAGTTTAAGGAAGGAGTTTTGCAGGCAGTTCAGAGCTGCTCGGACCCCTCCAGTTTATGCCAATCACTTGGCGGATATTAAACAAGGGAAGGACGAATCTCTCAAGAACTACATACAAAGGTTCATGAGAGAAGCTAACCGAGCTACTACAGTTGGAGATGAGGGGAAGATAGTGGAAATTTCTTCTGGCATAATCTATCGGAGTCCTTTGTGGGACAGTATTCATTGCAACCCAATTTCAACGTTACAACAATTTCTTGACCGGGCGGACAAGTATATGAAATTGGATGATGCGATTGAGAAGGGAGAGAAGTGCTTGAACAATCCAAGCGGATCGACTGATCCTCCCAAGAATGGTGGAAATGATCAAAGTGGTGGTAAGAAATGTGGGAATAATGGGTCTGACCGCCACAATGAAAAGAAGGCTAAGTCTGGATCAAACAACAAGCCAACTAAGTATGAAGCTCGGTTCACCAATTACACCACTCTTTCGGCGAGCCGAGCGGAGATATATCTCGCAAGTCATCAGGAGGTTCCCTACCGGAAACCCCCACCCATCAAGAAGGAGATGAGTATGAGAGATTTGAACAAGTTCTGTCGTTTCCATGGAGACTATGGTCATGACACGAATGAATGCAATCATCTCAAGGACGAGATAGAGTATCTCCTCCGGTCGGGGAAATTGAAAAAATATCGAGCAGGACAGACCCAAGGAGAGGGAAGTAACAACAATCTTGGGTTTAAGCGGCAGCGATCACCACCTTTGCAACTCGAGCCTGTGGACTTCACTCTTGACACCATATGTGGAGGTCCATATCTGGCTGGGGATAGCAACAAGGCAAGAGAGAGGTATGCTCGAACACTCCGACATGAGTTGGACGCAACATCAACATCCGAGGTCATGACTGTGGAGGAGCGGCCTCCGAAGAACCCACGGTACGAAAGTGAGTCCCTCACTTTTACTGAAGATGATGCACGACATGTGAGATATCCTCATAATGACCCTCTCATCGTGACAATCCAAATAGCAAATATGAAGGTGAAAAGATGCCTGGTCGACACAAGGAGTTCTGTGAACATTATCTACAAATCATCCTTTGAAAGGATGAAACTATCTATCAATGACTTGAAGCCATGCTCTCAAGTCATCTATGGATTTACTGGAGAAGGATTGTCACCAGCTGGAACGATCAAGTTACCAGTCACAACGGGGGATGCTCCCAAGCATGAGACAGTTATGACAGAGTTTTTGATAATCGACTACCCGTCTGCCTATAATGTGGTTATTGGTCGACCACTACTCACAACCTTGCATGTAGCAGTCTCTATATGGAACCTTTCCATGAAGTTCCTGACCAGTGGCAGGCATAGGTTGCGTCCGAGGAGACCAGAGAGAGGCTAGGGAATGTTATAATGCCTCGGTAGCTAAAGCAAGGAAGGGGGCCAAAGAAAACAACATGATTGTATGTGTCGAGAGAGAGGAGGTAGACGAGATGGATGTCGACCAAAGTTTCACAATCGTAGCTGATCAGGAAGAAATGTTAGAAGAGTTTGGCCAAGAAAGCACTCTTGGTTTAAGAAAGAACAAGCTCCATCCGGTGATGAAGTCACCAAATAGGGTGTTGCCCAAAGCGAGGGATTGGACTTTGATCCTTATTTTGGGGATTATGAAAGTGAAGTGGGACCATCTGAGGAGTTAGAGGAGGTTTCAATAGATGAGAATGACCCGACCAGAGGGGTCAAAGTTGGAAAAAAGTTGAAGTTAGAAGTAAAAGCGCAGCTGGTAGAATTTTTGTAGAGGAATCAAGATGTCTTTGCCTGGTCTCACAAGGATATGGTGGGTATCTCACCAACTTTGATCAGCCACGTGCTCAACGTGGATGAAAGCTATCCAGCAGTGCAGCAGAAGAGAAGATTTCTTGACAAAGATCGAGAAAAGGCTCTCAAGGAGGAGGTAGAGCGGCTAAAGGAAAACGGGTTTATAAGGGAGGCATATTATCCTACCTGGGTTTCAAACCCAGCGTTAGTGCCCAAGTCCAATGGAAAGTGGAGGACCTGTGTGGATTTTACCGACCTGAACAAAGCATGTCCAAAGGACTATTTTCCTTTGCCAAGAACAGACCAGTTGGTGGATGCGACCTCTGGTCATGAGACATTATCCTTCATGGATGCTTATTCGGGGTATAACCAGATCAGTATGCATCCTCCCGATGAAGAGCATACCAGTTTCCGAACAGACATAGGGCTATACTGTAATAAGGTCATGCCATTCAGCTTGAAGAACGCGGGAGCCACCTACCAGAGTTTGGTGAATGGTATGTTCCGTGACTTAATCGGCAAGAACATGGAGGTGTACATAGACAATATGCTGGTAAAGTCAAAGGAAGCTGAGGGACATGTACGGGATTTGGAGGAATGCTTTGCAGTACTGAGAAAGTACAGCATGAAGCTGAACCCCCTCAAATGCTCGTTTGGAGTAAGTTCTAGAAAATTTCGTGGGTTTATTGTGAACTCCCGAGGTATAGAGGAAAATCTAGAAAAGATAAGGGTGCTCGCAGAAATGAAGTCTCCGGCCAGCATTAAGGATGTGCAAAGCTTGACTGGGCGGATTGCTACTCTAAGCAGGTTCATCTCTGAATCGACGGACAAGTGTGCCCCATTTTTTAATCTGCTTAGAGGAAGCAAGAAGTTTGAATGGACGGTAGAATGTGAGCAGGCTTTTCAAGCCATAAAGGAACACTTGGCTCAACCTCCTGTTCTTTCGAAACCAGTTGATGGGGAAGACCTCTTTATTTACCTAGCAGTCATAGAGCACGCTGTTAGTGCTGCTTTAGTACAAGAAGAAGATAAAGTGTAGCATCCGCTGTGCTACGTTAGCAAGCGATTGATAGGAGCAGAATCCTGGTATCCCATGATCGAGAAGTTGGCCTATTGCTTGGTACTTGCATCCCGCAACGTGCGATCGTACTTCCAGGCACACCCCATTAAAGTCCTTATCGACCAGCCCCTACGTCAAGTCTTGCAGAAGCCGAATTCATCTGGTCGGCTACTTAAATGGGCGGTTGAATTGGGCCAATTCGAAATCAAGTATCAACCGAGATCTGCTATTAAGGGTCAGGCTTTGGCGGATTTCATTGCTGAATGTATTGGGATTGCTGATATTCCCGACCAGCAAGAGCGTGTAACTGGGCAAAGAGAGGATCTTCCTGCTTGGCAACTTTTTGTTTATGGGTCGTCAAACGAACATCATTCGGCATAGGAATTATATTAGTCACGCTGGAGAAGCACCAAATTCATTGCGCATTAAGATTCAGATTCAACGCTTCTAATAATGAGGCAGAGTATGAAGCCCTCCTAGCAGGCTTGCACTTGGCTAGAGATGTTCGTGCCCGGTCGGTTGAAGTGAACAGTGATTCCCAATTGGTGGTCTACCAAGTCTTAGGGGAATATCAAGCAAGGGGCCTACGCATGATGGCATACTTGAATAAGACCAAGGATCTGCTAGCACAATTCGAGGAGTATACTATTAAGCTGGTACCACGGGAGTAGAACTCTAACGCAGATGCTCTAGCAAAACTAGCTAGTGCAAAAGATGCTGAAACTTTGAATATAGTATTGGTGGAATACTTGGCAGACCCGAGCATTAATAAACAAGAAGCCATGCCCATCACAATAGTTGACACTTGGATGACACCCATCATTGCTTACCTTGAGCAAGGAATCCTCCCAGATGATTGTAATGAAGCAAAGAAGATTATGAGGCAAGCTGCTAGGTACATTATGATGGATGGGGTGCTGTATAGAAGGGGGTACTCTTTGCCTCTACTCAGGCGCATAGCACCTGACCAGTCAAAAAAATTATTGGCTGAAGTGCATGAGGGGTTCTGTGGATATCATGCTGGGGGGCAGAGTCTATCGAAAAATATTTTGCGGCAAGGATTTTTCTGGCCTACAATGAATGAAGATTCCATGGAGTACGTTAAGAAGTGTGATAAATGCCAGAGATTTTCTAAAGTACCCAGGGCGCCTCCGAATGTCTTGAAGCAAATGCAGAGCCCGTGGCCTTTTGCAGTATGGGGCATTGATCTGATTGGGAAACTACCCAGAGGAAAAGGAGGAGTACAGTTTGCAGTAGTTGCTGTGGATTATTTCACCAAGTGGACCGAAGCCGAACCACTAGCAACGATCACCTCGAAGAAAGTGTTAGATTTTGTGGTTAAGAATATAATATGTCTTTGATAATGGCACTCAGTTCGATAGTGACTTATTTACCGATTTATGCACTAGACATGGCATCACGAAAAGTTTCTCCTCGGTAGCTCATCCGCAAGCTAATGGGCAAGTCGAAGCCGTAAATAAAACTTTGAAGGATACTCTAAAAAAGCGTCTAGAGGAAGCTAAGGGTGCTTGGGCAGAAGAGTTACCAGAAGTCCTTTGGTCATATAGGACTACTGCCCGGACAGCAACTGGTCATACCCCATTTTCCTTGGCATATGGGTATGAGGCCATGTTACCTGTGGAAGTAGACCCACCATCTCATCGGAGAACCATGTACGACCAGGAGGAGAATCACCAGTTGCTAGCTGAATCTTTAGATTTCCTTGAGGGGAGATGAGAAAAAGCAAGCTTGAGAGTTGCTGCTCATCATCAAAAGGTGGCCCGCTATTTTAATTCCAAAGTCAGAGATCGAAAGTTCCAGGTCGGAGATTTGGTCCTCAGAAAGGTGTTCATCAGAGACCTAGCGGTAGGAGTACTAGGACCACAATGGGAGGGACCGTATCAAATTGAGCAAGTCTTGCCACCCGGCACTTACAAACTTGCCCGATTAAATGGAGAGCTGATCAGGAACTATTGGAATGGTGAGCACTTGAGGAAATATTATCAATAAATACTGCTTACAGAGTAGTATCTTTGTATCAAGTGTTAACTTGTTATTTAAATTTGTTTGTGAACTGGATATTTGCTAACCGGTCATATTATTTTGAACAATGTTATTTTGTTTGAGACTCGTAATTAGACACGTTTTGTCCTTTTTTTTACGAGTAATAAAAGTGATCACGCGCAGCGCGGTCGAATCTTGCTACAAATTTTGCATATGTGTTGATTATTCTTGCTTTGGCAATGTTCAACTGTCATTACAACTTAAAACAAAAAAGGTTTTCTAAAAGAAATATTGGGCAGTGTTCAACTGGTCGGTATCCATCAGATGAATGACCAACGTTTAAATAGTTGCATGTTTTTGCAGTGTTTAACTGCTGAAATATCTTTTGTATATTCAATGTGTTTCACGAGTAATAACTGCTCGGACGAATTCGGTCAAGTAGCAAGTGATCAAGGATTTTTCAACCCTCAATCACTTGGGGGGCACATAGGGTATACTGGTATACACTTCAACACAGGCAATAAGAACACGAGCGAAGATATTTGTTTCCAGGCTGACTTGTAAATCTTTGAAGTCAAAAGGGTCGTTAAGCTAACTTGTTTTACAAAGCTTAATTAACTTGGAATTTTTTCAAAATTTTAAGTTAGAAGCAGATATTCGTGTGACAATAAACATTATGCTCATAAAATATTAGAGCAATAAGAGTGTGAGAAAGTATACTTAGTATGGACTTATGAAATGTCTATAATTTCTAAGTTAGAAAACTAAGTACTCACATGAAAATATAAGGCATCTATGTAATAAAACTTTTAAATGATTAAGTCTATAAAAGTAAAGTGTTCATAGCTCGGCCATATGAGCAAGAGTACATAGCAAAATACAAAATAAAGGTCTATTAGTCAGCTGGTCAGATGAAGGCCTCTCTGGTCGGATGGAGGCCTCTCTGGTCAGATGGGAGCTCACTGGTCGGCTATGGCAGGTTGATCAACACCTTCCTCAGCATCAGTTGCTTCTTCTGGTTGGAATGACAATGTGGGAGAAAAAGGTGTGGTGCCAGCAGGATTAGCTGCTTCCTCAATAGCCTTTGCCTCACATTTTGCAAGCTCTTCTGCCTTGGCCTCCTCTGTGAGAAAGTCGAGGTTGAGAGGCTTGTTCAGCTTCCACACCTGGTAAAAGCAGTTGAAACAAATTTCCTCGTAGCGAGCGCGATCAGCTTCTTTCTCTCGCTTTAGCTCCTTATTCTCACGAGTCAGTTTCTCAAGCTGATCAGTCAATGACTTGTTGATTTGAATTTGTTTTTGATTCTCATCAGACAGCCCCCTAAGAGACTCATCTCGCTCAGCGACAGTCTTCTCTGCCTGCTCCACCTTGGATTTGAGATCTTTTTCCGAAGAAGTTAAAGTCTCCACTTTAGCTTGAGCATCCACTAGTTGATCATTTAAGACCTTGATCAATTCCTTATAGTCTACTTCTCGGTGCTGAGCGTGACTGATGGTGATGAGCGACTACATGGAAAACAGGAGGTTACTACAAGTAAAAATATTAATAACAAACTGTCTTGTGATAAAATACTTACATTCATCAGCTGAGCGAGCCCTCTTTGTAAGACGGCTTCAACACTAAGCCGAGGTAAGGATTCAAAGCTTTGAATCGTTGAAGCATCATGGAGAGTCTGGTCAAGCAGTTCCTTCCCAATATTACCAGCAGTGCGAAGGGCCTCACTCAAGCTAGTCAGGCGAGAAGGGGTTAGGCTCACAAAGGGAGGAATCGACGAAGGGGTCAGCTGCAAGATTGTAATCAGCTCCTCGGGTTGTCTCCCTTGGCCGATCGAAGTTGTCCTTGGAACTTTGCTTGGGGGGGGGGGTGTGGTGTGGAGCCACTTCCTTCCCCAGATTTCCTCTTTTTGGCAAGAGAGGTGTTGAATTGCCTGAACATCTCTGAATCTGCAAAAGAGTAAACACAAGATTTGTCAGTAAATAATAAAGCAATATGTGGGTAAATATTTTAAAACTACCAGACAGCTCTATAAATCTCATATAACCAAGTTATTTAAAATCAAACATCTCACTATGACTACTAGACCTGAGTTTAGGATTTGGTCAAGGAAGTCACCCTCTTCATCAAATGATGAGCTTGAGTCTCTATGAAGCTGGATGGTCTTGCCTTTCCCAGGCTGTGTGGGAATTACACATCTGCATTGATCCTCTGGCTGGGGTTCCCTAATGATAAGGTCGCTTGGTTTGTGAGAGTAGGGAGACGGTCCAGGAGAAAACTAATCGGTCACTACCTCAGTATCCACATTGGACTGGTCAGTTACGTTCGCCTCCTCAGTAGTACTCTCTGATGTTCTGGTTACTTGGTAAGAGGCCCACCATCTAAAGATTATCCACAGTAACCAACTCTTTCACATTCTTCTCCTCGGTGCACATATTAGCCAACTCTTCTGCTTGGGAACACATTTCTTTGGTAGGCAAGGGATGGTGAAATGGACCCGCATGTGTAAAGGCCAAGTTGTTGGCTTTGATATCTAAAGTGAGAAAATACTATGTATAGTATTTTCCAGGATTCGACTTATGAGCGATACCATGGAGGTATTTAATCCCTTTATGCCTATGGAAGAGGTGGAAAAAACTTGTATTCTTATGGCTCGGGTTAGTTCTGAAGTCGAAAAGATAGTGTATTTCATGAGGAGTGGGTGGATCCCAGCCTTGCAGGAAGTAAAGGATGTATAGAGCGGACAATGCCTGGATCCCATTGGGAGCAATCTGGAAGGGAGAGACATTGAAGTAGTCCGCTACTGACCGAAAAAAAGAATGCAGCGGGATGGTAGCTCCTGCGTATACGTGGTGCCTAGACCAGGCACAGTAAGGTCCGCCAGGCTTGTTGGCTCTCTGATGAGGGCACGGACATATCACATTAACCCCTCTCAGGCCCATGGCTTGAATGTGTTTGTCGAACATGCCAAGGTTAAGTTTAGAGGGCTTGGCTGTAAACCAAGAAGGTGTTTCTTCTCCTTCTTTTCTTGGTTTTTGAACAGCTAAACGCTGGATCTCGGTAGTAAATTTCTGAGTAATTTTTCTCTGAGGGTTACTGGGTTTTTGCGTCTAGCGGGGTGGTCTTGAGGAAGTCGCAGTTCGGACCTCACTGTGTTCCACTACTTTCTGTACCGCTCTGCGAGCTACCTGAGGGTCCTAGTCCTGAGGAAGTCTGTTAGATTTCTTTACCCTCATTTCTGACTGTTCAACCTCTTGATTGAGGAACTGCTCTTCGTGGAGGAAATATAAGGCTGATCAGGGGAGGATCTTTTTAAGATGGCAAAGGCGATCCTCGGGGGTGCGACTACTAGGAGACTTCGACGAAGAGTTGCTGCTTTGAGGAGTATCGCTCGATTGCGGGATGGAAGTGTCAGAGTTTGTATGGTTGTCACCTCCCCTATAGTCGAATCGATTCATCTACAAAAAATAAATAAGGGGAGTTGAGTAACCAAACAAATATAAGTCAATTGATTCAGGAAAAAGATTTATTTACTACTCAGGAAATATTTTATTGGGTAGTAAAAATATTTTTTTCTCCCTAGAATGAACGTGTGTGAAGGAAAAAATAATGCATGAATTATTTTTGAAAATCCTAAGGTTTGGGAGCGTGTAAGACCGATCGGGTGAGGCTACTCCTGAGCGGTTGCTGGTGCGTGTCCGAGTGGACCGTGCCTATCTGAATAGTTGTTGCCGAGGCGTCCGAGCAGATGTTGGGGTTCCGAGGGGATGCTGGGCTTCCGAGCGCATCCGCGTGTCGTCCGAGCAGACCGTGCCTATCCGAGGAGCTGCTGCCGTGCCTGTCCGAGGAGCTGATGCGCGCGTCCAAGGGGATGTGCTGAGCCGTCCGAGTAGGTGTCGAGGGGTTTTGCTGGGGTTCCGAGGGGCAGTTGTTGGTTGGTCCGAGGAGCACCAGCTGGCACCGATCGGATGGGGTGTTGGACCGAGGGGCTCCTGCTTGGTGACCAATCGGTGGGCATAAAATTCAAGGCAAATATCTTTGTGTCCAAACAGCCATAGACATTTTCGAGATTTCAAGCAATAAAAGAGCCATGGCCGATCGGCCATACCACACACTACCCTAAACCCATTTCGAAAAAAAGCCCTAAATTCCATCTAGCACAAACATAATTCCTCACCCAAAATCCACAACAACAAGATCAAAAGTGGGGGATTTGAAAGGTTTCAAAGGTTCTAAGGGACCCTATATGTCATCAAATACCCATAAACACATATATGCAATTTAGGTTGAAAAATCTATTTTTCTTCAAATTTCTATGAAATTGAAGACAAAATTGAGTTACCCATAACCTAAACAACATCAAAACAGCCACAAAACACATTGCATTTCAAAGATTCATACATAAATTCAAGGGGAAAGTTTCCAAGGAGGGTTTCGGCCTACACATATTTTTTCCTTAAGCTTTGAAAAAAAAACAACATAAGTGGAGATGAAGAAGAAGGACTTACCCAATCTTGAAGAACCCTTGGATTTGCTTGAAGAAATTGGAGCTTTTCCTTGAAATCTTTAAACTTTTGGCCAAGAAGAAAATCTATGGGGTATTCGGCCAAAGAGGGAAAAAGAGGAAAGATGAGAGAAATTTTTTGCTCTCTTTTGCTTATGAGAGTATGTGCACATATGGGTCTATTTAAAGAAAAAAAAGTGGAAATTGCCACTTATTTTTAGACCCTTGGAATTCCTTGATTATTTTTTTCTCCCCACGATTGTGAGCAATTAATTCCAGTGATCGTGGTTTGCTATGGAGTCGTGGTCTGTTGCATGGGCGGGAAAATGAACAGTTGGATTTTTTTTTATTGTGCCGTCAGCAGTGGAGAAAAAAGTTTATTATGTGAAAACATCATATAATAAACTTGGGGGGCAAAAGTTATCCCCAAAATTTGAAAACGATGATGTGGCAATAGAAGTGACAAATGGCAAGGAATAGTTGGGTAATCTGGCTTAGGAGTGATCCTGTAGACCAGTGAAGATTTTTGACTGACCAGTCAAGTGTCATGACCGACCAGTCATGACCTTGGCCGACCAGTCACATGCTTGTCTGCCCAGTCGATGCCCTTGGCCGACCAGTCATGACATTGGCCGACTAGTCACATGCTTGTTCGCCCAGTCATGACTTGGCCGACCAGTCACATGCTTGTCTGCCCAGTCGATGCCCTTGGCCGACCAGTCATGTCCTTGGCCAACCGGACAGGTGCATGTTCGTGTAGTCAGGTGTATGTCTGCCCAGTTAGGTGCATGTCCGCCCAGTAAGTTGCTTGTCCGACCAGTGAAGGTTTGGCCGACCAGTGAGAAATTTTGGCCCTTCAGTTTTCCTCCTGAGTGTGATGTGGATCGACTAGACAGAGCAGGGCTATGCAAAAGATCCTAGAAACGACTTCAATAAGAATCAGTCTTACCTTCGCGGGAATCTTTCAGATTATCCCATAAATATAGTGTTTTGTCGTATTTTGAATATTATTATTAATTGAATATAGGAAGAATAACAAAATATCCCGATTATGGGGGACATCATTTGTACGATTCTGAGCCTATAAATACAAGGCTCATGGCATCATAAAAGGGGTTCGGATTTCAGTTTTCCAGAGAGCAAGTAATTGTATCTTGAGAGAACTCGTGTATTCTTTTAATCTGCACTGAAGAAACTCAGTTGACTCAGGTTCATCTGATCTTGAGTGTAGATCTATAATCATAACTCTAAGTGGATTAGGCTATTACCAACACATTGGGACTAAACCACTATAAAAATTATCTGTGTCGTATATTTCTCTTGAAGGTTTTTGTCATTTTGACGTCTACACTTCGTTGGCTAAAAACGCGGTCAACACTAGACGACTCTGATACCAAGTTGTAACGCCCTGGGTAACCAAGACCGTTACACTGTGTGTTTAAAATAGTGCTTTACTTGCTAAGCAAGCCAAATGTGTAATAAATGACTAAGTCAAGGTCAATTATTAAAAGATTTGGTCAACAAAATGGTTATTTTTCATTAAAATATTAAGTTTATACACGGGATCCCAAAATTAGTTTACAGACTCATAAAAGACAAATAGAATACAATTTGGTCGTCCTAAGCGGCAAAATAGGGTTTAACCCTAGTTCCTCCCAAGCTATCCCGACTGTGGCGATCGAGCAGGCCGCATATGTACACACCACCCTTGAAGCTCTCCAACTCATGGTTGGTCCCACTATCTCTTTCCTTACCTGCACCACGTAGCACTCGTGAGCCAAGGCTCAACAAGAAAACTTAAAACAATATGCACAACTAAGAAATAATATAAAAATAGTAAATATTAATCATCAAACTCAATTAACAACAAGATATAAATAACTGATTAGTGCTCAAAAATATCATTTTATTAGTTTTAAAGTTTAAAATAAATAAAGTTTTAATTAATATTTTCATGGATTTATAGCCATATATTTTATATTTGAAAATATTAATTTTCATTTTATTTGTGTTTAATTTTCAGGAAATAAAATGTATTTTGACACAAAGAAAAAGAAAGAAGAAAGGAAGAATTAAAATTGAAGAAATCATGAAAAAAAGTGGTATTTTTGAAGTTAGCTTAGGCCCAAAAAGGAGCCCAGCCCAAGCTTTCAGCAATGCCCACGCTGCTGCATGGCAGCTTGCCATTCGCTCAGCCAAGCTAAGTCGAGTCTGACAGGAGCCGAGCCTTTCCTCCAGCAGCTGACACGTGTCCCTTCCAGCTGCCTGACGCGAGCCGTTTCTCCAGCCTGCCACTTGACCCACCTGACTCGCGGGTCCCACCAGCTGCCACGCCACCTGAAGCCGTCTGACGCGCCAACACCCGAGCCAACCAATGCGCACCACGTCGCCAGGCTGCTCCCCATGCCCCAACAACTCAGCTGCCACTCCACTGCCGAGCCAATCAGCTTCTGCCACGTGGCCCAGATGTCTCCCACGGCTCAACAACATTTGCCCCACTTCCATCAGTTTTTATGCCACTTTCCCACTATTTTGTACACAATTTTACACATTTTTGGGTCCTATTTCCACTATAAATAGAGAACCAAATGGAGTAAAAAATCATCAGATGGTGGAATTAAGGTGGAGAGTATAATTAGAGAGAAAAACATTCTTTTTTCTTTTATTTCTTTTACATTTCTTTGAGTGAAAACAATGCCTATTTTAGGCTAAATTCTCTTGTGGAAAGGCTAGAGTGAAGTTCATGTTTCACATTATATTTTTAATATATTGATTCTTTATTTTTTTCTTCATTTCTATATCTTTGTTACAATTAAATTTATTTTCTTCTAATATTTATTCTAAATTTATTAGTGTCTTTTACATAAGTCTAGTCATGCTCTTCTTATGTAATTTAGGCTCTTAATTTAATTTAGGATATTTGTTATATTATATGCTTTTTACTACATTCTGCCATTGGTATTTTGTCGCTCTCAGGTATATAATATGATAAATTAGAAGTTAGTATAATTTAATTAAAGAACATATTTTAAGGTGAGTTTTATTATATATATTTTCCAACAATAATTAATGGTGTAGAATTATTGTTGAGTAGAATGAATCAATTTTATTAATATATATATATATATGTTTGCATGAATGAAACTTATGCCTTCCATATTTTCTTTCTGATTCTAATTCTTCGATTTTGTTTATTTGATGTTTTAAAAAAATATATTCTTTTTCAAAGTTACATTATTTCAAAGTTTATTATTTCTAATTTACTAATCTTTCTTTTTGCTTGTATTTTACCTCTCTGTGGATATGACATAGCCCGATTACTACTGCGACCGCTTAGGAGTTATTGGGCAATATCAATTTTTGGCGCCGTTGCCGGGGAGGTAATTCTACAATTAAAAGTTTGCATAGTAAATTATTCTTTTTATTCCATTTAAAAAAAGAGTAGTATATATTTTTTTTATTTTCTTTCATTTTATTTATTTATTTATTTTTATTGTTTTTTTATTTATTTATTTTACTTCTAGGTTTAGAATTTATTTTCTAGATTTATGTTTTTTCAAAAAAAAAAGCATAAAATTTTATTAAATCATAAAATTTTAAAGCATAAATAAAAAAAAGTATTGAGAACATTGGTGCAATTGTTGAAATTAGTAAAAACCAAACCTGTTCTGTCTTAGAAAAATTGGTTCTTAAATAAGGTCTGTGTTAGCGTTACCCTCCAATCTTTTCTAAGAACCTCAGGGAGTTCTAGAAAAGCTCTTGGGCCTAAAGTGGTACCTTGACATCCTTCCCAATCGGCCTGGGATCATTTTTGGTGTATACTTATTACACTATTACACACTTGTGCTTATAATACTTGCAAAATAAAAAAATATTTATGCCACGAAATAGAGACGCACTAGGGAGATTTGTGAGGCAACAAGAAGAAACTTTAGAAAACTCTCCTAGTTCATCGTTTTCTTCCATTTGTTCAAACACTCCTGATTCACCGAGACTTCCTGAACCACCCACGATGGCTCATCAAGATGAAGTCCAACCAAGAACGCTATAGGATTATTTACATCCTACGCGTACATCCACACTTTCATGCAAAATGTATCCCAACAATATGCCAAATTTTGATTTCAAACCTGGCATGATTAACCTCTTACCAACCTTCCATGGGTTGGAAAATGAGAGTCCGTACGTGCATATACGAGAATTCGAAGAGGTGGTGGCTACATTCAACAACTGAGCTGATGTCACCAACATTGTGAGATTGAAATTTTTTCCTTTCTCTCTCAAAGACAAAGCAAAATGCTGGTTGTATTCCTTAAGGCCTAAATCTATCGGAACATGGGACGAAATGACAAAAGTATTCTTTGCCAAATATTTCCCGCCCCATAATACTAGCAGCCTTAAGAGGCAAATCTATACCTTCATTCAGAAACACCATGAAACTTTCCATCAGGTCTGGGAAAGGTTTAGAGATTTGATAAATCAATGCCCATATCATGGATACAAAAGCTGGCGTATGATCAACTATTTCTATGACGGTCTCACAACCGGACAAAGACAATTCGTACAAATGATGTGCAATGGAGAATTCCTTCAAAAAGATCCCGAAGAAGCTTTCGAGTACCTCAACGATCTTGTTGAAAAATCCTACACATGGAATGGACCGAGTCCTATGGACAAGCCACGATCAACTGGAATCTAACAATTGAGGGAAGGGGACAACGTCAAAAGCCAAATTGAATCATTGACACAACAATTCGAGGCTTTCAAATCTCAAGAAGGTAGAGGAATCCATATGGCTACAAAGGTAGAGACACGAGATCCATGCTTCATATGTGGAAGGACAGAACATCAACCACAAGAGTGCCCAACTCTTGGTGAGTTAAGAGGAGGAAATGATGAACAATGCAATGCTTTAGGGGATTACAAGAAGCCTTATAACCCTTTCTCAAACACTTACAATGGGAGCCAATGGAGGTCTGAGCAGCAGCAACCGCCAAAAACATACATTGCTCCTCAAAATTAGATGCAGTCAAGTAATTTTCTTGAGAATACTTTGAAAATGCTTGCACAAACTCAAATAGCCTCAACTCAAGAGCTGAAATCTTGTTTCACACAAATGGTAGAGGAAATGAAAGACATGAAAATCCAAATGACAAAGCTAGACACTACTTTGGCAATTCAAGAGCATGGTAGACTTCCCGGTCAACCTCTAATCCATCAAAAGGGGCAACACATGGCACAAACCTCCTCCTCTCCAGATACAAATTTCAAAGAGGTTAATGCCATCTATACTCGAAGTGGTCAAAGTATGGTTTCACCATTAAATAAGACAACGAGTACGTCAATGCCCGCTCCAGATGATGATGTGCCAATAAGCATTCTAGTAAAGGCACCCTTTCCTCAAGCTTTGAAATACACTGGAAAGGTACTGGAAAATCATGGTGAAATCCTAGACCTTTTAACACAAGTGAAGATCAACTTGCCATTGTTGCATGTGATCAAACAAGTGCCGACTTATGCCAAGGTTATCAAGGATTTGTGCACCGTTAAAAGAAAGAACCATGTCAAGAAAACTGCATTCTTGGTAGAACAAGCTAGCGCGGTAATTGACTGCAAGACACCACCTAAATACAAAGATCCTGGCTGTCCCACCATCTCATGCCAAATTAAGGAGCATGAATTTGGTCAAGCCCTTCTAGACTTAGGAGCAACTGTAAATCTCATGCCATATTCAATATACTTGCAATTAGGTCTAGGAGAACTCAAGCCCACATCTGTGGTGCTACAATTGGCTGATCGACCAGTTAATAAACCTCGGGGAATAGTAGAAGACGTTTTGATTGAAATTGAAAAATTCTATTACCTTGTTGATTTTCTCATCTTGGATACTCAATATGAAGTGAGTATAGAGTCCAAAATTCCCATCATTCTCGGTAGACCTTTCCTCGCAATAGAAAATGCACTCATTAACTGTAGGAATGGTCTCATGAAAATATCTTTCAGGAACATGACTCTAGAAGTAAATGTTTTCCACATCGGCAAACAACCACCTGACAACGATGAGTGTTTCCAATCATATTTGATCGATACACTTATTTTGGAAGAGGTCAAAGAAAAATACACGTCTAATCATTTTAATCACCACTTCCAAGTTTCAGAAAGTTCTGAGCCCGATGAGTCTAAAATCAACCTTGAAATTGTCAAACACTCACAGGCTAGAAGAACCATGTTTTGGAATCCAATCTCTGATGAACTCCCTCAAGATCAAGAATCACCAAAACCCTCCATTGAAAAATCTCTTCAACCAAAGTTGGCCAAACTTCCTGACGGTCTTAAGCATGTTTTCTTGGGAGCTGACAACACTTTTCCTATCATAATATCTTCCAAGATCAATGCCACACAAGAATGCCAACTCATCAATGTATTGCAAGAACAAAGAGATGCATTAGGATGGACGATAGCTGACATCAAAGGTATTAGTCCTTTAATTTGCTCCCATCACATTCAATTGGAAGACGGGACTATACCACGTCGTGACCCTCAAAGAAGATTAAACCCAACGATGAAGGAAGTAGTTAAGATTGAAGTCTTGAAACTTCTTGATTCTGGAATAATCTATCCTATTGCTGACAGTAAATGGGTTAGCCCAACTTAGGTTGTTCCCAAGAAATCAGGGGTTACCGTGGTACAAAATGAAAAGGGGGAACTTGTGCCTACCAAGGTCACAACTGGGTGGCATATGTGCATTGATTATAGAAAGTTAAATGCAGCCACCCGCAAAGATCATTTCTGTAACGCCCTACTTCCTTAGAGTCCTTACTAAGTGAGTTTAAAAACGTGAATTTGACTCGCTAATCGAGGTTTTAGAACAAATAGTGTAATTAAGCCATAAACAGAGGAAAAACTTTAGAATAACTCCATTTCATTGAAAATCATAAAAGTTTGACACCTGGGATCCCAAAATATAGTTTAGAAATATTTACAACATATAAACCAAACCAAGTCGACTAAACGACAAAATCTAGGTTTATTTACAAACATCTCCCAAAATCCTCTGGCTGTGGCAGCCAGGCTGGCCAAACATGTACACGTCGCTTCACGCCTGCTACACTCATGGTTGGTTGGCCTTCTCCTTACCCTTACCTGCACCACAGAGCATCTGTGAGCCGAAGCCCAGTAAGAAAACCCACAAACAGATAACATATGCAAAACATACACCAAATATACAAACTGGCCATCAATAGGCTAAACACATACGGCCTAGCCGTCCCAGGCGCTTTACCAGGCCCTGGGTTCGCGGTCTACACCATGAGGATATCCCAAGTATCCTTTTAGGGACCCGCCCTGGCAACTCGAACTCCACGTGCTCAACTCTGCTCCCGGCCCCTTGCCGTACTCGGCCTTGCACTCAACGTGCCTATCGCCGTTCCCGGCCATTGCCGACCTCGGCCTACACCGTTCCCGGCTCTTGCCGACCATTCACATAATTGCACTCATAACATATTAAAAAAGTACAGAATACTAGAAAATACAATCAAAGGGCTACGCCCTGCAATTCAAAAACATTGGGCTCAGCCCTGCATACAAGCTCTATGGGAACAAGAGTTTTCTTACCTGAGTCCCGAGCTCTCCGAGCACAGATATCCCGAGCACAGTCCTCTAACTTGAGCCTCGCAGAAACCCTAGTCACAACACATTAACAATATCCATCCATCAACTTCTAATCCAATAAATAACTTTGAGCCATAACCCTAACCTCCGGGACCTTGAATTCTATCAATCTGGGTGATAAAATCCATCCTGAACCTTAACCATTGAGTTCCCAAGCCTAAACACCCTTAAAAACATAAACTAGCACTAAGAGCTGCGAACCTACCCACAAGTGTCGCGGCTAGCCTCGAAACAGAGGCTAGTACCTCACTGACACCCACATGGGCCGCGGCGCGCACACCAAGCGCTACGGCGCACATGAACTTCTCGGCCTTCCATGGCCACGCGCGCACACGAGTCGCAGCATGCCCATCCTAGGGCCGCGACCCTCACCTCCAAACCCAGATTTCTCACCCTTTTTCCTGCGTTTTCTTCAAGCCAATCCTCCCCAAAACCAAACTAACAATCCCATCTTATCACCCTAATAATTTCTAGCACAGAATCAGCTTCAAAACCCAACAGAGACTAGCTCCAAATTCAGCCAAACCAACAAGAACAAACTACAATCTCAGCCAACATGCAAACTCAGATTTTCAACCTTAAACCAGCTAATAAATTGATACAATTCAACATGATAAAAACTTACCTTTGCTGGATAATACTTCTGAGCCAATCCCCTAGATTCCAAGCTACAATTCTCCAATTTTTCCCAGCTTGTAACTCTGAATTTCCCTGGCTTTTCCTCAAGAGTTTTCCCCTTAGTGCAGCTTGGAGAGTAAAGAGAGAATATGGTAGAGTCTAAGGTCGGTTTCTCCAAATTTCCCAACTATTCCTCTACTTTGTTTTATTTAACTTAATCTATGTGGTTACCTCAAGGCTCGGGGTACCAAAACGTCCCTGAGGGCAAAATGGTAAATTTCCCCAATGATCCCTCATAGACATTCTATCATCGAATATATCTCCAAATATTTATTTTCACAACCCGATAACCCCATAACACACCTAAAACCCGAACTACCCCTCGACTCGCCCCGAGTCGGAATCTCAACCCCTGTTGTGACTTTCTGGCTAACCGCTCCCCAGGACTGTCTCGGATCGTGCTGCATAGACATATCACACATATATAACATTTATCACATTTATACCCCTATTATCCAGACGGGGCCCACACGCACATTTAACTCAACTAAACATGCATCATTATCATATACTCACATAAATCCACATATAACATATTAAATCATTTATTGCCCTCCAGGCACACTAATCGAGGCTCTAAGCCCTATTGGCAAATTCGGGTTGTTACAACTATCCTCTCCTTACAGAAATTTCATCCTTGAAATTACCTGAACAACTCGGGATACTGCTCCCTCATCTCTGACTCAAGTTCCCATGTCGCCTCCTCAACCTTGCTATTCCTCCACAGCACCTTCACCAAGGCGATGGTCTTGCTCCGGAAGACTTTATCTTTTCAGTCAAGAATCTGAACCGGCTTCTCCTCATAGGACAAATCTTGATCAAGCTCCAGATTCTCAAAACTTAGAACATGTGTTGAGTCTGACATATACTTCCGGAGCATGGATACATGGAAAACATCATGAACCCCTGATAAAGCTGGAGGCATCGCTAGCTTGTAAGCTACCTCTCCAACCCGTTCCAGAATCTCGAAGGGGCCAACAAACCTAGGGCCCAACTTGCCCCGAACACCAAACCGCTTCACACCCTTCATGGGTGAAACCCTAAGGAAGTGTAGATCACCTATTCCCTGGGATGAGAAAGGTGATAGGAGATATCTGGGTCCAGAGATGGTTTAGAGGACCAATGAGGCGATTAAGAAGATTAGAGAGCGTATGCTCGCCTCCCAGAGTCGACAGAAAAGTTATTCATACCTGAGACGCAGGAGCGTGGAGGGAATGGCAAAGGGCCGGGAATGGCGATAGGCATGTTGAGTGCAAGGCCGAGTACGGCAAGGGGTCGAGAGGAGAGTTGAGCACGTGGAGTGCGAGTTGCCAAGGTGGGTCTCTAAAAGGATACCTGGGATATCCTCACGGTGTAGACCGCGAACCCAGGGCCTGGTAAAGCGCCAGGGACGGCTAGGCCGTATGTGTTTAGCCTATTGATGGCCAGTTTGTATATTTGGTGTATGTTTTGCATATGCTATCTATTTATGGGTTTTCTTGCTGGGCTTCGGCTCACAGATGCTCTGTGGTGCAGGTAAGGGTAAGGAGAAGGCCAACCAACCATGAGTGTAGCAGGCGTGAAGCGGCGTGTACATGTTTGGCCAGCCTGGTTGCCACAGCCAGAGGATTTTGGGAGATGTTTGTAAATAAACCTAGATTTTGTCGTTTAGTCGACTTGGTTCGGTTTATATGTTGTAAATATTTCTAAACTGTATTTTGGGATCCCAGGTGTCAAACTTTTATGATTTTCAATGAAATGGAGTTATTCTAAAGTTTTTCCTCTGTTTATGGCTTAATTACACTATTTGTTCTAAAACCTCGATTCGCGAGTCAAATTCACATTTTTAAACTCACTTAGTAATAGCTCTAAGGAAGTAGGGCATTACAATTTCCCACTTCCATTCATCGATCAATTATTGGAACGTGTGGCAGGTCATCCTTTCTATAGTTTTCTCGATGGTTAGTCAGTGTATTACCAAATCGAGATTGCCTTAGAAGACCAGGATAAGACCACATTCACTTGCCCTTTTGGTACATTTTCCTTCCAGCGTATGCCATTTGGCCTGGCAATGCTCCAGCCACTTTCCAGTGATGCATGATGAGCATATTTATTGATATGATTGAGAAATGTATGGAAGTATTCATGGATGATATGATAGTCTTTGGAGATTCTTTTGAATCGAGCCTTCTCAATTTAGAATCTGCGCTTAAACGTTGCAAAGAGAAAGGCTTGGCACTTAGCTGGGAAAAATGTCATTTCATGGTGCCATCAGGCATAGTCTTGGGGCATGTCGTGTCGGAACGAGGAATTGAGGTCGATCAATCAAAGACTGAACTCATATCAAAGCTGCCCACCCCCAAGACTGTTAAAGACATTCGATCTTTTCTTGGGCATGCAAGATTCTATAGGAGGTTCATACAAAATTTCTCGACAATTGCTCGCCCTTTGTCAAACCTCCTAGCAAAAGATATTGTGTTCAGTTGGACACCTGAGTGTGAGGAATCTTTCCGAACGTTCGTTGCAAAATTCACTTCCGCCCCTATCATTCAGCCACCAGATTGGAACTTACCATTCGAAGTCATGTGTGATGCTAGAAATTAAGCTATAAGGGTCATCTTAGGTCAAAGAAGGGAAGGGAAGCCCTTCGTTGTTTATTATGCAAGTAGAACTCTTAACAATGCTCAGATGAACTATTCTACTACTAAAAAAGTGTTACTTGCTGTAGTATTTGCACTTGAAAAGTTTCGTTCCTACCTGATTGGTTCACCTATCACAGTCTTTACAGACCATTCTGCCTTAAAATACCTCTTTTCCAAAAAGGATGCTAAGGCGTGTTTAATTAGGTGGATCCTTCTGTTACAGGAATTCGATCTGACCATAAAAGACAAGAAAGGAGTTGAAAACGTGGTAGCGGACCACTTATCTCGTCTTGAATTTTCTGATTCCGCTGATGGCCTAGCCATTCGAGATGACTTCCCTGATGAACATCTCTTCGCAGTCACTAAGTTGCCATGGTACGCCCATATTGTTAATTACTTAGTGACTGGCGAACTTCCAACTGCATGGAGTGTACAAGATAAACGTAAATTTTTGGTCGAGGTTCGTAACTTCTATTGGGATGATCCATATCTATTTAAGTATTGCCCCGACCAAATTATGAGACGTTGCATTTCAGATGATGAAATTTTTAGTGTCCTGAACTTTTGTCATAATGAAGCTTGTGGTGGTCATTTTTCTATGAAAAAGAATGCTGCAAAAATCTTACAGTGTGGTCTTTATTGGCCCACTTTGTTCAAAGACACTAACAATTTCTATCGATCATGTGAAAGGTGTCAGAAATTAGTTGCTCTGTCCTGACGACGTATGATGCCATTAAACCCAATTCTTGTAATAGAAATATTCAATTGTTGGGGGATAGACTTTATGGGACCATTTCCACCTTCTTCTGGCTACCTTTACATTCTCCTCGCCATAGACTATGTCTCAAAATGGGTAGAAGTTGTGCCTTGTCAAAATAATGATAACACAACTATTGTGAAAATGTGTTATCTAGGTTTGGCACACCACGCGCTATCATAAGTGATCAAGGCACCCATTTTTGCAACTATTCTTTTGAGACCTTAATGCAAAAATATGGTGTAATTCATAAGGTTGCATTGCCTTATCACCCACAGACAAATGGCCAAGCTGAGTTAGCCAACTGAGAAATTAAGCAAATCTTAGAAAAGGCGGTTAATCCTGACCGCAAAGATTGGTCCTCACGACTTCTCGATGCTCTATGGGAATACCGCACTGCTTACAAAACTCAGCTTGGTATGTCTCCTTATACTAGTCTATGGTAAAGCCTGCCACCTTCCTGTTGAGCTAGAACACAAAGCTTATTGGACAGTTAAAAGCCTAAATTTTGATCTCAAGGTGGCAGGACTCAATCATAAGCTTCAGTTGTCAGAAATTGAAGAGTTAAGAAACAATGCTTATGACAACTCTAGGATCCACAAGGCTAAAATGAAATCGTCTCATGACAGGGAGATCCTAAGAAAAGAATTTGAGCCAAACCAACGAGTGCATCTTTATGACTCTCGTCTGCATATCCACCCTGGCAAGCTGAGATCAAGGTGGACTGGCCCATATATTGTGAAATTCGTCTTTCCCAAGGGTGTTGTTGAGGTCACAGACCCAACTGATGGGAGAGAACTCAAAGTAAATGGCCAACGACTGAAACACTACATAGAGAGGGTGACCCAGCCTGAAGAAGTCACTCTCGTGGAACCAGTTTACCAAGTCTGAGTAGTGTTCCAAATTGTTTGTACATAGCTTTTTTTTCTTCTGTTATTTCCCATTTGTCATTTTATTTTATTTGTTATCATTTTGTGTTTTCAGTTTTTCATGTTTTAAAGAATCAATATTTGCTCTATCACTCGACGCTCGCTATCCAGGTGTTCTCTTTCCCTGCTCTTTTACATTTATTATCTTTTGAGATATTGAGGACACTGTCAGATTTTGGTTGGGGGTGGTGAGCATATTCATGCACGTTCATGTTGATTTTTTTTCATATTAATATTTTCACAGTCAAAGGTCAAATTTTTTTAAAATTACTTATCTATTTTTGCAAAATGTTACTTTTGAGTCAATTTTTGTTATCTGTATTACTAAGAGTTTCTCTAGAGTTACCTAATGCACATGCCAAACATTGTGGTAAGATGGTTGATTTGCACATATTTTCTTAGAAATTTTCCTTATTTAAGAATTCATTATTTTATGTGAGAGGTGAGACTTGAGAAAACAACTTAATGTTTTTTATTGATTCTTAGAAATGGTTATAATTATTTGGACAAGGTATTGTGGTATGAATAGATGATGTTTTAGGGATAATATTTTTTATAGAAAAATATTATTAGAGAGCCTTTTATTATGTTCTTCATGAAAAATATATATATATATATAAGAAAAAAACAAAAACAAAAACACAAGAGCAATAGTTCTATCATTTTCAATTATGTTGTCTCTTGTGTTTGAAAAAAAAGAAGAAAAAAAAAGTGTGTTTATTAATTTCATGTTTTATTTTATGGCTCTTAGAATAAATGTAAAGATTGTCCATTTAACTTAGAATTCCCGAAAAACTGGTTTTGTGGTACTCTTTATGGTGGTTGTCCAAATAGTTTATTTCCTATCTTCGTTTCAATGATTATTTAAAAGTTTGTCGTAACTAAATATCCATTTGATGAGTGCTTACTTCTTTATTTCCAACTCCATGAGTGAAACCCTTAACTTTAAATATTTTCAATTACATGAGAGGTTAATGGAGTTGAGACTTTTACTTGGCATAATTTCGAAGGCTTTATGTGCTATGGTTTGTGGTAAGAAGGTTCAAGTTTGGTGCACACACTCACAACTCTAGATTTATTCGAAGTAATTTTGATAACTCTTGTTGACTTGTTACTAACATTCTGTGATTATACTTAAGTTCTTTTATAATTTTTGACCGGAAATATATCATGTTGACATTTATTATTTCCCTTGAATTGCTAGAGACTAGCAATAAGCTTGTTGGGGGTTGTGATTAGTGCTCAAAAATATCATTTTATTAGTTTTGAAGTTTAAAATAAATAAAGTTTTAATTAATATTTTCATGGATTTATTGTCATATATTTTAAAGTCTAACTCTTCCCATCTATATCCCTTTATTTAAAATGACCAGAATGCCCCTTATACTAATCCAACCTCCTATTTGCCCTTAGGGGCAAAATGGTCATTAACCCCGATTCCCGCTAATTCCTCGAGTCATCCTACCAATTCCCAATTAATCCTGACATGTCAAACTAATTATCAAATACTTATCCATTACTCAATAAATCCCAAGTATACATTAAACATCCCAAAATACCCTTAGGCTCACCCCGAGCCGGGTATTAAATCCCGCTGTGACTATTCCGCTAATCCGCTCACTAGGATTGCTTCGAGCCGTATACTGCTAATATATCCACATAATAATGTGGTCTCAATCATTTACACACATATAATCACATTTATGCCCGCAATGGGCCAATATTACAAATATGCCCTTACTATTAAGAACGACCCCACATGCATAATTAATACACATAAACATGCATTTAAATCCATATTATCATATAAATCATGTATGCCACATAGTCACACATTTAATCAATTAATTCAACATATATATCCCATTATTCCCTCTAGGCATTTAACCTTAACAGTAAATTTGGGTTGTTACAGTATTGCACATTTATTGTCTGAGATAATAGAGGTATATTCTATTAGGCAATCATATCCCTATGTAAATGGGAATTATCTATATTAAATGTATACCATATTTATGCATACGGTTACCCAAACCTGTCCATGAAATTCCACTATAAATATCATGGATAATGGACAGGAAAAGGGATTGCCTTTTTGTAATACTGAAACTGTAGCGTCCCAAATTTGCTAATAAGGCTTAGGCCTTGATTAGCGTGCCGGGAGGAAAATAATTGATTTAATTATGTTAATACGTAAATTTGATGATTATGTGATTAGAAATGCATGCTTAGGTGAATTAAATATGCATGCGGGCCCCATTTGGTTATTGGGGGCATACTTGTAAATTTAGCCCGTTGAGGGCATAAATGTTATATTTGTGTATATTCTGATTGATATCATGAGTGAGTGGTAATATATTTGTGATGCATGATACGAGATGGTCCTAGGGAGCATTTTAGTCACAGCGGGTCGAATACCCAGCTCAGGAGGAGCCTAGGGGTATTTTGGGAACGTATTATGTGTTCGGGATTTATCGAGTAACGAGTAGTAGTTTAGTAATGATTTGGACATGTTGGAGTTAAACAGGGATTTATGGGAACACTCGAGAAATTAGCGAGATTTCGCAATTGACGAAATTTTCCTTGGTAGCACTTGAGGATTTAGATGAACTTAAGGGTAATTTGGACTTTTTCCTAGGGGATAAGCTTAAGCTCATGAGTTGATGAGATGTTAGAAGGAAAATAGAAGGGGAGATAACATTAACTCTCACTCTCTATCTTTGGTGTTTGAGAATTTTGAAGGAATTTGAGAGTCATAAGTTGAAGAATTGAGGTATCTTGCTTGCTGTGCTTAAGGGAAACAATTCAGGAGAGGAGATACCACAGAGGTAAGGGTTAATCTAACTTATTTTATTGGTTTTTACTTTTGAATTCTGCTGGAAATAGAGGCTTGCATGGGAGTGAGTTTTGATTTGAATTTTAGTGTTAGTAAGGATTAGGAAGTTGTTCTTAGGTGGGTGTGATGTCTAGGTTGTGTGGACAAGGAATCCAGGTTCAATTCCGAGTTTAAGTGATGTTTGAAGTATTGAAATGGGGTTTAGGCTTGACGAAAACATAGGAAACAAGGGAAAATTTCTGGGTTTCGAGCTCGAGCTGCGGCCTTGTTCATCAGGCATTGCGACTCGTGTGTGTCGAAGAGGCTGGGAGCCTCTGTCTGCCTAAGCACACTGCGTCACAAGGTATAGGCGTTGCGGCCCGTGTCCCCCAGCAGAGAGGCGTATTCGCCTCTAACTTAAGTGCGCCGCGACTCTTAAGAGGGGCTGGGCCGCGACTCAAAAGGAGAATTTTGGCTGTCTTAAGGTTTTTAGCTCGGGAACTCAAATGTTAAGGTTTAGGAAGGTTTCTACTACTCAGTTTGGTAGAATCTAAGGTCCCGGAGGCTAGATTTATATTCCGAAGTTATTTAATGGAATAGAACTTGATGGATGGTTATTATGAATGCGTTGTGACTAGGTTTTCAGCGAGGCTCGGGTTAGAGGACTGTGCTCGGGATTGCAGTGCTAAGATAACTTGAGACACAGGTAAGAAAACAGTTGTACCCATAGAGCAGGGCGTGGCTCTATTATTTGTATTTAGGGGCGTAGCCCTATTGTTTGTATTGCGGGGTGTGACCCTATTGACTAAATTGCAAGGCATAGGCCTAGTGTTTAAGTTTAGTATGTGTTTAAATATATATTATTGTTATGTTATGCGATGCATATTTGTGAGTGAACGACAAAGGCTTGGAACGGTGAAGGCCAGGAACTACGAAGGCCAGGAACGGCGAAGGCCGAGAACGACAGGAAGCCGAGTATGGCAAGGGGCTGGGAACGTCTTTGAGCACGGGAAGTGCAAGCCGTTAGGGTGAGACCCTCCTAGGATGCTGGAGACATCCTCTTGATGAAGACTGTGATCCCAAGGCCTGGTAAAGCGCCTGGGACAGCATGGCTGCTATGTGTTTAGCTTGTTGGCTATTTTGTTATATGTTTTTGATAGATATGCATGTGTTATTTGTTTTGTGTTGAGTTTTTTGGCTGGGCTTCAGCTCATGGGTGCTCTATGGTTGAGGTAAGGGCAAAGGAAAGGTCGACCAACCATGAGTATGGAGATCGTGGAGCGACGAGTACATGTTCGACCTACCTGGCTGCCATAGATAGGGTTATTTTGGGAAGATGTAATGTGTATTGGTTTATTTGTCGCTTAGGTCGACCGTAACTATATTTTTGAGATGTAAAATATTTTCTAAACAATATTTTGGGATCCCAAATGTGTAACTCTTTACGATTTTAATGAATGACCACATTTTTATATGAAATGTCTTAAACGAATTTTATTCCAGTTTAGCTACAATTTTAACCTAAAACCTCGATTAGCGAGCTAATGGCACATTTTTAACTCACTTAGTAACGACTCTGAGGAAGTAGGAAGTTACAGAAACTCTACAGAAATTTTGAGAGAGCAATAATATTGTCTCGTGGACTAGGTAGATTTTAACCACTGAACCTCGTAAAATTGTGTGTACGAAAGGGTTCATATAAGTTCATTACGGTTTCCAAATAAGAACTATTACCCTTATTAGATTTCTAGATCAACTGTTGGCAAAAAACCCCATCAACAGTTTGGTGCTTTCATTGAGAGCTTATTAGTGCTTAATCCTTTACAAGTTTTATTCGACGTTCATCATGGTGGTTACTTGATCAATGCATGACAATGAAATGGGATAGCTTGGTGGGCATGAGGCGCATTAGTTAACCATTCAAATTGAAAAGGGCCTAGATGTTCAGCAACGTCTTGGGAAGCAATCAATGAGTCAAGATAACATTGGGCGTTTAGCATCACGCCCACCAAATCCTAATCATGGATATCTAATAGCCATTGAGATGGAGATTGCCCAATTTAGTAGCCATCTCAGTAAGGAAAACAGACATATCGAGGAGATCCTGACTTGGCTACCCCCTCTTCCAACCGATGCTAATGTAAAAAAGAAGCAAAGTGGATCCCATAAGTCCCACAAGAATAACCGGTCCAAATCAATTCGTTCTGTCAGGAATGCCACTCCGAGCTCTATACCTTCAGAGCGAAATCACTAAAGTGCTCAGCCCACTAATCATTATAGGAATCATCATTCACATGCCGGTCGATCGGTCAGAACTGCGACCCCCAGCTCTGTGCCTTCCGCATAGATTCCCAAGAATTCCCATAACAACCCACCTGGGCGAGCTAGGACAAATTCATAGAGACAAAAGACCCCAGCAAATCCTCCTGCGGCGCGACCAGAACCCCAGGCGCAGAGAACATGGGACATCGGGGTAGAATCAAGACGGTTTAATTTAGTCTATCTTGATGGGACCAGGATAGTTTCACCGATAAGACATCCGCCATCGCCGGTTAGACATCCTACACCATTGCGCCCACAAAGGGTCACTCCAGCTCGTGGAAATAGTAGGTGAAATCATCCCCCGTCAGTAGACACTTACGTCCCACGAGCACGTGCTGATAATCCAGGTCCTCGATCTCAGCCGCGGGCTGTAAGTTTCACAAATGGAAGTTGCTAGACGGGGAGCCAACATGAAGGTAGGTCTGAGAGCACCCTGAGGAATCATCTCAGTTTAGCACAAAGTCCTCATTTCGATCCACATCCCAACCTGCGTGATCATCTGAATTCATAAATGAGGTATCCAACTCGCAATGATAATATGATTTATACTCAACACGAGGGAGGTCCGTCTATTGTACGCAAAAATGGGAATGTCCTACCTAACAAAGCTCAAACTTGGAGGGAAAACAACCCATCGAACACGTACAATAGGATGGGAGTTGGTGAACAGCTCCCTCCCAGCTAATCTAGAGACCAAAGACCCAACCCTCGAGCGACTGGCCTTGATGGAGGAGAAAATGAAGAAGCTCTTTTTTGGAAAAAGGATTGATGATTATGACTCTGATGACGAGCTCGAGCCTTTTGCCCCAAACATTGCAGCAGTTGCATATCCTATTGGCTTTAGGATGCTGAACATGCCAACATTTGACAAAAATGCAGATCCATCCGACCACCTTGGGATGTTCAACACGTTGATGATGGCCCACAATGTTGGGTTCGATCTAAGGTGTATTCTGTTCCCCACGACTCTGATCGGATCTGCCAGACAGTGGTTCAAAAATTACAAAAAACATTCGATAAGCTCTTGGAAGAAGTTGTCTTCTGAGTTCAAGAAAGCGTTCTAAGCTTCAAAGGAAACTCGCGTAGAGGCTGACTCATTGGCCAACATAAAAAAACAATCTGGTAAGTCCTTAAAAGCATATCTGAGCAGATTTTCCAATGTCCCAGCACAAGCTAGAGACGTTGGTGATAGCTCCAAGCTCATGGAAATGAGAACAAGAATCCTGGTGGGAGGCGATCTATGGCAGGAGCTCCAGCAAAAAGGGGTTAAAAGTGTAGATGAGTTCTTGGCTTGAGCTCAAGAGTGGATAAACTTGGAAGAGGCTCGATCTATTGTCGTAAGAACTAGCCAGGCCTCTATTCAGCTCGCGGGAGTGGTGACAGGTAATGCAGCTACAACTTAACATGCTACCTAGAATAACCAAGTGGGAAACAACAAGAGGAAAGGGAATGGTGAGGGCGACCATAACAACACAAAGAAAAACAAGTCTGAGGAAAAATTCAAGCCCATTTATGCTACCTACACTGACCTGACAGATACACAGTGTTTACCGAGTTTTTCGGAAATGAGTAACTAACGGAATAATAAAAAGATAAGAACTGTAGAAATGTTGAAATGTAACTAAACAAACAGCGTTTTTACGTGGTTCAGGCGTTAACAAGCCCTAGTCCACGAGTCGATGTTATTATACTTGGAAAAGGTTACAGTAAGATGGCTGGTGCACAAGAACTTCACACACTCACAGTGTTTCTCTCGGGTTCTCTTGAAGAAGATGAAGCTTGAGAGATTTTAGTAGAGTTTTTGCTATATGATTTGTCCGTCCCTCTTCTTGTAAAATGAAGGGGTCTTTATAGCTAGGGTTTTGGATTAGGGTTTTTCTCTACGTACATGCGTCTTAATTACACCAGCCATAAATAGGGATACAATTACTGTAGTAGCATGGCTACAAGACTCTATGTGGGTATATTTACGTGAAAGTATGGGGAACACACAAAGTCAGCTGTCTTTTCCAAGTTGTCAGCGGAACAGTAGGCGAAAAGGTACCCTTAGGCGTGCTGGGATGTGTGCGGCTTTGACCTGACGGGCGTGTCAGGCGGGATCCTGTGTCAGGCGGATATCATTCCAAATATGCCTCCTCCAGGACCCGACCGTTTGGCTTTGTTCCGTGCGAGGCACGGAACTGCTTCCGCGGAGACCACTTGAAGAGCTTCTCCTGGAAGGAGCTTCCCCGAAGGATACCCCTTCGGGAGTCCGGGAGAGTTGACGAGTTTCCGTATTGTGTTTGCTTGGAAGAGTAATCCGGACACCAAGCGGGAGAGGTGAAGCCTTTCTGTTCATCCGCGAGCTCTGGTCACCTATCGTGAAAGACATCGATAATTCTGCTTCCCCGAGGCGAATCCTGGTGAAAGGAGCCTGGTCGTTGGAACCAGGAAACCTTCGTAACCTAGAAACTATATGGGAAAAAGACATCATCCATTAAAGCTGCAAGTGGGAAGTGCATAGGTTTTGGCCGTTGGAACCAAAACCCCATACGCCCCTACAACAGTTTCTACCGTATAAATGTCTACCCTAAGCGCAAAGATAAATAAAGAACTCGGCAGAAAAGAAAGGAGAATGCTATGATTATGGCAAAAATGTCCGCAATGAAAAACTCAAAATAAAAAACAATTAAAGATAAAACCCCTTCAAGCATTAGGGGTAACTACAGCGTCCACGACCGCAGCTTCGGGGGCATCGGTTTCAGCTGAGGCTGGCGGAGTCGGCTCATTGGAAGGAGGAATTTGATCATGAGAAGGTTCAGAGGTCCCCGCCTCTCCGGGATCTCCCGCCTCAGGAGCTTCAGCACGTTCGTCAATGTTGTAAGTTTGGACGTACGCCTCTGGGCCCTGATCCCACACGAGTAGCTTCTCCCTCATGGCTTCGGCATCATCTCCCAGATAGCCTAACACCTCCGGGTTCACTTTCCAGAGTTGATGCATGAGGACCACATGCGATATATTAATAGTCCTGTTCAGTATCACCTCAGCATCCTCCTTCTCCTTCAACCGCTCCGCCTCGGAGGTTGCCAGCTGTGCTTCCGCGACAGTTAGTTGGGCCCTCAATTTTTCCATTTCGGCCTTGGAGGCATCCCGCTCCCCCTTAAGAGAATCAATCTCCTTGCGCTGCTCCCTATTTTGGTTCAGCACGGATTGCTTCTCGGTCACATGCCCCCTGGCAGTGAATTGCAAAGCCCCGATCTCTTTATCCTTCTCGGCGAGCCCCAACTGAAGCATAGACACGAGATCCCTGCTCCTCTTATGGAGTTGCTCCTCCTCGTGCAGCTTACTCTGAAGAGTGGAATATTCCTCTTGCCGCTTAAGGAGGAGATCGTTCTTTGATTGCAAGCGAGCTTCCAGGGTATCTTTCTCCACCTTGGCTTGGGACAGCTCTTCCCGGAGCTTGGAGTTTTCGGCCTTAATCCCATCCGACCGCTGTCTAAACTCATTCTCTGCCTTGGCCCGGTACTCTTGATATTTGGCAAGATATTTCTTCTCCGCCTCTTCTTCAGCCGTGCGCCGGGCCTGATCAATCTTCTCCGAAGCCCCCAAGGCCTGTTGGGTCAGTTTCTGTTTCTCCGCTTCCAAGGCCTGGCGAGCCAGTTGGCTCTCCTCCAGCTGAACCAGAGCTGCACCAACCTCCCGGAACGAGCGTTCCGCGATCATAGAGGCCTGCAAGGAAAGACAACAGAATGAGCTAAAGCAGGACCAAAAGACAGGTGGTCCCAAAAAAAAAAATAACAACTGACGGCTTACCCCGGACAGTTGCTGCTTCACAGCGTGTGTTAGCAACAGCGGATCCTTGCTGCTGCTGATGGCCCATTTCTCATAATTGAGCTCGCATAAGCTCAGGGCCATGTCCTCCATCATCTCAGCTCCGAACGGCGCCAATGCACGTCCGAGCCTAGGCACCAGCCTCTTCTCCAAGGCTGGACCATCCAGAACCGCTCCGGCCGGGTGAAGAGATCTCACCCCCTCGGCCAGCTCAGCTCTCTTCACGGCAGACAAGTTATCTGCCCTTCCCTGAGTAACAGCCTTCTCCGCCTCTAACCGCCTCTTCAAAAAACTATCGGCCCGTCTTACACCCTCCAGGAGAGCAGCAGGAAAACTGGTTGGCTTCCGCGGAAAGTGGAACTTCAGGCCAGGCAGGGGAAGATTGGTTGTCTGAGAAGACGGAGACCCCGGAAGGGTGGACCCCCTTTGGGCTGGAGGAGGAGGCAGCCGGGGTATTAAGGCCCCGGTCTGTTGCTTTTGCTGCTGCGGCAGCAGAAGTAATTGCCCTTGTTGCTGCTGCTGGTTTGGATGTTGTTGTTGCTGCTGCTGCGGCGTTGGTGATTGTCTCTCTTGTTCCTGTTGCTGCTGTTGTTGTAGTTGTGATTGCTGTCGTTGCTGTTGCTGTTGCCTTCGACCGGGAGAAGAGTGTCTAAGGCGTTTGTTCTTAGCGCCCCCAGCATCTTCTCCGGGACGCTTGCTCACCCCAGTTGTCCTCACGGGGAACACAAGCCCTTCCCCGTCGCTACTGCTACTCGAGACCATCATAGTCTCGGAAGGCCCGTCAGCAGGGGACTTCTCTACCCTCGGAGACGCTTGCGCCTCGCCACTTGTCTTCTTGGGTGAGGCAGCCTTACCTCCCCTACCAGCCTTGGTCTTCCGTCCTTTCCCCGTGGACGGGTCTTGGCTGGTGGCAGCCTTCTTAATAAGCAAAGTAACCCTCCCCAACATCTTGGCTTCGGGATACTCTGCAAGAAACGTACAAAGCAAGGTTAACGAACCAACAAGCAATGAGAAAGAAGATAAGCGGAAGACAAGACAATCAACAACATAAAAGCACAAGCAAGCCCGCCAGCAGGGAACAAGAAACAAGAAAAAGAAAAGTTTGAAAGGGACGACCATGCACGAGAAACGTGGATGGCCTTCCCCGAGCAAAACAAAACATCGCTTCCTGCTCCAGGAAGCTCCCGTACTCCTTGAAGTCCGGGAAGGACATGCTGAGAGAAGAAGGGTCAACCATGATGACACCTTCTGGCAGACTACCATCACTCAGACACCAGAGGAGCTCATCTACCCTATCGCAGTACCTGTCGAAAGGTATCCTACGCGGATCTAGCCTAAGGAAACGGGGATCAAACCCCATCTGAGAGGTCCGGGAAACCTCAGACAGGCTGGGGGTGTGGATCAATCGAAAACTAGTCTTACCTCTCCCGGAGGTACTAGCCCCCGGAGCCCCTTCGTTAGGGTAAGCCGCGGCGTGGCGAGCCTCGATCTCCTCTTCCTCCGGCTGGGGGTCGGGGAACCTCTCCGCCCAACTAGGAGATAGAGTATTTTCGTCCCGAGCTGCTTGGGTGATCACCTTAGACAGCTCCAGGGCAATCTGCTCCCGGATATCAGCTGACACCTGAGTTTGCCCCCTGCCACTCACTGGCTCGATGTTTTGGAAGGAGGCAAGTAGCCCATACTCCCTCAACGATTCGGAGGTCACAAGTCCCTCCACTTTCAACTCTTCCTCAGAAAGCCCTTCGTAGAATTTGGACCTCCTTATCATCTCCGCGCAGCGAGGTGTCCGCGGAACGACTTCTGCGAAAATCAAACACAAGCGTTAGAGATCCTCCCAAAAAGCAAATCAAGTGCAAAGAAACAAAGTAGAAAAGGAGAGGAAGGAGCGCTTACCAGGGATTTTGAAGTCCAAAGATAGGGCTGGCACCCTCTTCAGCGGGAAGCCAGTCGTCAGGAACCAGTATTCCCGGAGGTCTGGAACCCTCGCGGTATGACAAGTGGGGCACATCACGTCCGGGTGCCTTTCTAGCCTGTAAAACCCCACCTTGTCTGAATGACCCCTCATAGGCTGAGACTTCAACCCGTAAAAGTACAGCACCTCCTCCGGGGTAGGAGCTTCCAATCTCCGGGACTTGCAAAAGATGAACCACCCTACTAAGAGCGTGTAGCTGGGAGGAATTAACTGGAAGGGGGCAATCCCCGCCTTCACACAGAAATTGGCGAAGTAACTCCTTAGGGGCAAGTGCGCCCCACACACTATGTGTGCCCAACTCCAGGCACCAAAGCCCTCGTGACTCTGGCTAGCTGACTCGCCCAGCACCGACAGACGGTGCCACATCAGGCCTGGGATGTTCTTCAGGCCTGCCTCAAAGGAATACAGCTCCAGCATGCCATAATTCCTGAAAAGGTTCGGCTTTTGGTCCATCTCCCAGATGGAGCTATTGGAGATTGGTGGGCTAGCCGCGACCACTTTCGCCTTTCCTTTCCCCTTTCCACCAGTGACAGGAGAGCCCTTCTCTTGGGCAGAATCACCCTCCCCCGCAGCAAGAAGTTGTTCCTTCGAGATGTTCGTCACTGGACAAAAGAAAAGAAAGAAGAAAACACTCTAAGCAGTCAGCACCCTTGTCATACCCTAGTGGTATCAAAGGCGTCGGGGAGACCCTCCCCGAAAACTGTTTGGAGAGGCTCCCACCGAGCTTACCGAGGGATTGGCACCATGCCACCCGAAGGACAGCAAGAAACCAGACTCAGACCCCGAGCCTAAGCCCACCAAAAGAAGTGTTTTTCCAGAGAAAGACACCCTCAAGGCGTTCATGCTTATGCCCTAAAACAGCAAAACAAGGGACGACTTTCCAAACGCAAATCGCCAAAACATGCAGAAAAGGCTACTTATCGACTCACAATCAATCACATGCCTACCAAAGCCCTATTCACACATGCACATAAGAAATAATGGCAGAAACCTCTACTAAAATCTCTCAAGCTTCATCTTCTTCAAGAGAACCCGAGAGAAACACTGTGAGTGTGTGAAGTTCTTGTGCACCAGCCATCTTACTGTAACCTTTTCCAAGTATAATAACATCGACTCGTGGACTAGGGCTTGTTAACGCCTGAACCACGTAAAAACACTGTTTGTTTAGTTACATTTCAGCATTTCTACAGTTCTTATCTTTTTATTATTCCGTTAGTTACTCGTTTCCGAAATACTCGGTAAACACACAGGAACATATTTTCCTGGAAAACTCTAATTGTTATTCGTGGAAGAAACCAGAGCCATTAAAGCATTAGAGGGCGAAGAGAGATCCCTCAAAGTTTTGATGAAACCACAATGACATCTGTCATAATATCGATGATTGTCGACAACTGAAGGATGAGATTGAAACTCTCATTCAGGCTAGACCATTAGCCCAGTACGCCCGAAACTGAGTTGCTCTTAATCAATCTACCGAGAAAAATTCTTGTCCAGCTCCAGAAACTCCGACAGGTAAGCCAAGGACTCAGATGGATAAGATGAATCAGAACCAAGTCGACCCTCCCCCAGTAGTAGGAGCAGATATAAATACTATTGCTAGAGGACCTCACTTGGCGGGCACGAGTAATGGAGCCCAAAAGAGGTATATATAGGAGCTAAAAACTCATAACAGTATGGAATTTACCTTGGAGCAATGGTTATCAAAACAACAACGGTTGGAAAAACAACCAATCATTTTCATAAAGGAGGATGCTAGCCACGTTTAATTCCCACATAATGTCCCACTGGTGGTAGCCATTCAGCTTGCTAATCTAAGGGTACGAAGGATATTGGTAGATAATGGAAGCGTAGTAAATGTGATTTTCAGGTCTACCCTATAAAGGATGGGATTATCCGTGACAGATCTAAAGGCAACCTCAATGACATTGTACGGACTTTTAGGTGAAGGGATGGTAGCCATAGGGACAATCAAACTGATGGTTACACAAGGGGATGATGCATGAACTGTTACTAAAATACTTGAGTTCGTTGTAATCAATTGTTCGACTTCATATAACGTGATTTTGGGACACCCACACTGATGGTTTTTGAAGCCATCACCTCGATCTGACACCTGGCAATGAAGTTCCCCTCAGCCTCATGGATATGCACAGTACGTGGAGACCAGTTCGCTGCTCGAGAATACTACAACGTAGCCATAAAGGGAAAATTACAACCCGGGCAACAGGCGATGGTCATAGACGAAGAAGGTGAGGAGTCCCGGGAAATGGAAGTTACCCATGGGACGGGAGAACCTCGAGAATGGGATAACAAGGTCACCCAACAGAACGACATTGATCCGCAAATAGGCGAAGATAGATCTGAGCTCAACGCTTTGGAGGAGCTCGAGGAAATCAGTATCGACCCAGAAACACCTTCAAGAGTTGTGAAAGTTGGGAAAAATCTTGGAGCTGAAAGGAAGGAGTTGGTCGAATTCTTGAGGAAGAACTTGGACGTCTTTGCATGGTCGCATGAAGATATGGTGGGAATCAATCTGAGTATAATAATACATACTTTGAACTTGGACAAGAATGTGCCTGCAAAGTCCCAAAAATGAAGGCTATTGGGGAGAATACTGTCGGAAGCATTGGAAGAAGAAGTAGCTCATCTACTTAAATGTAGATATATTAGGGAGGGAAAGTACCCGATCTAGGTTGCTAACCTCGTGCTGGTCCAGAAGTCAAACAAGAAGTGGAGAACTTGCATTGACTTCTCCGATCTCAACAAGGCCTATCCTAAGGACTGTTTCCCATTACTTAGAATTGATCATCACGAGCTCATGTCTTTCATGGACGTGTATTATGGATATAGAAAGATCGAGATGAATCCTGCAAACCAAGAGCATACCAACTTCATGACCGAGCATAACGTATACTGCTATAAAGTTATGCCATTCGAGCTGAAGAATGTCGATGCTACGTACCAAAGATTGGTCAACAAAATGTTCGTTAACCAAGTCGAGAGAAACATGGAGAATGTTTTGGCATACTAAGGAGGTATGACATGAAGTTAAATCCCCAGAAGTGCACTTTCAGAGTTTCATCAGGAAAGTTTATGGGTTTTATAGTCAACACAAGGGGGATAGAGGAAAATCCAGAGAACATCATATCGTTGTTGGAAATGCCTTCGCCTAGGTTGTGCAAGGAAGTACAAAGTTTAACTGGAAAGGTGGCAGCCCTAAACCGTTTCGTTTCAAAATCCACTAACAAGTGTCTCCCATTTTAAAACTTGCTCAGAGGAAATAAGAATTTCGAGTGGACTGGAAAATGTGAACATGCATTTCACGACCTGAAAGCTCATCTAGTTGAACCCCCCGTACTATCAAAACCAGCGTCTAGGGGAATGTTTATTTTTGTATCTGGCTGTGATGGAAAATGTAGTCAGTGATGTGTTAGTTCAAGAGGAAAATTGGGGGCAGAAACCAATATATTATATAAGTAAAAGACTTCTCAGAGCTGAGTTCCGGTATCCATTAATAGAAAAGCTCGCGTTCTTTCTTATTTTGGCTTTAAGGAAGCTCAAACCATATTTTCAGTCCCACATTATCCATGTCTTAATCGACCAACCTTTAAGGTAGGTTTTGCAAAAACCTGAAACGTCGAGACATTTACTGAAATGGGCCATCGAACTCAGCCAGTTTGAAATATTATATATGCCACAGACAGTAATCAAGAGTGAAGCCCTCGCTGATTTTGTGGCTGAGTGCACAGGTATTCAGGATGAGCCGATAAGAGAACCGGTGTAGGAATAATGGAAAATATTTTTTGATGGATCCTCTAATGAAAAAGGATCGGGAGCTGGGATAATTTTAATCTAACCTGAAGGGCATCGATTCCATACAACTCTCAGGTTCAGATTCAAAGTATCCAACAATGAAGTTGAATATGAGGCCTTATTGGAAGGGCTAAGGGTAGCGAAAGAGCTAAAAGGAAAGGCAATTCAATGTTATAATGATTCCTAGCTCGTAGTCAATCAGATATTGGGAAAATACCAAGCTCGCGGTATCAAGATGGTAGCCTACTTAGCCAAGGTTACAAGAGAGTTCTCTGAATTCGAGTTTAGCTCCGTTGAAC
Source organism: Humulus lupulus (assembly GCF_963169125.1). Taxonomy (NCBI): domain Eukaryota; kingdom Viridiplantae; phylum Streptophyta; class Magnoliopsida; order Rosales; family Cannabaceae; genus Humulus; species Humulus lupulus. The sequence continues at coordinate 130,577,570 of NC_084796.1, forward strand.
AAGTACCCCATGAGCAAAATTCCAATGTTGATGCTTTGGCTCGACTTACTACAACCAAAAAGGCAAATACATTGAGTGTAGTTTCGGTGGAATTCTTGGAAAGCCCGAGCATAATAGCAGAAACAGTTTAGGTCAAAATGATTGACATAAAACTGATCTTGATGAACCTCATAGTGGAGTATCTCACAACCAGAAATTTACATGACGATCGAAAGGGTACAAGAAAGATGCTATATCAAGCTCCACGATATGTTATGGTTAAAGGGATTCTTTATCGATGAGGGCATTCGCTACCTCTCCTACGGTGTGATTTGCCTGAGGAAGCTTAGACTATCTTGGCAAAAATACATGAAGGCTTCTGCGGAGACCATGCTGGGGGGCAACACCTGGCTTTGAAGTTACGAAGAAAGGGCTATTTTTCGACTATGTTGACAAATGACTCGATCTTGTATGTGTAGAAATGTGACAAATTAAAATGCTTTGCCATAGTTTTCTGAGCAACTCTGATTGAGCTAACCATGATCTCATCCCCTTGGCCGTTTGCAGTATGGGGAATTGACTTGATTGCTTCTTTGCCAGCTGGAAAAGGAGGAGTTCATTATGCTATTGTCGCCATCGATTACTTCACGAAGTGTGTGGAGGCTGAACCTTTGGCAACCATCACCTCGAAGAAAGTCATGAATTTTTATCGTAAAAAATATCACATGTCGATTTGGGCTCTCGAAAAAGATTGTGTCTGATAATGGAACACAGTTCAATAGCGATCTCTTCACAAACATTTTTTTGAAAAATATGGCATAACAAAGATTTTTTCGTCGATAGCGTACCCGCAGGCTAGTGGGCAGGTCAAGGCCATAAATAAGATCCTAAACACGAGCTTAAAGAAGTGATTAGATGAGGCCAAGGGACTATGGCCTGAGCAGCTTCCACAAGTACTCTGGGCCTATAGAACCTCACATCAAACCTCCACGGGACATATCCCTTTTTCTCTGAATTTTGGAAGCTAGACTATGCTCCCGATTGAGGCGCTGGTGAAGACCCATAGACAAAAGACCTTTGATGAAGATAAGAACTACAAGCTACTCAGTGCATCCTTTGATCTAATCGAGGAAAAATGAGAAGCCTCACAATTGCAGCTCGCCTATTATCAGTAGAAAATCACTTGTTAATTCAACTCGAAGGTAAAAGGACAAAGACTCAGATTATGTGATTTCGTTCTTCGGTGGGTGTTTTTGGCAAGTAAAGATCCCAAGGACGGTGTGTCAAGGCCAAACTGGGAAAGACCATATCAGATCGTGGAGTTCCTGCATGAAGGGACCTTTAAGCTAGCCCGGTTAAGTGGAGAAATAGTTCCATAGACTTGGGATGCCCTACACCTCAAAAAGTACTATCAATAATTTTGTTGTCTTTAATGTTTTTGGAATTATTGTTTATGTAAGGCTTATCTATAAAAGCCATTTCATTTTAATAACAATGGGATTATTACACAATCAATTTTATCATTTTATTATCGTGCGCTCACTTTGTAAAAGCAACCTAGAACATTTATAAGTTTTGGTTGCTTGGGGGGCACATAACCGAAGAGAGTTTTTAAAAGAGTTCAACATATTCAGATGGAATCTGAAACTTAGAGTTTGGAAAAATTGATTATTCAACATATTTTTGAAGCTTGGTTTTCAAAATTCCAAACAGGAACTAAGATTGAGAAGTTTCTAAAGCAAAACCCTTGGAAATAACCTGGTACGAGGCCTGATTCCTAACAGGTACAATGCCATTAAGCAGACTAAAACCCTTGGATACGACCAGGTCCAAGGCCTAATTCCTAAGACGTATAATGCAATTAGGTGGGGGAAATCTTGGATACAACTAAGATATCAACTGAAATTAGTTAGTCGAGCCATCAAAAATCTATCCGGATCTAAAGACAACCCCTAAGGTTTTGAGTGTACAAGAATCTAAGAATTCATAAACATGAGAAAATAATAGACTATGGGAAACACAAATAGGTCACAAATTAAATATGTATTCAAAAACATATAATTATCTCGAGGAGGAAAAATCCTAGATTTGAGCCAGAAGGCGATTGTTGTAGTCCTTAGGGACTTAGTTACAAAATATAAAATAAAGGAAGGGAATTATTGAGCTCCGCTGACTTGCTTAGAGGATATCACTTCCTCACCATCCCCTTCAGCAGCATCAGAAGTCACGACGGTCTCAGAGGGTTCCTGTGAGAACCAAATCTTGAATTTGGCAAGAAAGGCTCCCAAAACCCAAGCTGCATGAAAGTGAATTTCCCATCCTGGTTGAAAGCCCAGTACCGGTAAAACATCTCCTCCATGGAGTTTGATGACTCTACAAGATCTTTTTTGAGGCCCTCATTCTCAGCCTGCAACTAGTAGAGTTGACTGCTCACTTCCACAACCTAATTCTTAACAATCCACTCGCCTTCTACGGAAGCAGTCAGGGCAGCCTTTGCAGACCGCTCGCTCTCCTGGGAGGAAACCAAGGCAGCTTTGGCAGATCGCTTGCTCTCTTGGGCAGCGCTTAGGGTGGCTTGGAGCTCATCATTCCTAGCTCGAACCGACCAATTCCGTGGAGTTGAGCCAAGATAGACTTCGAAAGGGAAAGGCATGCCAAGGTTAGTAAAAAAGAGAAGATAAGAAAAAGAAATGCTAGAAGAATGAAAGGGGCTCACAGTGAGGTTCATGCCCATAGCGGACTCGAGAACATTTTTGGGAGTACGCTCCTCCATGGCCCTCAGATCCTTGACATTGGCTCTATACGCATGGCCCACCATATGGCTCGCCATCTCGTATATAGTCCCCCGAAATGCTTCGGGGATCCTTGCCAGCTCAAGTGGCTAGCCTGGGATCTGAATGGAGGGAGCTTCGCCTTGGATCACTTGAGGAATCAAAGGAGGTACATGTCGTGGGAGAGGAGGAGGAGCCTCGAGAACTGTGATTGTTGTCACCGGAGCTGGGGGTTGAGTCTGTTGTTGTTGTTCCCGGGTGGAGCTAACACCATTGTCTTTGACTGGAGACTCGGTGGAAGTTCCAGTCTTACAGGCATGTTTCTTTGGCAATCTAGGCCTCTTCACCATGAGCCTAGCACTGTCCCCGCCAGCCTTAAAGGCACCCCTTAAACCTGAGGCGTCTGGCAAGCCCATCTCTTCACCTAAAAAGGAATGAGCAAGAGATTCAGATACAAGGGATAGTTAGTCAAAGTAATGCAAAGACAAGAGCAAGAGCAAGAACCCTACCCTTCGAGTTAGGGGAGGATTCTACTACAATTAGCTCGGGGTTATGGACTGGACTAGGTATAATCTATAACTCCTAGGCTACTGGAGGTGGGGGAGAGTCTAAATTATTACACCCTGGGTCTTAAAGGGTTCAGGATCTTCTTCCGAGTTGGACTCATCTACATACTACCTAAAGCCGAGGGATAAGACACCATGACGTAAGGAAGGCCATGTCCTATGATTTGTCCCACATTCCTAAAATATGGAGGACCTAAAGTGGAGGGTGTTGTCAACCACAATGGTTCATCTGGGGTAGCTACGATCATAATGTAACACCAGATGATCCACACACTAGAGGAGTGTTGTGTTTAGGTCCGGGCCAGTAGGATGTCGGCTAACGAGCTGATGGGGTTGAAGCGAATTAGCCTAAAACTGGCAGCAGCCTGGTCTAATTCTCTATATGGGTTACCTTGGCCGGAAGTGTCGGTTGTTGCCCTAGATGCAGCTCGCTCTAGATCAGGACCTTGATCATCTTCAAGAGCTCTCCTCTTGCGCACCAGCATTTCCACATCCTCTTCCTCCTCGGTGCCTTCAATGACAGGCAGGATTCTTTGAGGTGGAGGAAGCTCAGGAAGAACGGGAGGTGGACCTCGAGTCCTGACAGCCAGCATTTGGCCTTTGTTGTTCAGGTTGTAGGCCACCATGGTAGCATCATTCACTACCTGACGGAAGTCCTTCCCTTTCGAAGGAAGATGAGACAACGTCTTATACCCCAAGGGTATCATAATGCTCTGTCCTCTTGAATATAGTTGTACAAGGAACGAACTTAGTTAGAATGATTAAAACTAAAAAAAAATGAAAATGATGATAGAGTTTGCGCAAAGAATTCAGAAAGTTAGGAGAATTACAAGGACAGTTCAAGTATCGGTGACAACAATTCTTGAACCCATTTGACATAAAGAACGGGTCTTTATAGTCATTTGGGTGGCTGGGGAGGTCAATGATAGAGGCCAAGTTTGGGAAGCGAGTGAGGTAATAAAAGCCATTACTTCGCCCCTTTTGATCAGGACTGGCCTTTAGGCAGAAGTACATAATATCTGCCAGGGTGGGGACCTCCCACTCGTGCCTCAGAAACAGATATTTCAACCCTGCCAAAAGTCGATACGAGTTCGGGGGGAGCTAGAATAGAGCCAGTTCGATTAAGTTCAAAAAATCCACATAGTATAGGTCTAATGGGAGGAAATCACCTGCCTTTAGGTGCTCATCACTCCAAGCCGCAAAGTCATCTAGTAGAGGGGCACAGCTCCACTATCCTACCAACGGAGGTTGGGCGAGGAGGCCATCAATTCCCATCTTGATCTCGAGGCTCAGCAACATTTTGTTCACTTTCCCCTGCGATGTTATTAGGGAAACAATGTGCTCAGCCTCGACAAAAGCGTCAGGGTCGACAATAATCTCCCTCTCCACCACTAGGCCGAAGTGAGGAATTGGAGATTCGGACATGATCTGCTTGTCTTTATTCTTGTTCTGAGCAGAGGAGATCGCAAAAATTTTCTTTGGTGGGGTCACGATCTAGCTCGCTTGACGACAAATCGGCCCATTAGTGGTGACCTAGGAAAATTACTAGCTACGATGATAAAGGTACGGTGACCCAAGGGTTTAAATGGTGTACTTTTGGTGATTCAAAATTTACACGAGCTAGGATATGTCCTAACATCAACGCGTGGTTCCACGCGTAGTCCTAGACCAAGCGCTATGAATTTGGGAAATTCCCTGATACTTCGGGATTCGCGTGTCAGATCCGTCAGACCCACTACTTTTCTTTTGAAAGAGATTTAATGCAAAACCGCTTAAGGAATTGTGACCCTTAAGCTACCAAGGGCCAAACCTAAAAACCTCTCAACTTCTACATTCAAACATGTATCCTAATCTATTCATCAATGACATTTTTCTTGCAACACCCAGAAAATTTTCCTAGTTTTCGAATACCTTATTTCTAAACAAGCCTTGTATCGTTCTTTTAGCCTAAATCGAACCCTATTTAAACTCATACATCGCCAAAACACGAAATTATATTGAACAAAAACTGTTTTTCGAAGTAAAAAGCTCATTGGAAAATAAAGAAGTGAAAGATTCAAGTCAGATGAGGAAATACTTACAGTTTATATGTTTGTTCGATGAGAATGATTGATGTGTCCACAGGTAGGAGCTTGAGAGCTTCTAAGAAATTGAAGGGCGATGAAGGTTTATGGAAAAGGTTTGAGAGGAAAAGGGGATTTTTTTTTTCTGAAAGGAAAGTTTTTGAATGCAAAGGTGGTGAGATTTAGGTCCGATCTCCCTATTTATATGTAACATTTGGGAATTAATTTGGGCCATTCGATTGGGTTAACTCGAGATCCAAAGACCAAGATTAAATGACTTGTGATGTGGGAAAAAGTTGATAGGACAATTGTCACAGTCCTCGAAATCCAAACAAAAGCCAATTATAGACGGCCACGTGTTCAACACTCGAGTAGGAGACATACACGATTTTACATGAAAGAAACCTAAAAGCCACTATTGTGCGTGTCAAAAAGTGATGACATCAAGCACGAGCAGGAGCATGGGGGGCAAAGGTTGTACCCTAAAAATTATCACGAGTTTAATCACTCAGTTAGGGGTAAAGTTGGCAGATTAATAAATGGAAAAAGTAGATGAGCAGAACATCTAGCTAATGATGATGTGAGCAGCTCGAGTTAGGGCACGACAGGACGACATTAAGGTAATTAGCAGGTCGCCTCATAGGATGATGGTCCAGTTCGAGACATGTAGCGACCGGATCGCCTTTAGAGCGCCTTGAATATGTTCAGCTCATAGAAATCTGGGCATGATGCATACTGAAGGATCCTAAGAGACTCAGAGGCACTCTATACACTCATTAATGTCTAGGCTATATTGCACATTTATTGTCTGAGATAATAGGGGTATATTATGTTAGGCAATCGTATCCCTATGTAAATGGGAATTATCTGTATGAAATGTATATCATATTTATGCACACTATTACCCAAAATTTTCTAGGAAATTCCACTATAATATCATGGACAATTGATTGGAAAAGGGACTGCCTTTTTGTAATACTGAAACTCTATAGAAATTATGAAAGAGCAATAATATTGTCTCGTGGACTAGGTGGATTTTAACCATTGAACCACGTAAAATTGTGTGTGTACGAAAGGGTTCATATAAGTTCATTATGGTTTGCAAATAAGCAGTAATACTCTTTTAGATTTCTAAATCTACTTTTAGCGAAAAGCCGCGTCAAAAGTAAATATATTTAAAAACAATATTTTGGGATCCCAATGTAACCCTTTTAGAATCTTAATGAATGGTCAAACTTTTTTCTATTTAAAGTTTCATTAAATGAGTCTATACTTTAAATTAATCACACTTTTTGGTCTAATACCTCAATTAGCGAGCTAATGACACATTTTAAAATCACATGGTAATGACTCTAGGGTAGTAGGGCATTGCATAGGCTATCATTTTGGGAATTTGAGAAAAATCCTCCGGCAGTTACGAACATTTTTGGTCAAGGATGTTCCTGATATTCTGCTTGAGAAGTTACTGGTTAGTAAGTTCCTGAAATGCTACTAGGGAACTTTCTGGGAAGTAAGTTCCTGAAGTGATGCTAGAGAACTTACTAGTCAGTAAGTTCATGAAGTGCTGCAAGAGAACTTATTGGTCAGTAAGTTCTGCCCAGTAGAGCATTTTTTTCATCCCTTACACTCCCTCTGGTCGGCACATTTTTTTTATCATTAGTGCGCCACCTGGTACAAATGTATTGCCACATGTCACTTCAAATTTCCATGTCACTACATTGATATTTTAGGGATAACAATATGTAAATTACATGAGTGACTTAAAAAGTCTACTAAAAGTTACCATGTAGTATACTAAATTAATTTTTATTAATAAATATGGTAACTTATTATAATATATGACAACTCATTAGTTTTTGAAATAAGCTTGAAGGTTATAAAAATGTATCTTAAATAATAAGATACCATAATATAACTTAAAAATAACTAATTATTATATTAAGAAGTCTACAAATAAGTTTTGGAGGTAACCAAAAGGTATTGAAATAGTATGATCTAAAAATAAAGCTTTTAATAAAAAAATGTGACCAATTTATCTTATCGATATCGTAAGCAACCAAAATGTAACATTTTACATCCTAGAAAAAAAAAAAAAATTGGGAAGCGGGATTTCCCATTTTTTTTTCAAAATCATGTATGCGATGATGAAGTGACACTGATATTTGTGTAAATAATTTGGTTAAAGGTATTTTTGTAAATAGTTTAGATTCTAGGTATATAATTGTAAATTTCCCTTATATTTATATGATGATGCCCAAAAATGTTCATTTATATGGTTTAAGTTATATTATTCAGATTTTTTATCAGGGTACAAGATTATAAAATGATATAAATAAATAATGCCACACATTCTCATTATAATAATAATAATACAAAACATGTACAAAAATAAAAAATATTAGTATTCTATTAATTGCTGAGAAATAAAACTTTCCTTTTATATTTGTAAGCCATACACAATAACTTACCATATATATCAATAAATTATGCAACAACAATAAAAAAAAGGAAATAAATAAATATAACAAATATCAACCAAAAAAATCCGCCAAAATTAAAAATTTGATTTATTTTGTAGAAAAAGTTCACTTGAAAACTTGAATATACCAAGGCTGCTGAAGTTACTAGTTAAAGTTTTTCGATCAGACACAACTAAACAAAAATAAAAAATTATTCTGCTTCAAAATTGTATGTAGTCTATTCAAAATCATAATATTTGTGTAACTAGTCGAGCATATTTGTAACGCCATGGGTAGCCAAGACCATTACACTGTGTATTTATAAAGGTCCAGGACTTGCTAATCAAGTCATTTAGTTAAAAACATGTCACTGAAATCACTAATGAACTAGGGTTAAAAGATTCTGGTCATAAAAGATACATTTTATATAATTAAACGTTTTGCACAAGGGATCCCAAAAGAAACAACGTTTAAAAGTCAATTTATAAAATTTCAAGGTATAAACAACCACTAGCCACTCTAAGGGCAAACAGACGTTTATAGTCCTCCTATTCCTGTCCCATCCTCAACCGTGGCGGCTGAGCAGTTGGTCATGTACATTCTGCTTTCAGATTTCTTCGAACCAGGGCTAATCAAGCATACCCTTGCCTTTACCTGCACCACGTAGCACTCGTGAGCCAAGGCCCAACAAGAAAACATGACATCATATCACAAACAATGATAACAATTAAATAACACTTTAAACATGTTAATACACTTAATAATCCACATTAATCACATAGTCCATAGACATAACCAGAGAATCTACAAGCCAATCCAGCTATTCAGCATGACAAGTTCATCAATCAATAATGATAACCAAATCACATGATAATCAGGGTCGACACCCTTAGGTCGCACCCTCTGTTTACCCCACTGACTCTGGCCCGCTTAAACCGAGCTCAGTGAATATTAAGCTATCCTCAGCTACCAGTGGCTGAGCCACGCCCTGTGTGCCAATGTAAACTCCGGCACTTATAGGCCGTTTGTTTTTTATTCACATGGCATAATACCATCCTTCATAATGCATACAAAACAGGGAGCCCTTAGTCCCATTATAAATTCACAACCGGATGTAGTTTTTCTTACCTTTAATTTCCAAGTGTACTGATTGTGAGAGATGCCTCTTGAGCACGATCTGTTTCTCGAGCCCTGTCTTATACCTAGTCACAACCAAGATAAGGGATACCATTAATAGTTGTAAAAAGGTTTCCGAATATAGTTCTAGCTTCCGAGACATCGAATTTCGCCAAACACGATAGCAGGATCGATCTCGAGCACCCTAGGTTAGGTTCCCACGCTTAAAAACTCCAAAAAGGCAAAAATGCCCTTAAGGGTCGCAGCTCAAGCTTCCTATGCCGCGGCATGCCCCCAACCAGAGGCCCAGCTTCACCCAAAAACAGACACAAGCCACGGCTCAGCATTCCCCATGCCGCGGCCCACCCTTCATTCCCAGCCACCATCTGTTCTAGAGGGTCGCGGCTCACCAAGAACTATGTCATGACCCGACCCCTTCCAACCTAGAAAATCCACTATTTTTAACACTCAAACCTCATTGAAATCCACCCAAAACCACCCAAATGACACAATCCAATTATCACAAACATTCTAGCATGATTTCAGTAACACAAGCTAGCAACAACCTAACCTAAAAACTCATCAAAACAACATTTTATTTCTGAAACCCATAAGCTCAAGAACATCAAAACCAGCCAGAAAAACCCATAATTCAAACACTCTATCTTAAATTGAAGCTTACCTTCACTGAAGAATCAATCCTCCAAACAATTACTAAGCTAACTCCCAAGCCTTCTGCCTTAATTCAACCTTTAAATTTAGAACCCAAGAACTCTTAGAATCCAGCCCCAAAGCTACATAATCAAATGATCAAAAGTATAATTCAATGCTTACCTTAGTTCCTGGTTAGATTCCTTAGCTTCTACTGAGTTAATCCTCCAAACCTCTACACAATTCACTGAGTTCCAGCCAAGTTTCCTTAGTTTTTCTGTAGTTTCCCTTGAGAGAGTGAGAAAAGAGAGAGAAGGGTCGGTTGGCCTTGTTCTGCCACTTTCTGAGTTTTACTTAGTCTATCCTTAAGCAATTAAGTCAATCCCGAGGCTCGGGGTACCAAAAACATCCCCGAGGGAAAAATGGTAAAATTCCCCAGTATTCTCACCTAAGCTTCCTAACCTCAAATATATCTCCAATTATTTATTTTCATAACCCGATAACCCAAATAACCATCTAATACCCGAAATACCCCTTGACTTACCCCAAGTCAAGTATTAGGTCCCGTTGTGACTTTCTCGCTAACTAGTTCCCTAGGATCGCCTCAAGTCGCATGTTGCAGATTTACCGACATAATAATGTGGTCCTCACAATTAAAACATATAATCACATTTATGCCCTCAACGGGCTAAAATTACAAATATACCCATTTAAGCTAAATGGGGCCTACATGCATACTAATACTTGCAGACATGCATTTCATATATGTTCATATAATCATAAGCTTGTTTATCACAGAATCATGCATTAAACTACTTCATTCACACATAAACCAACCGTACCCTCCCGGCACACTAATCAAGGCCCTTAAGCCTTATTAGTGATTTTGGGTCGTTACAACTATCCTCTCCTACTGAGAATTTCATCCTCGAAATTTACCTGAATAGCTTGGGATACTGATCCCACTTCACCGTCTCAAGCTCACAGGTCGCTTCCTCGACCCTGATATTCCTCCACAATACTTTAACTAGCGGAATTGTCTTATTCCGTAGAACCTTGTCCTTCCGATCTAAAATCTGAACCAGTCGTTCCTCATAGGACAAATCTGTCTGCAATTCCAAGTCTTCATATTTTAGCACATGTGTTGAATCAGAGACATACTTCTGCAACATAGAAACATGGGATACGTCATGAAGTCCCGACAACGACGGTGGCAAGGCCAACCTGTAAGCCACCTGTCCAACCCTTTATAGAATCTCAAAAGGTCCAACAAACCGAGGGCTTAGCTTGCCCTTTACTCCAAATCTTATCACTCCTCGCAGTGGTGAAACTCACAGAAAAACGTGGTCCCCAACCTGGAACTCCACGTCTCTACGCTTAGGGTCAGCGTAGCTTTTCTGTCTACTCTGCGAAGCAAGCATTCTGGCTCGGATCTTCTCAATAGCTTCATTTGTCCTCTGAACTATGTCTGGCCCCAAATATTTCCTCTCCCTTATCTCATCCCAATGAATGGGCGACCTACACTTCCTCCCATATAACATCTCATAAGGAGCCACTCCAATCGTGGATTGATAACTGTTGTTATATGAAAACTCAATCAACGGGAGATACTTACCCCAAGATCCCTCGGAGTCTATCACACACGCCCTAAGCATGTCCTCCAACACCTAAATCGTCCTCTCAGACTGTCCATCAGTCTGAGGGTGAAAGGCTATGCTAAAGTTTAACTGAGTCCCCATGGCTTTCTGCAGAGCACCCCAGAACTTGGAGGTAAAGACAGGGTCTCGATCATACACAATAGACTTTAGAACCCCATGGAGACGAACTATCTCCCTCACATATAACTCTGCATACTGTTCCACTATGTAAGTCGACTTCATTGGCAGAAAATGAGCTGACTTGGTGTATCTGTCCACTATCACCCACACCAAGTCATGAATCCCTACAGTCCTGGGTAACCTCCCACAAAATCCATAGTAATATCCTCCCATTTCCACTCGGGAATACCCAATGGCTGTAGCAACCCCACTAGTCACTGATGCTCAACTTTCACTTGCTGACAAGTCAAACACCTGGCCACGTACTCTACCACATCCTTTTTCATCCCAAGCCACCAATATAACGTCCGTAGGTCCTGATACATCTTCGTGGTACCCGGATGAAGTGAGTACGGCGTAGTGTGAGACTCATCCAATATCTCTCGTCTGATCCCTTCATCTGCTGGAACACAAATCCGCCCCTGATATCGAAGCATACCAACCTCAAAAACAGAATAATCCTTAGCTATCCCTGCTAATACATTCTATCTAACTTCCTGCAACTGCGCATCAACCAATTGACCCTCCTTGATCTACTCTGGTAGGGTTGACTGCAAGGCAATATTGGCCAATCGACCCACCACTAGCTCTATGCTTGCCCTAGACATCTCATCTGCCAACTCTCTGGAAATATGAACCGAACTAAATAACTGCCCCAAGCCTCTCCAGCTCAATGCATCTGCCACTACATTGGCTTTCCCTGGGTGGTAAAGAATGTATAGTCACAGTCCTTTACTAACTCCAACCAACACCTCTGCCTCATGTTCAGATCCTTCTGGGTGAAGAAATACTTCAAACTCTTATGGTCAGTGTATATCTCGCACTTCTCCCCATACAGATAATGTCGCCACACCTTTAGTGCGAACACCACTGCCGCCAGTTCCAAATCATGGGTAGGATGCCACTGCTCATACTCCTTCACCTGTCGTGATGCATAGGCTATAACTTTCTCATTCTGCATCAACACACAGCCTACACCCATCCTTGATGCATCACAATATACCACAAACTTTCCTTCCTCCGAAGGAAGACTCAGCACAGGTGCAGTAATAAGTCGTCGCTTCAATTCTTGGAAACTATTCTGACACTTCTCTGACCAAACGAACTTCTGATTCTTCCGTGTCAACTCTGTCATCGGTGCAGCAATCTTCAAGAATCCCTCTACAAACTGCCTGTAATAACCTGCTAACCCGAGGAAACTCCGAACCTCCAAGGCATTCCTTGGCCTCAACCAATCTCTCACTGCCCCCACCTTAGACGGATCCACCTTAATCCCCTCTGCGCCAACTATATGCCCAAGAAAAGTCACCTCTAGCAACCAAAACTCACACTTCTTAAACTTTGCATATAACCGATGCTCCCTTAACCTCTATAAGACCTGGCAAAGATGTTGCTCATGCTCTGCCTCTGAACTGGAGTATACTAAAATGTCGTCGATGAAGACAATGACGAACTAATCCAAGAAATCTTTGAGCACCCTATTCATTAGATCCATGAAAGCTGCTGGGGCATTGGTCAAACCAAAAGACATGAAAAAAAAACTCATAGTGCCCATACCTCATTCGGAAGGCCATCTTCGATATGTCCTCATCCTTGATCCTCAACTGGTGATAACCAGATCGAAGATCAATCTTTGAGAACACCATCTTTCCTTGCAACTGATCAAACAAGTCATTGATACTTGGTAGAAAGTACTTATTCTTGATGGTCAACTTGTTCAATTCCCTATAATCTACACACATCCTCAGAGTCCCGTCATTCTTCTTCACAAACAAAACTGGAGCGCCCCATGGAGACTAGCTAGGCCTGATGAATCCCAAATCCAGAAGTTCATGTAGCTATATCTTCAATTCCTTCAACTCTGCTGGTGCCATCCTGTATGGTGCCCTTGATACTGGTTCTATCCCCAGTGCGAACTCAATAACGAACTGAATCTCCCTGTGTGGCAGTAATCCTGATAGATCCTCAGTAAATACATCCAAGAACTCACAAACCAATCTGGTCTCTCCCTGCACTACTAGCAAAATCCTGGTAGTGTCCACCACACTAGCTAGAAAACCTATGCATCCTCCCTGTAACAAGTCTCTGGCTCTCAACGCTGATATCATGGGTATGCGGGGTCCACATACCGCACCCATGAAAATGAAAGGATCCTCGCCCTCAGGCTCAAAAGTCACAATCTTCTTCCTGCAGTCAATAGTAGCCCCATACCTGACCAGCCAATCCATCCCTAAGATCATATCAAAATCCTCCATGTCTAGCTCAATTAAGTCTACTGAAAGCTCCCTACTATGAACCATCACTGGTAGTGCTCTAATCCACCTCCTAGAAATTACCAGTTCCCCAGTAGGCAGTAAAGTCTCAAACCCCGCAGTCCGATACTCACTAGGCCTACTAAATCTATCAATCACTTTACTAGAAACAAATGAATGTGTAGCACCAGAGTCAATCAATATAGTAAAAGGAGAGCCAGCGCTAGAAAGCTGACCTGTCACCATCGAGAGACTAGCCTCGGCCTCTACCTGTGTCAAAGTGAACACTCGAGCTAGAGTCAAGCTGTCCACCTTCCTTGCTTCCCCTTTTTTCACTGCTGGGAAGTCCTTCTTGAGGTGCCCCACTATTCCACACACATAGTAGGCCTTGGCCCGAAACTCACCCTGATAGCGTTTTTTGCACCTCGGGCACTCCAAATAACTCCTCCATGCCTCACCGCCTCCCTGACAGCCACCATGAGCATCCTGACCCCTCCTATCAGGACCACCAACCGTCGAAGTGTCAGCGGTCTTCCTTTTCACATCACTAGGGCCTTCGCCCCTACCTGACCCGGAATATGGAGGCACCACTCTACGACCCTCTCGTCTCGCAGCACTTTCTTTCCAAATCTTATTCTCCACTTCATCAGCGGTAAGATTCTTCTCTATAGCCTAGGCATATGTTGTCCCCCCAGGTATGTTGTAATCCTCACGTCCCGGGCTATGATAACATTAAGACCTCGAATAAATCTGTCTTGCCTAGCTTCATCTGTAGGCACAAGATCTGGTGCAAATTTTGCAAGTCTATCACACTTTAGGGCATACTCAGTAACTGTCATGTTGCACTGCACCAATCCCATAAACTCATTAACCTTCACTGCCCTGATGGCAACATTGTAGTATTTCTGACTTAACAAATCCTTAAATCCATCCCAACTCAAAGCAGTGACGTCCCTGGTCTATGATGCCACTTCCCACCAGAAGCGGGCATCCTCTCTCAGCATATATGCGGCACAGGCCACTCTGTCATAACCTTCTATCCTCATGAAGTCCAGGATAGTAGTAATCATAGTCATCCACTGTTCGACCTACAGTGGATCAGGTCCTTCCTCAAAAGTTGGGGGATGATGCTTCCGGAACCGCTCATACAATGGCTCCCACCTATTCCCAACTTCTACTTGCTAAATAACTGGTGCCACTGCAAGTGGCACAATAGGTGCAGCACTCCCCGACGGAGCCTGCGGTCGTAGAAGATGAATCTGTTCATCTTGGATCTGAAGCCGCGCTTGCATCTCTGCCATAATCTGCTGCCAATTCTTAGGGACTGGCGAAGGAATCTGGCCCTGATCATCACCTCCGGTCCCAGACCTAATGTCGGCTATTCGCGTAGATTTCCTTAGACGCATAACTATCCTAGTTAATCTGCAACCAACAACTCGGCAATCATACCATGATGACAAGGTAAAAGCTTTTCCAAAATCAACCAATGGAACATAATCAATCACAAACAATCAAGATATAGGCATTCATCCACACATTCACCCATATACATAATATGCAGTTAACCCTTCAGATATTCATTTACATGCATAGCCATGGTAATAAGCACGCCTCGATATTATCACACAGCAGTCAAGGGCCAGGCCCTATCTGTGTCTCATACATCCTATTAATCCAACAGATAACAACAATCATAATTCTTTCCAATCACTTAAGCATATAAGCACATATACACATTTACCAAACCCTGAATCGAGCTTGTCTCTAGCAGCGAATATACATGTACAGCCGGTCTTCAGAAACCCTTAAACCTAGGATGCTCTGATACCAAGTTGTAACGCCCTGGGTAGCCAAGACCGTTACACTGTGTATTTATAAAGGTGCAGGACTTGCTAATCAAGTCATTTAGTTAAAAACATGTCACTGAAATCACTAATGAACTAGGGTTAAAAGATTTTGGTCATAAAAGATACATTTCATATAATTAAATGTTTTGCACAAGGGATCCCAAAAGAAACAATGTTTAAAAGTCAATTTACAAAATTTCAAGGTATAAACAACCACTAGCCACTCTAAGGGAAAAACAGACGTTTATGGTCCTCTTGTTTCTGTCCCATCCTCAACTGTGGCGGCTGAGTAGTTGGTCATGTACATTCTGCTTTCAGAGCTCTCCGAATCAGGGCTAATCAAGCTTACCCTTGCCGTTACCTGCACCACGTAGCACCCGTGAGCCAAGGCCCAGTAAGAAAACAAGACATCATATCACAAACAATGATAACAATTAAATAATACTTTAAACATGTTAATACACTTAGCAATCCACATTAATCACATAGTCCATAGACATAACCAGAGAATCTACAAACCAATACCCAGCTATTCAGCATGACAAGTGTTGGGAAAACTTATACATGATCTTTATTTATTTTCATGTATATCTAATATTAAACAAATTAATACGAGATAGGCTAAAACATGTTTCTAAAATTGAATTCAAAGAGAAACAATGAATAGAATACTTATAGTATATGCAGCGGAATTAAAGAGTTCTTCCTTCAGTTTCTCTAACTCTTGTATCCTCTCTGTCGCAAAGTATTATCAAGAAACTGATTCGATCTTCTATTTTCTTCAAAATTTTCCAATGTATCCTTAGAATCACCTAGACTAGTGTGGGAAATTCTCAACACATCAGATAGATATAGAGAAAAGAAGAGAAAATAACAAAGAGGCTTAGAAAAAGGACTTGTATTTAGAGATAATCTAAGACAATCAGAAAACCAATGATTAAACTTCTATTTTGACTTCTGTCTAAGCACTCCTTTTATAGACTCAATTAGGCCATTTAATTTAATTAAAAATCAATAAAATAATAGCTAATTAACAGCCCTAGGTCAAAATTATCATAGGCTTTAGGCCTGTGAAATTTCCCATTTGATTATAAGCCCATTGGACTTAAAATCAAGGTCTGCATTATTTTCTATTGATTTAATTAATTAAATAATTATTTAAATCCTTGATCAAATTAATTATTTATAATTTGAACTTTGATTTAAACTTATTTATTAATTTAGATACCAATTTATCTTAATTAATAAATCTGCCATAATTTCTCTTTTCTTCTCAAAATTACAAAACTCTATGAAACTATCCAAAATTGACCTGGTCAACTTTGATAATTCTAATTGATAATTAAATCAATTAATTGAGACTATCTAGATGATTTTATCTAAGGTACAATGGAGACCATGGGCCTATGAAATCAAGCTCCAATAAGTTATCATAAATCTAACAAATAAATTTACTAACTCATTAATTCCTCGTGACTCCACTATTGACTCGGAATTGCACAATTGAATTCATAGAACGCTCTATAACAAATATATATACGTTATTAATTATCCATTGTTACAATCATAATTGTCACTCAATCCTCTATAGACGGTCTACAATGAGATAGGACTAAAACACCATTTTACCCCTCATTGTATTTTATCCTTAAAACACTTAGTTCCTTGTAAATGATATTTCAGTAAACTAATTTAATTACTGAAATGAGATCTCTATCGTTTAACACCTTGAACCAAACTAAAAGGAAAACATCGTTTCACTTCTTCATCAGAAGCTATAGATGTTCATATCTATGATTAACACTCCCACCCAATTATACTACCGAGTTCCCAAGATGTAAGTATGGGCTAGTCCGTAGGGTAAGCTGGTAACGAACAAGTCAAAGAACTCAAATAATACAATCAATTAGAATACTAACCACTCAGAATTGAGATTGAATTGACCTATGGTCAACTATATGATATGACTAGAATAGATAATAACGGTATGTTTACTTATCTTATCAACTGTCAATATCTGTCCTGTCCGATGTAACAAATACATCCGATCTTATCTACTTTGCTAATGTTCTGGAAAGAACATAACACTCTAATGTGCAAGTAGATCATATCGTAGATTGGCAAGTCAGTGTAAATCCGGTGCACAAACTAATCTTAGAACTAACTTATTTTGAACATATAATCATATTTATATTCCACTGTGATTACGTCACTATAAATAAGATTAGCTATATGCTCGGGATTTAATAGAAGTTTATATTAAACAAATAATCATGAAAATAAAACATATGAGCAAAGTGATTAACCAAGTCAAACAATGATTTCTAATCTTTTATTGATAATAAAATGAGATTACAAAGAATTTGGGTTTTAATTAGGGCATAAAACCCCAAAAAACTCCCACTTGCACTAATTGAAACTAATGCCTTAATTCTACTAATCCTATTTCCTTGATATGATTATCAAATGTAGCTTCTGGTAGTGTCTTTATAAACGGATCCACAAGATTGTCTTCAGTTGTAATCTTCATAACCTTCACATCTCCCCTGGCCACATATTCTCGAATAATGTGATACTTCCTTTCTATATGATTACTCCTCTTGTTACTACGAGGTTCTTTCAAGTTGGCTATCACTCCTGTATTGTCAAAAAACAACACAAGCGGTTTATCTATTTCTGGAATAACACCAAGATCCAAATAGAACTTCTTTAGCCAGACTATTTCCTTAGCTGCTTCAGACGCGGCTATGTACTCAGCCTCCATGGTGGAATATGAGATTGCAGACTGCTTTACGCTTCTCCAAATCACAGCTCCACCCCCAAGAGTAAACACCATTCCAGAAGTAGACTTCCTATCATCGACATCAGTCTGAAAATTTTAATCAGTGTAGCGTTCAGAGTTCAGAACACCACCCATGTAGACTAACATATAATCCCTAGTCCACCTTAAATACTTTAGGATATGCTTAACTGCTATCCAATGTTCCGGTCCTGGGTTTGACTGATGCCTGCTCACTGCTCTCGATATTTACATCAACACCTCGATTCTTCTTGTAGATCCACTTGCACCCAATGGCCCTAAAGTCACTAGGTGCTTCCACAAGATCCCATTTCTTGTGTACATGGACTCCATTTCTTGTTTCATGGCTTTGAGCCACAGTTCCTTTTCAGGGCTAGCCATTGCCTGTTTGAAAGACAACGGATCATCATCACTAGTGTCACCAATAACCATATTGGTTTCACCATCCAAACCATAGCGAACTGGGTTCCTAGAAACCCTCCCACTACGACGAGGCTCCGTGTTTGTTTGCTCAGGAACAGTGGTACTTTCTTCATTTAAATCGACTTGCGTCGGTTGGACATGAAGAGTGGGAATTTCATCATCAACTTGCGTTGATGACGATGGAACATTGTTTGAAGTCAATTCTTTAACCATGTCCTCTAAAATTACTTTGCTGCGAGGTTTAAAGTTCTGGACATAGTCATTTTCCAGAAAAGTAGCATTTGTAGAAGTAAACACTTTCTTTTTTGAATGACTATAGAAAAGTCCACCCCGAGTACCTTTAGGATGACCAACAAACATGCAAACTGTTGGTTTTTATAGATCAAATTAGAGATTATATGCAGTGGAACAACAATCAAAATTGTTAATTTAATCCGACAAGATTTCTAGATCTACTTCTTCACATGCATATATATATTGAATCAAAGACATGAATAGAAAATTACCTCAGGTCCTTCCTTGCTGCTATCTTTTTGTATGGCAAAAATCCTTGAGATCTCACACCAAGATCTTCCAAAGTGTTCTCAGCACACAAAGAACGAGTGTGGGCTCGCTATACAAAATAATAGGCAAAATCTATTTATCAGATGTTCTCAACACATGAGATCTGATAAAGTTTGGACCTAAGTTTGTGAAGAACAGTGACCTATGCTTGTATCACTGTTCTCTTTTTCTTAGAGAGATATCACGATATTTTTCTATCCCTGAAAAGTTACATTTTGAAAAACTAATATCCTATATTTAATATATCCAATATATTAAAAATAAAATATTAGTTATTTTAAACAATTTGAAAATAACTAATCAGTTATCAGATTATGTTTAAATAATAATATTTTAATCATATTATAATATCTCATTATTTATTTAATATTTAAATAACTAAAATTGTGGAACCAAGAAACTACTCAGAGTCTCTTATGCGTGTAGCACAGTGACTTTGCACTGTGCTACACGTGTACCACATGCCAGGGATGGCATGTGATTTTTCCCAATTTTTATTATTATTTAAATACCAAAAATCCCAAAAATAAATTAATTCAAATTAATTATATTTTTGTTAAATCAAATAATTAATTAATTCTCAATTAATTAATTACACATAATTATACAATAATTATGTTTGATGCATAGAAAAATATTTTACTTATCAAATAAGTCATTTTGCCCATTTTTGTATTTACCATTGTCAGTGTTTGTTTGAGTCATTCCAGCGACCATGGACCTATAACATTAAGCTTCAATAAATTGAAAACAAATAATTAAACTCTTTAATTATAATAGTTAATTTATTAATTATGATATTTCTCCACTATAAATTCATAATTGCACTCTTTATGTTATAGATATACTTTTACAGAAATCTTATCTTAAGTCGTCCATTGATATAACAATCTTACAATAGTTCAACCCTCTAATTTATTAGTTCATAAATTAGAATGGAAGAATTACCATTTTACCTTTCTAATTTACATCTTATTCCTTAAGTACCATTAATTCACTAGTGAATAATTAATCTATAATCTAATTATAGATTTGAGCTCAAAATCATTAAGTTCCAGAATTAACCCTTAAGGGAACTAATATATGATCCGTTAGGAAAGATTAGATTCCGTGTTGTTGATACATGTTCCCAGGCATCCATGATATTAAATCTCCAAAACAAAAGTCATTAGCCTCATTCTATCAAGAGACCTTAATGAATGAATCAAAAGATTTAATAAACATGAACAGGAGTTCATGAACACTCAGGACTTAGGTTGATCTATAAATCATCATCAGTTATGATATAAATTACAAGTCTTTATTGTTAAATGGTTTTTGGATAAAGACTTTTATTCATATCGGTCCATGTCATATATAATCATATTATATAAAGCACCTTTACCGAGAGGTCTTACCACACCAATAATCCGAATCTAGATTATTTGTATCATCATGATACTCAGCAAACCGTACTTACAACCCCAATTAAGGAATTCCTTAACTTTAATTTGTTGTTGTTGACTATTTTTATTCATTCATGTGATCTTAATTCTCTCATACTAATACAAGATCACATCCTCAATAATGAATATGGATTTTTTCTGATATTTACAAAATTATTCAAACAATAATTTAACAATCTAAATATAACAATAATAATAAACCATTGTATTTATTTATTCACAGAAATAACAAATGTCTTTTACATGCTTTTAGGACACACTCCTAACACAAACTTCAGTTCGCGATTCTAGCTTTCCCTCCTTTTTCCTTAGGACGTGAGTGGGACACCCCCAGATTCTATAATGGCGTAAACTGGGTTCACGACCATTCCAGCGTTCTAAAGGTGTCTTGGGGATTGATTTAGATGACACGACATTGAGAATGTCATTCGCAGTTTCAATTGCATGTCCCCAGAATGAAGTTGGTAGAGTTGAGTAACTAAGCATGCATCTAACCATTTCCAGTAAAGTTCTGTTCCGGCGTTCCACTACACCATTTTGTTGCGGAGTACCTGGGGCAGTAGGTTGTGATAGAATCCCAAGTTCAGTTAAATGATCTTGGAACTGCATATCCAAATATTCTCCACCCCTATCAGATCGCAAGATCTTTAACGTTTTACCTAATTGGTTCTGAGCCATTGCTAGGAATTCCTGAAACTTTGAAAATGTTTCTGATTTCCTATGCATTAGGTAGAGACATGAGTATCTAGAGTAATCATTAATGAAAGTGACGAAATACTCAAAACCACCATGGCTTGTACATTCAAAGGTCCACAAACATCTTAATGCACAAGACCAAGTGGTTCTTTGGCCCTATCACCCTTTGCAGAGAATGGACGCTTGGTCAGTTTGCCTTCTATACAAGATTCACAGACAGGTAATTCACCTAAGGTGAGTTCCCTCAAAGGTCCGTCCTTTGTAAGTCTTTGAATCCTATCATAGCCAATGTGACCTAGTCTCATGTGCTATAATACATCATATTATCGTTATCGGCCTTTTGACGTTTATTGGTCCTAGGTTTAGCTACTTTGAATAAATCATTATTAAGAGCGAGGGGTTCGTTAGGTCGCAGAATATAAAGCCCGTTTTCCAAACATGCAATACACAATTGTGATCCATTGAAAGAAATAGATATATTAGAACTTGTGAAAGTCATAACAAATTGTTCTAATTGCAACATGGAAACTGAAATTAAATTTCTACTAAAATTTGAAATAAAAAATACATCATTTAAAATTAAAAATTTATTTCCGAACTTCAGATGAGCTCTTCCTCTAGCTTGGACCGCAACGAACGTTCCATTCCCAACTCTAATCTTTAAGCCGCCTTCGTCAACTTCCTCCCACGATTCAAGTGCAATCTCGTTTCCAATGCCCCTTCTATTTGCAGTGAAAGCCCTTATCTTTACCTTTCTTGTTTTTCTTGTTCTTCCCCTTAGGAATCTGTGCATTTGGTTGTGCACTCCTCTTTGCAGCCTTTGCAGGCTTGAGGTTGTTTATTTCTCCACCTTTCCTCTTATTTCCAGCTTTCGAAGACGAAACTGGATGAGCTTTAACCTTAGCTAGATCAGCAGCAACATCAGTAGTCTTATTTTCACCTCTTTTACTAGGTCCATCCATGACGGGTTCAATAATCTGAAGCTCGTTCATGATCTGGGTCAGACCATAGTTGAGTTGAGCACGAATGTGCAGACACAGTGCCATCACGAACATTGACGGTGCCATCACTAACGTGCGGACACGGTGCTCGTTCTGGGGATTCCTCAATCATGACGAATTCAGAGTTGTCACCAATCAACTCTATGTTGATATTCTGCTTCCAATTAAGGAAGTTTTCTCCAGTGAGTTTCTCCATCGAAAGTTGAGAAAGGATGGGAGTAAAGACAGACACTACTTAGCTTAAAACTACAAATTATCAATAAAATAGAAATCAATCACATTTTCTCAATAAAACTTCTATTCACACAAATTTCAAGAAATAACACAACATATACCAAAATATGTAAGATATGAGAAAAAATACCAAAAACAATCATATCTCTATTTCTTTAGGTTTTTAACCAATATATGATATCCTTGTCCTGGTTGGCGAGAGTAAAAAATACCATTAGTTAAATAGAGTTGTAAACTCATTTAATAATGGACACCACTATTAACAACCTACTATTCAATCAAAATAAGAAAACAAAATCTCTTATTTTATGATCTAGACCCACGGTTTCGATAATCATAGATTTAGTCCTAGTAGTCACCATAAGGGTGAGTCTAGTAGAATTTGACCTATAATTATCTATCTTTCGAGATCTAACCTAGTCAAAATAAATAATGAGCACCTTCCGTAGGGGGGCGAATCAAAGCACCTCGAGGCCCCATTAAGCTATTGACTATGTTAAACCAACGGTGGAGATCGAATAAAATTCTTAAAATAAGTTCATTATTAAATTAAAAATAGTATTTTTTATTATTTATTTTTAGAAAATTAATGACTATGGTTTTCCCAAAAAAAATTAAACATATTAAATTTTTTTAAAACCAAAGTCCTATAATTTCTTATTAATTCTAAAGTGTCACATTGAAACAAATTCAATTAATTTAGAATTAATTAGTTGCTAATCAATATTTAGGTTTAACTAATATAATGAACCTATACAATTAAGTCCAACTCAGGTAAATGGGCATTAACAATTGGGCTTGTATGGAGAACGATTGGGTCCAGTATGTCGTTCCTACTACAAAGGCCCCCTATCTTCCATACAAGGTCCAAAAGACAGGAATTTAAACCTTCGTTTTATTAATTGTTATTAATTGATTAGGCCCACTATAGTCATGCAAAGCAAATGGGCCTTCACAAGTGGAATCACCCACAAGAGAACAAATGGGTCAAATAAATCGTCGATCCTAGGCAGTGGATACTTGTTCTTAATGGTTAACTTGTTCAACTCCTTATAGTCAATACACATCCTAAGAGATCCATCCATCTTCTTAATAAACAACACTGGAATTTAAAGGCCCCCTATCTTCCATACAAGGTCCAAAAGACAGGAATTTAAACCTTCGTTTTATTAATTGTTATTAATTGATTAGGCCCACTATAGTCATGCAAAGCAAATTGGCCTTCACAAGTGGAATCACCCACAAGAGAACAAATGGGTCAAATAAATCGTCGATCCTAGGCAGTGGATACTTGTTCTTAATGGTTAACTTGTTCAACTCCCTATAGTCAATACACATCCTAAGAGATCCATCCATCTTCTTAATAAACAACACTGGAGCACCCCAGGTGAGAAACTCGGTCTAATGAACCCCAAATCCAATAACTCCTGGAACTGAATCTTCAACTCCACCGGAGACATTCTATAAGGTGTCCTAGACACTGGCTCCGCCCCTGGTGCCAACTCTATAATAAAATCAATCTCTCGCTGCGGCGGCAACCTTGGCAGATCTGCTAAAAATAGATCTGGAAACTCACTTACCAATCTGGTCTCCCCCGGTCCAACCGACGCAACCCTAGAGGTATCCACAACATTCGCTAGGAATCCTATGCAACCATCCTGCATCAGGTCTCTAGCCTTCAGTGCTGAAATCATAGGTACTTGCGGTCCACTAACTATCCCCACAAATACAAAGGGTACCTCCCCTTCTGGTTCACAGGTCACCATCATGCGCTTGCAGTTAATCGTCGTCCCATACTTTGATAACCAATTCATCCCTAGGATCATATCGAAGTCATCCATCACAAGCTCAGTCAGATCAATAGACAACTCCCTACCATCTACCTCTACTGGTAAAGCACTAATCCATCTTCTAGAGACCACCAGTTCCCCAGTTGGCAACAAAGTTTGAAAACCCCTAGCATACAGCACACTAGGTCTACACAGCTGATCTATCACTCTAGCAGACACAAATAAATGAGTAGCTCCTGAATCGAACAATGCAGTATAAGAAGAACCAGCACTAGTAATCTGACCAATCACAACTGAAGGGCTAGCCTCCGCCTCAGTCTGTGTCAAAGTAAATACCCTGGCAGAAGTGAGACTGTCGCTCTGCTTCGGCTCATCTTTCTTGGCTTGTGGGCAGTCCTTCTTCAGATGATTGGCACTCCCACAGACAAAGCAGGCTCTAATCCTGCACTCACCCTGGTGTCATCGTCTGCACGGAGGACACACTAGAAAGCACCTCCAGTTGTCACCTCCGCCCTGACGACTACCAGAAGCACCCCGTGCCCTCCTATCCGAGCTAGGAGGAACAAAAGAATATGGGTCCTTTCTCTTTTGATCACTGGAGCCACTACCCCGACTGGATCCAATAAAAGGAGGCACTGTCCTCCTGGCATCGCGCCTAACATCGCTCTCTTTTCAAATCTGGCCCTCGGCCCCCTCAGCTGTAAGGGCCTTATCCATAACCTGAGCATAGGTGGTAGTTTCTGGATCTAAGGTGATCTTTACATCACAGGCGATCATAACGTTCAACCCTCGTACAAACCTGTCTCTCCTTGCTGCATCCGTTGGCACCAAATCCGGCGCAAACTTCGCTAATCGGTCAAATCTCAAAGCATACTCAATAACTGACAACCAGTTCTGAGTTAGGTTGATGAACTCGTCAACCTTCGCAGCTCAGACTGCAACACTGTAATACTTCTTGTTGAATATGTTTCTAAACTCTTCCCAAGTCATAATGGTCACATTCCTTCTCTGAACTACCACAACCCACCAGATGCGGGCATCCTCTCTGAACATGTAACTAGCACAAGCTACCCTCTCGTTTCCCTCAATTCTCATAAAATCCAGAATCGAGGAAATCATATTCATCCACTGCTCTGCCTGCAGTGGGTCTGATCCACCTTCAAAGGTGGGAGGATGTTGTTTCCTGAACTTCTCATATAAAGGTTCCCACCTGTTCTCCACAACAGGTTGAACCGGCACTGGCGCCACAACCTGCTGAATCAGCAACCCAGTGACCTGTGGAGGGGCCTGTTGCCTCAACTTTCCAAGTTCTTCCTCTGTCCGTTGTAGTCTTGCTTCCATTTCGGCAAACGTCTGTTGCAAATTCTGTGCGGTAGGTGGAGAGTCCTGACCCTGGTTGTCATCCTCGGCCCTACTACCGCGGAGTCTAGATGATTGTCGAGGCATCTCAACAAATATGCCTGCAATCAACGACGCCGCTCATCAGGCATGATAACATCATCCAAAACCACCTCCCAATCACATCAGCCAATCATAAACAGTGGTCCACATAGCATACAGATAGCACATAACACACAATGGGCCATGCCCTGACATCATGAATATGTTAACTCAACGGGCCATTTGTTATATTATTTCACAAACACACAAATTTTCTTTCAATTAAAAGACTTTCTAATATTTTTACCAAAAATTACAGCAACAAAATAAACTCTTAAAAAATCACCATCTTGAAATTAAAATCCCATAATTTCTCTAAAACGTAAAAAAAAAATCTGAAGGTATTTATTTGAGTAAAATCACCATTTTTAATACATGTTAAAATTCCCTTTAATTTCTTAAAAACATCATAGCACTGGCAAAATCATTCAAGCATGCAAAATCATTATTTTCATCACAATCTAACTCTTTTAAACATCAAAATCAGCAAGTTTAACAAATCAAGAATCTATCTTTTTCATCATGCTTCAAAAAATTTACACAATAACCATACATGTTTCAATCTATACAATTAAATCACAAACCCTAGCATGTAACTATTATCATTTTGTTATTCTAAGAAAATCCCTATCATCACATAGACAATTAAATCATGCTACTCTCATGCAATATTATACCTCCAACAACCATGCTTATATTTATGGGCAAGTGAAAAAAATACAAGAAAATCTAGCATGCTCTTATCATAACATTATTTCAAGATTTCTTTTATGCAAAAATAAAGTAAGTAAACCTAGGCCTAAAGCATCCTATAGCTGAAATACACATAAAATTTAGAAATCACCTCATCATAGTTCTTTGTTCAATTCAATAAGAGAAATAGCACCAATAACAAAACATACTATCCACACTTATCACCTCTTCTTCTTCTTCTTCTTTTTTTAAAGCCACAATGACCCTACATGCCTTTGTCCAATTTATCTAACCAATACATGTTATAAATATAGCAGCATAGAAAATAATAATAAAATCACCACACATGCTTGGCCAAAATCCTCATGCATCAACCTTTCCAATTTATTTTTCTTTTCACCTCACATAAAATCCACTCAAACATGTTTCTAGAGAAACAAATAAAAAATGCCAACATCAAAAAGAATACCTAAGAACTCTCTTCACAATAGTAAACAAGTCCAACAAATAAATCAATCAACAATGTTACAAAACTAAAAAAATGATTAGCACCTCAAAACAATGATAGATCAAGGACAAGGATTAGAGATTCCAATACCTCTCTTGATTGTAGAATCAAGAACACAAAAGCTATGACCAACCCTCTTGGATACCCTATGAATTTCGAAACCCACAACAAAGAGAAAGGAAAAATAGTCTTAGAATTTAAGGAGACGAGAGAATAACTTAGAGGATTCAAGGTACTAAAACAAAAAAAAAAACAAAATACCTATACCCAAAATCTCTTTCTTCTTCCTCTCCTTCTTTCTCTTTTCTCTTCTTCCTTTCTTCTTCTCCTTCTCTCTCTAATCTCACTCTTCTCCTTCTCTCTCTCTCTCTCTCTTTGCACGATAGCCCCAATGCACAAGTGAGACAAGAGCTCACTTGTTTCCCTTCTTATTCTAGCCAAATAAAATCTTAGAATCAATTACCCAATCTCTCTCTTATCCTTTCCTAATTTCCCTCTCCCAAATCAATACCATAAAACCCTTGACTTATCTAGAAAATAAATAGACTAATTAAGAAATAAGATATTCCTTACCCTTGTCTTTCTCTCTCTCCTTGGCTGTCCATGACCAATAAGGGAATTTGTGTTATTCTCGTAACTCTAGGGCCCTGTTATTGGGACTCGATTTTGACCCCTTTTTGTTGCATTTTAGGGAAAACACTATTTACCAAAATTTGTAGGAAATTTCATTAGCTTTCGAAAGGTACCAATTGTGTCTAAATATAATATCCACAACCCATGTTATGCCTGTTTTACTGAGGCTGGGTCCAGGGTTACTAGAAATCAGAAAAAGACAACTCTTTTTTTTTTTTTCTTTCTAAACTTGTTTCTCAATTCTCTTTTGTGTGAACATAAAAACTTACCCTATTTATTATTTTCTTAATTCCTATTTATTATATATATATATATATATTAAACATAAAATAAAATAAAAGGAAAATACAAAATGCATGGAGAACTATTGCATTCTCACAAAATGCATCACTACTTACCATGCACCTTGGTGCATTCAACCAAAACTCAATTATTCACATATTAAAATAAATAAATAAACAATTAAATTCACAAAAAAAATTCTACCACACAATTCCAAAAATTAATTTAAACAAATAAAACAATTCTCAACACATAACAATTAAATAAAATAAGGCACAATATTTAAATAAATAAATAAAAAATTGGTGGACTACAATATACCCTCCTTGAATGGAATTTCATCTCGAAATTCTTTCTTACCAGATAATTCAGGGTATCTTTCTCTCAAGTCTTCCTCCAACTCCCATGTTACTTCTCGTTCTGTACTATTCTTCCACAAGACATTAACTGGTGGAATCCTTTTGGATCTCAGTTCCTTCATTCCCATTTCAATAACACGCTCTGGTTGTTCATCATAACTCAGGTCCTGCTTTAGCTGTAACGGCTCATAACTCAAAACATGAGAGAGATCTTACACGTACTTACGCAACATTGAGATGTGAAAGATGTTATGTGTTTCGGCTAGTGCTGGGGGCAGTGCTAGCAACTTGCCCTAATCTGTCCAAAATCTCGAATGGACCTATATATCTAGGGCTTAACTTCCCTTTCTTTCCAAAACGCATAACACACTTCATCGGCGAGACTTTGAAGAAAACAAACTCGCCCATTGAAAACTTGATGTCCATTCTCTTAATGTCTGTGTAACTCTTTTGCCTACTCTGCGCGATAAGCATCCTTTGGTGAATCTTCTCGATCACCTCACTACTTCTCTAAGTGCCTCAGGGCTTAGAATCTGTTTCTCCCCAACTTCATCCCAATGTAAAGGAGATCTACACTTGCACCCATAAAGCATCTAATAGGGAGCCATCCCAATAGTGGATTGGTAACTGTTATTATAAAATAACTCGATTAGGGGTAAGTATCGGTTCCAAGACTCGGAAAAGTACAAAGCACAACATCTCAAATGTCCTCTAGAATCTGTATAGTACTCTTAGACTTCCCATCGGTCTGAGGATGAAATGTGTTGCTAAAATTTAAACCTTGTTCCCATAGCTCTATGTAGTCCTTTCCAAAAGTTTGATGTGAATACTGACCCTTGATAAGAAATTATCGACTTTGGCACCCCATGAAATCTCACTATCTCACTTACATAAAATTTTGCATATTGGTCCGCCGAGTATGTGGTCTTAATAGGCAGGAAATGGGCAGACTTAGTGAGCCTATCCACTATTACCCAAATAGAATCATGCTGCATTGTGGTCTTGGGTAACCCTACCAAAAAATCCATTGCTATATCCTCCCATTTACATTCAGGAACGTAGAGCGGTTGAAGTAACCCTACTGACATTTGGTGTTCTACTTTGACTTGTTGGCATGTCAAACACCTAGCAACAAACTCAGGAATATCCATCTTCATTCCATGCCACCAATATAACACACACCCTAAGCCGTTCTTTGATGCGTCACAATACACCACAAATTTCCCACCCTCTTTGGGAACACAAAGGATAGGCTTAGAATTCAACTTATCTTTCATGGTCTGAAAGCTTTCTTCATAATTCTCAGTCCAGGCAAACTTCTGATGTTTGCGGGTGAAGTTGGTCAAGGGTGTGGCGTTCTTTGAGAAACTCTCGACAAACTTCCTATAGTAGCCTGCCAATCATAAGAAGTTTCAAACTTCTAAGGCATTCTTCGACTGGGGCCAGTCTCTAATGGCCTTGATCTTTGATGGGTCTACTGCTATTCCATTCTTGGACACTATATGCCCAAGGAAAGTAACTTGTTCCAAATAAAATTCACAATTAGAGAACTTAGCATATAGTTGATGTTCTCATAGTCTTTTCAGAATCAACCTCAAATGCTCCTCATGCTCCTCCTTGGTCTTCGAGTAAATAAGGATATCATCTATGAAAACTACCATAAACTTGTCCAAATAATCCTTAAATACCCTGTTCATCATGTCCAAAAATGTTGCTAGGGCATTAGTCAGTCCAAAAGACATCACTAGGGATTCATAGTGCCCGTAGCGAGTTCTAAAAGTTGTTTTCGAAATGTCTCCCTCCTTTACTTTCAACTGAGCGTACCCGGATCGCAGATCAATCTTTGAGAAAACTTTTGCCCCTTGTAGTTTATCAAAAAGGTCATCTTTTGTAGGCAAAGGATATTTGTTCTTAATGGTGACTTTATTGAGTTCTCGGTAATAGATACACATTTTCATGCTCCCGTCCTTCTTTTTCACAAACAGGACTGGTGCTCCTCATAGCGAATGACTAGGTCTTATGAACCCTTTATCAAGAAACCCCTGTAGCTGGTTCTTAAGTTCCTTCAACTCAGCAGGTACCATTCGATAGGGTGCTTTAGAGATTGGTGCTGCTTCTGGTGCAAGTTCGATCACAAAGTCGATTTCTCTATCTAGGGGTAATCCTGGTAATTCCTCGGGAAACACCTCCAGGAACTCACAAACAATATGCACATTTTCCAGTTTTAACTCTTACTCCTTGGATTTATCCCACCACACTAGCTAGAAAGTCTGAACAACCATGTTGCATCATATTCCGTGCTTCCAATGCCGATATTATGGGTGTTCGAAAACCTGCTACTTCTCCTCTAAAGGAAAATATCTCTCCTTCTTCTGGTTTGAACTCCATAGTCTTCTTTCGATAGTCTATCGTCGCCCCATGTTTTGATAACTAATCCATGCCAAGTATGACATCATAATCTGGTATACTCAGTTCTATGAGGTCTACTAGGCACTCCCTACCCTCTATCATTATAGGCGTTGACGGTAACCACCTAGTTGACATCATCATGTCTCCCGACGATAACATTGTACTAAAACTATGCTCAAACAATTTATAAGGCATACCAAACTTATCAATCATATTCATGGATACATATGAGTGAGCTGCTCTATAATCAACAAGGACTCCACACATCATACCAGATATAGGGAGCTAACCTGTGACTATGGTGTTGCTGTTGGCTGCTTCATTCTGAGTTAAAGCAAAAACCCGTGCTGGCACCAGATTGCTGTTACTATTCTCTCCCACCTTCATTTGTGGTAAATTCTTCCTCAGATGCCCTGCCTGACCGCACTTAAAACATTTATTGGTGCTAGCCTAGTATTCTCTCGAGTGTCTTTTCAAGCATTTAGGACAGATGGGGTGCCCTACTCGGTTGCCTTGGTTATTTCCACGGTTCTGGTCATTATAGCGATTGTTGCGGTTGTTATGGTGGTTCTGAGTGTTGTGACTGTTGTTATTCGTGACTAGGGATCTTGGTCTCTTATCAGTGCCACTATTCTGCCCTTCATTACATTCCATTTGTTAGCCTCATTGAAGCCCTTTTTTCGGTAGGTCTATCTTTTGGCAGCATTATCCTTCCATATCTGATCTTCCAAATATTCCACTTCAAGTGCTCTATCAAGTACTTCTGCATAACTGACCACTATAGCATTAGTCATCATTACATCCCTAGCGATCATCAGCTTGAGTCCCCTCACTAACCTTTGGACTTGTAGAGTTTCAATTGGTACAACTTCAGGAGCAAATTTTTCCAACCTATCGAACTTCTGTGCATAATCAGTGACAGATAGGTTTCCTTGTACCAAAGTTACAAACTCATCTACCTTGGTTGCTAGCATGGTCGCACTGTAATACTTCTTGCTAAATGCCTAGACAAATTCTGCCCAAGTCACAGTATTCAAATCACAAGTCTATTTAATTACATCCCACCATATTTGTGCATCCATCTTGAGTAAATAGACTGCACATGAGACTCTCTAGCGATCATTTAACTCCATAGATCGAAGATGGCCTCAACCATTAATAGCCAATCCTCTGCCACTATGGGATCAGCTTTCCCTTCAAAGGTTGGTGGGGCTTGTTTTCTGAAACGTTCATACACTGGCTCAAACCCATAAGTTATAGGCAGTGGTGCAAGTGGTGTGGTTGGCGGCTGAGGTTGTGCCACTGTCATTTGAGGCACTTGGGGCATTTGGGGAACTTAGGGTGCTTGCCTAGCATGTGCCAATTCCTCATCTCTCAGCCTTAGTTGTTCTCTCAACCTTACTACTTCTGCGGCCAAG
This sequence comes from Humulus lupulus, assembly GCF_963169125.1. NCBI lineage: Eukaryota > Viridiplantae > Streptophyta > Magnoliopsida > Rosales > Cannabaceae > Humulus > Humulus lupulus. The sequence continues at coordinate 130,609,786 of NC_084796.1, forward strand.
TCCACGGATAGTGCTGCTGGAGTTGCAGGTTGGACTGATGGCATTCCTATATCAGGGGTTTTCGTTGCCTTAGACCTTGTGGAGACACCCTTTCCTAGGCCTCCTCCTCTTCCCTTGCCTCCTCTTCCTCTAGTCGACATTATGAGATTCTAAGGCATCAAAAGAAAATCATAAGGAAGGAAAATCGCATAATGGTTTGATAGATATTCGTGAAAATCATACATTCAAAACCACATCATTTAGAGTTTTCAAGAGGAAAAAATATCAAACCATAGCATTCAAAGTGTTCAAAATTATTCCAAGAATTCAAAAAACTCATAAAGTGTTTAATAACCAAAAACATAAATCCTTAGGGTCTTTTTTTTTTTTTAAAAAAAATCCATCTTATTCATTAATGTTTCATGGAACGATCTACGTGATGGACTCTAGTCCTCAACTGAGGACTCGTCTCCTGAGCTGTAATCAAAGACGTCCTCTAGGATGTGAAAGTAGTCGGGAGCGCTCGCCATCACCCTCATCCTAGCGGTCACTCGTGGTATGGCATGAGTTTCCTCCTGACATGCCAATGCTCCTTCCATATCGTGTACTGTCTCCAAACGCTCCTCTATCTCTTCGTCATCCGTCTTTACCAAAACCAGCTCCTCACGACTAAAATTCTAGTTGTCCATGAGATCGTAGATTATGTATTCTATGGTATGAAAGTCCAGGTCGTCTTGAACGACGTCATGCCATGCTCTGTCTAACTGGAGAAGGGCCTCGGAGTACATTAAAAGTGCTTCCCTTAACACCCAATATTTCTCTCTAGGCCATAGCGATGCTCCTCTTTTGTTCATGATCCCTTGAATACGATCACAAACCACCGTTGTTGTTTTTAACATCGCAATACCCCAATCGTAGGCATCCTCCTCAAGCTAGACCTTGGGTACTGCGCGAATTTCCTTGAGTAGTTGTTTCTTAGTAATCTTGAAAACGGGAGGCATCTTACTATACTGCAGTTACGAAACTATAAAATTGAATAAAATAGAAACAAGTAATAGCACATAAAACAAATACTTACGACGTGGTGAGGTGAGATTTTCCCGTCTTTAGCGTGTATGGGGAGGGTCCTTGGAAACATGGACCACTGACTCTGATACCATTTGAAAAATGCCCTAATACTTTATAAAACATTTCCATACTCATAAGCTTATAGAAGAAAGCCACTTATTATTTGAAAAATCCCAGTGGGGCCTTGCTAAAACATGCAAGTTGGGCCCAATAGTTTAAAGATAAAAATAATAGTTTCGTGCAACGTTTTAAAAATAAATATAGTTCAAGTCCCGCTGATAAGTTCTAAAAAGTTAAAAATAAACATAACATTATTCTTTAGAAATTGGCATTAAGCTGGTCATTTTCTCGCCTATAGGGTACCCCCACGCCATACACACTCTAACGTTGGAACTCCCCACATCACCACGCGTGCCAAGTAGAAATCCTATTTGCTACCTGGAAGGGAAAGTAAGGGGGTGAGCTAAAAGCCCAATAAGGAAGTGCAAACAATACACAGTTAAACACACACACATATTCATACACATACATCGTTATACATCATAAACATCATTATCATAACAATCATCACCATAAACATTATCATCATATCTTTGTGAACAAGACCCCCTATCTTGTCTATGTAACGTCTTGAGGGAAATAGTAACTCTAATCCTTGAATAACCTCGGCGCGTCCGCCCTATGAGTTACGTCTTTATATCCTTACTATCTTGGGTTACGTCTTCATATCCTTAGTAACCCCCTTGTTGTGTCGCGTTCAACACGCTAACAACCATTACATATATCATACAACATACAGAAATACATGCAATCCAGTCATCTCAAGGCCAATGAAAACTACATGAATTTCTTCAATCATCATATCATATCGGAATAACATTTCATACATGGTACATCATCATATATAACATTTATTTTCATACAAGCCAATCTTACTATTCATGGCATAAACAAATAGAATTCTTTCTAACTTCCTTACCTCAGGTCCAAGCAAAGAAAAAATTCACAAACTTCACAACGATCCTATAACCATAATCAAATAGCATTCTTTAGCATCACATAAGACTTTCTTGTGCCCAACTCATATACCCTTGGCGCCATGCACACATTGTCAAAACTACACATATTTTCCAAACATGCATATTTACACATAAAATCACCAAAAGAATAATGCAAATTATAACTATTTTACACGCATGGTTTTAAAGTAAAAATAATATGGTTGAATATTAGACATATTTTTTAATGTAAAAGTGCATTTACATGCGACATGCATACGTGGGAATGTTGTTGAAAAGTAACGTTAAAAATGATAATTCCTACATGGTTATTTTTATCGTTTTCAAACAAGAATTTAGAAACATACTTTCCTTACCATTATTTATCTCTTTAAAATCACTAATTTGATTAAACCTCTAAAACATTATTTTTATTTTATAAAAATAATTTATTTAGCCATTAAAAAAATAATAAATCCATTTATTATTTTAAATTACATAGAAATAATTAAGGCTTCACATTATTTAAAATACTTATAATTATCATGTTTCCTTAGAAAATCACAATTTTATTTAAACTAATAAAATTGTAAAAATTGATGCGAGAAATAAATATTAGGTGTGAGAAAAATATATTTTGTTTGTATTATTTTAAGACTAAATTTTATGTAGTATAAATTCATATGTGCTAATCAAATAATTAATTTTAATTTATTAAACTAAACTTTCAGCCACCATTTAATTTATTTAAAAATCACAAGTGAATTTACTTCAACATTTTTCTTAATTAAAATGAAGAAAATCATATCTATTAAAATGAACATTTATGGTTACATTAAAAATACCATTTTTAATATTTACATAGTTTAGGTGATATATTATTTCATAAACACACAAATTTTCTTTCAATTAAAAGATTTTCCAATATTTTTACCAAAAATTCCAGAAACAAAATAAACTCTTAAAAAATCACCATCTTGAAATTAAAATCCCATAATTTCTGAAAAATATAAAAAAAAAAATCTGAAGGTATTTATTTGACTAAAAATACCATTTTTAATGCATGTTAAAATTCCCTTTAATTTCTTAAAAACATCATAGCACTTGCAAAAGCATTTAAGCATGCAAAATCATTATTTTCATCATATTCTAAATCTTTTAAACATCAAAATTAGAAAGTTTAACGAATCAAGAATCCATCTTTTTCATCATGTTTCACAAAATTTACACAATAACCATACATGTTTAAATCTATACAATTAGATTACAAACCCTAGCATGTAACTATTATCATTTTGTTATTCTAAGAAAATCCCTATCATCACATAGAAAATTAAATCATGCTACTCTCATGCAATATTATACCTCCAACAACCATGCTTATATTTATGGGCAAGTGAAAAAAATACAGGAAAATCTAACATGCTCTTATCATAACATTATTTCAAGATTTCTTTTATGAAAAAATAAAGCAAGTAAACCTAGGCCTAAGGCATGCTATTGCTGAAATACACATAGAGTCCAACAACCAAAATTTACAAAACACCTCATCATACTTCTTTGTTCAATTCAATAAGAGAAATAGCACCAATAACAAAGCATACTATCCACACTTATCACCTCTTTTTTTTTTTTTTAAAAAAGGCACAATGACCCAACATGCCTTTATCCAATTTATCTAACCAATACATGATATAAATATAGAAACAAAGAAAATAATAATAAAATCACCACACATGCGTGGTCGAAACCCTCATGCATCAACCTTACCAATTTCTTTTTCTTTCACCTCACATAAAATGCACCCAAACATGTTTCTAGAGAAATAAATAGAAAATGTCAACATAAAAAAGAATACCTGAGAACTCTCATCACAATAGTAAACAACTCCAACAAATAAATCAATCAACAATGTTACAAAACTACAAAAATTATCAGCTCCTCAAAACAAGGATAGATCAGGGACAAGGGTTAGAGATTCCAATGCCTCTCTTGATTGTAGAATAAAAAACACAAAAGCTATGGCCAACCCTCTTGGATACCCTATGAATTTTGAAGCCTACAACAAAGAGAAAGGCAAAATGTTCTTAGAATTTAAGGAGATGAGAGAATAACTTAGAGGATTCAAGGTACTAAAAAAAAACAAAATACCTAAACCCAAAATCTCTTTCTTCTTCTTCTCCTTCCTTCTTTTCTCCCTTCTTCCTTTCTTCTTCTCCTTCTCTCTCTAGTCTCACGCTTCTCCTTCTCCCTCTCTCTCTGTCTCTCTCTGTCTCTCTTTGCACGATAACCCCAATGCACAAGTGAGACATGAGCTCACTTGTTTCCCTTCTTATTCTAGCCAAATAAAAACCTAGAGTCAATTACCCAATCTCTCTCTTATCCTTTCCTAATTTCCCTCTCCCAAATCAATACAAAAAAACCCTTGACTTTTCTAAAAAATAAATAGAGTAATTAGGAAATCAGATATTCCTTACCCTTGTCTTTCTCTCTCTCCTTGACTGTCCATGACTGATAAGGGAATTTGTGCTATTCTCATAACTATAGGGTCCTGTGACTTGGTACTCGATTTTGCCCCCTTTTATTTGCATTTTAGGGAAAACATTATTACCCTAAATTTGTAGGAAATTTCATTAGCTTTCTAAAGGTACCAATTGTGTCTAAATATAATATCCACAACCCATGTTCTGCCTGTTTTACTGAGGCTGGGTCCAGGGTTACAAGAAATCAGAAAAAGGCAACTCTTTTTTTTTTTTTGCACTTGTTTCTAATTTCTCTTGTGTGAATACAAAAGCTTACCCTGTTTATTACTTTCTTAATTCCTATTTATTATATATATATATATATATTTTAAACCATAAAATAAAATAAAAGGAAAATACAAAATGCATGGAAAACTATTGCATGCTCACCATGCAACCATGCACATGCACACACACAATTGCTCAAGTGCATCACTACTTACCATGCACCTTGGTGCATTCAACCAAAACTCAATTATTCACATATTAAAATAAATAAATAAATAAAAAATTAACAATTAAATTCACACAAAAAATTCTACCAAATAATTCTAACAATTAATTTAAACAAATAAAACAATTCTCAACACTTAACAATTAAATCAAATAAGGCATAATATTTAAATAAAAAAAAATTGGTGCGCTACACTCGAGGCTTGTTCTCGGGGCTCGGGCCATTACATAATTTTTCCAGAATTTAAAAAAAAAATTACAAAATTCCTATGCCCCAAAATGGCTTACAATTTTGTATATATAGAAAAATTAAGAACTTTTCCTAATCCAAAAAGACCATGAAAACCAACCCTTAAGAACATAAACGATTCATACACAAACATCCATTGATTAATATATTACACATAATATAAAAATGCATATGATACTCACACAGTAAGTAACATATGCAGCGATTGAAGATGACTCTGATACTAATTGTTAGGAACGGTTCCTTGTGCGCAGCAGAAGTTGCGGTAATGGTATACAACGAAATTTTCATATAAACAATTTTATATGAGAATCTTTTAATATGCAATATGTTAATCAATATATAATATGAATATGAAAAATAATACGGAACAATTTACCTCTTGAAGCCTATCAAGAATTCTTGAATCTTTTCATATGTATTTCGATCTTCCTATCCTTGCTTGAGTACTCACATCTAGATCTTCCAAGATGTTGTCTTCACCTAAAGATGTGGGTGGGCACATAGAGAACAAGAATCAATTTTTTGAATCAAAAGTATTCTCAACTCATGAGACTTTTGATTATAGGAAAACCTTTGTGAAAAAGATGATAGCTTTTCTTCTACGTAAAACTTGTTATCACTTGTTGTTTCTATTTTCTATCATATAGAATATATAGACATTATTACTATAATATTAATAATAAAGAAAAATCAATCATATTTTTATAATAATAATAATAATAATAATAATAATAATAATGATAAAAGACAAAGTCTAACATTCCATTTTAAAACCCATTTTAAAATGTTTTATTAATTAATTAAAAATAAAAATAAAAAACCATTTTCTGATAACATCAGAAGTGCCACATGCATGGAGCAGTCCAAGCCCTATGCGTGTGGCCTATCCTTGAAAAATAGGATTTTGATTTTTCATGTATTTTTATATTAATTAATTAATAATTAAATTTCCAAATAAGGTATCATATTTTTAAGGAAAATATAACAACTTAAATTTCAAAATTCAAAATTAGAATTTCCATTATCATCTTATTATTAAATAAATAAATATAATAATAAAAACCAAACTTTGACTATCCATATTTATTTATTCACAATTAAATAAAATAATTGATTAAAATAAATTTATTCTATGTTTGCACAATTTAAAAAATTGCACAAATACAATAATAAATTGTGCAACTTTAATTATCACATAATTGTACATTTATTCCGAAGAATAAATATTCTCTCAAATAACCCATTCACAGTTTAACCCGTGTATCCACTCTTGTCTTAATTAGTGTTGATAGAGCCACTCCCTGGGACCTATGGACCAATAATTCCAAGCTCCAATAAATAAAATATTATTAACCAAAACTCTTTGATTCAATATTCATTTTTATTAATCTTATTATTATTCCACTATAAATATGAGATTGAACTCTTGAGAATTAAATACATATTTACTGAGTACTTTATTGTAATCATAAAGTGTCCATTTATAAAATCATTACATACAAAATAATCCTCTATTGATGATTCATAATTAAGTAGGAATAAAATTACACTTTTACCCTTTTAATTATATTTTGATTCCTAATGTACCATTGGCTTTACTAGTGAAGGTTAATTCATAATGTGATTATGAATTTGCTTCAAAACCTTTCTAGTTCCAAAAGCCAACCCAATAGGGAATCATCATTTAATCTATAAGAAGGTATAGATTCCATATCTGTTAAGCTATGTCCCCAGCCATATACATCATTGAGTCCCCAAAAATAATAGTTCTTAGCCTGATCATTCTGACAAACTGTAACACACAAGTGACATATATAGGAGTTCATAGATTAAGATCAGTTTGTATATGATCATCAGTTGATGTGTTTTATAATACTACGAAATGATATTTAAACAAGTATTATTAAATCACATATGGTCCAGTTCCACACACTCCCAGCATGCAAAGTACCTCCACTAAAGTGTCCTACTACACTAGTAACCCGGATCTAGGTCACATGTATTCATAATACTAGTGGACCGTACCAGTAGTAATTAATCTAAAAATTCCATAACTTTATTTTAGTGAGAAATAATTAAGTTCATTATCTCAATCTTGATTCTTTCATACCAATATGAGATTGAGACCACATAGATGAACTTGGGAATTTTTTGATATTTACTTAATATTATTAACAATAATATCATACATAAGCTACATATATAAAATAATTCAATTCATTTATTTATTTCATTACAACCATTGTCCACTACAAATTCAGTAAGGGAACAATTCCCAACAACTTTACCTCTATCCGTTGAGCTCGGTGACGCTTAGTCCTGAGCTTTAGTTCCCGAGCTTGGGAGTTCAGTTAGACGAGGTGCAAAGGCATGGGCTTGCAAGCTCAAAGGTCTCCTCTTAGAAGGAAGCTTGGTAGTTGGGATTTGGACATCTTCCCAACTCGCAAACTTGCAAATTCATGTTTCATCGGTGGACTCGCCTTCGCTTAGGTGACCACAAGCTCAAAGTTTATCCTCGTGAAAGAGGTAAGTGAGGGACTGTCGACCATAAGGAAGCTTGAGAATTGCCTCCCTGTGATCTTTCATGGACTATTTTGGTCTTGGTAAGTGATAGTTGGCTACAAGAATGGTTTGAGTGTGCATTTCAAGTTCGAACATCAAAGAAAAAGTCAATAAAAAAAGACCATGGCGAGACACTTACGAATACGCTGGAAGGAATAAAATTGGGAAGGAGTGAGGCAATCAGTAAAAAAGAAGATGGTTTTGATGTTTGGAGGATTATTGGGAATATCCTCGAACAAACGCTTCTCATTTGGATAGCTAGAGAGCTAGTAGGAGCCAGCCTTGCTTTGATCTCAGGAATGATTGCTCTTAAAGAAGAAGAGATAGAGGATCTCATGCACCGAGGGGCCCTCCCATTTCATCTCGTGGTATAGTGACCTCAGAGCAGTCAGGACTCTTACGAGTTGGTTTGGAGCTGGAATGGGGCGATGCCAGCATAGTCCATGAAGCTCTTGAAATAGTCCCTTAGGGGAAAAAGACACTAGCTCTCATGTGTTCTCAACTCCAAGCCCCTAGCTTAACTTTCCTCTCGAGGTCAGTGTCACCCAGAGCATAATAACTCCGTTCACTGGAGCTCGCAGGCTGACACATCAGTTTGTCGGATACATTTAACCCGTGGTAGGCCAGCAACTCTAAAATATGCCTAGTGGAGGTCACAGAGCTCTGATAATGCTCCGCCTCAAAGAAAGAATCTTCCGATATTGGAATGGAAAGGGTTTTAGAGGTCGATGGCTGGTTCAAAATTTTCTCCATGAGGCTGAATGAAAGCTTGCCCGAAGAAAAGGCTATGCTGACCCTACACTTGGGATCTGGATCTCGGGATCCAGGTTAGGATACACAGCAACTCGAAGCTTATTTCTTTTTCCTTCTTCGACCTTGTTGATCTGACGTCAAAAATGTTAGGAGTATGTCCTAAAAGCATGTAAAAGACATTTATTATTTCAATGAATAAATAAATACAATGGTATATTATTGTTATATTTAGATTATTAAATTGTTGTTTTAATAATTTTTTAAATATCAGAAAAATTCCATATTCATTATTGAGGATGTGATCTTGTATTAGTACGAGAGAATTACAATCACATGACTGAATAAAAATAGTCAACAACAACAAATTGAAGTTATGGAATTCTTTAATTGGGGTTGTAAGTACGATTTGCTGAGCATCATGGTCATACAAATAATGTAGATTCGGATTATTGATGTGGTAAGACATCTCGGTAAATGTGCTTTATATAATATGATTATATATGACATGGACCGATATGAATAAAAGTCTTTATCCAAAAACCATTTAATAATAAAGACTTGTGATTCATATCATAACTGATTATCATTTATAGATCAACCTAAATCCTGAGTGTTCATGTTTATTAAATCTTTTGATTCATTCGTTAAGGTCTCTTCATAGAATGAGGCTAATGACTTTTGTTTTGGAGATTTTATGTCATGGATGGCTGGGAACATGTATCAACAATACATAATCTAATCTTTCCTAATGGATCGTATATTGGTTCCCTTAAGGGTTAATTCTGGAACTGAAATTATAGATTAATTGTTCACTAGTGAATTAATGGTACTTAAGGAATAAGAAGTAAATTAGAAAGGTAAAATGGTAATTCTTCCATTCTAATTTATGAACTAATTAATTAGAGGGTTGAACTATTGTAAGGTGGTTATATCAATGGACAACTTAAAATAAGATTTCTGTAAAAGTATACCTAGAACATAAAGAGTTTAATTCTGAATTTATAGTGGAGAAATATCAGAATTAATAAATTAACTATTATAATTAAAGAGTTTAATTATTTAGTTTCAATTTATTGGAGCTTAATGTTATCGGTCCATGGTCCCCGAAATGGTTCAAACAAACACTGACAAAGATAAATACAAAAATGGGCAAAATGACTTATTTGATAAGTAAAATATTTTTCTATGCACTAAACATAATTATTGTATAATTATGTGTAATTAATTAATTATTTGATTTAACAAAAATATAATTAATTTTGAATTAATTTATTTTTGGGATTTTTGGTATTTAAATAATAAGAAAAATTGGGAAAAATCACATGCCTTCCTTGGCATGTGGTACACGTGTAGCACAGTGCACAGTCACTATGCTACACACACAAGAAGCTTCTATAAGTTTCTTTGTTCCACAATTTTAGTTATTTAAATATTAAATAAATAATGAGATATTGTAATATGATTAAAATATTATTAATTAAACAAAATCTGATAACGGATTGGTTATTTTTAAATTGTTTGAAATAACTAATATTTTATTTTTAATATCTTGGATATATTAAATATGGGAGATCCGTTTTTCAGAGCGATACTTTTCAGTGATAGAAAATATATCGTGAAATCTCCCTGAGAGAAATAGAACAATGATACAAGCATAGGTCACCGTTCTTCACAAACTTAGGTCCAAACTTTATCACATCTCATGTGTTGAGAACATCTGATAAATAGATTTTGCCTATTGTTTTGTATAGCGAGCCCACACTCGTTCTTTGAGTGTTGAGAAAATTTTGGAAGATCCTGGTGTGAGATCTCAAGGATTTTTTACCGTTCAAAAAGATAGCAGCAAGGAAGGGCTTGAGGTAATTTTCTATTCATCTCTTTGATTCAATATATATATGTATGTGAAGAAGTAGATCTAGAAATCTTGTTGGGTTAAATTAACAATTTTGATTGTTTTTCCGCTGCATATAATCTTTGATTTGATCTATAAAAACCAACAAATGGTACCAGAGCCATCTTCACACACACATATATATATTGAATCTTTGTGGGTTTAGTTTTATGCATATATTTATTTTTGATGAATGAATGGATGGCTTAATATGATTGAACGCATGGGAATGTTGAATCGTTAATTGTATGGCGTTTTTGGGTTAGGATTTGTTTTTGAATAGATCATTGTGTAAGCTAAAGGGCATAGGATTTATGTAATTTTATTTGGTTTTTGACACCATAAAATTGTAATTTCGATCACACAAAGTCAAAACGGAGGCTAGGATTCAGAATTCAGCCACCGTTCCTCTGAGGCCACCCTCCGAGCTGCTGCCGGGGACGTCGTACGGATGTTCGTACGGACCGTATGGACGGGTCCGTACGGATCCATACGGTTCCGTACAAGTGGGCCCCCGCAGCACTTTTTGGTGCCACGTGTCCCCATCTTGCTGGTCTAGAATTTTTTTATTTTTCTGAAATTAATCTGTTATTTTTTTTGAATTTTTAAAATTTTAAATATCCTATTTATTAGAAATTTGATATTTAAATAATGAGATAATTTTGTTATCCTAAAAACTTTTTTGAATATATATATATTTTTTTTAAATAACAGATTTTAATTAAATTCATTATTGTTTTTTTAATTAAAAGTTGTTTTAATTAGAAGGAAAATAAAATAATGATTATTTAAAAGTTTTGTTTTAATTAATCAAGATAATTAGAAAATTATTTTCTTATTATTATTATTCTGGACCAACGACACATATCCTACCGAAAGTAAAATAAAGAAGCCCGATGGAGATCAATGCGGTTTTATTTTATTTTATTTTAATTTTATAAAGAGGTTGTAAAATTAGAAATACCCAAAAGCACCCGGTTCAACATTTATTGGTTATTTATTTATTTAAATAATTGTTTTCATGTGATTGATAACTGTTCATGCATTTTGTGCCATACATAAAAACTCACACAGTCATTATCATGCATCTCATTGGTAGAAACATGATTATTAGGATTGTCCTATATGTTTATATGAGTTTTTTTGCGAAACCAATTGCATTTAAATTACTTAGTTTTATTCCTTAAAAACTTGGTAAAATATCACACCGGTTTTAAGTCTTTATGACTTAATTTCTTTAAACCAACTTTATTTTAAAATTATTTTTTAGTAAAGTTTAGATGAACATAATTGGTCATTTAAAATTGGATATGGACCTAGAAACTTGCTTTCTTACCAATTTTAATTATGTTCGTAAAGTTTAAAGAATCTACAATTAATTTGGAATTAATTAGGTTAAAAACACTTATTTCAAAATAGTAAGTGGGAGAGGGTTGATAACTCAACATAACCCGTGGTCTCCATTATTAATGTAACACCGTGAGATATGAATAGCGCCCCGCGACGGCTTTATTTTCGTCCCCCTAAGGAAGGTGTCTAGACATGTCAATAGCAAGGTTATATTTCTTACAAAGATAGGAACTAATGATGTATTTTAGGTTTGACCAACCCTAAGGCGGCATGTCCTAAGTTAAGTCATGAACTCCGAAATAATGGGTTACACTCACAAAGTTATGATTAAGCTTTTGCAGTGGATAATCATTACTTGACCAAACTAAGTGGCACTTTAATGTTTAAAAGAGAAAATAATAAGTTATTTTAAGTTTTAAACAATAAATATAAGAATGTCTTATAAATTCTCTAAGATTAACTTGACCGACCCTAAGGCGGCACTTTAATTGTTAGAAAGTTTTATTGTGGAAATTAAACTTGATTTTATGTGTTTTAATTGTGCTCATGCATCACGTTTAATTTCCAAAACTTTGATATTTATTTTTCTAAATATAATAATATTTGTATTTATTTATTTATTCCCAGCAAAAATGTCTATTAGTGAATTACACACCGATGCTTTTCTCAAATCCATGGTTTTTGAACCTGAAAATATGCAACACTGGTTATGAGGCATGTTGACCATTTTTTCTTATGAAAAGATGATGTCAACCGTGTGTGAAAAACCTCCAACAGAACCACCATTGGATACTACCTATGAAGCAAGAGAAAAATATGCAAATTGAATGAAATTCGATCGCTTGGCACGTTATTACATGCTTTCAACCATGCCTGACAAAACAAAGGAAAAATATATACAGTATGACACAAGACATGAGATGTGGCAAGCAATGACAGAGAAAGTCTTTGCTGAGTATCATAGTTTATATCAAACGAAAAAGGTAAATAAGATTTACATATATTTTTCAACTTTGAATAATAGATTCAAATACTATGAATATTAGATTCAAATTTTTGGATAGTAGATTCAAAAATATATGCCACTAATCTATTTTTCTTTTGTTTTTCCTTTCGCAGAATGAGAACCCTGAAAATGAGGAAGAGACTGATGAGGATTTTGATAGCGAGTAAAGAGCTGGAGGAGTTGGAGAGTAGTTTTTATTTAGTAATTTTATTGTTAATTGAACAATTTAAATTTATTTATTTTGTTTTAGAAATTTTAGATTTTTTTAAACAAAGAAAACTACAGCCTAAAAATTTAGTTTATTGTTAGTAATTTTGATTATTAATGTTTGGAAACATATTTCTATTTTTTGCATAACATTTCTTTCTTTTATTAATAAAGTAGTTATTATTTAAAGAAATTATCTATTTACTTGTTATGAAAATGCTTTGGGATAAAATTTTTTTGCATACTTACAATGAATGACAAATTTTTTATAATTCTGAATTATTTAAAACAACTAATCCAAGATCTATTAAACTGATTCCAATAGTGAAACATATCTGTGACACTTGAGATTGGGCCATATTGGTCTAGACAGAATAAATAGGCTTGTAAAGGATGGTCCTTTAAGAGAACTATGTATTGGATCTCTCCCTGTTTGTGAATCCTGTCTAGAAGGCAAAATGACCAAGAGACCTTTCTCTGCTAAAGTTTCAAGAGCCACAAAACCACTTCAGCTAGTACATACGGATGTTTGCGGTCCACTTAATGTACAAGCAAGAGGAGGTTATGAATATTTCATCACTTTCATTGACGATTATTCAAGATATTGTTACCTATACTTGATGCAAGTTCAAAGAATTTCAAGCAGAGACTGAAAAGCAATTAGGTAAATCACTAAAAGCTCTTTGATCTGATCGAGGAGGAGAGTACTTGGATTTTGAATTCGAAGACCATCTATGTGAGCATGGAATTCAATCCCAACTCACAGCACCTGGAATGCCACAGCAAAATGGTGTTTCAGAAAGACAGAATAGAACGTTATTAGATATGGTTAGATCAATTATGAGTTTCTCATCATTACCACTGTCATTCTGGGGCTATACGATTCAATGTGCTCTAAACATATTGAATGTTTTTTCATCTAAGTCTATCCAAAAGACACCCATATAATTATAGAATGGTTGTAAACCTAATTTACACCATTTTCGAATTTGGGGGTGTCCTGCACACGTGCTTAAAGGGAAGACCAGGAAGTTGGAATCACACTCTGAAGTATGCATGTTTGTGGGATATTCCAATGAGACTAGAGGTGGAATTTTCTATAGTCCAAAAGAAAATAAAACATTTGTATCGACAAATCTAATAATTTTTTTCTTGAATATGACTATGTTAATAACCAAAACCTCGCAGAAAGGTTGTTCTGGAGGAGATGATCTCGAACGAAGTTGCAAAGTCACTAGCAACAACCAATAAGAAACGGCAAGAGGAAACTGTTAGTTCTAGTCAAAATAGTAGAGAACCTTGTCGTAGTGGGAGGGTTAGTAAGCAACCCACACGCTATGAACACAAAGTTCAAATGCTTGTGTCTAACACAAACAAAGATGATCCATTGACATTTAAAGATGTAAAGAATGATTATGACAAGGAAAAATGGCAAGAAGCCATGAACCAAGAACTGGAATCGACGAATTCCAATTCTGTCTGGGTTCTTGAAGATCCACCTGAGAATATCAAACCCATTGGTTGCAATTGGATATTCAAGAAGGAAAGAGGAGCAGATGGGAAAGTAGAGTCTTTCAAAGTAAGGCTTGTAGCCAAAGGTTACACACAGAAAGAAGGGGTTGACTATGAAGAAAGCTTTTCTCCTGTAGCCATGCTAAAATCCATTCGTATACTCTTGCCCATAGTTGCGTGCATGGATTATGAGATTTGGCAAATGGATGTCAAAACAACTTTTCTGAATGGCTACCTTGACGAAGCCAATTACATGTCTCAACCAGAAAGGGTTCAAATTAAAAAGGTCAAGAGCAAAAAGGTTGGCGAGCTTCTTAGGTCCATTCATGGACTCAAACAAGCTTCTAGATCTTGGAATCTTAGATTTGATGACACAAGTAAAACATTTGGTTTTTGAACAAAATGTTGACGAACCTTGTGTCTATAAACAAATCAAAGAAGGTATAGTAGTATTCCTTGTTCTTTACGTTGATGATATATTACTGATTGGAAATGACGTAACATCATTATCAAAGGTAAAGAACTGGTTAGCTGAACAATTCCAAATGAAATATTTGGGAGAAGCCAAGTATGTTCTGGGCATTAAGATTCTTAGAGATAGACAGAACAAAACTTAGGCAATGTCTCAAGAAAATTATATTGATAAGGTGCTAGAACGCTTTAATATGCAAAACTTCAAAAAGGGTGATATGCCAACCCGTTCTGGAGTATTCCTTTCCAAGGAGTAGTGTCCCAAAACACCTCAGGAAGAGGAAGACATGAAATAGTATCCCTATGCCTCAGCAGTAGGCAGTGTGATGTGCGCAATGTTCTGTACAAGACCTGACATTTGTTATGCAGTAGGGATAGTCAGCCGTTATCAATCCAATCCTGGATTGAGTCATTGGATTACAGTGAAGAATATTCTCAAGTATCTTAGAAATACTAGAGATTATATGCTTGTATATTCAGGTGGAGATCTGAACCCCACTGGTTACACTGATTCTGATTTTCAATCAGACAGAGATAGTCAGAAATTGACTTCTGGATCAGTGTTTACTCTTGGAGGAGGAGCGGTAGTCTGGCAAAGTATTAAACAAACCAGCATTGCAGACTCCACCATGGAAGTTGAATACATAGCAGCTTGTGAAGTTTCTAAAGAAGCAGTTTGGCTGAAAAAGTTCTACACGAATCTGGAAGTGGTTCCAGAAGTGGAGAAACCACTTGTTCTTTACTGTGACAACAGTGGAGCAGTGGCTAATTCTAAAGAACCAAGAAGCCACAAGAGGGGAAAGCATATAGTGCGCAAATTCCACTTATTTAGAGAAATCGTACATAGAGGAGATGTGTCTAGTCTGAAAATCGCATCAGAAGACAACCTGGCAGACTCGTTTACGAAGACGTTTCCTACAAAGCAATTCAAGGGCCATGTACATAATATGGGATTGAGAGAAATGCCCTACTTGCTTTAAGTACAAGTTGGAGATTGTTAGGAGTATGTCCTAAAATCATGTAAAAGACATTTATTATTTCAATGAATAAATAAATATAATGGTCTATTATTGTTATATTTAGATTATTAAATTATTTTTTAAATAATTTTGTAAATATCAGAAAAATTCCATATTCATTATTGAGGATGTGATCTTGTATTAGTACGAGAGAATTAAGATCACATGAATGAATAAAAATAGTCAACAACAACAAATTGAAGTTATAGAATTCTTTAATAACTACAAGAAAAAACACTTTCAATAAGACCAAAAAAGTATTATCAAATATATACCATAACACTTTTTGATGTGTTAAGGAAAGCAGTTTTATAGTAGGTCGAAGCACTTTGCATAACACTTTTCCATAGTTATAGACATGTGTTATGGTATAGCCTACGATAACACTTTTGTTGTGTTATTTTAATAGTTAGATAAGTATTTCATTATGTTATATATAAATAGATTATATAACACTTTTTTGTACTTATAAAGTAGTGTTATGATACACTTTTTAATAACACACTTTCTGCATTATAAAAAATAGTTTGCATAACATAATTTTATGCTTATAAACCAGTGTTATTGTAAAAGATACAATAACACATTTTTTGTATTATTCTAATATTTGGATAAGCTTGAATTATAATTATATAAACCTGTACAGTATAATTATTTTTTATTGCTTTAATTCATGCCCGCTTCATTTAATATACTTAAGAGACCCTTAAAATTGTACAAATATATTTTTTAGTACCAATTATATGGTTCATAACACATATAACCAAATAATTGTGTCAAAATACATTCAAGATTATCTAAAAAACAATACAAAAGTCTTAATATATTCAACACTGCATAATTAACATAAACAAAACATTCTTACAATAGTCAACAAAATAGTCTTAAACAGTTGCATATTCAAAAGTGAAGGTAGGAATTCATAATCTTCCAAATGTCAGCACACCAAAGACTTTCAAATCAGATTTTCTTTTGCACTTCACTTGTTGAATATGGTAAATAAAACATAAAAGAAAAACTAATGAAGTCATGAAATATCATATCACTCATCTAAAATAGTCAATAATATCATGACACATAACCAAATTTACAATAATTGAGTTTGAATAATAATCAAGTTATTATATTACACACATTACTACAAATATATATACTTAAGTGACCTTATAACTTTAATTAAATGGTGCATAATATTAATTCAAAATGGTGAACAAGCATTTATATAATCAAGTAACCAAATAAATACCTCTTGGAATAACCTTTTGACAAGGCCATGCAACTGCTGAACCAACAACTTCTCGTATAGTAAGCATCGCATAGTTAGGACGAAATAAATAAGCACCAGGCACAACAGCAACATCAACCCATACACGCATAAAATCTGGTCCAAGAGGAATTCCATGCACCTCTAAGTCAGGATCACTAGAATCCCAACGGCCTTCAGCAATAATTGCATTTGACCAATCGAGCAAGTAGCAAGCATTCCTTACTTCTGAGTTATGGCCCTTTTTAACTCCAACACTCTGCAAAATTAATTTTGAAGACAGTATATTAATTTTTGTATTTGTTTCCTTAAAAAGAAAGAACACAATTTGAAGATTTACCTTATGAGAAGGAATATTGTTGGACTGCCCCTCACTTGTTGTTGGTCTACCACCCTAAATATAAACAACAAGATAAGTTTCATTTCAAAAATACAATTTTTTAGTTATATAAGTGCGAGAAATAATTGTTACCAAGTGTCTTTTAAGTAGATTCAACATTTCAATAATTTGAATCTTCATATTTAGCTCCTCTTCTTCCCACAATGTCATCTTGTCTTTACACATATTAACAACAATTAATTTTGACTTTGTTACCCCCCTTCCTTGTCCGATTAAGCATCCATATTTTGGATTACCAAATAATTTTGTTAATGCATCTTCATCAGTATTGTTTGTAGTTCCAGATTTTGGGTCTTCACGTATAATTTCAGCCAATTCTTCCTACATATAAAATAGTACAGCTAATGTACAATAATAGGGAACAAGTATAAATATACAAAATTAAATAATAAATACTCACAAAAACTTCAGATGCTATTTGGTTGATTGGTTCACCACTCTTCTTGGTATGGGCTCTCCGAAAAGCATCGATCCTAGTTACTTTTCCCCCTTCGGTTTGTTTTGTCTACACAATAAAAAAATGTAGAATATAAAATAAAGACTAATAATAAGAACCAAAATATATTCACTAAAAATATTAATTGTTACCATATCATTGATTGTTCGGGCATATCCTCTTCTACTTAAGGTGTGTGGAACACTTTTCTTTCTCCTCTCTTAAAATTTGGCCCTTATAGCCTATTTAATAAGAACCAACATTAGGCAAAAAAATATTTTGATCTCTACTTATATTCAATCACTTATTTCAAATCTTACCATATGTTCTTTACTAGTTTTTTGTTTAACAAACGCCCTCCATTCTACATCACTTTTATGCAATCTGGCTTTAATGCTAGTCGTTCATTCTTAGTTTTAGCATCAATAATATCCTTGATTAATCTATATTTTGCAGATCTCTATAGGTCTGCCATCATTTCAAAGCACATCTTCTTTTGCCAATCTTCAAGTAAATCATATTTTTCCTACAATAAGATATAGAAAAACATATTATATGTTTCTGATGAGAGCTGAATATTAAAGAAACTAAAGAATATAACCACAAAACTTGTAAATGCTACCTAAATAGATGCCCAAAGAACGTCTCTCATGATTGGAGAAATTTTCCTCCAATCCGAAAAAGTATAAGGAACTATCTCCCTCACAAGAGCACCCACAAAAGAAGAAAATTGTACTGAGTTAGTACCAACTGGTTGGCCTTTTTCATTCCAATTTATTTTCATCGAGTCATTGTTTCTCTTAGTAAGATTTGCCAATGTAATCCTGCCCCTAGTCTTTTTGAGTGCATTCATTTCATTTGCAATTCTATCTTGAGGTGTTTCTTGGAACTCATTTTGAATTGTCTCACTTGATTTTTGTAATCAATCAGATTTTCTAAGAGCTTGCTGCATTTGTTACCTTTAAAGGGCATATTCCCTTAATACATGTGCATATATATATATATATTGTTTTCTTTTACACTTTTTTCCAATTGTAGGATGATAAAGTTGCAACAACATGGCCGAATGAAAAAGTACTAAGGGAAGCAATACATGTAGAACCAGTAAGAGCTTGCTTATCTATTGATCATGTCAATAGATAGAATCACTTGCAAAACTTCACTCCAATAATATTTAGACACTTTTAATACTTTAAAACTTATAATATTTCTATTTTTATATGTTCTTCCAATCTTTGGACCCAAACTGTATTAAAAAACCAGACCAAACTAGTACTTATTTCTCTTTCTATTTCTATTTTAAGGATTCACACATTCCCCCACTATTTATTTATTGATTTCTCTTTTATGTTTGCTGGAAAGAAAGAATTAAAGAGGTCTCTTTTTATTAAATACATTTGGATTATTTTATTTTTTTGGCTCTTGTTATGCTTTTTTTTTTTTAAACCTTTCTCTATGAATATTAAATGAATTTTCAAAGTGATTTTGTTTTTATATTTATAGATGTTAAGGGTGTGAATGTTAGAAAAAAATACATTCTGTGTTGGAGTTAATTTTTTTCTGCTTTTCACTGTGGATGTATAATTTATTGAGTTTCACTTTTAGGCTTGGACACAGGGAACAGAAGGATGATTGGGCCCCTCATCGTGTTGACATTTTTCAGAGGCAAAATGTTTTACCTCCTGATGTTATTATTTATGCTGGTTCCGCTAATTGTGCATGTACCACTGGTATTTAATTTTTCTTAATTTTATGTTTCTTGTGTATTTGTTCTTTTTCAGTAATTTTTTTTATATATGCTTGATAATATCTTTTGTGATAGATTAGAATTATGATTGAATTAGGAAGGGACAGATACACTCTTTAGTTATGCAATGTATGCTCACTTTCATCGTAGAAGTTCTGAGCTTTATGGATAGTCTTATGCCTATTGAAGTTCATGCCATTTTTATGATATATGAGCTCAATTTTGGCATTTTCATCAGAAATGCTGGACTGCAATTTATCACTTATTAATGCTGTATGAGAATGAGTTGTGTGAGTAATTATGAGAAGTTTGATTGAATTTTATGGTTGTTATGTAAGTTTTTGTTTTCTAATAGTTTAAAGTTTCTAAAAGGTTAGAAAGCTATAATAGGGTGGTTCCATAGTTTAAAAAAGCGTTTTTGAGTCATACTTTAATTTGGGCTATGTATAGAGATGTTGGACCACTACTGCTTTTTCTCCCCATGATGTTCAGGGACTTTATTTGCATGTATTCATACTTAAATAATATATGCCCCTTTGCTACATAAATTATGATGATTTAGATTTACATTTGAAATTCTAGTGTGGGGCCAAGAAACCATATGTAAAAAAACAAACAAACAGGTCATTTCCAATACTCATTTGATACATCTTAATTTAGAACGAAAAAAAAGAAGCTTGTTTAGCTTATACTTATTCGATACATGAGATGAATCCAAATTAATATCTAGCTAGTATTTAGTACAATTTTCAATGAAAGATGCAAACCTAATCACTTTAACTAACCTAATGAATTTACATATATATTTTTTACTTCTCTTGAAAACAAAAAGCACAGTTAAAAAAAGCGACAATGAATATGCTCTTAACAATGTCGTTGAGAGTCATTGGGAGGCAAAAAGCTTTCCATGGTCAAACCCCAAACATTAAAGTTGGCTTCATCGATTTTCTACGTCTCTGCTATCTCCCTCTTGTATTTAGTAGAAATAATATTTTATTAATATAATTGTGTGAAGAGAAATTTAGTTATACTATTATTTGTCCAAAATACATGTATAAAATGTACTAATTCAATCACAATTACTCTTTGACACTAGCTGTTCATATCTGCTAGTCATAGTTTTATTTTCTACTGTATAGGAAAAGTAGTTTTAGGATAATTCTATTGGAATCTTAATTTTTTCTCACTCTATTATAAACTTCTTATAACATTTTAAAATTTATTTTATAGTCTTAATTTTGCATCCAGTACTGTATTTTTCTGTCTTAATTTTGTTTGTGAAGTTGGGACATGAAAACTACCCTTATTCACACCCCAGGCAAGATATCTAACAATATAATCAAACCAATTCAAGCAAACACAATTTATTTGTAAGAAGATAATACATAATTCTAGATAAAATCTGACATCATTTCCCATATAAAAGCTTACCTAACCATCTACCAATACAAAGTAAAAAAATTAAAACAACACACAATAAGTTTTCTTCCTTATATCACCGCAACACACAAACAAATTTTCCAGAACCTACTTCTCTAAGACACACAAGTTTTCAACCTTCCGTTATCACCGCAGCACACAATTTTAATCTCAGAACCTACTTCTCTATAGATGAATATTTAAGATATTCAAACTCGTCTAACATTTGTATGATATTAATAAAAAAGTTAAAAGAACATACTTCCGTACCTCTTGCAATTAATAATCAAGTTAATTAACTTTGCAATGCTCCTTGCCAATTTGATCCACAACCTAAAGAATATAATCAATACCAAAAAGATTAATACAAAATTAAAATTAAATGATACAATAAAACCATAAAATTCATGAAATTACTTCTTACGAGTTGAAGGTCAAAATAGTGTTTTTAGGTGTATTTGGGTTATTAATAACTTAAAAATATGTTTTAAAAAGCCCAACAAAATCCTAGGCTTATGACCCCTAACTTGATATGTGTCTCCAATTTTTTAAAATTGAATATACAAGGGAAGCAAGCCCAACCCAGGAGTGTGAACACACTATACAGGAGAATGGATGTGCAAATGTGGAAATGGGAACTACAGAGCAAGAACAAAGAAGAAACATGAAGCAGAGAAAAAAAAAAGAAAGGAATACACAGAGGAAGGATTGGCTGTGATACCAAGTTAATTCAAGAATATAAATGGAGAAAAAGGAGCTCTAAAGAAGATTTTTAGACTCAGGCAAATCTTATTTATATATAGAACTTTACAACTGTAACAATACACAACATAGAAGTAGATGGAAGTTGTAACAGTATAACTGAGTACAACTGAAGCTAACAAAACTAACAAACCAGAAACAGAAAACTAATCATGTAATATTACATTGTCTAACAATATATACATATATTGTTATCTTAATGGAAAGCTTCCACTTTTCACCCTTGAATTTATAAAATTATGGTCTCAGATAACCAATGGTAAAGGCTATTCAATAAAAACAAACAAGCATAAGTGGATTCATTACAAAAACTAGTATACAATCTGATCTCAACTTAATCCACAAAACCCATTTAAGTGAAGAAGAATACACCACAAAGATAAAAAGGAGTGGAACTTTAACATATGAATATGATAGAAGCAGAGAATCTTCTCTCATACCCACAGAACAAATCCAAAAGTAATTCGCTGAAGCTCACCATCAAAACCCAACCAACTGCTAAGTGGACTCCTAAACACAACTATATGATCAGTACCACTCTCATTTCATTCATTTCATTTATACCAACAATTAAAATTACTCATTTTTTGCCCCCAAAAATAAATGTTTATGCTCTCTTGTAAACAAAATGATTGGTTGAACCTTAAGTCTTTTTTAACTTTACATTGAGTTTTTCATATTAATTTTTCTATTTCAAGTAAATAGGCATGCTGAATCTAATAAATAAAATTTTCTACATAAGCCTTCCTTAGTACATAAAAAGTTAGTCTAATAAATAAAAGCTTGAGCAGATACTACTTAGATCTTCTATTCGCTTCTATTATATCTAATAAATAAAAGACACAGTTCAATTCTCTAATAAATGAATGGATACAAAGAATATCATTTCTATTAACAAGTTATAGACTGGTAGACATGGAGAAACAAAAGTACTTACTACTTACAAACGGGGGGAAGCTTCTTGGTCTTCTTGTAGTAACGTGCAAGTCTGTGAATCCTGCTCTCAACCAAAATCAATCGAAACTTGGAATCCTTGTCATTCTTGTTCCTCTCAAGATGCTTCCTAATAGAGACTGCCTTCTTAATAAGATGGTACAGATCTTCAAGAATTTTAGGGGCAAGACCTAACAAACAAAACCAATTTTATAAAAACAAAGAAATCCAATCAACCAAGACATACAGATAAGACATCACCCAACCAAAGGCTACATTATCTTTACATTTTCTCTTATCTTATTTTTCTCGTGTTATTCTGTTGATGGATTAACAATCGTTGAATTAAATAGTATATGAAAGGCGTTTCGTGTGGGGATTTTACCCATAATTTATACATAAAAAAATGACAAAGAGAGACCAATTAATAAAAGTACTACTAACAGACAGGGCCACTATACTGTGTCCCAAAACTCCCTTCTTACAAGTTTAGATAGAAAAGAATGCTCAAGTACAGAGATAACTACTGCCTAAAACTCTTGTAAGATTCTGTTACATTGTCACTAACCCCCCATTCAAGTGTCTCCCTGCATTATATATTGAAATGCCGACATCTTCTAACAAATGGAAAAACCTTGCAACCTCATTTTGATTAAAATTCCCTACAATTAAACATGGAAAAGCTTGTTAAAAAAAAAGTCACAAATCACCCAACCAAAGGCTACATGCCCTTAATCATTCAATAACCGTATACTCAAACAAGAAAAACAACCAGCTCATTCAAACTTGCAAATGATTACCGTGGGCCTTGAGAACAAATGAAAAACTAATGAAAAACCATAAAAATTAATTATTCCCTTCGCTCATTCAAATATTTAGCAAACAGTTAACTAGACCTAAAGTTCTTCCACCCAAAAAAAAAGCAATGAAATGGGTCGACAATGACTGAAGATAAGGCTCAACATTGTGATCAACCTACACTTGGTGATCCTAATTTTTGTTCATAGCAGGATAAGCACAAATTTTAATTTTTCACTATCTCCTCTTGTAAGTTTTTTTTTTTTTTTTTTTTGTAATAAAGATGACTAATTTTCTATTTTCTAGCAAAAAAAAAAACAGGTTCCTAGATAGCCAAAATCCAAGATTTCAAAGTTAAATCAAACCCAAACCGAAACCGAAACTGCACCTGGTGAAAGCTAATGTAGTTGAGGTAACCCAAGTCGTGAACTGGTCGGTGACTGAGTGAGGAAGGGAGGTGGGAAACGACATCGTGTGGTGGATGAGATTGAGAGACTGAGCCGAGATCGAGACCAAGGTGGAGGGAGTGAGGCCTCGGATTGAGAAAACGCCAACAATATGCAAAACCGATAATTAATTTTGAAAATGACAGATTTTCTAGATTCTGGGTTACGCGGAAATCAGTTTGTTGGAGTTGTGTATGCAGAAAATACAATATTTCTCAAGCCTATGTGGTGTTCGAAGAAATGTGTGATAGAGAGATTCAAGCTGATAACTTTTGAGGTTAGTGCTTACAATAACATCTAAAATGAAATATACTTACCTGGCTTGCCAATACCAAAGAGAAGGAGTGAAACCGAGAAGCCCAACGATTGGAAACGGATTGACAAAGAGATAGAGAAAGACAAGAAAGAGAGAGGAGATTTGAGGGATGGAGGATACCGAAGCAGGGATTGAGTTCGGAGACACCGTACGCAGCCGAAGAAGAAAACGGGTGAGTCTGAAACATTGAAGGAATTAGTCTGAAAAAAAAAATATAAGTGGCAGGCTCCCAAAAAAAATTACCGCCCTTTTTTCTATTATTTTGGCACATATAATACTTTTTCATTAGTATTATATTCATATGTTATGAAAATGGGTATTTGGTGTAGTGAATTGGGATTGTAAGTACGGTTTGTTGAGTATCATGTTGATACAAATAATCTAGATTTGGATTATTGATGTGGTAAGACATCTCGGTAAAGGTGCTTTATATAATATGATTATATATGACATGGGCCGATATGAATAAAAATCTTTATCCAAAAACCATTTAATAATAAAGACTTGTAATTCATATCATAATTTATGATCATTTATAGATCAACCTAAATCCTGAGTGTTCATGAACTCCTATTCATGTTTATTAAATCTTTTGATTCATTCGTTAAGGTCTCTTCATAGAATGGGGCTAATGACTTTTGTTTTGAAGATTTAATATCATGGATGGCTGGGAACATGTATACACAATACGTAATCTAATCTTTCCTAACGGATCGTATATTGGTTCCCTTAAGGGTTAATTCTAGAACTGAATAAATTTGAGCTCAAATCTATAATCTAATTGTTCACTAGTGAATTAATGGTACTTAAGGATTATAGATTAATTGTTCACTAGTGAATTAATGTTACTTAAGGAATAAGAAGTAAATTAGAAAAGTAAAATGGTACTTCTTCCATTCTAATTTATGAACTATTTAATTAGAGGGTTGAACTATTGTAAGATGGTTATATCAATGGACAACTTAAAATAAGATTTCTGTAAAAGTATATATAGAACGTAAAAAGTTCAATTCTGAATTTATAGTGGAGAAATATAAGAATTAATAAATTAGCTATTATAATTAAAGAGTTTAATTATTTAGTTTCAATTTATTGGAGCTTAATGTTATAGGTCCATAGTCCCCGAAATGGCTCAAACAAACACTGACAAAGATAAATACAAAAATGGGCAAAAGGACTTATTTGATAAGTAAAATATTTTGCTATGCACTAAATATAATTATTGTATAATTATGTGTAATTAATTAATTAAGAATTAATTAATTATTTGATTTAACAAAAATATAACTAATTTTGAATTAATTTATTATTGGGACTTGGTATTTAAATAATAAGAAAAATTGGAAAAAATCACATGCCTTCCTTGGCATGTGGTACACGTGTAGCAAAGTGCACAATCACTGTGCTACACGCACAAGAAGCTTCTAGAAGTTTTTTTGTTCCACAATTTTAGTTATTTAAATATTAAATAAATAATGAGATATTGTAATATGATTAAAATATTATTATTTAAACAAAATCTGATAACTGATTAGTTATTTTTAAATTGTTTTAAATAACTAATATTTTATTTTTAATATATTGGATATATTAAATATAGGAGATCATTTTTTCAGATCGATACTTTTCAGTGATAGAAAATATATCGTGGAATCTCACTGAGAGAAATAGAACATTGATACAAGCATAGGTCATTGTTCTTCACTAACTTAGGTTCAAACTTTATCAAATCTCATTTGTTGAGAACATCTGATAAATAGATTTTGCCTATTGTTTTGTATAGCGAGCCCACACTCGTTCTTTGAGTGTTGAGAACATTTTTTAAGATCCTGGTGTGAGATCTCAAGGATTTTTTCCGTACAAAAAGATAGCAGCAAGGAAGGGCTTGATGTAATTTTCTATTCATCTATTTGATTCAATATATATATGTATGTGAAGAAGTAGATCTAGAAATCATGTGGGGTTAAATTAACACTTTTGATTGTTGTTCTGCTGCGTATAATCTCTGATTTGATCTATAAAAACCAACAAAAAATGGGCTCGAATCTCCTCTCATTCGAGTTGTTCCTTGTGCTTGTGAATCAATCGTTTGTTTTGTTTAAATGGCAATTCAGGTGGAAGAAATGGTGGGTGGTAATGGATTCTCTGAAGACTGCGACATCTAACAAGAAGACTGCAACATCTAACAAGCTCAGGCCCCCACCGATTCTCTGAAGACTGCAACATCTAACAAGAAGGAAAAAGGTGAGGTCCCTTTATTTAAAAGAATGCAAAAGATTAAATCTTGATAACTAGAGTTTACAGGCTAGAGATAACAAGATCTCCTTAATAGAGCTTGAAGGCTCGAAATAGGGAGATTAACTAAGGCGCCATCATCGAACTATTAATAAGTTCAGGGCACGAAGAGTGTACCCACGCGAGAGTGGGGCGGTTATTGTCAGTTTGGAATATCTCAAGTTTCTAGGAAAAAGTGGAGAGTTACCCAATAAGAAGATACTATTGGGATACGTGCGTTAAAACCCTAATATGTCATAATTATGTTTGCTTGGTGCTATGTTTTTTTATTAATATGAGATCGGGATCGAATCACATTCTAAAGTAACTACTCTATCTTACTCTATAGGACAACTATCTGAGACTGTAGCGGTAGTATCTGTTATCTCAATGACTATGGACGATGGAATGATTCATTATGTCATAATTAGGTCTACTTGGTGGGAAGTATTTTAGTAATATGAGATCAAGATCGGATCACATTCTAAAGTAACTACTCCATCAAGTGTAACTCTAGGTATATCTTGTTGGCTAAAGATATATCTTTTTTTAACATAACTTATTTTCACCAAAATTTCAAGAATAAATAAAAAGCCTCGAAATGTAGGCTCGCAAATGTTAAGCTCGAGAACTACAAGTGTTAGTAGTACACTTATAGGAATTTTCAAATGGTTCGAGATTTGTTATTAGCTCTCAAGCATGAGTCGCATCGTTCGAGCCTATGCTGCAGGCTCGAAGATACCAGCCTTCTCCGAGGAAGGAGTTCGACCAAATTAATGAATGAGGAGGAGGCTGCAACTGGAATGATGAGCTCGAAGCTTGGCTATTCTCAAAAGCGCGTCAACACAATGATCAAGCTCAATGACGTGTTTAGTACAACAGAAAGGTTGTTAGGAAATCCATATTTCGTAGGGATTCATTATTATCATATATTAAATTCCTATTGTCATGGGATATTATGTAATTAACGCATTTATTGTATTTATTTCATATTTTAATGTGTTTACCCAAAAAATGACTCATGATGACGTGGCAGGAATGACCTACACGTGGCAGGCATGTGACAACCTTAAGTGAATGAATCCCATTCGATCATCGACCAGAGAGTGATTGTTTATCAAGCCTCACGCTTAGGTGCGACCAGTCTGGTCGCATACTTTCATTTACTTTCTTCTGGATATGCAATCTTGTAATATTAGCATTTATTATATTTTCTTTTATTACCTTGATACGCAAGTCTTAATTGGAATTAAGGCCTATGAGCCCAGGTAACCTCCTTGAGCCTATAAATAAGAATCAAAGGGCTCAAGGAAGGGACTTTTGGACTTTGGACTTTTGAACTTTTATCTTTGTACTCAGAGAGAAGAACATAGTGTGATTATTCACCAAAGTTGTAATCTTCCCAAGGCTTGTGAAACTCGTGAACCCTAGTTCATTGATCACAGTGTTGGGATTCAATATCAATAAGAACACTAAGTGGACGTAGATCATTACCATTCAATTGGGGCTGAACCACTATAAATCGTTTGTGTTGTTTGTTTTCCATTGGATTTTTCTTCTTGTTTTCATCTCATTTTCTATCGTTTATCTGACTCCGTGTCGTTGACTAATTTGAGGGTCAACATAATGCTTGATGGTAACTTTTTTGAATTAGGAAAAGATATTCCGATAACCAGGTCTATAAATAGCCTGGTCTGATTCATTTGTATTCATGCACAAATTGTACTGGAGAAAACTATGCCAAATGGCTTTCATTCAAAGCTTTGAGAGAGTAGTAATAATAACAGTGACTTGTGGACTAGGCAGATTTTAACGACTGAATCACGTAAAATACATCTAAATCCTTCTTTTTTTTCTACATTCTTGTTTATTGTTCTTCATAATTAAGTTGGCGAAGAACAACGTCAACAACTTATAATTTTGTTTTTCAAAAAAATAATTTTACTCAATTTTTTTTAAAAAAAATTTAAATTTCCAAATAAAATTTTAATGTACATTATATAAATCTCAAAATTTCAATCCAAGATTACCCTAAAAAATGAAACTAACCATAGATCAATTATCCTCAACGAAAACAAATTTTTTTTATGCATGTACACGTATGTTTGGCCTTATTGTTTTAAAAAATGAAAAAATAACAATAATAATGTATGAAATTTAATACAACCACCACAATTTTTTAATTTAATGAATTTAAGAAATTGAAATTAAATACAAATTCGATAAGGTAAAATTTTCTAATTTTATGATTAGTAGATATTTAAAAATTTAATTAATTTTTATTAAAAACCAAATAAATTTTAAGAATTTAATAAAACAACCAAAATATAATATTAATTCATTTTTATTAATGAACAAAATTTAATTTTTTTTTATTACCACCAATTTAAAATCTAAAAAATAATATTCTCATTTAAATAATAATAATAATAATGAAAATTAATATGGGTAGTTTATGCATGTCACCAAGTGACCACTATTTATCTTCCCTATGCTTTTATCATGTATCATATTTCAACCACTATTATTAATTGTACTTATAATTTTTTTTTTTAAAAAACACAACAATAATTTTTTGTCTTTTATTCTCTCTATTTTATTCTATTACACAAGTTGTTTCTATATATTTTATAGATTTTCTATTCTTATGTTCTCTACACATCTCATATTTTGCTTATTGTTATAATGCAAAAGTAATCATTTTAGCCCGAGATTATGGCTCCTCCTGAAATTCTAGGCGATCCATACTACCAAATAGTAAAAGGTGATATTAATAACACCATCAGACTAGGTGAAGGTTCCAATTCTCTCTTTATCATTCACCTTTTCACAAAATTTTCACGCCATCCACTAACAAGTAGGAAACCAAATTTTACAAGTTTGATGGTCGACAATGGCATGGAAGACTCTGTTTGTTGCATTAACATTGTATTTCTTTGCAACTCTTCAACTTAATGGATATAAATATTATACAATTAGAAAAAAAAAAATCAACTATTCATATTTGTTGGGGAAACCAACAATTTCGGCCACATTAATAATTATTATTATATAATTATTTTTTCTTTTCAATTCTTCAATTCCGTGCATGAATATATTGCACCATTAAAACAAATATTCAGCCATTAATTTTATTGGTCAAACCTAAATTTAGGCCACATATATAATAATTATTATTAATTTAAACTTTATTATTAAATATAAATATATATTTTTTGGGAAAATGGGATAAATATGGGTAATAGAAAATGGGATAATTATATTAATATTTATTATTGGACAATTAAATACTAATTTTGGTCTTACAAATTTTTATTTTTTTTAGTAAAATTAAATGCAACTCTTCAACTTCATGCATGTACATATTGTGCCATTGAAACAAATATATAACCAATAATATTATTAGTCAAACCAAGAATTTATCTTTATTGAAAATCAAACCAAAATTTTTGCCACATATATAATATTTATTATTAATTTAAACTTTATTTTTAAAATATACATATATATATATATATATATTGGGGGAAGTGAGATAGAAACGAAGACTAGAAAAATTTGATTTTATCACTAATATGTAGTGAAACAATAATAAATGACATCCTTTTTTTAGTTATTTTATTAAAAAAAATATTGATAAATGTAACTTTTCATATCACCACTCCACTTAAATTATGCCTAATAATTTAAATATAAAAAAAGTAAATATTAATTGGACAATTAAATATTTATTTTGATCTATTACTTTATAAAAGGGTCGCTCAACACACATATATTACAAAAATACCATTTTAAATAAAAATTCATTAGGGTCTTGATAAACATGCAATTATGCCCAATAGTTTGAAATAAAAATGTTGTGTCTTTATGCAGTTTTTGGAAATAAAATAAAATAATAAGTCTCACTAGCGTAATTTGAAACATAAACCATAACATAAGTTCTTAATTATTCTTGGCGCTCATCTTGATCGTTATTCTCTCATAGAACACCTCACGTCACACATGCCTAGATGTCGGAACCTCCCACGTCACTGTGCATGCCAAGGAGAAACCCTATTGCCTACCTGAAAGAGGAAAAGTATGGGGGGTGAGCTAAAAGTGTAGCGCACCATGATTTTTTTTAATTAATTTGTGTGCTTTATTTTATTATTAATTGTTGAGTGATATAAATTTATTTTTTAATTGTTTGAATTTCTTGGTAGAAATTATGTGAATTTAAAAAAATTAATTGTTTATTTTGTGCATGATTGCATGGTGGCATGCAATAATTTTCCCATGCAATATTCTAGGTTTTTCTTTTTATTTGTTATTTAGTTTTTATTTAATTAAAAGGAAAATAATGGGAGAAATAATGAGAGAAGTCTCTAGAAGGCTTGTGTTCACACAAGAAAGAATTGGGAAACAAATGGTAAGAAAAGATAGAGTTGTCACTTTTGAATTCTCGTAACCCTGGACTCAGCCTCAGTAAAATAGTCATAACATGAAATGTAGATATCTGACTTAGAAAAAATTGGCATTGTTAGAAAGCTAATTAAATTTTCTATAATTTTATTAAATAGAATTTTCCCTAAAACGTAACAAATAAGGGTCAAATTTTACTCTCAAGTGGTAGGACCCTATAACTATGAAAATTAGACATTTCCTTATTCGTGTGGTGCACCAAGGAAGGAAAGAGAGAAGTTAGTGTGCTGTCAATTGTCAATGGGATTTAATTGGCTGAATGCAATTATTATTTTATTTTATTTTTGATTTATCGATTATAGGAAATAAAGAACTAATAGAAATTAGGCTGCCTTTTCTTTTATATTTGAAAACTTAGTACACTATAAATAGAACCTTAGAAACCTAGAGAGCATTTTGCTCATCTTTTCTCTATACCTCAGCCACCCACCTAGAGAGAAAAAGAGAGAGATTGAGTTTGAAAGAAAGAGGAAGTAAGAGAGAGGGAAAATAAGAAGGCCTAAGACTCAAGTGATAGTAAGTGCGAATCTAGTCTTGATTTTTATGATTTATTTTCTTATTCTATGTTATAAATGGTTCCAAAAAATGGGCATGACTAGGTGTTGTTTCAAAGGTTGATCAAGATGTTGGAAAACACATTCAGAGCACACAGGGGAATAGGCTTGGTAGGCCCATTGTGTACAATAATAAAAAATTTCATCACTCATATAAACAGTTTATATGAACAAGAAAACATCCAAATAGAAATATTGACATACAATATTATTAACCATGCAACATATATATAAATATACAATATATTTATACGTAACATATAAACACATAAACATATGAATATTCAAGAACATAAACATTTACCTCTTGAAGCCTATCAAGTGTCCTTGAGTTTTTTCGTATATTTATCGATCTTCCTATCCAATGCTTTGAGTACTCAAACCACGATCTCCCGGAGTGTTCTCTACACCTCAAGATGTGTGTGGGAACATAGAGAACATGTGTTTGCAATTTTAGGAATCACAAGTGTTTCTCAACACATGAGAACTTGGATTATGGTCTGAGAATGGCTAGAATAAATAAGAAGAAGAAAGACTTTTTGTCTAACAAAAATTCTTAAAACTATTCTGTATTATATCTGATTCTTTTCTATGTCTTGTGTTTTCTTCTCTTTATTCTATATCATATAAATAGATATAATTATATTACCTTGTTATTCGTAATAATAACAGTAATATAATTATATTATCATAATAATGATAGGAGTTGATATAGGTAAATATCTAACATACCAAATTTGAAAAAATATTTTCATATTATTAATTAATTAATTAAGTAACATAAAAAAAAACACTAATACAATATTAGTATATTGATACACGCATGGCATAGTCCTTGGACTTTGTCATGCATGAACTACTATATCCCTTTTAGGGCTTCGGAGGAACCTTCAACATAGCTTAACATATCTCAACATATCTTAGCATATCTCACCATTGCGCTGATGGGTGTAAACTAGTTACACCAGATACCCAGACTCCTAGACGAATTCGACATGCATTCTTAGTGTTGACCCTCAAATTAGCCAATGATGCGGAGTCAAATATACGACAGGAAAGTAGCACGATGCTTGAAAAGACAATCTAATGGAAAGTAAAGAACATCAAGAATTATAGTGGTTCGGCCCCAAAGATTGGTAATGACCTACATCCACTTGATGCTATTATTAATGTTGAGCTTCAAAGGTGTGATCAAAGAACTAGGGTTCTTGAGTTTCACAAACCTTAGAAGGAGAAACAATACAGACGATGGATAATAGCAATACAATTCTCTTTCTCTTAGATCAGAATAGAGGAGTCCAAAAAAGATCCCCCCTTGAGCTATTTCTTGTACATTTATAAGCTCAAGGAGGGTTACATGAGTCAATCAATCATATATTTCCTTAATAAATGGATATTCAGGTTATAATGAAGAGATATTCTCGGCCTTCATTACAACTATACAAATTTATACATAAATAAACGGAGTATACGACCAGGCTGGTCGTACATCAAACTTGAACCTCGTGCATGGAAGTGTCTCTGGTCGATAGGCGAGCAGCATCTCTGCCACGTGCTGAAAATTCTTGCCACGTCATCCACATCTATTTTTTGGATAAAAACTATACCATAGAGATTTGATTCCAGAATTAATTTACTTACGTGTCATAAAGTTTAACCAGACTCTTATGTCACGGGTGTTAAGCTGGACTTCTTACATATCGTGATGGCCAACTGACTTTAGCCACACAGGCAACGGTGGCGAGTCAGACTTCTTACATATCACGATGGCGAACCGACTTTAGCCAGAAAGGAATCGGTTGCAAACCAGATTTCTTACATATCGCGATGCCCAACCAACTTTAGCCACACAGGCATCGGTGGCGAACCAGACTTCTTACGTATCGCGATGGCCAACCGACTTTAGCCACATACACATCGGTGGTGAAACAGACTTCTTACATATCGAGATGGCCAACCGACTTTAGCCACATAGGCATCGGTGGCGAATCAGTTTCTCATATAGTTCCCCGGTGGCTAGCCAGAGTTCATATTTATCATGGTAGCTAGCCGGACTACTTACCTTAGTAATGAGTATGCAAATTCTCTAGGACCACGGTCTTGAGTAAACCTTCTAGGACTAGTTCAAATTATTAACTAATAACTAAGTTATCTAAACTAGAAATTAATGTGTTGTAGCTAAACATATCATTAGTTATCTTACCCGGATTCCTTAGCGCTTTCTTGTGGAAACCTCTTATCCAAAAGCAAGCCTTCACGCTTAGATAACACTGTAATGAAACCACATAGCGACTCAGATTAAACAATGGCATATTCTTATAGTTAATATTCCATAATACCTACATGAAATAAATTCTTAGGGACTCTATACTATAGTCTCTTATACACTTCACAGTGTATAGGGCCGGATTTCGTTTCAGTATTAACGGTATCATAGGAAAATCGGTCCTGCCGCAACACGCTAACTGTCATGCATTTTAATGTTCTTTAAATGAAGAACTCACTTATCGAATAACTTGTATTTTGGTTTTAGGAAAAATGAGTTATACTCGACTCATATCTTTAGAAAATACCAACTTGTCATATTCTCATGAAAATTTATCATTTTGTATCATTTACCAAAATACTGCTTAGTCGTATGTTTCAAATAATATCTAACAATGTCATATCGCTCTCTTAAATGTTCTACAAAACCCAAACTACCATTATGACCAATTCTTACCCACAACCTAGGATCTCTCTTTATGTTGTTTTTTTTAAAGAAGTGAAATTGGACCCTTAACTTATAAAATGCTCCAATCAACTTTTCGTTAAGGTTCGAGATTGCAACCTTTCAATTTTTAGGGCAAACTTAGAAAAATTATTTCTCTTTAAAATTAACACATTTTTCTCTCAAATTTTACTGGATTCCATGTACACATCTTAGCTAATTCCCTTGAAAATTTTATAATTTTTTTGTATGGCAAAACCCATTCAAATTTTTAAAGCGATCTAGGCAGTGCCTGCTGCACAGAAGTTTTTCCCAGTTTTTATGGTAAATTTGAAAATTTATTTCTCTTACACCGTAGCCTAGTTCTTTCTAAAATTTTACAAAGATCTTTTTGCATGTCTAAATTAGCTCCCTAAAAAATTTAAAAAATTTTGGAAAATAAAACTCAACGAAATGTTTAAAGCCATCTGGTCAGTGCTTGCTACCCATAAGTTTTGCTTCAAGATTCTAGGGAAAAATTTGAAAAATCATATCTCTTGTACCTTAGAATATTTTCCTTTAAAATTTCACAGTGACCCTTATACATGTTTAGGCTAAAATCTTACAAAATATCATAGCTTTTTTATTTGTAAAACCCGTTCAAAAGTCAAAACAATCTTGGCAGTGCATGCTGCCTAGAAATTTTCTAGATTTACGTCAAGATGCCAAAAAGTTCATCACTTCAGTTTGAAATTTTTCTTTTTCGATTTTTAGAAGCCTATACTCAAGTACTCATCTATAAATATGAAAACATACAAATTATTTCTACAAACATAGGTAGTAGGGTACGATTTGACCCGCTGGAAGTCATACCACGAAATCTTGGAAGCATGCATTTTTACACATTCTAGCAAACTAAACAAAACTTGCAAAACCCTAGTCACATGCATGCATGCAAATCAACAAATCAACCAATCCAACCCTCAAGTATGAAATAAACTTTGAAAATCAAGAAAATAACCTATACAACCATATCTAACTTCAATAACCAAAAACAACTCAAAACCAACCAAAGATCTACCTTTGATGGTTCTAGCTTGGAGATGATAGTCCTTAGCTTGTCCAAACTTCCTTCTTGGATTCTATACCCTCAAACCGAACCCCATAGGTTTCACATGCTGATTTTTAAGAGACTATTAGGGTAGAAGATTTTAGATGAATGGAAAAACACAAAAAAAATCTAGAACCCTTACCTTTGTTTTCACTAGTTCACCAAAAAGCTTAAACTTTGAGATTCTCCTAGAAAAACCTCCCTTGAACCCTAGAACACAAGATCCATGTCATGCATGGCTATTAGATCACATGCATGCATATTCCACCCCTTAGGGTTTCAGATTTGAAGAAGAAAAGAAGTGAATGGACAAATTTTCATACTTACTTCTTCACTAGTCTTCCCTTGAGCTTCTCCTTCCTTCAATGGAGAATGAGTGAACCAAGCTTGTGAAGAGAAGAGAAATGGCAGCCAAGGGGCCCAGGGCTTTCGATTTTGGGAGTGTAGAGTGGAAGAGAGAAAGTTATTCGAGTGGACAAAATGATATATGAGGGAAGTGTGTAGTTTTGGTGAAAAAGGATTAAGGACAAAAATGTGGAAGAGCACTAATCATTAGGGTAGTCTCTTAACCTTCCCTAGGATATGTGTCATAAGACACTTGAGTGCATAGGCATAGCCTAGCCACCCACCCTTCTCTCTCCTCCCTTGTGAAAAGACTTTTATGCCCTTGCCAAATTTTACCACACTTTAAGGCATTCAAGGACCCTTTGGTAATTTCCCTTCTAATTTTTAACTAAAATTTTACCCTATAGATTTTAAATATCCCAAGCTAAAATTAATTAAATAAATGTGACCAAAAATATATTGTCACATAACACATAATTTTTGTAATTTACTCAAATTGACCAAAATGCCCTTTGGGGCTCGGGCAAGAATTTCCATTCTTAAACCCAGTCGATTGGAATTAAATCCTCGATCAATTTTTCTTAAATTTATTGGCTCGACTAGAAAGTACCAGTGTGAGACAAAATTAATATTTTTATGCCATAGTATTTCCTATTTAATTAATCCTAGATTTTTACCTAATTAGGATTTTTGACCTAGTCCACGACCAAAGGTCTCTGTTTCTAAAAAAAAAAAAAAAAAACCGCACTTACCACAGCATGGCAAGCATTCACACATCATAACTTCTTGTATCATAAAATGTTCACCTGAAATAATACATAGTATAGGGAATTAAAATACCCGAACAAGGGTTTTACCCGGTGCCCTAAACGCAGGGCATTACAATACCTACAATTTATACAAGTTTCATCCTCGAAACTTAGAACAACTGTGGGTATAAG
This sequence comes from Humulus lupulus, assembly GCF_963169125.1. Classification (NCBI taxonomy): domain Eukaryota; kingdom Viridiplantae; phylum Streptophyta; class Magnoliopsida; order Rosales; family Cannabaceae; genus Humulus; species Humulus lupulus. Next base: position 130,646,726 of record NC_084796.1, read on the forward strand.
ACTCTCATATGGTCTTCGGGTTCCCGTGTTTCTTCTTCTTCCCCATGGTTACACCACTGCAGCTTAACCAAAGTTATAGTCTTATTACGCAGCACCTTATCCTTACGATCCAGAATCCTCACTGGTTTCTCCTCATAACCCAACTTCGGAACCACTTCCAACTATTTGTAACTAAGTACATGACTCGGGTCTTCAACATATTTTCTCAACATAGATACATGGAATACACCATGTACTCGAGCCAACGCAAGTGGGAGAGAAAATCGGTAGGCTACCATACTGATTTTCTCCACTATCTAAAAAGGTCTGATATATCTTGGACTCAATTTTCCTTTCTTAGCAAAACGCAGAGCTCCCTTCAACGGAGCTACCTTTAGGAACACCTTATCTTTGACTTCAAATTCCAAGGGTCTTCGGCATCGGTCCGCATATTTGTGTTGTCGATCTATGGAGGTCTGCAGCCTCTCTTGAATCTTCTTGATATCCTCGATAACTTTGTCCATTTCCTCTGTGCCCAAGAATTTTCTTTCACCGGCTTCGTGCCAATGAATCGGGGATCGACACTTTCGCCCATACAGGGATTCATATGGGGCCATAACTCATGGTAGCTATCGGTTTAAGAAAATTCCATCAGCGCAAGTTTTTTCGCTCCACGACCCTTGGAAGTCGACACTTTCGCACACTTTGTCCGTCTGTTTGGGGATGGAAAGCAGTGCCAAACATAAGTTGAGTCCCCAAACCTTCTTGCATCCTTTTCCAAAATGCTGAGGTGAAATATCCATCTCGGTCTGGAATGATGGACTTAGGTACTCCATGTAGTCGTACAATCTCTGCTATGTATAAGTCTGCTAACTTATTTGCAGAATAAGTTATCTTAATGGGTAGGAAATGTGCTGACTTGGTCAATCTATCAACAATAAACCATATCTTATCTTGACCCTTAGGAGTATTTGGCAGTCCAGTGACAAAGTCCATTGTGATCATCTCCCACTTCCATTCTGGAATCTCCAGTAGTTGCAGCAACCCGACTGGTCGTTGGTGCTCCACCTTGGTTTGTTGGCAGGTGAGGCAATGAGCCATGTATTCTGCTACTTTCTTTTTCATTTTTGGCAACCAAAAATATTTCCTTAAATCCTGGTACATTTTGGTGGCGCCGGGGTGCATTGCATAAAGGGCATTGTGTGCCTCATAGAAGATTTGCTTCTTAATCTCTGCATCTTGATCACATATCCTTCCTCACCTCGTGTTTGATCCGCTCATAACAAGGTTCCAAAAGTTGTCCTCCTTGTATGGCTTCCTCGAGATCCAACATAGAGATGTCACCTTGCAGTTCCAAGGGCATTTCTCGCACTGTCATCATGTACACCATCGGCTGCCGACTTAGAGCATCTACCAGCTTATTGGCCTTTCTGGGATGGTATAGAATGTCACAATCATAATCGTTAAACAATTATAACCACCGGTGCTGCCTCATGTTCAATTCCTTCTTGGTGAAGAAATACTTGAGGCTCTTGTGGTCGGTGTAAATGTCACAATGTATCCCATAGAGATAATGTCTTCAGATTTTTAATGCGAACACCACTGCAGCCAATTCTAAGTCATGCGTTAGGTAGTTCTTTTTGTAATTCTTTAGCTGTCGGGATGCATAAGCTATCACCTTGCCATGTTGCATCAGTACCGCCACCAGTCCTTGTGCTGAGGCATCGTTGTAGATTGCGTATCCCTCTACCCCACTGGGGATAGTCAGTGCTGGGGCAGTGGTCAATCTCGTCTTTAGTTCTTGGAAACTCCTCTCACACTATTCGATCCATACAAACTTAGCATTTTTATGGGTAAGAGCAGTCATTGGCGTTGCTATTTTTGAGAACCCTTCTACAAACCGCCTATAATACTCTACTAGTCTGAGAAAACTTCTCACTTCCTGAGCAATTTTCAGAGGTTTCCATTGACTTACTACCTTTATCTTGGTAGGATCCACGGATATCCCATCTCTTAACGCCACATGGCCAAAGAAACTCACCTTTTCCAACAAAATTCACACTTGGAGAATTTGGCATAAAGTTTTTGTTCCTTCAAACGCTGAAGAACCATCTCAAAATGTACCACATGTTCCTTCGGGTTCCTCGAGTATATCAAAATATCATCAATAAACACAATGAAGAATTTATCCAGAAACTCACTGAACACTCAGTGCATGAGGTCCATGAATGTGGCGAGTGCATTGGTGAGTCTAAAGGACATCACTACGAACTCGTAGTGACCATACCATGTATGAAATGCTGTCTTAGGTATGTATGACTCCTTCACTCTTAGCTGATGGTAATCTGATCAGAGATCTGTCTTGGAGAATACCGATGCTCCATGGAGTTGATCAAATAGATCATCGATTTTGGGAAGTGAGTATCGGTTCTTAATCGTCACCTTATTTAGATCCCGATAGTCATACACATTCTCATGGAGCCATCTTTCTTCTTTTCAAACAATACCGAGCCTCCCCAAGGAGAATCACTTGGTCTTATGAACTTTTTATCTAACAACTTCTGTAGTTGCGCTTGCAGCTCCTTCAATTTCGCTGGTGCCACCCAGTACAGGGCTTTCAAAATGGGCGTTGTCCCTTGAATAATCTATATATCGAACACCATTTCTCACTCCAGCAGTAGGCCGGGAAGGTCATCGGGAAATACTTCAGGATATTTGCATATGATGGGTACTTTGACTAGTTGTAGCGTGCCCTCTTTATCCTTATCCATGACGTGTGCCAGATATCCCATGCAACCATCTTCTAACATCTTCCTCACCTTCATGGAGGAGGTCATCACGAATTTCTCTTTCGTGGTTGTGCCTTGGAATGTAAACGACTCTTCTCCTACTGGTTTTAAAACCACTCTCCTCTTCTTACAGTTCACTATGGCACCATACTTAGATAACCAGTCCATCCCTAATATTACATCATATTCGTGTAGGTCCAAAATCAACAGGTCTACTCTCAATTTTCGTCCCTCTACCTAAACTGGTACGACTCTTACCCATGACCGCACCAACATATCTTCCCCTAAATGCAATGACACCCCACAGACACTAGGAATAGGTTCAGGCATTCTATTCAATTTTTCAACAAAAGAGGCAGCCACAAAAGAATGTGATGCACCAGTGCCCATCAATGCATATGCTGAGGTTTGGGCAATAGAGATCTGAACTGACACTATCTCAGATGATCTAGCTTATTTGTTGCCTTGGGTAAGAGCGTAGACCCGCGGCGGGGCTCCTATTTTCTTTTGTTGGTTGTTGTCTCCCTTCCAGTTCGGACATGGGCAATTCTTAGCGAGGTGCCCTTGTTTTTGGCAGGCATAGCATGCCCTCTCCTTGCACTCACCCAAATGTCGATGGCCACACTTATCACAAACAGGCCACTACTCTAATTCGTGCCTGGGTTGTTTGTTGGAACCCCCGGTCCGACTATCAGATGGTCCCCCTTTTCTCTTGTTATTCCTATTGCTACTCGGCCTTGAGCCTCCTCGGGTTCCAAAATTCCTTTTATTGCGGTTGGTCCTGGGGAAATACCTTCCCTTGCAGCCATTCTGGTTAGCTTGGGTCTGACCCGGATTGCCAAAGGTAAACTTTCTTTCTTCAAACTTTTGGGATTCCCTCCTTTCTAGTTCAGACCATGAATCTTGGTGAAGCGCTCGCTCCACTACTTCAACATATGTTTCCAGGCTTGTCTTCCTTGTGTCCACGTGTTTTCCGATGTCTCCTCGAAGTCCTCTCGTAAACCTCCATACATTGGTTGATTCAGCATTAATCAAATCCGGTACAAATCTGCATAAATGATCAAACTTCCTAGTATATTCCTGGACTCTCAAATTTCCTTGCTTCAGACTCGTAAACTCTACCAGCTTATGGTCAATCACGATACGACTGTAATATTTAGAGTTGAACAAGACTATGAATTCTAGCCATTCCATTTCGGCCACATTATGACCCTTCTTTGTAGCATCCCACCTGTTATCCAAAAAATTGGCATTGATGACGTGGCAACTGATCTCTGGACACGTGGCTGACATCTGGAGGAACTCTGCTAGTGCATCGACCAAAAAACGTATTAGAAGCAGTAAGCAGCCCAGTCTTACCTGCGACCAGTCTAGTCGATGGTTTCGCATGCAATGTAACATTACTGTGGAGATCTTTGTAAATCCTGAATTTAACTCACACAATCTCCTGAGTATCCGATTATTCAGGAGAAAATATCTGTAACGATCTTATGTAATCCCCCTTGAGCCTATAAATAGAAAAGGAGAGCTCAAGGAAGGGACTTTTGGGCTTTGGAATTATTGAAGATTAGAGTAATTCTCCTTGGAATATTGTATTGTTCTTCAGAGGTTAGTGAAACTCATTGAACCCTTGTTCTTTGATCACTCCTTTGATTCTTATATCAATAACAGTCTAAGTGGACGTAGGTCATTACCAAATCCTGGGGCCGAACCACTATAAAATATCGTGTTCTTATTACTTTTTGTCATTTGATTCTTCTCAACATATTCATTCACATCAAGCATATTCCGACTCCGTGTCAGTTGACCAAAATCAGGGTCAGCATTCTAGTGCTTTCATTGAGAGCTTGATTTATCATTGCTGAGAAAACTAATGGCGAAAACTGGAAGGAAAGCTGGACAGGCAGCCGCTGCTGCGCCATCAAACCCACCTCCTCCTCCCCCTGCGAGTGTGGCGGAGGATGAGCCACATCTGGACTTTGAGGAGGAAGAGATGGATGATGCAACGCTGAAGAGTACCCTGGGGGCGTTGCAGGAGGAGCTGGCTAGTCTGAAAGCCAATCAAGAGACTGCTGCCGAAGTTGTGGCGCGGCAGCAGCAGGAGATTGAACAGCAGCGCGCAGAATTAAGCGAAAGGCAGGCGGAGATGGACCGCCGCCAGAGCGAAGCCATGGCAGCCCTTGAGGCGGCCATGCAACTGGCAAGGAATCAGGCCGCACCTGTTTCGCAGCCTGACCAACCTGTCAATGGGCCACCCGAGAGGGGTCCTAATCCCAGCCCACCGATCCAGCCTTCGAGTCCGCAAAGGCCCGAGCAGCCTCAGGTGCCCCATGATGATGTCCCACTGGACCCTGAGGCACAGCCACCGTCCCAAGCTGGTCGCGGCAATCCCCCGAAACAGAGGCAGAATAGGGCCGAGCATCAGCCTCGTAGTCCTAGACGCCGTAGGGGCGATGAGCCAAACCTACCGAACAGAGGTCAGTGTCCCCTTGGTAACAGGAGGGACTCAGAGTTAGGCTCTGCGGTCCGGGGTCCCCCACGGAATGATAATGTACAGGGACACCACGACCAGCGCAAGCCACCCTCTAACGTTCAGGACGTTTCAGCCAGGGATGGAAATCGAGGGAACAGTCAATCCCACCATAGCCAATCAAGGTTCAGAGATGGCCATGGATATAATGAGGCCGACTCAGGCAAGGGAAACGCTGGCCGAAGGAATGAAGAAAGAGGTAAAGGCAGAAGCCAGGTACCTCAAGATGATCAGCCCAATAGACGGGATGTTGGGGGGGAGCCCAAGCAAAATAATGTCTTCAACCGGCTCGGGGGTAGCGAGCAGCGGAGAAGAGACGAAGATTTGCATGACGTACTCAACGATCATCGCGAGCGGCATGGCGAGAACGTCCCCCCAGCAACAGAGGCCACAGCGATTCCTGCCGCTGTACAGGCCCAAATAGATGCCCTCAACCAAGCAGTGCAGCAGCTGGTCGGGGGAAGGATGTCGTATATCGACCATGATAGGAGGAAAGGCACTCCTTTTGTACAGAGGATAGCTAATGCAGAAACTCCAAGCAAGTTCAAAATGCCTACACTTCCAAATTTTGACGGGTACAGAGACCCAGTATCTCATGTCAATAAATTTGAGATACAAATGGACATTCAGAAAGTGTCCGAAGACGCTCGGTGCAGGATCTTCCCTGCAACACTTTCTGAAGCCGCGCAGGAATGGTTTTTTAAGTTCCCTCCTGCAAGCATAGTTTCCTGGGAAATGTTCGTAAGAGAGTTTTATGGACAGTTCTATGCAAGACGTGTGCATCCGACCGAACCAAACCAGCTGGTTGAAATTCGCCAGCAGGATGGAGAATCAGTGAAGTACTACATCCAGCGCTTTATGCGAGCGGCGGCTGGAGCGAAAACGGTGGGGGACGAAGGCAAAATGATGGCCATAACCACAGGGGTTAAACGTCGTTCTCCCCTCTGGAAAAGTCTCCGAAAGGAAGGAGTGAGAACTACCCAGGAATTTTTGGACTGGGCTGATCGCTACATCAAGCTCGAAGAAGCCATTGCCGACGATGGAAAACCCTCAAGCAAGGATAAGAAGGCTTCCGAACCCGCCAAAGCCGCCAATGGTTCCAAACCTAATGGCAATGGCAAAGGCAACGGGAACGGCAACGGCAATGGCAAGAATGGTGGAAAATAGTCGTATAACGAGCCTTCCACCTCCGACAATAAACGAGCCAAGGGTAATCGTTATGAACCTCGATTCACTAACTACACTGCCCTCATTGAGTCACGGGGAGAGGTTTATCAGGCCACAAGTTCTAGTGTGCCTTACAAAAAACCTGGCCCCATTCGAAAGGATATTTCGAAGAGAGACACTACCAAGTTCTGTTGTTATCATAACGACTACGGACATGACACCAATGAATGCAACCAGTTGAAAGACAAAATCGAGTTCCTTATTAGATAAGGACACTTGAGAAGATACGTACGGGCCTCGGTAAATTCCCAACGAGAAGCTCCGGGTAGCAACGAGCAGGCGCCCACGCGCCAACGCTCACCACCCTTACAGCCTGCCCCCGTGACTGGCACACTCTTAACCATCTGTGGAGGCCCGCACCTCGCGGGAAATAGCGGAAAGGCCAGGGAACGATATGCTCGGACTCTGCGCCACGACCAGGACATCGAGATGATGACTGTGGAGGACCGTGCACCAAAAAAGGCTCGGGCAGAGGAAGGTGAAATAACCTTCTCTGACGGCGATGCCCAACATGTCTGTTTCCCGCATTCCGATCTGCTGGTCGTGGACATCCAGATGGCCAACATGATGGTGAAGAGAGTGCTGGTCAATACAGGAAGTTCAGTCAATATCCTGTATAAGTCTACACTGGAACGCATGAAATTGTCCGTTAAGGACTTGGAGCCCTGCAACCAAACGATATACGGCTTCTCTGGAGAAGGACTCGCCCCTGCTGGATTGATCAAACTACCAGTGACGACGGGTACAACGCCTGCGACAAGGATATTACTCGCCACTTTTGTAGTGGTCGATTGTCCTTCAGCGTACAATGCCGTCATTGGAAGGCCTATACTGGTTGAGCTACGGGTCGTCATCTCTATGTGGCACTTGGCCATGAAGTTCCCAACAGACGCGGGGGTAGGAAGCGTGTTGGGGAACTAGAGAGAAGCCAGGGAGTGCTACAACGCCTCAATCACAAAGGCGAAGAATGGGATGCCGAAGATCACTACCTCCGATAGGTTGCAGATGACAGTTGATACACAAGCCCAATCCGGTGATGAAGTCACCAAATAGGGTGTTGCCCAAAGTGAGGATAGAGACTTGGATCCTCGCTTTGGGGATTTTGAAGAAAACATTGGACCCGTCAAGGACCTTGAGGAGGTCCAACTCGACGAAAAAAACCCGACCAGAGTCGTGAAGGTCGGGAAAAACTTAGAGACTACCACGAAGCACGCACTGGTGGAATTTTTGTGAAAGAACCAGGAGGTTTTTGCCTGGTCGCATAAAGACATGGCTGGGATAGATCCTGCAGTCATCAGCCATGTCCTGAATATAGACAAGACCTTTTCACCCGTGCAACAAAAGAGAAGGCTACTCGATAAGGATAGATTAAGAGCCTTAAAAGAAGAAGTTGAAAGGTTAAAGGAGAATGGGTTCATCAGGGTGGAATTTTATCCATCATGGGTCTCCAATCCAGTGCTGGTTCCCAAGCCAAACGGCAAATGGCGAACCTGCGTGGATTTTACAGACCTCAATAAAGGCTGCCCAAAGGACTGCTTCCCACTCCCAAGAATCGACCAGCTGGTCGATGCAACTGCAGGGCACAAGATCCTCTCGTTCATGGATGCGTATTCGGGCTACAACCAGATTAGCATGCATCCCCCCGACGAGGATCACACCAGCTTTCAGACCGATACTGTTACAAAGTAATGCCATTCGGACTGAAAAACGCAGGTGCGACTTACCAACGGCTACTCAACCACATGTTTAATGAGCTGATTGGAGTAAACATGGAGGTATATGTGGACGACATGCTAGTAAAGTCTAGAAAAGGAGAAGGACATGTAAGGGATTTACAAAAGTGCTTTGATGTATTGAACAAATACCAAATGAAGTTTAATCCCCTTAAATGTTCCTTCGGAGTTGGATCATGGAAGTTTTTGGGGTTTATTGTAAATTCAAGAGGAATCGAGGCCAACCCCGACAAGATAAAAGCCCTGATCGATATGAAGTCGCCAGAAAGGATCAAAGATGTACAAAGTTTAACCGGGAGAATCGCAGCCCTAAGTAGATTTATTTCGAAATCAACAGACAAGTGCGTCCCTTTTTTTAATCTACTTAGGGGAAATAAGAAGTTTGAATGGACAGGAGACTGCGAGCAAGCATTCCAAGCCTTGAAAGCCCATATGGCACAACCTCCCATCTTATCAAAGCCGATCGAAGGAGAAACTTTGTTTATTTACCTGGCGATTACTGAAGTTGCTGCTAGCGCGGTACTAGTGCGAGAGGAAAAAGGCGTACAAAAGGCAGTCTATTATGTCAGCAAGAGACTGATCGGGGCAGAATTGAGATATCCACCAATCGAAAGGTTAGCATATTGCCTAATCCTGGCCTCTAGAAAGTTACGCCCCTACTTTCAAGCCCATCCTATTACAATTCTAACTGACCAGCCCCTTCGACAAGTCCTCCAAAAACCAGAAGCGGCTGGACGATTATTAAAATGGGCAGTCGAACTGGGGCAGTTCGATATAACTTATTCACCGTGAGCAGCAGCCAAGGGACAAGTCTTGGCTGACCTTATTGCGGAGTTCACCGAACTCCCAGACAGCCTAGTGCGCCTGAGCCTCAAGAGAAAGCCCCTTCATGGAAATTATTCCCGGACGGGTCATCTAACGAATCCCACGCAGGAGCGGGAGTGATATTGATAACACCAGAAGGGCATCGATTTCACTGCGCTATTAGGTTCAACTTCACCGCGTCAAATAATGAAGCAGAATACGAAGCACTCCTCGCTGGATTGAGGATGGCGAAAGACATGAGCATAAAGACGCTTGATATTTACAATGATTCACAGCTGGTGGTGAATCAAGTTCTAGGAGAATATCAAGCGCGAGGTTTAAAAATGGTGGCCTACTTGAATAAAACAAAAGACTTGCTAGCCCAATTCATGGAGTACACCCTTCAGCAAGTTCCGCAGGATCAGAATTCAAACGCAGATGCCTTAGCCAAACTCGCGAGCGCGAAGGATGCTGACACTTTGAACATTGTGCCAGTGGAAATACTAAGTAAGCCAAGCATACAAGCGATCGAATCCAGTATGGAGATTCGAATGGAGGATACATGGATGGCACCTTATTTGGAGTATCTGACAAACGGTACGCTACCAACGGATTGAAACAAAGCCAGAACTCTACAAAGGCAAGCTGCTAGGTACATACTGGTCGATGGTGTTATGTACCGAAGAGGATATTCCTTGCCGCTACTCAGATGCGTTACACCAGAAAAAGCTAAGGAACTCATGAAAGAGGTGCATGAAGGCTTCTATGGGGATCACACTGGGGTGCAGAGTTTGGCGAAGAAAATTCTAAGACAAGGTTACTTCTGGCCAACAATGAACGAGGATTCGATGGAGTTTGTACGAAGATGCGATAAATGTCAAAGGTTCTCCAAGATTCCACGAGCAGCTCCAAATGAATTAAAGCAGATGCAAAGTCTGTGGCCTTTTGCAGTATGGGGGATAGATTTGATTGGATCCCTACCTACAGGGAAAGGCGGAGTAAAGTACGCAGTCGTAGCAGTCGATTACTTCACCAAATGGGCCGAAGCTAAACCGCTCGCTACCATCACGACCGAGAAAGTTCTTGACTTTGTTATCAAAAACATTGCCTGTCGATATGGCTTGCCTAGAAAGATAGTTTCAGATAACGGAACCCAATTTGACAGCGACTTATTCACCGATTTCTGCGAAAGACATGGAGTTATCAAAAGCTTTTCTTCAGTTGCACACCCCCAAGCGAATGGGCAGGTCGAAGCCGTGAATAAAACTCTTAAAGATACCCTGAAGAAGAGACTTGAAGAAGCTAAGGGAGCATGGCCAGAGTAGCTGCCTGAAGTCCTCTGGTCGTATAGAACGTCTCACCGAACAGCAACAGGACATACCCCATTTTCCTTAGCCTACGGATATGAGGCGATGTTGCCTGTCGAATTAGATCCCCCCTCACATCGACGATTAACATACGACCAAGACCAGAACAGCCAACTGATGATGGAATCCCTAGACTCGATTGACGAGATACGGGAGAAAGCCCAACTCCGAGTTGTTGCATATCAGCAAAAAGTCGCCCGGTACTTTAACTCCAAAGTTAAAGAAAGAAAATCCAACGTCAGAGATTTGGTGCTACGATGAGTTTTCTTAAACACCCACGACCCCACTGCTGGAGTACTCGGACCTAATTGGGAAGGACCTTACCAGATTGAAGAAGTCCTTCATCTGGGCACCTACAAACTTGCACGCTTAAACGGGGATCTCGTTCCACGTTATTGGAATGGAGAACACCTGCGCAAGTACTATCAGTGAACAGTCCTTTTTAAAGGACTGGCTTGTATTAATTTTACTTTTTACAAGTTTTGCAAAGAGGGTTAGCCACGCTGTATGGCTAATCGCTCGTATATGTAAGATTCTATCTTAGAATTACTCGTAAAGACATGTTTAGTCCATTTTTAATACGAGATTATAAGGGACTGTGCGTAGCCAGTCATTCTTGCCAACCTTTGTGAATTTATATTTACAAGTATTTGTTCATTACGTGTGTTGTTTTGCTGTATTACAAGTATTACTTTTTCTCCCGAGCAGAAATGTTCGAACAGGTCGTGGTCAAGGCAAGTGACCAAGGACCTAAAGCTCCTCGATCACTTGGGGGGCATATAAGGCACATCGATAGCAAAGCGTACCATGAGGTATGTAAACACATGAACAAAATGAGTGAAAGCATGCTAAGGTACTTAGAGTATTTTTCAAAATTTATATTTTGTTAAATCAAGCCAAAGTACTATGCTAAGTTCGGTCATACAGAAAAATGTTATAATAAATGAAAATGTTATAGCATCATGATGTAATCTTTTATACCGCAAGCATCACTGCTTGGATGTAACTGGTCAAATAAAAGAAAAGGTTTGCTGCCCATCCAGCAAATTCAAAAAAGGAATTGTCTTTACATCACGACCCATGGGTCGTATAAACAAAAGAAAGAAAAAATATTAAAATAGCTCAAGAGGAATTGGGAGCAGGAGGGTCTTTATCAGCATTCTGGTTGGCAGCATCCTCAGCAACTCCTTCTTCCTCTACGCCAGCAATGCTTGGGGAAGCAGGGACCCTGGCTCTTGCCTCCTCTTCAGCTAGTTGGGCAGTGCAGCGAGCCTGCTCAGCAGTCCTGACATCTTCTGAAAGATAGCTGAAGTCGGCACCCTGATTGTGTTTCCAGAAATTGTAAAAACACTGGAGCGTCGTCCTCTTATATCTTTCCAGATTCTTGGAGTTGTCAAGCTCCAGCTGCTTTACTTTGCCCTCAAGAGTAGCAATGGCCTCGTCTTTAGACTTATGCTCCTTTTCCAATCTCTTGACTTCGCGATACTGGGTGCGGCTGGCATCTTGATACTCCTCCCTCTGCTTTATTATAGCTGCCTTCATAGCTTCAGCCTCTGATAGCTTTGTCACCGCAGCATCCCTCTGCTGAGCCAGCGCCTCCAACTCCTTTGCGTGTCTGGCCTCTGCAGCCGAAAGTTCCTCGGCAGCCTTCACCTGGTGCCTCTCGATAGCCTTTGCCCGAGCCTGTTCGATGGTGGCTTGGGTGCGGGTACGAGCAGTAGTGGCAGACAGCAAAGCCTAAGGATAGAGGATAAAGTTAGAACCTGTGGCAAAGACTAAAAGACTAAGGCCAAAAAGATAAAGAAGTACTTACGCTGGCTATTTCATTCAGGGTCCTGTTCAGAATTAGGTCGACCGTCATACTCTCTGCCTCAACCATTGCATCCTTGAGGCGGTCGTTTTTCCCAATGTGTGCAATACGGTCTTTGGCTGCTCATACGGCACGGCTCGAGAGTCTGGCCCCAAGAGTTTCTTCCCGCTTGTCTTGTTCCCTGCTGGGCGCAGCCGGAGGAGGGTTCATTGGAGCAGGGGGAATCTCCTTCTCAGCAGGGGCCGGAGGATGAGCAGAAGTTTTCCCAGTTGGCACGCCCCTAGGAGGGTCTTCTGTTTGACTCTTTTTGGTAGGCCCCTGGCTCGTCTCGCCGTGGTGTCTCTATGACGACTTTCGCCGAAGCTGAGGAACTTCCTCTTCCTCCTCATCCTGGTATAAGTCGAAGACGTTGGGAGTGGCCATATCTGCACACAAGTAAAAACGTGCAAAGGGTAAAGATAAAAGCAGATGAAGACTCTTTATCAAAACGGAAAAGAAGGTCACAAAGTTAGTACCCGAGCTACAACTACTGGTCGCTATACTATTGACTCTATTAGTCACACACTCACTATCTGGCATGAAGAAGTCTGGCCCTAGATTTGGAGTATATGTTAAGTTGCCCTCCCCGTCAAACAAATGACAGGGAATTGGCAAGCTATTTAAAATCAAAATAACTTTACCATTTTCATCAGAGGATTCCCCCAGGTCCACAACTGGCACTTTGGCCTTTTGTTTCCCCTTGCCTTGGGGAGCAGAAGGCGTTTCTGTGGAAGGATTGCCCGTGGACTCCCTGATTGTAACCCCCGTCGGCCTCCTTCGAGGAGGGGACGTAGGAGGTTGCTGCTCGGGAACCCCCTCGGCAGTGGCATCAGCTACCGCGGACCCTCTTATTTCATGGCGAGGAACCAGGAGGCCAGACAGCCTCAGGTTTTCATCAGTAACCAGGGACTTGACGCTTTTTTCTGCGTCTGTCATCCTGGCCAGTCTATTGGACCTCAACACCATGTCTGGTGTTGGGGTCGGACATAACCATGGGCCTGAAAGACAAAGTACAGTTTGAGAAAAATGAAAGGCGGAGACAGTACTTACCTCCTCGAGTGAAGGCCAGGTTGTTGCTGGTTATGTCCGGAGTAAGGAAGTACTCCTTACTGTACTGCCCCACGTTAGAAATGTTCATAGTGTCACTCAGGAACGTCCGGTTTGTCTCCTGGTGACAGAAGTGGAAGAAACCCGTCCCATATTGTTGCGGGTTGGATTTAAGGTCGAAAAGATAATTGACCTCGTGGGGAGTAGGTTCTGGCCATTTTTTAAGTTTGTACAGGATATAGAGTGCGGCCAGCATTCTATATCCATTTGGAGTAATTTGGAAGGGGGCGACATCGAAATAATTAGCCACCCACTGGTAAAAAGGATGTAGAGGGTGGAAAGCCCCCGCCTCTATGTGATACCGAGACCAGGCGCTGTATATACCTCCGAGGAGGTTAGCCCTTTGGTCTGCGGCAGGAATTTTGATGGAAACCCCTGTGAGGGGATACTTCCTGAAATAATTAGCAACCATCCGAAGGGTCACTACGCTGGTCGGGGAAATATACCACTCGGCATCAGGCAGATTCTGATGGCGAGGGCGGGCTCTAATTTGGATATTAGGGTCAGTAACAGGATTGTTTCGACCGCTGGTCGAGGGAACCCTAGCCTGCGAATCAGGAACAGGATTGTTTCGACCAACCATGAGTACGGAGGGCGTGAAGTGGCGCGTACATGTTTGGCCTGCCTGGCTGCCACAGCCAGTGGTTTTTGGGAGATGGTTGTGCTAAAACCTAGATTTTGTCGTCTAGTCGATTTTGTTTGTACTTATATGTTGTAAATATTTCTAAATAGTATTTTGGGATCCCAAATGTCAAACACTTTATGATTTTTAGTAAATGGAATTATTTTCAAAGTTTATAACTCTATTTATGATTTCATTACACTTTTAAATTAAAACCTTGATCAACGAGTTAAATGCACGTTTTAGACTCACTCAGTAACGGCTCTAAGGCAGTAGGGCGTTACACAATATATCTTATTATATCTCACCATTGCGTTGATGGGTGTAAACTAGTTACACCGGTTACCCACACTCCTAGAGGAATTTGATATACTTTCTTCGCCATATATATTTTATTCATGAATTGATTCACTTATGTGTCACGGAGTTTAACCGGACTCTTATGTCACAGGAGTTAAGCTGGACTTCTTACATATCGCGATGGTCAACTGACTTTAGCCACACAAGCCTCAGTGGCGATTCAGACTTCTTACATATAGCGATGGCCAGCTGACTTTAGCCACATAGGCATCGGTGGCAAACCAGACTTCTTACATATCGCGATGGCCAACCGATTTTAGCCACACAGGCATTGGTGGTGAACCGGACCTCTTACATATCGCGATGGCCAACCGACTTTAGTCACACAAGCATTAGAGGTGAATTAGACATCTTACATATCGCGATGGCCAACTGACATTAGCCACACAGGCATCGGTGGCAAACTAGACTTCTTACATATCGCGATGGCCAACCGACTTTAGCCCCACAGACATCGGTGGCGTACCGGACCTCTTACATATCGCGATGGCCAACCGGCTTTAGCCACATACGCATCAGTGGCAAACCATACTTCTTACATATCGCGATGGCCAACCAACTTTAGCCACACATACATCGATGGCGAACCAATTTCTCACATAGATTCCTGGTGGCTAGCCAGAGTTCATAGATGTCATGGTAGCTAGCCAGACTGCATACCTTAGTCATGAGTATGCAAAATCTCTAGGACCACGGTCTTGAGTAAACCCTCTAGGACTAGTTCAAATTATAAACTAATAACTAAGTTATCTAAACTAGACATTAATGTGTTGTAGCCAAACATATCATAAGTTTTCTTACCCGGATTCCTTTGCGCTTGCTTGTGGAAACCTTCAATCCAAAAGCGAGCCTTCACACTTAGATAACACTATAGTGAAACCACACAGTGATTTAGAAGAAACAATGGCATATTCTTATAGTTAATATTCCACAATAGCTACATGAAATAAATTATTTGGTACTATATACTATAGTCTCTTATACACTTCATAGTGTATAAGGCCGGATTTCGTTTCAGTCTTAACGGTATCATAGGAAAATTGGTCTCGCTGCAACACACTCACCGCCATGCATTTTAATATTCTTTAAATGAAGAACTCACTTATTCGATAACTCGTGTTTTGGTTTTAGGAAAAATGAGTTATACTCAACTCATCTCTTAAGAAAATACCAACTTGTCGTCTTTTCATGAAAATTTACTATTTGTATCATTTACCAAAATATCGCTTATTGATCATTTTCAAATAATATCTAGCAATGTCATATCTCTCTCTTAAAGGTTCTACAAAAACCAAACTCCCATTCTTAGAAATTCTTACCCATAACCTAGGATCTCTCTTTATGTTTTTTTTTTTTTGAAAAGAAGGGCAATTAGACTCTGAACTTATAAAATTGTAACAATCAACTTTTCGTTAAGGTTCGAGATTGCTACCTTTCAATTTTTAGGGGAAACATAGAAAAATTATTTCTATAAAAACATGACATATTTTTCTCTCAAATTTTACAGGAGGTCTTATGCACATCTTAACTAATTCTGTTCAAAATTTAATAATTTTTTGGGATGGAAAAACCCATTCAAATTTTTAAAGCAATTTGGGCAGTGCCTTCTGCCCAGAAGTTTTTCCCAGTTTTTATGGTAAATTTAAAATTTTATTTCTCTTACACCATAGCCCATTTCATTCTGAAATTTTACAAAAATATTTTATCATGTCTAAATTATCTTCCTACAAAATTTTATAATTTTTGGAATAACAAAACTCAACCAAATGTTTAAAGCCATCTGGGCAGTGCTTGCTTCCCATAAGTTTTGTTTCTAGATTCTAGGGAAAATTTTGAAAAATCATCTCTTATAACATAAAATATTTTCCTTTACAATTTCACAGTGACCCTTATACATGTTTAAACTAAAATCTTAAAATATTTCATAGCTTTTTTATTTGTAAAACCCGTTCTAAAGTCAAAACAATTTGGGCAATGCATGCTATCCAAATTTTTTTCAGATTTACATCAAGATACCAAAAAGTTCATAACTTTAGTTTGAAAACACCTTTTTTCGATTTTCAAAAGCCTAAACTCAAGTACTCATCTAGAAATTTGCAAACATACAAATTATTTCCACAAAAAGAGGTATTAGGGTACGATCTGTCCATTGGAAGTCATACCACGAAAACTTTGCTACATGCATTTATACACATTCTAGCAAAACTAAACACAACTAGCAAAACCCTAGCCACATGCATGCATGAAAATCAACAAATCAACCAATCTAACCCTCAAGCATAAACTTAAAAAACTAACAAAACAACCTATGCAACTAGATCTAACATAAATAACCAAAAACAACTCAAAACCAACCAAAGATCTACCTTTGATGGCTCTAACTTGGAGATGATAGTCCATAGCTTGTCCAAACATCCTTCTTGGATTCTATACCCTCAAACCGAGCCCCATAGGTTTCACATGAAGATGTTTACGAGAGTGTTAGGGTAAAAGATTTTAGATGAATGGAAAAACACAAAAAATCTCTAGAACCCTTACCTTTATTTTCACTAGATCACCAAAAAGCTTAAACTTTTAAATTCTTCTAGAACAACCTCCCTTGAACCCTAGAACACAAGATCCATGTCATGCATGGCTATTAGATCACATGCATGCATATTCCACCCCTTAGAGTTTCAGATTTAAAGAAGAAAAGAGGTGAATGGACAAAGTTTCGTACTTACTTCTTCACTATTCGTCCCTTGAGCTTCTTCCTTCAATGCAGAACGAGTGAACCAAGCTTTTGAAGAAAAGAAAAATTGCATCCAAGGGGCTCAGGGCTTTCGGTTTTGGGAGTGTAGAGTGGAAGAAAGAAAGTTGTTTGAGTGGACAAAATGATATATGAGGGAAGTGTGTAGTTTTGGTGAAAAAGTATTAAGGACAAAAATGTGGAAGAGCACTAATCATTAGGGTAGTCTATTAACCTTCCCTAGGATATGTGTCATAAGACACTTGAGTGCATAGGCATAGCCTAGCCACCCACCCTTCTCTCTCCTCCCTTGTGAAAAGACTTTTATGCCCCTGCCAAATTTTATCACACTTTAAGGTATTCAAGGACCCTTTGGTAATTTCACTTTTAATTTTTAACCAAAATTTTACACTATAGTTTTTAAATATCCAATGCTAAAATTAATTAAATAAATGTGACCAAAAATAAAATTTTTTACATAACATATAATTTTGGTAATTTACTCAAAATGCCCTTAGGGGCTTGGGCAAGAATTTCCATTCTGAAACCTGGTTGATTGGAATTATGTCCTCGATCAATTTTTCTTAAATTTATTGCCTCGACTATAAAGTCCCACTGTCACACAAAATTAATATTTTTATGCAATAGCATTTCCTATTTAATTAATCTGAGATTTTTACCTGATTAGGGTTTTTGACTCGGTCCACGAAATAAGGTCTCGGTTTCTAAAAAAAAAAAAAAGCTGAACTTACCACAGCATGGCAATCAATTACACGTCACAATTTCTTGAAACATAAAATGTTCGCCTGACATAATACATAATACATAGAATTAAAATATCTGAACTAGGTTTTTACCCGGTGCCCTAAACCCGGGGCGTTACACTAGGGTTTTGGCCACCATTATTTTTAAGAGGTAAGAGTGAAACACCTGTTTTTTTTTTTTTTTTGGTCTTCTCATCTATAGGAGCTTGTTAGGATAATTGTGCTTATTGTTTTGAGTGAATGAATATTTTTTGATGAAGGATTCGACTATAATATGTTACTTATGCGGTTATTGGAAGCATGATTATTTCTCTTGAATTGAATGTCTTTTGTTTTGTACTAATACAACATTCGGCAATGACATGTAATTAGGATAATAACAACTATAGATTTGGGCAGGCATTGTATATGGTTGATATGATTTTTTTTTAATATCGATGACCATACGGACATTACATGTCTTGGCACAAGTATGAACCTAGGGCATAGTGCACATTTTCTTTTATCTTTCATAAGAATGTTATTTAATTCCAGGAATATTTATTTATAAGAGAATTCTAGATTATGAGTTTTTGTTTTAAGTTGTAATTTTGTAAACATTCTATGTAAATCTCATTGTAGTATTCGGTCAACATGCTTGGTCTAAGATCCCACATTATTATTATTAGGGGTCCTTGGCAAAATGACTTATTTTTCTAGTACAATTTGCACTTTGGCCTAGTTTCAATAGTTTTTAGCTAAATGGCCTCTTTTATTAATGAATTTTTTGTATTACCCATTTTACCCTTAAAATAAAATAATAATAAATTAAAACAAAAACCCTAATAACTATCATCTTCTTCCTCTCACCCATCCACAACCACCCACTATCATCCCCCTGCCGCCGCCACCACCATCACCACCGGTGACCACTACTGACAGCGAACACTGCTCATCACTGGGTGCAGCCATTTCTCCATAAATCCGGCCACCACTCATTCAAAAGGTTGGTTTATAAAACTTTATTTTATATATAAATATGAGATTTTTTATATTATTTATGTAGATTTAAAATGCAAAATTATTGTTTTAGTATATTGAAAGTATAAGTAAGGATTTAAGTTTATTTCTGGAGTTTTATGGCGGTTAAAGCTTGAAAATCTGAAAAAATTAATGACGGTTTCGACTATTTTTTAGATAGAGAAATCCAGAATATTTTGACAGCTTTTCTAATTTTTCAACAAGGATTCTAATATTTTAGACCAGTTATCTAAATTTCAGACAAATAGTTCTATTTTTTTGACTACCCATCTAAATATTAGACCATATGTCAAATTTAGATAGGTAGTCTAATTTTTAGACAGATCGTCATATATTTTCAACCATGTGTCGAATTTTTAGACGAATTGTCGAATTATCAGATAGGTTGTCTAATTTTCAGACAGGTTGTCGAATTTCTAGATTTTCAATTTGATTTTCATTTTTTTATATAACTTTTTAATAAAAGTAATACCAATAATTTATATTTGTTTATTGTATTTTTTTCAGATGTCATTCAAATATATTGTAATATTATGTGATTGAATGTGGAAAAAGAATGAGGACTTGTGTAAATGGATTTCAAATGACTCACAATCAAGATCAAGTTTGGTACAAACTAACCTAACTTATGGGAAGTTAGTTGAACATATTTATGAAGTTACAAAAATCAATCGCAACCTCTTCGATATAGAATTAACTTACAAGATAACAACAATGGTGGAGATTAAACCAATTGTAATAAAAAATAGTAGAGACATTGTTAGTTTCTTTACATGGCAAGAGCGTGATTTGGTTCCATTATGTGTGGGTTTGATAAAAAAGAGGGAAAATGTGCTCATTAAGGATAAACTTGTTACTAATATTGCTTCTACTACAAATGTTGATTCTATTGCAGACATTTCTACTAATGATGATTTTGATGATGCTGGTTTAAACGATGATAACAATGTTGATTAAGATGATGACGATGATGGCAACGACGACGACAACGAAGATGATGACGATGATGATGATGACAAAGATAGTGACAATGAAGAGGGGGAAAGAAAAAATATTGATGATGGTTTTGTTGAGGTAAATTTGAATGTCCCATGTCCTGAAAATAGAACTTTTGATTATTACTTTGACAATGCATACATATGTAATGTTTCTGATGCTAGTTCTGCACCTCACACTCTTGAAGATAACCATTTACCACTTCCTCATGTATCCCCTGGTGATCATTGTAATGAAAGAAGTCATGTTAGTAGTACACCAAGCTCAAATGCAACAAGTATTGATGAAGATGTTTTTTGTGTTGGTCAATATTTTGTGGATAAGAAAGAGTTGAAGATGAAAGTACACATGCTTGCTAGACGATGAAACTTTGAATTCAAAGTGAAAAAGTCAAATAAGAAATTAGTGGTTTTGGTTTGTGTTGACCCCAATTATAAGTGGAGAATTCTTGCGACAAAGGCATATGCAACAAGTTTGTTTGTTATTCACAAGCATTGTAATAAGCACACTTGTTCTTTAGAAATGCGACAAAATCATCATCGGCAAGCAACTTGTTCTATTATTGGAGAGCACTTAAAAGTGAGATATGAAGGTGGGAAAAAAGGACCAAATCCAGCACCAATAGTTAATGATATGAACAAGAATCTTGGTGTAAAGTGTAGTTATTGGAAGGCATGGAAGGCAAGAAAGTGGGCACATGAACTTATAAGGGGTTCAACGGCAAATAGTTATCCAAAACTCCCCGCTTACTTGTACATGGTCCAAAAGTCTAATCCTGGTACTTACACTAGATTAATTGTTGATGAAGAACATAAATTCAAATATTTATTTTTGTCTTTGGGAGTATCCATTAGAGGTTTTTGTTATATGAGAAAATTTATATCTATTGATGGAACTCATTTGAAAAACCTATTTGGAGGAAATTTACTCATTCCAACTGCACAAGATGAAAATTTTCAAATTTATCCTCTTGCTTTTCATTTTTTTGATTCTGAGAATGATGCATCTTTGAATTGGTTTTTGACATGCTTACAACATCAAGTACCGGATAGACACAAAAGCATCATAAAGGGAGTTCGAAATGTATATAAAAATGCTTACCATGGAGCTTGTATGTGGCATCTTGGACAGGATATCAAGACAAAATTTAGTGGTAAAGGTTTGAAAAAGTTGTTTGAGAAGACGGCAAAAGAGTCCAAAGTTTCAGAGTTGAAAAAGTTATTTGCTGAGATTTCTACAAAAAAACCAAGTGTGGCAACATACCTGAAGAATGAATCTTTTGAAAGTTGGTCCAGATGTCATTTCCATTGTAATCGATACACCATCATGACCACCAACAATTCTGAGTCATTGAACCAAGTTTTTAGAGAAGCTCGAGAATGGCCCATCATTCTTTTATTGGAGGAAATTATCACTACACTCTCCAGATGGTTCTATGATAGAAGGAAAAATGCAAATTCTTGTCCAACACCACTTATAGTTGACACAGAAGATATAATGAGACAAAGATACGAACAATCAAGGTACATGAGAGTTACACCCATTAATCTAAGTGAGTTCCATGTTAAAGGTGAGCCACTAGATGGTATAGTTAATATTGAGGAACATTCTTGTACATGTGGAGAGTTCGACATTGATAAGATTCTGTGTGTTCATGGCGTTGCTGCAGTAATGTATCATGGAGTAGATGTTTATAATCTATGATCAAAATTCTACACGACTGAATTTTGGAGGATGGCTTATGCATAATCTGTTTACCCTTTACCACCTGAAATAGAATGGCTTCTTCTAAAAGAGGTTAAGTCCCAAATCGTTATCAAACCAGTGAAGTTAATTCCCCCAGGGAGACCAAAGAATAAATGAATTCCTTCGAGAGGAGAGTTTCCAAAGGAGAAGAGTAATTTTGCATGTGAATCGTCATCAAAGAAAGTAAAGGGTAAGGTTTCTGATGTTGATGGGGGAAAAAAGCAACAAAAATGTTCCAATTGTGGATGCTATGGGCACAACAAAACCACATGCAAGAAGTCATTATTTATTTATTTATTTTGGACTTGGTTTGATGTATAATGTTTTGATAATATTGTGTGATTTCATATTTTGGACTTGGTTTGATATGTAATGTTTTAACTAGGTTATCCGAGTATTTAAACTAGTTGTTGATAGTCTTAACTATGCTACTTTATTGTGTTATTGGAGCCTTTTTGGACATTTCAGACAACCTGTCAACATTTCAGACGAGGTGCCGAACGTTTTTTATGGATTGTCGAAATTTGAGACTAGCTGTCAAAAGTTTCAGACAGGCTGTCGAATTTAAGACTAGTTGTCAAAAGTTTTTGACAGGCAGTCAAATTTTAGACCAGCTGTCGAAATTTTTAGATAGGCAGTCGAAATTTTATACTAGCTGTCAAAAGTTTTAGACAAGCCATCAAAATTTAAGACTAGTTGTCGAAAGTTTTAGACAGGCCGTCAAAATTTTAGACTTGTTGTCGAAAGTTTAAGACAGACAATCAAAATTTTCTACAGCTTGTCGAAATGTTTAGACATACTGTTGAAATTTGAGAGTGCCTGTGCAAATGTTTAGACAAGTTTTCGAAACTCATGACTAATTGTCAAAAAGGTATAATTAATTAAGATCCAATTCTACATGATATAGTGTTCTTCTTATACTATAAAAATAATCATCATAATAGTACCTCAATAGATTATCTACCACTCAATCCTTGATCATCATAGTAGTTTGATTGAAATATGTAACACTCAATCTGTAATTATCATAATCTCATAAAGATTAAGTTTTGTTTAACTTTATAAAATGTTAATTGAGATATATGTTCTTTTATTGTGTTATTGGAGCCTTTCAGACAACCTGTCGAAATTTGAGACTAGCTGTCGAAAGTTTTAGACAGGTAGTCAAAATTTTAGACTGGTTGTCGAAAGTTTTAGATAGGCAGTTGAAATTTGAGACTAGTTGTCGAAAGTTTTAAACAGCCATCCGAATTTGAGACTAGCTACCAAAATTTTTAAACATGCAGTCAAAATTTCAGACTAGCTGTCGAAAGTTTTAGACAGGCAGTCGAAATTTTAGACTAGCTATCGAAATGTTTAGACAGGCAGTCAAAATTTTAGACTAGCTGTCGAAAGTTTTAGACAGGCCGTCCAAAGTTGAGACTAGCCGTCGAAATTTTTAGACAAGCTGTCGAAATATAACACAAAGAGGTCTGAAATAGAAACATCCAACACAAGTATTCTATAACAATTTGTGGTATACCAGAACAGTTTTATACATAAACAAAATACCATTCCATTGCCTTTACTAATAAATATCCAATACAAGTCATACTATAAGAGTTTGATACATAAACAAAATACTATTCCATATTTTCCTTTACTATGGATCCCAATCTCTATTGTATATTTCACATGACATTTTTTTAAAGAAGACAATATTGTCATCGTGAACATAATTCATGTTTAGCTCGCACATGTTGAACTCGATATGCTCGATGGAAAATATTCCACAATCTCCGCTGCATAAAGAAATTACAGTTATATAACTCGTTCAAAATAATCAAACCACATACAAATGTTTAGATGAAGTACCTGGATTGGTCTTGAGGAATGTCACACAACCTTCGACATGAAAATGGCTTAGGAATTTCATTAAGACGACCCATAAACTTACCACTTTGACGAAGCAAGTACGATAGCATGCACTGGAAAGGCTCCAAGTGTATGGCCAATTTTCATTCAGGTGTGAGGTTTATATTACTACTGAACACTACAATCTCCCACTTCTCCAACTTGACTTCCAACGACACCCAATGTTTGCCTTTGATATTTAGTGGTGTGTACAATGCATTAACATTCTCCCAAGCCTTTCCTCTAAGTGGTTTCTCACCATTAACATACTTAATAAAAACATCATCAAATACAAACTCCTTGTAAGTTTTACCTAAATTGAGCTTCTCCCAATGTCCGCAAAGCTACTGAGAAAAGAATTCATCAAGAAGGGCGACATTCTGATCAAAGAGGTCATGATACTTTTGTGACCTTTTTCTCATGCCCCATCTCATCTATATGTTGCATTAGTAATATCATTATAAAGGGTAGAGTAAGCAAACTTTCATTTATAATAGTTGAACAAGTAAAATTAAAAGACAATTATACTAACATCAGTAGACAGCTATGTTGCTTGGGTAAATAACTCTTCGAAGTATTTCCTTTGGTAGCTGCCGGTTCCACAGTTAATTAACATGCTGCACACATCAATTTTTAAATTGTGTTAGGCTTGTAAAGACAATCATAATGCAAGGAAAAATAATAAATTAAAGTACCTTCTGTTGTTCTCATTGAACCACTTCATAAAAGCCTCTTCCTTATGCTCGTCAATCTTGCGAAATGGATCAACTTTGAACCTTTCACCTTTTTCTAAATTTTCTCCTTTTTCTAAATTTTCTCCTTTTTGTTGGGTCTGTATATGGTGTCATCAAGGGAGGAGCATGTTTCCTTTTTCTCATTGGCCTAGGATGAGGAGATGT
Source organism: Humulus lupulus (assembly GCF_963169125.1). NCBI lineage: Eukaryota > Viridiplantae > Streptophyta > Magnoliopsida > Rosales > Cannabaceae > Humulus > Humulus lupulus. Next base: position 130,671,139 of record NC_084796.1, read on the forward strand.
GACCTCAACTTCATTTTCGGTATTGCAAACAACATCATCGCCATTAAAAGTAGGTCGAGTGATATAGCTATACGCATCTCCGCACTTACCACCATCAACTTTTATGCCATTATGTTTAGCCTCCAACTCAAACTCAGGCTGTTAGATTTACAACCAGAACTACGAACTGTCATTGATAACACCAAGTCCAGTTTGGAGTCCATTTCATCTTGTCACTTCATCAACTCATCAAAATGATTTTTTATTTTCTTCTCCAAATCGACCCATAACTTTATCACATTGCCCGAATTCTGATTTGGATTGACATTTGATGCTGAAGGGCACATTTTTTTATCATGTGGATCATCTGAAACATCAATCTTGTCTTCTTCCTTATTGTATTCACTCAAAACAGGATTGTAAATATTAAGTTTTTTAACAAAGGTATCAATCAAGTCATCGGCTTTGTCATTCAATAGCTAAAAATCCTTCATGTATGGTTGGCACTTCTCTAACTCAGATGCATGAAGGATATTATGTATGTCAATCTATCAAACAAACATATAACGACTTAAATTTACCTAACCCATATTAAAATTAAATTCACACATCACCAGAATGGTAATTTTGACTTACTTTTCCATGAGTAAGCTTCAATGCCTGACTAATCTCTTTGTATTCGGGCTCTTTTGCTTCCCAATGTAATCAACGAGGAGTTGCATTTCCTTCTTTTTGGTTTGCAAATAAATTTCCAAGTATATATATTGCTTCATAAATCCAAACCTAAAAACCCAAAAATTAAAAGAGATAAATTAGACAAACTAAAGACAAGATACTAATGTTTAAATTCATTCAAATATGGAATTCAAATATATTAAACAACTAACCTAAAAAAATATAAGGAAAACCATATAATTTGTATGATTCTTTGCTTTTTTTCCCACCAACCTTATTTTTGTACTTAACAGACATTTTCTTCAAATTCATCTTCAAACTATCTAATGTGAGATTATAACATAACATACCCCATGGATATTTTTTAAAGACATCCAAGTCCTCAAAAATACCCATGTTTTCCTCCCCTATAGGTTGTGCAAGCACTACTCCTTCCAAACAATAAAGCAAAGCAAGTCTCAAATGATCCCGATTTTTCTTTATATATTTCTTCTTCTTTTTCAACTCCCCTGCTAGATTTTCTTCACTCATATCCATAAACATAGTTTCCAAATCTTTAATAGTAATGTGTCCCTCTACGTTCCTATAATACTCTTTTTTAAGCGTACTACCCTTTCTTAGACTACTCAAGTTTGGGTCATTGGATTTTCCACAATTAAAGCCACTAATCAATGCAAACTCGTGCATTGAAAACCTAATAGGCTGATTATCAATATCAAACTATAACTTATTTTCTTTATTAGTTTGTACCTGCCTCTGTAAAAGAAAATGTATCAACTGTTCACTACTCTTCACTAGATCAATTAGTTTAAGAAGATGACCAAAACAAGAAGCTGTGAATGCTTCCAAATCTTCATAACAAATTGGTGATCGTATATTCCTCAACACTTGTATCCTGTAGGCTACATATACACGACTTGTAAAATGCTCATTCTCCATCAATATCGGTCTTAGTGATGGTATGTCTAAAGATTTCACCTGTACAATTATAACATTATGAATCAATTATATTCTTATTCTTACTTATCCAACAATGATATCATTCTATTACTTGTTTATATACCTTAGACAATAGCAGTGATGGTTTCAATAAATATTTTTCATTTGTCTCTTCTCTTGCATGTATTGGAAGAGAAGATGATTTCTGTGGAGACATTGTAATTGCTTCTTCTATTGCTTGAGTTGGAGGAGAGGCCGATGTCGTTGGAGACTTTTCTGTTACTTCTTTTATTGATTGTTTTTTAGGAGATGCCACTAATGAAGTGCTTGAACATCCATACACCATTTTTCTTGTAATAATACTACCTGTAAAAATATTCAGCAAGACCTGAGACAAGTAATTTACAATTTGACAGTCCAAAACTAAATACCTATTACAAAAAATGAGACAAACAATTTACAACTAACCTGTCCAAAATTAAGTACCTATTACAAAAATCGAGTCAAGCAATTTACCCAGTTCACAAACCATTCTCAAAAGCTTATTGTCACTACCATATATTCTTAGTGAAAAACATACAACCAAATGCTCTATCCCAATAAATTCAATCATGCACTATGCCTATTCTACTATATCCCAATTGATTTGTTCAGAAATCACAATTCAGTGCAGGAAACCAATCAAAATTGTAGCAGATTATGTACGTTGGCTATAAATCCTTATTTTCGTAATGCCTCTCATCAAATACATGCATCACTAAGAAAGCTAAGATGTGAATACTAATGTTAGTGATAGTATATTTATACACATATAGACTAATGGTACTTCAAATAACAATCCTTAAAAATATAAGTACTTCAACAATGACAAATGTTGTCGAAAAACATTTGTTGGCCCTATCAAAGACTTCTGTCATGTAATGCGTCTATTGCCAAATGACACGCCGATTTCGTTTATCGTACTCAAAGCGTCGAGGATTCTCGTTGTGAAATTAGCTATAATAGTCAATTCTAGGTGTAGGGATCACGGGTAGGTTCTCTATCACAAGGTCATCTATCTCAGGTATATCAACCATAACCTACAATTTATAGGAATGAGGTAAATAAAAGAAAGTAAAGGAAACACATATGAAAAGATAATACTTACAGTGAGTGCTGGTCTATCTTAAAGAAAGTACATGTTGGTTTGTCTACAAGACCGGTTTAGCTTAGTGCTCTGATACCAACTGTACTGTCCCATAAAATTTCTTAACATAATTTGCGTAAAAACATAACCATTTGCTACAAATATGGTAACCGAAAATCGATATAAAAATAAACTTTTCAAAACATGTTATAGTTCGGAAGTATGTGAATTATAGTGTCGTAATTTAAATGTGAATTATAGTGTCGTAATTTAAAAACATCCAGCAAGCCCAACATAAATTCTTAATTATCATATGGGTTCTAGTCCCCAAAACATTAAATTCCCAAAAGGTTGGTCCACATGTAAATCATCGCAGATAAACTCCAACGCTCACTGATCCACTTTGCCTTTGAGCTTAACTACAACACAAAACAACTAGGTAAGCGAAGCGATTAGTAGGAAAAACTTAACAAACATAACCTTATAAATGGAGCAAGAACTAAAACCAACTTTAACTAGGCAGATAACCAACAAAGAACACGATTCTGGTGAAATCGAAACCAAAACCCTAGCATACAATTTAAGAATGTACGAACGTTCTGGCAAACTTATGGTCATGGCTCATAACCAACATTCATATCCTGAAGATACACCTGCATGCAGAAGATCCCAGGGCATACATACAGTCTTTACTAGTAACATACATAACATACTTAACGTTCATATGATGCATACTTAGTTTTCTTACATACTCGTTAATCTTAACATACATACTTACTTACTCATTAATCTTAACATACATAATTAGTTAAGGTTTCGGAGGAACAATCAAACATAACTTAATGTATCTTACCATAGCGTTGAAGGATGTAGACTAGTTACACCGATTACCCAGAATCCTAGAAGAATTTGGCATACTTTCTTAGTCATAGAGATTTTTTTCCAGAATCAACTTACTTATGTGTCATGGAGTTTAATCAGACTCTTATGTCACGGGTGTTAAACCAGACTTCTTACATATTGCGGTGGCCAACTGACCTTAGTTACCTAGTCACTGGTGGTGAACTGGTTCCTTAGTAAGTTCCTGGTGGCCAGTTGAAGTTCATAGTCGTCATGGTAGCTAGTCGGACTGCTTACCTTAGTCATGAGTATGCGAACCCTCTAGGACTACAGTCTTGAGTAAACCTTCTAAGACTAGTTCAAATTATTAGGTTATATCTTAGTTATCTAAACTACTCATGAACGTGTTGTAGCCAAGCAAATCATAAGTTGTCTTACCTGAATTCCTTAGCAGTTGCTTGTGGAAATCTTTTATCCAAAAGCGAGACTTCCCGCTTAGATAACACTGTAGTGAAACCACACAGTGACTCATATTAATTATGCCAGTTATCTAAGATTGTTCATTCGTAATTTGGGCATTGAAAGTTTAATATCTAATTCTTATCATGCATTACCGTTTAAATTTTTTTATTCTTAAGCATCAGGGAAAACTAGTTTCCATAAACAATTTAAAGGTAGGGTCCTTAGTTATCTCAATCCACAAGGCATACCCTTGAGTATTCGTAATCGTTAATGAGCCCCCGTAGTCTTAAGTGTAGTAGTAACGGGGAATACTACGCGTTCTTGCAAGTTTTGTATAAGCGCCATTAATTCATCTTGTTAAGAAAATACTCCTTTTTATCTCTTATTAGAAAATACCATCAAGGTACCTCTCTTAGGGAGAATTAGTTGCGAATTCTTATTCTTTTTAATTTCTTAAAATATTTTGATAAGAAAACCTTAAATGAAATACCATTTGAAAAAGTGATAACCCTCTAGAAGGATTATCTGGTCTATTTTTAAGGAAATATTATTTTAGTGTTTATTTTTTGAAAGTGGGCAATTGGAGCCATTTAATATTTTTTGGAAAACTTTTCTTTAATTAATTTAGAGAACATTATCTAATCAAGTTAAAATGATTTAAATTCCATCAGAAAAAAAATTTGTGATTAAATAGGTTTTGTAGAAATTTGTTATAAAAGAACCTAATACTTTCTAAGAATTGGAAAACTGTCCTTTTCGTGACAAAGTCCCAACTTTGGAATGCAGCCATTTCTAAATTGCATACTTTTTGGGCATAAAACTTTACGGGTTCAAACCTTCCTATAACAAAAACATTCTTACAATATTTCAGCTCAAACGGAGCTATCTTTCACAGTGAAAGCCAGTCACAAAAGCCCTTACTTAAAATGTCAAGTTTTTGAAAAAAATTTGGTTTTGAGAACCCAACTTTGAAAAATAATAATTCCGAAACTACAAGTAATTTTTAGAAACAGTTTCATGGACATAATATTAAATATGTCAAGAATATTAAGTAAAAATTTTAGGAAAAAACAATAAATTTTACACATTCAACTAACTGTTAAAAAGTTTAAGGTCGGAACTGCCAAATTCTAATCCAGCTTGCACTAGATTCCCAAAAAGCTCATAACTTGAGTTATATAAAATGTTTTTCAGTGGTTCAAGATGGTAATATCATGTACTCTTTCCAAATAACGTATTAAAATAAATTTCCTTGAATACTTAGGTCATTTAGGTATGATTTGACCCTTTGGAAACCAGTGAACAACTTTTACAGAAAACATGCATCAATAAATCCTATGGAACTTTGGATTCCAATCTACCAAACACCACATAAACCACATGCATGCATCATCAGTGTTGACGGTGAAATCTCGTCAACGAAATTAGATTGGAAAACTCAAAGGTAAATGTGGCGATGTTTAGAAAAGATCTTAGAATGAACTTATGGAAATATAAGCACAGATCAACAATGGAGTAAATGATGTATATTTCTTAATAGCCTCTGCATACAATGAATTTTCTAACCCCCTTTCTGGAGGGGTCATCATCTATTTATATTGGAGCACTAATGGCTCCTTTGTACATACTGGTCCCTCAGGACAAAATAGTACATGAGTACACTATCAGGATAGTAGTACAGATTGTAGTGGTGTTGGAAGAGTGGTGGTCTTCTCTAGTACATGTCAGGGGCCTGCAAAAGCGCTCTTGTCTTGGTACCATATTATGCCCCCACTACTTGTCGGGTACTGACCTCATAAGCGTGCTGAGGGAGTCCTGGCCATGTACCATTCTTGTACTGTCACTACCAGCTTGGTGTGGACACCGTACCATCCGTATTTTAACTCTTTGTGCTCCATGGTCACCACGTGGACACCCCTAAGGATGAGGCTAGTGTGTTGACATGAGCGATTATTAGGGGTCGTAGGACCATGGTGGTACGAGGTCCTATTGTATGGTCGAAGGGTGCTAGGTGCGAGGCCATGGGAGCTGCGAGACAAGATGCATGGGCGTGCATGCGAGGCCACCAGTGTGTGCGCGAGGCCACCTTGGCGAGGCCACCCGTGTGCATGCGAGGCCGTGGTTGAGATGGTAGTGTGAGGTGCGAGGCACGCTGGTGGAATTTGTTATTCGAGGCGTGAAGCCTTGGCATGTGAGACGGTCATGGGGGAGAGGCCCCTTGAGGTGAGCGAGGCGCGTAGCCCTTGGTATGCGAGATGACCATGGGGGCGAGTCCCCTTGAGGTGAGCAAGGCGCGAAGCCTTTGGCACGTGAGACAGCCATGGGGGCGAGGCCCCTTGGAGTGAGCGAGGCGTGAATCCCTGTGGCACGCGAGACGGCCATGGGGGCGAGGCCACCTTGGAGTGAGCGAGGCGTGTAGCCCTTTGGCACGCGAGACGGCCCTGGGGGCGAGGCTCCTTGGGGTGAGCGAGGCGTGAAGCCCTTTGGCACGCAAGATGGCCCTGGGGGCGAGGCTCCTTGGGGTGAGCGAGGCGTAAAGCCCTTTGGCACGCGAGACGGTCATGGGGGCGAGGCCCCTTAGAGTGAGTGAGGTGTCGGCCTCACAAACCCTTGGCGCGGCAGGTGCGTGGGCGAGGCTCTAGCCTCGCAAGGTGCTCTTGATCCTGATCCTTCTGTGCAAGACGGGGCCTTGCGGGAGTGCTTGTGGCTGTGACACGCGAGCCGCCTTGCTGGGTGCGCCGAGAGGTGGTGCGAGGCTAGGGCTTCGCAAGACACACATGCGCCGAGAGGTGGTGCAAGGCAGTTGCAAGATGACGGTGGCCCGAGCGTCCTGCGGCTCAGACTTGTAGTTAGGCCTTCATGGGACCTTAGCATGTGCCTTGGATCTTTTACAAGCCTGGTATATTGAGCATCCACAAAGGCCATACTTCACGGCTCACAAGGTGTTGCTTCCCTTGGGTCCATCTCCCGGTTTCACAAGACTTATAAGTGTGAGCTTGATAATGTTACTAAGTGTCCTTTAGCCTTATATTTTAACCATGTACTGGGGATTTTTTTCTTGGTGGATTTTCGGCATCCACACTTGCCCCCCAGTCTATAGGGAGGCCTTTAGGTGTTCTTGTAGACTCTTCTCTTCCTTTTTATCATTCTCTTATTCTTTTTCTTCTTCTTTTTTTTTTTTTTTTTTATATTTATCATGTTCGAGGTCCTTTGGAACCCACGCGAAAGGGGGTTCGGTAGGTCTCTCTTTGGTGCACCTTGATTGTATCTATAAGGATATGTTGGCCCCTTGGGTTCTAGCTATCCTTTTTCATACCTTTCCGCGTGCTTATTATTTTTTGCGAGAAGCGTCCTTCTCGTCATTAGGCATAGTACTATTTTTACGAGCGTCTTCTTTGAGACCCTTTTTGGAAGCGTCTACTTGGAAACCCTTTTTGCTAGCGTCTACTTTGGAGAACCTTTTTGCAGGCATCTACTTTTGAGACCCTTTTTGCAAGCGTCTACTTTTGAGACCCTTTGTGCAGGCATCTACTTTTGAGACCCTTTTTGCAAGCGTCTACTTTTGAGACCCTTTTTGCAAGCGTCTACTATTGAGGTGACCTTCCCCCGAGTTGGGACTTTCATGGCTAGAGGGTCTTTGTTCAATCTCAAACTCATTCAGCAACCCCTCTAGTGCGACACCCCCTTCTATATGGAATCTCCAGTCGTATTAGTAGGAGGGCAGCTGGAGGAGGGTTCGCTTTCTTCAACATAGAAGTTCTTATGGCCCTCTTCCACACGTATGTACTTCTGTGCTCTCTCGAAGAAGTCATCCAAATTCGAAACTTCTTTTTTGAGCATGCTCCCCCACAACTTGCATCCTGGACAAACTCCGGCTGTAATAGCCATCTTGTGCTCCGCTTTGGTTAAACCTCCCACCTTTGTTACTTCTATACTAAACCTATGGATGTAGCCCTTCAGACTTTCGTTCTCGCCTTGCTTTATGTTAGCGAAGCTGGTAGTTGGCATGACGTAATCACAGGCTGCATAGTGTTGCTGAAGAAATTCATCAGAGAATTGTTGCCACGACTCGATTGTTCCTGGCCTTAACCTCTTGAACCACTTGTACGCCACTCCTTTAAGTGTAACGACAAAGCAATGACACTTGGCCCTGTTGTTGACCCCTCTTAACCTCATCACGTTATTGAAGGAGTCTAAGTGATATTTTGGGTCTGTAGTACCCTCGTACGGAGTCATGCGAGGCTCTCTGAAGCCAATGGGCATTTGCTCAGCCTGGATCTCCCTTGTGAAGGGTGAATCACGGTCGAATTCTTCGTCATCCATGTGCCCCCCAAGTGCAGTGGTGATCTTGCCTCGAGGGCTTTTCATTTTGGTGTCTGGTCCCCTCCTCTTTTTGCATAAGGAGTGTTGCGGGTTCTCGGGCTGATCGCTTGCCTTGGTTATGTTCCTCGGGGGAACCGCAGGGGGTACGTTTCTTACTTCTGACCTCTTCCCATGGAGCTCTTTTCTTAGGCCAGGGGGTGCCTCTTTTGAGGGGACTTCGGCCTCGTTATTACGACCATCACCTTCCCTCCGCCTTTGCTCCTGGGGACATTTCGTCGGCCTAGGTCCCCCCTGGTACTCTGTCTGGGGGGTTTTACTGGTGGAAAGTTGGGTTCCCCCATCGTCTATGGGTACAGTGCTTCCCCCTTTTTCATGCTCCTTCCCTTTACGCTTAGGGAGGGGTATGCTTGACTTCCCTTGCAGTAGGTCGTTTAAAACCTCCTGCATGTTCCCTATTGTGGTTTCCAGCCTTCGAGTCTTTTTATGCAACTCGTGAATCTCCTCCTTGTAGGAGCGAGTCCTTGAGCTATAACTTACCGAGCGTACCCCGGGACCCTTGCCTGGCCAGTGCGTCGAGTGACCGGGGTCCTGGTGGCCTGAGCATGGTGTCAACGGGGGCCAGTTAAGCGGATACACTTGTGGCTCTGAATGACCTCCATCGGGCTGGATAGCTGGGGACGATGCTTCCCTCTCCTCACCTGGGGGAAGAGGTTCTTCCGGCCCACCTCCATGCTTGGACGAAGGGGGGTCTTTCCTGGAAGCCCTCCGCTCTACTTCGTCTCGGCGAACCTCATCCTCTTGTATTTGCCGTAGGCGTTTTGAACGTCTTAAAATCTTTCTTTGTTGGAAGTGATGGAAGAACACTGGCTTGATGCTTGTTCTTCCCACAGACGGCGCCAAACTGTTGAAGGTGAAATCTCGTCAATGAAATTAGATTGGAAAAATCAAAGGTAAATGTGGCGATGTTTAGATAAGAACTTAGAATGAACTTATGGAAATATAAACACAAATCAACAATGGAGTAAATGATGTATATTGCTTAATAGCCTCTGCATACAATGAATTTTCCAACCCCCTTTCTGGAGGGGTCATCATCTATTTATATTGGAGCACTAATGGCTCCTTTGTACATACTGGTCCCTCAGGACAAAATAGTACATGAGTACACTGTCAAGATAGCAGTACAGATGGTAGTGGTGTTGGAAGAGTGGTGGTCTTCTCTAGTACATGTCAGGGGCCTGCAAAAGCACTCTTGTCTTGGTACCATATTATTCCCCCACTACTTGTCGGGTACTGACCTCATAAGCGTGCTGAGGGAACTCTGGCCATGTACCATTCTTGTACTGTCACTACCAGCTTGGCGTGGACACTGTACCATCCATATTCTAACTCTCCGTGCTCCATGGTCACCACGTGGACACCCCTAAGGATGAGGCTAGTGTGTTGACATGAGCGATTATTAGGGGTCGTAGGACCATGGTGGTACGAGGTCCTATTGTATGGCCGAAGGGTGCTAGGTGCGAGGCCATGGGAGCTGCGAGATAAGATGCACGGGCGTGCATGCGAGGCCACCAGTGTGTGCATGAGGCCACCCTTGTGCATGCGAGGCTGTGGTTGAGATGGTGGAGTGAGGTACGAGGCACGCTGGTGGAATTTGTTATCTGAGGCGTGAAGCCTTGGCATGTGAGACGGTCATGGGGGCAAGGCCCCTTGAGGTGAGAGAGGCGCGTAGCCCTTGGTACGCGAGACGACCATGGGGGCGAGGCCCCTTGAGGTGAGCGAGGCGCGAAGACTTTGGCACAAGAGACGGCCATGGGGGTGAGGCCCCTTGGAGTGAGCGAGGCGTGAATCCCTTTGGCACGCAAGACAGCCATGGGGGCGAGGCTACCTTGGAGTGAGCGAGGCGTGAAGACCTTTGGCACGCGAGACGGCCCTGGGGGCGAGGCTCCTTGGGGTGAGCGAGGCGTGAAGCCCTTGTAACGCCCTACTACCTTAGAGCCATTACTAAGTGAAGTTAAAATGTGCAACCAACTCGCTAAACGAGGTTTTTAAAACAAAAGTGTGAATAAGTGAAAGTCTAGGCTGTAATCTTTAAAAAAAAGTTACTCTATTTCATTGAAAGTTTAAGAGTTTAACATTCGGGATCCCATAACTCAGTTTATAAAATATTTACAACTCAAAACAAGATTATAAGTAATTAACCATCAAAACTAGTGTTTATACAGCCATTTCTCAAAACATCCCCAACCAAGACAGTCGGGTAGACCAAACATGTATGCACCGCCCCCACGCCCTCCATACTCATGGCTGGTTGACTTTCTCTTTTCCCTTACCTGCAACACAGAGCACCTGTGAGCCGAAGCCCAGCAAGAAAACTCAAACATTACATAACATATGCATAATATACAATCATCACAGCAGATATCTCAAATTTAGTCAAACAGTCCATATAACTAACACATACACGACCATGCCATCCCAGAAGCGTTACCAAAGCCTGGGATCTCGGTCTACACCGTATGGATATCCCAGGTATCCACTGGGGTCTCACCGTAACCACGAGCACTCCAGGTGCTAGGTGGTATTCTCGGCCCCACTGTCGTTCTCGGACTTCGCCGCTCTTGGCCATTCACCGTTCTTTTAGCTATAATTACATATAGCATTCGCATTCAACAATCAAACATGTAATGATACATTTAGAGCTATAGCCTAGCAAAAATATAATCTAGGGCCGCGCCCTACAGCAATTCAATGGGCCCAAGCCCTGCAACACGGGTGCTACAGTTCTCTTACCTGTATCCCGAGCTTTCGATGCCCCAAAGCCGCGAGCACAGTCCTCTACCCCGAGCCTCTCCAAAGACCTAGTCACAACACACATGAAACATCCTTTATCACTAACCAATCTAAAACCACTTCCCGGGACCAATCCCACACTTTCGGAACTCCCAAATCCCTAAAATAATACATCGAAGACATCCCCCGAACCCCCGGAGCAAAGGCTCAAAATTGAAAAATCTTGTGTTCTGAAAATGGACTAGCACCGCGGCGCTGCCCTAGAGGGCCGCGGCGCCCAGCAAGTCAGAGATCCTCCTTTGCCCAAAAACAGCCTCGCGCCGCGGCGCCCAAGAACAGGGCTGCGGTGCTCCTTCGCGAGCCCAGAAATCTGGGTTTTTCCCCTGCGTTTCCCCGAGCCAAAACACTCCCAAATCATCCCAAACTCACACCTAAGCCCCAAAACCAACTCAAAACCCCTAATAGACCACACAACAACCTAAAAACATCATAACGTAGCTCAATTACACAATCATTCCCAAAATTCACTCTTGAGTTCCATGCCTTAGTAATTCAAACCAAAAAGTTAAAAGCTTAAACCTAAACCCAAACCACACTTCAAATTCCCTAATTCATAACAGAAATAAACTTTACAATTACACAGAATCCTTACCTTGAATGAAGAGTCCAACCTCTAGCTTCCTTGCTTCTAGCTCCAAGTCAAGCCTTATAATCCCACAAGCTGAATTCCCCCAAAACAGCCATAACTATCTTTGAATTTCCACAGTCAATCTCTGAAAATCCAAACTTAAATTCAACAAAGCAAAGTTCTAATCCTTACCTCTGAATAACCTTGGCCTAAGCTTGATTTTGATTACTTCAAACCCCTTGATTCTCCTTCCAAGATTCAACTTCAGCTTCCTTCTTCTACTTTTCTTTTGTTCTATTTCTAGGTCTCAAAATTCAGCATAAACCACCATCACCAAGTATTATATGTGTACCACCCTTTCCCTTCAGCTCAAGCTTATCTATGCCTAGCCAATTGACCATTTTACCCTTCCTTACATATCCTTGCCTAACTAAACCTCAAGGGCTCTCTTGACTTTTCTAATCCATTACAATTCTACCATTTCTCCATCAAAACCAGTTACTCTCAGCGGTTACTAACAGTTACACAAGTTACCAGTTACCATTATCCCTCAAGAACTAAATTACAAAATCCCCAGAATACCCCTAGGCTCCTCCCGAGCCGGGTATAAAATCCCGTTGTGACTTCTGAGTTATCTAGCTCGCTAAGACCGTCTCGGCACGTGCATCATATTAATATCACCGCACCCACGTGGTACAAATCACATAACATAATTATCACATTTATGTCCTCAATGGGCCAAAATTACCAATTTACCCCTATCATGCAACCGGGGCCCACATGCACATTTATACCTTCTAAACATGCATTCTAATCACATATTCATCTAAATTCATATATTAAAATATTAATCCACCTATTGCCCTCCAGGCACGCTAATCAAGGTCCTAAACCTTATTAGCAACTTAGGGTGCTACAATTATCCCCTCCTTACAAGAATTTCGTCCTCGAAATTACCTGAACAATTCGGGATACCGTTCCCGCATATCGGACTCAAGCTCCCACGTTGCCTCCTCAACTCTGCTGTTCCTCCACAGCACTTTAACCAAGGCGATGGTCTTTCTCTGCAAGACTTTGTCCTTCTTATCGAGGATCTGAACAGGCTTCTCCTCGTATGATAAATCCTGTTCCAACTCTAAGTTCTCATAGCTTAACACATGAGTAGTATCTGATACATATTTCCGAACCATGGATACATGAAACACGTTATGAACCCCTGATAGAGCTGGAGGCATTGCTAACCTGTAAGCTACCTCACCAACTCGTTCCAGAACCTCAAAGGGGCCAAAAAACCTGGGACTCAGCTTGCCCCGAACACCAAATCGTTTCACCCCTCTGAGGGGTGAAACCCTGAGAAATACATGATCACCGACCTGAAACTCCACATTCCTGCGTCTCAGATCCGAATAACTCTTCTGACGACTCTGGGAGGCCAGCATACGAGCTCTAATCTTTTCAATTGCCTCATTGGTCCTCTGAACCATCTCAGGACCTAGATATCTTCTCTCACCTGTCTCATCCCAGTGTATCGGTGACCTGCACTTTCTTCCATACAGCATCGCATACGGAGCCACTTCGATATTCGCTTGATAACTATTGTTGTACGAGAACTCAATCAATGGGAGATACTTACTCCAAGATCCCCCAAAATCTAACACACAGGCTCGAAGCATGTCTTCCAGTATCTGGATTATCCTCTCAGACTGCCCATCTGTCTGAGGATGATAAGCGGTACTGAACCGTAACTGTGTGTCCATTGCCTTTTGCAGGCTCTCCCAAAACTTGGAGGTGAAGGTGGGGTCTCTTTCGGATACTATCGACCTCGGAGCCCCATGAAGTCGAACAATTTCCTTCACATAAAGCTCAACATACTGCTCCATAGTATAAGTTGTTCTCACAGGTAAGAAGTGGGCGGACTTAGTATACCTGTCTACAATTACCCACACCGAATCATGCTGACCCACGGTCTTTGGTAACCCAACCACAAAGTCCATCGCAATATCCTCCCATTTCCACTCAGGAATCCCTAGAGGCTGCAACAACCCTGCTGGCCTCTGATGTTCAGCCTTAATCTGCTGACAAGTTAGGCACCTTGCCACATAGTCCACCACATCCCTTTTCATGCCTGACCACCAGTATAAAACTTTCAAGTCTTGGTACATCTTCGTAGTACCCGGGTGTAAAGAGTAGGGAGTGGTGTGAGCCTCATGTAGAATCTCTCGTCGAATAACTGAATCAGTCAAAACACAAATCCGTCCCTTGTACCTCAGTAGACCCATCTCTGAGATAGAGAAGTCCTTAATCGTTCCAGTCAGGACATTCTCCCTACGCTCAACCAACTGGGGATCCTTTCCCTATGCTTCCTTAATCCTCTCAAGGAGCGTGGACTGGAGAGTTATGTTGGCTAACCTACCAACCACTAACTCGATACCTGCCCTGGCCATCTCCTCAGCCAGTCTATCTGATATCTGCCTTGAACTATACAACTGACCTAGGCCCTTCCGGCTCAATGCATCAGCCACAACATTAGCCTTTCCAGGATGATATAAAATGTCACAATCATAATCCTTTACCAACTCTAGCCACCTCCTTTGGCGCATATTCAGATCTTTTTTAGTAAAGAAATACTTTAGACTCTTGTGATCAGTGTATATCTCGCACTTTTCACCATACAGATAATGCCTCCACACCTTAAGCGCGAATACCACTGTAGCCAACTCCAGGTCATGTGTGGGATATCTCTGCTCGTACTCCTTTAACTGCCTTGATGCATAAGCTATTACCTTCCCAGCTTGCATCAACATGCACCCCAAACCCTGTCTAGAAGCGTCACAGTAGACCATAAATTTCTCATTCTCTGTCGACAGACTCAACACTAGCGCAGTAATCAATCGCTGCTTCAACTCTTTAAAAATATTCTCACACCGATCCGTCCACACATACTTAGTCTTCTTCCTAGTCAACTCTATCAATGGAGTAGCAATTCTGGAGAATTCCTCTACAAACCGTCGGTAGTACCCTGCTAATCCAAGAAAGCTTCTGACCTCAGGAACGCTGCTCGGTCTAGGCCAGTCTCTCACTGCCTCTATCTTACTTGGGTCAACCAATATCCCCTCCTTACTAACGATATAACCCAAGAATGTAACTTGCGGTAACCAGAACTCGCACTTGCTAAACTTGGCATACAGCTTATGCTCTCTCAACCGCTGCAATACAAGGCGCAGATGATGCTCATGTTCAATCTCTGACCGGGAGTATACTAATATATCGTCGATAAACACAATCACAAACTTATCCAGGTAGTCCTTGAAAATTCGATTCATCATATCCATGAAAGCTGCTGGGGCATTGGTTAATCCAAATGACATAACCAGAAATTCATAATGCCCATATCTTGTCCGAAAAGCTGTCTTCGGTATGTCCTCCTCCTTAATTCTCAACTGATGATAGCCTGACCGAAGATCGATCTTTGAAAACACCGTACTCCCCTGAAGCTGATCAAACAGATCATCAATCCTAGGTAGTGGATACTTGTTCTTAATGGTCAGCTTATTCAACTCCTTGTAATCAATGCACATCCTAAGCGACCCATCCTTCTTCTTAACAAATAGCACTGGAGCACCCCAAGGCGAGAAACTCGGTTTTATGAACTCCAAATCCAATAGCTCCTGTAACTGAATCTTCAGTTCCTTTAACTCTGCTGGAGCCATTCTGTAGGGTGCCCTGGAGACTGGCTCCACCCCCGGTGCCAACTCTATGACAAACTCAATCTCCCGCTGTGGCGGCAACCCTGGCAAGTCCGCTGGGAATAAGTCTGGGAACTCACATACCAATCTGGTTTCACTCGGTCCCACTGTCACCACTTTAGAAGTTTCTACAACACTCGCCAGGAATCCTATGCAGCCTTCCTGCATCAGGTCTCTAGCCTTCAGCGCTGAAATCATAGGCACTCGCAGTCGATTCACCGTCCCCACAAACACAAAAGGCACCTCACCTTCCGGTTCAAAGGTCACCATATGCCGCTTGCAATCAATCGTTGCTCCATATCTCATTAACCAATCCATTCCTAGTATCATATCAAAATCATCCATATCTAATTCTACCAGATCAACAAACAGTTCCCTACCATCTATCTCTACTGGTAATGCTCTAACCCATCTCCTAGAGACTACCAGTTCTCCTGTCGGCAACAAAGTCTGAAAATTCCTAGCATACACAATACTAGGTCTACAAAGCTGATCTATCACCCTAGCAGACACAAACGAGTGGGTAGCCCCCGAATCAATCAATGCAGTATACAAAGAACCAGCGCTAGAGATCTGACCTATCACAACTGAGGGACTAGCCTCTGCCTCAGTCTGAGTCAAAGTGAATACCCTGGCGGGAGCAAGACTGTCTCCCTGCTTTGGCTCCTTTTTCTTAACTTGTGGGCAATCTTTCTTCAAATGGTTGGCACTCCCACAAACAAAACATGCCCTAAGTTCTTGAGCACATAAGTTTCGGTAAGCATGATTCTCAAATGGTTTAGTCTTCCCATTTTCCTTTTCATCTCTTTTCTTCTTTCAACTCACTCTTGTTCATTATGGTTATTAGGAGTGTTCCAAAAGGTCCCAACTCAGTCCACATATCCCGGTAACTTTGGTAAGGAAAATAGGCTAGAATCAATATGTTATATGCTTATGTTATCTTATGTTTTATGTTGTTAAATGTGTTATGATATGTATGCATGTATGTTTGTAGGCTTGGGCATATGACCCATATGACTAACAAGACCCCAAATGGGTTATGGGCATATGACCTACTTAGCTAGTAGGACCCCACTAATCCCATGGGCATATTCTTGTTTAGTTTATGGGACCCCAAGTAATAATGGCCATTATAATAAGTGTATGTTATATGTATTATGTTAAGTCTTTACGTCTATTATGAAATTTATGTGTATGACTATGTGTTAGATTTTCCTTGCTGGGCATTAGGCTCATTCCTTTCTGTTTTATGTGCAGTAAAATAAGCTTTAGAGGCGGTAAGATTCGTGACGCTTAGAGGATGTGTATCGATGGTGAATGGAGTCAAGGGGCCGAGCGTTATTCGATTCGAGGATGTAGTTTCTGTTTTATGTCTTTTTACATGTATTTTCTGCACCATTTATGTAATGTCTTTTATTTTAAATCATGTTTTGTTTTTAAAGACAATGGGATCCCATATCCTTCTTAGTATTCTATTTATTTGTAAGTAACTCTTATTTTACAAGTTACTCAATAAAATTATGGTATTTTCGTAAAAATGTAAGTTTATGTATTGTTTCGTTAATGGTCCAAATAGTCTAGATTAGTGGGTCATTACAGTTGGTATCAGAGCAACGGTTCCTTTGCATGAAGTTATCCTCAATACACACACTCAAAAGCTCTGAATCTGACCGCCAAGTAAGTATTTAAGTTATGGTTATTTTGCTTATATGTATAGCTAACAACTTTAGTGTTTATGTTTTCAGTTAAGTATGAACGGAGATTTAACCTATCAAGATATCCGAGCCATTAAGGCTTTAAAAAGAATAAGGGAGCCAAGAAACACCGTAGGAGCACTAGAAAGAATCACACGAAGACTGCTTTTGTTCCACCAAGAGATAGGTCACCTTCAAGAGTCTAAGCAAATAATGTTAAGATCAACGGAACAATATGTACTAATAATTAGGCTATTTAAAGATTTCCATCCTGTTATAGCAGCCTTAGAAGAAATATGGGAAAACATGAATGATGAGGATGAACTACCATTAGCAATGCGTTATTATTTCCTCTTAGTTAGGTTCACTGCAAAATTCGAGTTTCAGTTTACAAATGAGCAAAAACATAGCATTCTCACAAACCTTCCTAGAGGACATTTTGATGCTCATGATAACGATGATTATGAGGAGATAGATGATGACATGCTAGATGAAGGATCGGATGTAGAAGATCCCAATTTTTAGAATAGTAGTTTTTGTTTGTTTTATTTCTTTCTTTATTTTATGATTGTAATAAGTAAAAAAAAAATTTCAAAATGAATAACATGCTATTTTATTATCATGTATGAGTTTGATTTTATTTTCGCAATCATAATAAGTAAAAAATAAAATGAATAATGACTAAGTTCGGTGAGGGTGGATACAAATCAATGAACCAAGTTTCCTTATTGAGAGTTAGGGGGCCATAGTAGTGGGAACGATTTTACTGATCCCAACCCTCCCTCAATATGGTTAACTTTGGAACAAAGATAAGTTTCGAGCCTGAGAATTAAGTCATATAGGATGATTAGAAACACACTTAGAAAATAAAGATGACTTGTTTTTCTATGTATAGAAACCCACTCTAAATAATAAATAAAGACTTATATAATTTTTCATAAGAAGTCATAATAAATAGGTCCGAGATATGTTTGTTTTAGAATAAGTTTTTGCCTTAGAGCCTATTAGGTAAAGTTCTAACATGTTTCTTTCAACTATTAGAACTCTGCTACGATGTCGCTCCGAAGATCTGCACGCACCAACGGAAACACCTCCAACGCCGTCCCAGCAACCAATGAAGTCCCTCCAGTTCGCCGAAGGGGAGTGCGTGCTACTACTCGCTGCAACGCGCCGGCACCACCAGCTGACAACACTCCGGAGATCGCCAGACTGCGACAGCAAGTCGAGGAACTTTTGCAGCAACAACGCCAACAGGCTCAAACTCAGCCTCCGCCGCAGCCGTAGCTACAGCCCCAGCAAATGGCCCCAGCACCCCAACAAGTTGGTCCATATGGGGGATGGCCTATGACAAACTACGCGCCATATCCAGTACCGAACATGGAGCCAGTATATGAGAGGTTCCGCAAGCAGCACGCTCCAAACTTCGAAGGGACTACAGACCCCTTTGAGGCAGAAGAGTGGCTAAGGAACGTGGAACCGATTCTGACGCACATGAATCTCAGTAATACAGACCGCATATCCTGCTTCTCATCTTTGCTCAAGCAGGATGCCAGGATATGGTGGGATTTGGTCCAGCAATCCCATGATGCTGCCACTATGACATGGACCTGATTTGTGGAGCTGTTCCACAAAAAGTACTACAACTCAGCTGTACTCGCTTCAAGAGTTGAGGAGTTTACCAACTTGAAGCAAGGAAATTTATCAAAGGCGGAGTATGCTCGTCAGTTCGACCGCTTAGCAAAGTTCGCGGCGGAGATGGTTCCAACCGATTATCTAAGGGTGAACAAGTTTGTTAGAGGACTTCGACCGAAGATCGAGATGGGGGTTAAGCTAGCAAACCCGGGAAACACTACATATGTCGACGTTCTTGAGACGGCAATCGAAGTAGAAAGGTTGCAGGCCAATGTAAGCAAAGAAGAAGCCAGTAAGCCTGAACCAAGACAGCATAATCAACCACAGACCAGTCGGAGCAACAACCATAACGGCAACAATCAGTCCAGCAATTACAATGGCAACAATCAATCAGGAAACAACGGTAACGGCCAGAAAAGATGGCATCCTGATAACAAGAAAGTCGATAGCGATAAAAGGGCACGTACGAATAATGGGGGAAATAGGCCAGGCTACGTGGAGTACCCGCCATGTTCTAAGTGTCAGAAGAAGCATCCTGGAGAATGCCGCGCAAACACCAAGGAGTGTTTTAACTGTGGTCAAGAAGGGCATCATAAAAGAGATTGTCCTCAGCAAAAGCCAGAAGGGAAGAAGGACGAAAAGATGGTTCCTGCTAGGGTTTTTGCTTTAACCCAAGGAGAGGCTGATGCTAGCAACAAGGTGGTCACAGGTCAGGTTTCTATCCTCAATAATTTATGCTATGTATTATTTGATTCGGGAGCCACTCATTCGTATATCTCATTAGGAATGATAGAAAAACTAGACAAACCTATTGAAAGATTTAGAACTAGGATTGTAACTGAGTTGCCTTCGGGCAAAGTAGTTCTATCATCACGAATAGTATGAGGCGTACCGATCAAGATTGAGGACATTAAGGAGACCTGATAGAGCTGGTGATCAAGGAATTTGACGTAATCCTAGGCATGGATTGGCTAGCACGGCATGGTGCAACGATCGACTGCAGACGCAAGAAGGTAATGTTCGAGACTCCTGACGGCCAGAGACGATGCTTCATGGGACAAGCTTCAGGATTGCGCACCCCGTTAGTGTCATCTCTCAAAGCTCAGAGAATGATGGAGAAAGGATGCCAAGCATTCTTAGCCAGCATAACGAACGTGGAAAGGGAGACGCCGCTTAAGGTTGGAGATGTTCGAATTATACAAGATTTTCCAGAAGTTTTCCCCGATGACTTGCCAGGATTGCCGCCAACTAGAGAAATAGACTTCACGATAGAATTAGTACCGGGCACCGAACCTATCTCTAAGGCACCATACCAAATGGCACCTACGGAACTCAAGGAGTTAAAGACACAGCTACAAGAACTCCTAGACTTGGGTTTCATTAGGCCAAGCCATTCACCATGGGGAGCTCCGGTACTATTCGTGAAGAAGAAGGACAGAAGTATGTGCATGTGCATAGACTACCGTGAGCTGAATAAAGTAACAATTAAGAACAAATACCCGCTACCTCGGATTGATGATTTGTTTGATCAACTCTGAGGCGCGACTGTATTTTCTAAGATCGATTTACGGTCCGGGTATCATCAGCTCAAGGTAAAGGGAGAAGATATTCCTAAGACAGCCTTTAGGACTCGTTATGGACACTACGAGTTCTTGGTTATGTCTTTTGGTCTTACTAACGCACCAGCCGCGTTTATGGATCTAATGAATAGGGTCTTCAAGGACTACTTGGATAAATTCATCGTTTTGTTCATCGATGACATTTTAATTTACTCCAAGGATGAAGTGGAGCACAAGGAGCACTTGAGGATGATTTTGACGCGATTGAAGGAGCACCAACTCTACGCGAAGTTCAAGAAATGAGAATTTTGGCTTTCGCAAGTGGCGTTCCTCGGGCACATCATATCAAAAGACGGAGTTGCAGTAGATCCATCGAAGGTAGAGGCCGTGAAGGATTGTCCTAGACCAAAGAACGCATCAGAAGTAAGAAGCTTCTTAGGGCTAGCGGGTTATTATAGAAAGTTTGTAGAGGGCTTTTCTAAAATAGCCACTCCACTCACCAACCTGACCCGGAAGCAACAAAAGTTTAACTGGAATGATAAGTGTGAGGAAAGCTTCCAGTTGCTTAAGGATAAGCTTTGCTCAACACCAGTACTTAGTGTCCCAACACCCAACGACAAGTTCGTTGTCTACTGTGATGCATCAAAGTTAGGATTGGGATGCGTACTGATGCAAAATGACAAGGTGATAGCATACGCCTCACGTTAGTTAAAGGAGTATGAATAACGCTATCCAACTCACGATATGGAGTTGGCAGCAGTGGTCTTTGCGTTAAAAATCTGGCGCCATTATCTTTACGGAGAACGGTGCGAGATTTACACGGACCACAAAAGTTTAAAATACTTCTTTGCGCAGAAGGAGCTCAACATGAGGCAGCGCAGATGGTTAGAATTAGTCAAGGATTACGGTTGTGAAATCCTGTATCACCCAGGGAAGGCAAACGTAGTTGCCGATGCACTTAGCCGGAAAAGCTATGGGAATTTAGCAGCCTTATCCGGAATTGAAAAGCCGCTACAGCAAGAGCTTATCAGTGCCAGAATAGAAGTGATTGTAGGCAAGCTGGCTAACTTGTCTGTCCAATCGAATCTGCTAGAGGACATACGGAATTGTCAGAGACGTGATGAATCGCTAGCAGCACACATGGATGCAGTCAGAGAAGGCAAGACTACAGATTTCTCAATATCCAGTCAAGGTTTATTGAGATATAAGGATCGGGTATCCGTGCCAGACGATCAAAGTATTAAGAAGACGATCCTAGAAGAAGCGCACAGTACCCCGTACTCAGTTCATCCAGGGTCTACCAAGATGACTCATGACATAAAGGCAGTCTATTGGTGGCCAGGGATGAAGAAGGAGATAGCAGAGTATGTATCTAAGTGTCTCGTATGCCAGCAAGTGAAAGCGGAGCATCAGCGGCCTGCAGGATTATTGCAACCGCTTAGCATACCGGAATGGAAGTGGGACGATATAGCCATGGACTTCGAGACGGGTCTGCCAAAGACGAATAAGCAGCATGATTCCGCTTGGATAGTAATAGATAGACTAACCAAGTCGGCTCATTTCCTACCTATTAAGACTTCATATACGGCAGACCAATATGCAGACATCTACATCCAAGAGATTGTACGATCGCATGGAATCCCCAAGACGATAGTGTCAGATAGAGGATCAGTGTTTGCATCAAGATTTTGGAGAAGCTTACAGCAAGCCATGGGTACT
Organism: Humulus lupulus; assembly: GCF_963169125.1. NCBI lineage: Eukaryota > Viridiplantae > Streptophyta > Magnoliopsida > Rosales > Cannabaceae > Humulus > Humulus lupulus. The sequence goes on from NC_084796.1 coordinate 130,693,254, forward strand.
AAGTTAAGTCTTAGTACAGCCTTCCATCCTCAGACATATGGGCAGTCCGAGCGTACGATTCAGATTTTAGAGGATATGCTACGCGCATGTGTACTTGATTTCGGAGGATCATGGAACAAGTACTTACCACTGATCGAGTTCTCGTACAACAACAGCTATCAGTCGACGATCGGAATGGCACCTTATGAGTTGCTATATGGAAGAAGGTGCCGATCACCGTTGCACTGGGACGAGGTAGGAGAAAGGCAGCTTCTAGGGCCCGAAGCTGTTAGACAAGCACAAGAAGCAGTAACGCTTATTAGATAGCGTATGCTTACTGCTCAAAGCCGACAGAAAAGCTATGCGGATACCAAGTGAAGCGATGTGGAGTTCCAAGTTGGAGATCAAGTCTTCCTGAAGATATCTCCTATGAAAGGTGTCAAGCGGTTCAGGAAGAAAGGCAAGCTTAGTCCCCGATTCTTACGTCCTTTTGAGATATTGGATAAAGTGGGACCAGTTGCGTATAGATTAGCCCTACCGCCAGCACTAGCCGATAGTCACAATGTCTTCCACATTTCGATGCTACGCAAATATGTGTCAGACCCATCTCACGTCCTCAAGTACGATACGATAGCACTCTAGAAAGACTTGAGTTACGAGGAACGACCGATTAGCATCCTAGATAGAGGGATGAAGTAGTTACGGTCCAAGAGCTTTCCTATAGTCAAAGTCCTATGGAGCAATAGTTCTGAACGCGAGGCAACGTGGGAGTTGGAGGAGGACATGCAAGGCCGGTATCCGGAATTATTTGGTAAGTAAATTTCGAGGACGAAATTCTTTTTAGTAGGGGAGAATTGTAGAGTCCAAGAACTTTACTTAGCTAATTGTTTAGTAGTATTATAGTATGTATAGTATTATCTTTGTTACTGTGGATTTTTGGTTCAGACCGGGAATTATTTGGACACTCATAGTAGTACTTGTAGATTTTCTAAGTTTAATCTATAGTTTAAGAATATTAAGTATAACCTAAGGTTTGATTAATGTGACTAATATTAAGGATTATATTTATTATATTATAAGGTTTAGACATCAACGAATAGGATTTTAAGCACATGTTATGAATGGTGATTAAGGATTAAGTATTTTGGAGGATTAAATTTAATAAGGAGTAAAGTTTGAATGTTATAGGGTCAGTCAGCAGCTTTGAATACGTTGAGGGCTTAGTCAAGGCTGTTTACTCCATTCAAACTTAGCTAAAAATGTGTAATTTCGTGTTTAATTATTCAGCGTGTGCCGATATATCGCAGCTATAGGGGGCGATATATCGCAGCACGTAGATACGGAAAACACGAGACGATGCACGGTCGCCTCGGGCATACTAGCCCAGGCGATATATCGCCTACAGGGGGCGATATATCGCCTCCTTCAGCATATGTTCAAACGTTTTTGAATTCTTTTCCTTTCAGACATTCAAACTCCTTCATAAGTCCAGCATCTTTTGAGCGAGTCTTCAGCCTCTACTGAACGATTATTAAAATATTTTTCACCTAAAAAGCTATTATTTTTATTCAAGTAAAATCAAGATCCTTTCATCTCCAAACTCTATAAATAGGACCTAGTACCCAGCCATTATTCACCTTTTGCTCTAAGTTCAGAAGCTGCTAGTGTTAAGTGAGTGTGAGAGTGTAAACACCTGGTTTGGGAAAATCATAAGCTTATCAAATACTTTGGGAAGTGAGGTTCTATAGTATTTCGGTTGAGGTGTAGATTGGTCTTTCAAGTCTTTGAGGTAACCAAAACTCTAGTTCATTTCTGTATTATGTTATTTTCTTCCTCATAGTCTTCTACTCAATCTCTAACCTTAATCTTCATTTTGGTTAGGGAATCTAAGTTCTTGAGCACATAAGTTTCGGTAAGCATGATTCTCAAATGGTTTAGTCTTCCCATTTTCCTTTTCATCTCTTTTCTTCTTTCAACTCACTCTTGTTCATTATGGTTATTAGGAGTGTTCCAAAATGTCCCAACTCAGTCCACATATCCCGGTAACTTTGGTAAGGAAAATAGGCTAGAATCAATATGTTATATGCTTATGTTATCTTATGTTTTATGTTGTTAAATGTGTTATGATATGTATGCATGTATGTTTGTAGGCTTGGGCATATGACCCATATGACTAACAAGACCCCAAATGGGTTATGGGCATATGACCTACTTAGCTAGTAGGACCCCACTAATCCCATGGGCATATGCTTGTTTAGTCTATGGGACCCCAAGTAATAATGGCCATTATAATAAGTGTATGTTATATGTATTATGTTAAGTCTTTACGTCTATTATGAAATTTATGTGTATGACTATGTGTTAGATTTTCCTTGCTGGGCATTAGGCTCATTCCTTTCTGTTTTATGTGCAGGAAAATAAGCTTTAGAGGCGGTAAGATTCGTGACGCTTAGAGGATGTGTATCGATGGTGAATGGAGTCAAGGGGCCGAGCGTTATTCGATTCGAGGATGTAGTTTCTGTTTTATGTCTTTTTACATGTATTTTCCGCACCATTTATGTAATGTCTTTTATTTTAAATCATGTTTTGTTTTTAAAGACAATGGGATCCCATATCCTTCTTAGTATTCTATTTATATGTAAGTAACTCTTATTTTACAAGTTACTCAATAAAATTATGGTATTTTCGTAAAAATGTAAGTTTATGTATAGTTTCGTTAATGGTCCAAATAGTCTAGATTAGTGGGTCATTACACATTCTCACCAATCAACCAAAATCCACAATCCAAATATAATACAAACAACATATATCACACAACGGGCCTTGCCCTGGCATCATGCATATGTTATTTCACTTAACATGCTCTTTATAAACTTAAGTAGGCAAACAGGTCAGCCAAGCACATATTCAAGCATAATAATCAACCACACCAATCAACCCTGAGTCGAGCTTTTCAATGGCAGCGTGCGTACATGTTCGGTCAATCTCCAGAACCAATAAACCTTCGCTCGTTCTTATACCAAGTTGTAACGCCCTACTACCTTAGAGCCGTTACTAAGTGAAGTTAACATGTGCAACCAACTCGCTAAATGAGGTTTTTAAAACAAAAGTGTGAATAAGTGAAAGTCTAGGCTGTAATCTTTAAAAAAAAGTTACTCTATTTCGTTGAAAGTTTAAGAGTTTAACATTCAGGATCCCATAACTCAGTTTATAAAATATTTACAACTCAAAACAAGATTATAAGTAATTAACCATCAAAACTAGGGTTTATATAGCCATTTCTCAAAACATCCCCAACCAAGACAGTCGGGTAGACCGAACATGTATGCGCCGCCCCCACGCCCTCCGTACTCATGGCTGGTTGACTTTCTCTTTTCCCTTACCTGCAACACAGAGCACCCGTGAGCCGAAGCCCAGCAAGAAAACTCAAACAGCACATAACATATGCATAATATACAATCATCACAGCAGATATCTCAAATTTAGTCAAACAGTCCATATAACTAACACATACACGACCATGCCATCCCAGAAGCGTTAACAAAGCTTGGGATCTCGGTCTACACCGTATGGATATCCCAGGTATCCACTGGGGTCTCACTCTAACCACGAGCACTCCAGGTCCTAGGTGGTAATGTCGACCCCACTGCCGTTCTCGGCCATTCACCGTTCTTTCAGCTATAATTACATATAGCATTCGCATTCAACAATCAAACATGTAATGATACATTTAGAGCTATAGCCTAGCAAAAATACAATCTAGGGTCGCGCCCTACAACAATTCAATGGGCCCAAGCCCTGCAACGCGGGTGCTACAGTTCTCTTACCTGTATCCCGAGCTTTCAATGCCCCAAAGCCGTGAGCATGGTCCTCTACCCCGAGCCTCTCCAAAGACCTAGTCACAACACACATGAAACATCCTTTATCACTAACCAATCTAAAACCACTTCCCGGGACCAATCCCACACTTTCGGAACTCCCAAATCCCTAAAACAATACATCGAAGACATCCCCCGAACCCCCGGAGCAAAGGCTCAAAATTAAAAAATCTTGTGTTCCAAAAATGGCCTAACGCCGCGGCGCTGCCCTAGAGGGCCGCGGCGCCCAGCAAGTCAGAGAGCCTCCTTTGCCCAAAAACAGCCTCGCGCCGCGACGCCCAAGAACAGGGTCGCGGCACTCCTTCGCGAGCCCAGAAATCTGGGTTTTTCCCCTGCGTTTCCCCGAGCCAAAACACTCCCAAACTCACACCTAAGCCCCAAAACCAACTCAAAACCCCTAATAGACCACACAACAACCTAAAAACATCATAACGTAGCTCAATTACACAATCATTCCCAAAATTCACTCTTGAGTTCCATGCCTTAGTAATTCAAACCAGAAAGTTAAAAGATTAAACCTAAACCCAAACCACACTGCAAATTCCCTAATTCATAACATAAATAAACTTTACAATTACACAGAATCCTTACCTTGAATGAAGAGTCCAACCTCTAGCTTCCTTGCTTCCAGCTCCAAGTCAAGCCTTATAATCCCACAAGCTGAATTCCCACAAAACAGCCATAACTATCTTTGATTTTCCACAGCCAATCTCTGAAAATCCAAACTTAAATTCAACAAAGCAAAGTTCTAATCCTTACCTCTGAATAACCTTGGCCTAAGCTTGATTTTGATTACTTCAAACCCCTTGATTCTCCTTCCAAGACTCAAATTCAGCTTCCTTCTTCTACTTTTCTTTTGTTCTATTTCTAGGTCTCAAAATTCAGCATAAACCACCATCACCAAGTATTATACGTGTACCACCCTTTCCCTTCAGCTCAAGCTTATCTATGCCTAGCCAATTGACCATTTTACCCTTCCTTACATATCCTTGCCTAACTAAACCTCAAGGGCTCTCTTGACTTTTCTTATCCATTACAATTCTACCATTTCTCCATCAAAACCAGTTACTCTCAGCGGTTACTAAAAGCTACACAAGTTACCAAATTACCAGTTACCATTATCCCTCAAGAACTAAATTACAAAATCCCCAGAATACCCCTAGGCTCCTCCCGAGCCGGGTATAAAATCCTGTTGTGACTTCTGAGTTATCTAGCTCGCTAGGACCGTCTCGGCACGTGCATCATATTAATATCACCGCACTCACATGGTACAAATCACATAACATAATTATCACATTTATGCCCTCAACGGGCCAAAATTACCAATTTACCTCTATCATGCAACCAGGGCCCACATGCACATTTATACCATCTAAGCATGCATTCTAATCACATATTCATCTAAATTCATATATTAACATATTAATCCACCTATTGCCCTCCAGGCACGCTAATCAAGGTCCTAAACCTTATTAGCAACTTAGGGTGCTACAGCCCTTTGGCACGCGAGACTGCCCTGGGGGCGAGGCTCCTTGGGGTGAGCGAGGCGTGAGGCCCTTTTGGCACGCGAGACGGTCATGGGGGCGAGGCCCCTTGGAGTGAGCGAGGTTTCATCCTCGCGAGCCCTTGGCGCGACAGGTACGTGGACGAGGCGCTGACCTCGCAAGGTGCTCTTGCGCCTGATCCTCCTGTGCAAGGCGGGGCCTCGCAGGGGTGCTTGTGGCTGTGATACACGAGCCACCTCGCTGGGTGCGCCGAGAGGTGGTGCGAGGCTGGGGCTTCGCAAGACACACATGCGCCGAGAGGTGGTGCAAGGCAGTTGTAAGATGACGGTGGCCCGAGCGTCCCACGGCTCAGACTTGTAGTTAAGCCTTCAGGGGACCTTAGCATGTGCCTTGGATCTTTTACAAGCCTGGTATATTGAGCATCCACAAAGGCCATACTTCACGGCTCACAAGGTGTTGCTTCCCTTGGGTCCATCTCCTGGTTTCACAAGACTTATCGGCCTGAGCCTGATAATGTTACTAAGTGTCCTTTAGCCTTGTATTTTAACCATGTACTAGGGATTTTTTTCTTGGTGGATTTTTGGCATCCACAATCAGCCAACTAAATAACCTTACTACAACCTAAATATCTAATTTAAATCACAAAACAACAATCAAATTCAGATTTGCTAAAGCCATTAAAATATTATGGTAAGAATCAAGATTTTTACCTCTTTATGTTCAAGGCTTTGGGGTGGTTGAGCTCTTAGGGTTTCAGACCACTTCTCAAAACTTTACACACTTAACTCCCTTCCCATAAACACTAAGAATCAGATTATAGAGCTAGAAAAGAAAAGGAGAGGGATGCTTAAAAATAGTGTGCTCAAGGGTTTACCTCTTTCAAAAATTTCCTTCTAACCTTCCATGCATGTAGATGATGGTGCTCACACTTGCATCAACCACACCTAGGTTTGAGATGATGGTTGTGGTGAGTGTTGAACCAACATGCATAGAGTTTTAGAACCCTCAAAAGTTTGCTCAACATAGGAAGAAGAAGGAGAAGAAAGAAAAAAAAAAAAGAGAATGAAAGGTTTAAAGGGTTTACCTTGAACTAGTTTTGAGTTCTTTGGTTAGATGATTCAATGAAGCTTAAATTTTTTAGAGAGAGTGTGAACCGTACAAGAGAGGGAGGGAAAGAGAGTCTGATTTTATTTATATATTTTTTTTCTATTTCTTTACTTGTTGAAGGGTAATTGAAAAGTACTCAAGTACTAATTAGGTATAGGAAAGAGTAGTACTTTCATACCCTTTTTTTTCTATGTTTTTTTTTCTTGAAGAATAAAACTAATTATGGCCTTTTAGGAGCACATGATCAGCCAAGCCTATAAATTACCCTCCTACTCCAACTTGTTTTTTTTTTTTTTTTTAAAAGGCTTTAGAAATTCCATAAGGCCAAAAGGGTAAAATTTTGCATAGTTTCATGGAATAAAACCATATGGTAAAATTTTAAATAGGATAAAGTGTGAAATCATGAATAAAATAAACTCAAGGTCATAAACTAAAATGATACTTTAATTAAATTATGTAATTTCCCACTAAAGACTTTTCAGACCACTTAAGTGGCATTCCTTAAAAATGTCTCTACATTCTCATATTTACAATTCATGAGAGAAATACTTTATTAAAGTATTTTTTTATTTTATCTTCCTTATATTTCCAATAATAATCTTTGCCATAATTAACCAAATTGTTAAAAATATGCAAACAGAAAATTTCCCTGTTAGGGATTTTTTACTTGATTAAAAATCAAGAGTCTTCTTAATGCCGAAGATCTCACAATTTCCATAAAGATTACCATTTAACATACAAGAACTAGGTTCTCACATTAAATGTATAAAATAACGTTCGATACTATTATTCACATAATATGGGTACATAAAAACATAGAGCCCCCCGCTAAAAAAAAATGGGCCGTTACAACACAATTCATAGAAATTCTAACTAACTTCCTTACCTCAAGTCCAAGCAAAATATTAAGTGCGGGTACTTCACAACGAGCTTATAATCATAATCAAACGTTCGTCTTAAAATCATGTAATATTACACATGCCCAACATACATATTTCACGCGTGCATGGGCTATGAACACGTGACATAAGTTGCACCATACTATAAACATTCAACAATTTCACATAAAATCATAAATGAATAATCTTAGGCCTACTAGTAAATTCTTAATGTTTGGAAAACAATAATCATGCAATTAATTAAATGGCGTATATTTGAACGTAAAACTTAGCTTGCATGTAACATCCATACATGGGACGGTTCTTAAAACTAGCGTTGAAGTTGAAATTATTTGTTCCTTTATTTTCTTGTCAATTTCACAACATTTCAGAAAGTATAAAATAATTTGCCACTTAAATTATTACTACATTATTCATTTAAATCACATATTTGTCGTTCATAAATTTTATTATAAAATTTAATCTACTAAAATAATTTCTTAGCTTTAATTTGCATAAAAAATAATCTCATTTATTATTTAATAACAATTACAATAATGTGACAAAATTTTGTAGGTACTTAAATTATTAAATGAATTCCTTGATCACTTTTAGAAAAATAATTTTACTTAATTATTTTATAAATAAATAAAAAATTTGCACAAATATAAATGAGAAAAAAATACATATTTAAAGTGTGGAAAAATTTCATTTACCATATACATAGTCTAAGGTTTTCATTTAGCATGTACATAGTCTAAGGTTTGAACACATGCTTTACTTATTATATTTAAAAGACATTTTCTCCTACAAAACAAAAAATTTCAGCAACCATTTTTATTACATTAATTTCCTCTTAATAATGAGTTATTTAGTTTCCATTACAACTAAAAATATGCATACACTTGATTAAAGAAAATACTTAATTAACATATGAAAATCCCTCTTTTGTTGTCTTGATTTCAAAATATGCATTTTAAGTCATAGCTTGCTTTCTTACCAATTAATTCACAAATTACCAATTTAGAGTTAACAAAATTCAGCAAGCATAAATCCACCTAGAATACTAACAAATACTTAAAATCCTTTACAACAATTTAACAAATTAACTTAATATGGTTTTACACTTTTTGCATTTTAATAAGATAATTTTAGCATGCAAATTAATCAACACAAATCATGAAAATAATTCCAATAAACCTATTCCAAATCAATAGTTTTAATATTAGCAACAAGGGATAACATAACTCATCATACATAACACATACCCACAATTTCCTCTTGCATGCCTACACACCCATACACACCCAAACACACACACACACACACACCCAACCATAAAACTACACATGCCTAGACCTCTTACTAGAATACACATTCTCATAGAAAATCAATTATAGGAAACTACTCATACATAACCCACATGCATATTTATTTTCATGTTTCTATGGATTACAAGATAGAAAACAATTTACAAACATATAAAAGAACATAACCAAATCAACCAATAAAATACACACCAAGATTATATACAAAGGCATCATAGCAACAACATAAACTATACTAAGGATAGAGGTTCCATTACCTCATTTGATAGAAAATAAAGAACTCAAAAATAACTATGGTCACCCTCTTTGATTGCTAGCCTCCAGCACCTTTCCATAATCACCAAACCATTAGACAAACCAAAACCAAATTCTCATATCAATCTACATAAAGGACCAAAAGAGAAATCTTACCCTTGTAGGATGAAACCCTAGGCCAATGTATTGATCATGGATTAGGAGAACTGTGTACCTTAAATAGTGTTAGACTTGCTAATCAAGTCATTTGGTTATAAATGTGTAACTAGGTTAATGTCAAGGGTTATGGTAAAAAAATTTGGTCAAAGACACGTTGACTTTCCATTTAAAAATTTAGTTCATACATGGGAACCCAAACGATACAAACAAATGTTTAAGATGGTATATACAAGCCAATAGTTATAACCAGCCTCCCTAAGCGGCAAAATAACGGATACAACCCTAGTTCCTCTCAGATATCCTCGGTCATGGTGGTCAAGTAGCCACAAATGTACATGCCACCACCGAAGCTCTCCAACTCATGGCTAGTCCAACATTCCTTTCCCTTTACCTGTACCACATAGCACCCGTGAGCCAAGGCTCAATAAGAAAACTATAAACAAGTGCATGAACAGTAATTACATATTCTAGATGCATATCTAGCATGCCCAGCAGTAATAACCAACTCATGCATGCATACAATTACAAATAAATGATCATAGGATCATTCTGGGGCCCGCTGCTGTGAATAGAAGACCATAAAATCAATCTGGGGCCCTAAGCCCTAGTTATATGACCATAGAGTCACCTGGGGCCCTTTGCCCATAGCTCTGAGTAACTAGCCATAGAGCTAGCAAAATTCTTTATTTTCCAATGATCACAGGGTCGGCCAAAGTAATAGTACGTCCATAATTAGGTCTAAGCCTCTCGACTAGCGCGCAGTGCGCCATTGCCTCCCTTGACAGATAAGTCAAGGCCTTAGCCAGATATTCAAATAATCAGAGGAACAGATGTAGATACAGATAAGCATACTTAAGACAATTCAAGTATGCATACATATTAATCATTTACTTTACCCAATTAAATACATACACAGTAATAATTGTGTTCCTTAATTAGGTGGAACCCTAAACTACGTAAACAATGCAAGAAATCATTAAACAATTATCCAGACACATACCATTCAAGAATGCTTAATCAATAAGCACAAACATAACCTTAATCACGTTCATTCTTAGGAGGTCGAGCCCTATTCATAGTTACCATAACCAATCGGGCTAAGCCCTGATCACATATATCACGTAATGGGTGAGTTTTCTTACCTCAGGTCTGAGTACAATGTACATTAAGAACGACCCTCGAGCATGGTCCCATTTCTGAGCCCCTAGATAACCTAGCGAAAACCATAATATGGAATCTCATAAAAAAATGAGCGAATAAAGGCTTTCGAACCGAGTCCTATCCTTCGCGATGTCGAATTCTACTAAATCGGGTAGTAGGATCGATCCCGAGCCCTTAGGTTTGAGTTCCCGCACTCAAAACTTTTTTGAGGCTCAAAAGCCCTTCAAGCGCCGTGACTCAAAAGAAAAGAGTCGCGGCCCACCCCAAGTGAGAGAGTCCAACAACTCTCCTCTGGACTACATGCACCATGGCACACCCCTACTATCATCACGGCTCAAATGGATGTTCAACACCTCCTTTTACCTAAGTTCATGAGAGTCGCAACGCCCCAAGAACAGGGTCGCGGCTTGCCATGAAAAGCCATCTTTTTTCCCCATTTTTTTCAACCAAAAAACTATCCAAACCTAACTAAATCCCAAAAACAAAGTTCCCAAAAAACTCAACACTTAAAAACACACAATCCAAGCTTAAACTTGGCCAAAACATCATCAATTCTCCAAATTCAAATTGAGCTTCTAAACCTCTAAAACTCAGCTAAAAACCAGAGAAATCACAGAGATTTAGGGCTAGAAATAATTACCTTTGTTACCCCAATCGATGCTAAGCTTTTTCCCAAGCAATCCCGAGCCTAAGCTAGCCTCAATTCCTCATAAATCGCAAGAATTCCCAAGGAAATTGAGTTAGGGTGTGTGAATGAGAGAGAGCGAGAGAGTTGAACATGTGTTTTTTGTTTATGTGTGGATACTTAGAGCTCAAGTAACTCTATGTAAATCCCGAGGCTTGGGATACCTAAAAACTTCACTGAGGGTAAAATGTTCAAAATCCCAGAAACTCCCTCCTAATCTAACCAACTCCGAATATATCCTCATATATTTATCCTCCTTACCAAATATCCTGATAATGCACTAAATAACCATAATACCCACTCACCCTGAGTCGGGTATTTGGTCCCGTTGTGCCTTTCCCACTAATTTGCTCCCTAGGATTGCCTCGTGCCGAGTAACCCAAATATATCCACATAATAATGTGGTCTCACACATATATCACATATACTCCAAATATACCCATAACAAGCCAAATTACGAAAATCTCCCTTCTATTAAGAAACATGCCGACATGCATATTTAATATACCTAAACATGGATATCTATCTAGTCATATTATAATATAACCCACGTAATCATATAATGATACACATATGTATCACATAAACACGTATTTCATAATTCAAATCAAGGCCCTGAGCCTTATTAGGTAATTTTGGACGTTACAACTATCCCCCCCCTTATAGAAATTTCGTCCTCAAAATTTCACCTGAACAACTCGGGAAACTGATTCTACATATCTGATTCCATCTCCCAAGTCGCTTCCTCAACCTTGCTATTCCTCCATAATACCTTAACCAAAGGTATGGTCTTGTTCCTCAAGACCTTGTCCTTGATGTCTAAAATCTAAACTGGCTGCTCCTCATAGGATAAATCTGCCTCTAGTTCTAGATCCTCGTAACTCAACACATGAGTGTCATCCGATACATACTTCCTCAACATGGAAATATGAAATACATTGTGCACACTAGACAGTGTCAGGGGTATGGCCAACCTATAGGCCACCTGACCGATCCTCTCGAGGATCTCAAATGGTCCAAAAAAACCTAGGGCTTAGCTTGCCCTTCTTTCCAAATCTCTTCACCCCTCTCAGTGGTGAAATCCTAAGGAAGACATAGTCTCCCACTTGGAACTTCACATTCCTTTGCTTTGGGTCTGAATAACTCTTTTGTCTACTCTAAGACGAGAGCATCCGAGCTCTAATCTTTCCAATAATCTTAGTGGTCCTCAGAACTACCTCAGGACTGAAATATTTCCTCTCACCCATCTCATTCTAGTGAATGGTCGATCTACACTTCCTACAATACATCATCTTGTAAGGTGCAACTCCCATAATTGATTGGTAGCTGTTATTATAGGAAAATTCTATCAGAGGAAAATATTTACTCCAGGACCCTTCAAAGTCCAATACACATGCTCTCAGCATGTCCTCCAATATCTGGATAGTCCTCTCAGATTGACCATTGGTCTAAGGATGATAAGCTATACTGAACTTCAGCTGTGTACTTATCACCTTCTGTAAACTTTCCCAAAACGTGGAAGTAAAGATAGGGTCCCTATCACACACAGTAGACCATGGAGTCCCATTAAGGCGTACTATCTCTCTCTCATAGAGATTTGGATACTGGTCAACCGTGTAATTCGTTCTCACTGGTAGAATGTGAGCTGATTTCGTATACTGATCCATGATGAGCTAGACTGAATCGTGCTGGCCCACTATCGTAGGCATTCCCACCACCAAATCTATTATGATGTTCTCCCATTTCCACTATGGGATTTCCAATGGCTGTAGCAGCCCTGCTTGTTTTTGATGCTCTGCCATAACCTGCTGATAGGTCACGCACTTTGGCACATATTCAGCCACGTCCCTCTTCATCCTAGGCCACCAATATAAAACTTTCAGATCTTGGTATATCTTCGTAGTGCCTATATGTAGAGAATAAGATGTAGTGTGAGATTCTTCCAAAATCTCCCATCTGATCCCAGTGTCCATCGGAACACAAATCCGATCCATGTATCTCAATAAACCCATGTCTGACACTATATAGTCCTTAGCCACTCCAGCTAGGACGCCCCCTCCAATCACCTTCCCTGACTACATAAGGACACAACCCAGGCCTTACCTTGAGGCATCACAATAAACCATGAACTTGTCCTAATCTGTAGGAAGACTCAGAACTGGAGCGTTGATCAAATTCTTCTTCAGTCTTTGGAAGTTGTCTTCACACTTGTATGACCATATGAACCTCTAATTCTTGTGTGTCAACTCTGTCAGTGGTGACACAATCTTCGAAAACCCTTCCGGAAAGAATCTATAATAACCTGCCAATCCCAAGAAACTTCTGATCTCTAAAGCATTCTTCGGCCTTGGCCAATCTACCAATCACAAGAAACTCCTGATCTCTAAAGCATTCTTCGGCCTTAGTCAATCTCAGACTGCCTCAATCTTCACTGGATCCACCATAATTCTATCCTTACTAACTATGTGACCTAAGAAAGTCACCCGTGGCAACCAAAACTCGCATTTCGTGAATTTCACATACAACATGTGTTCTCTCAGCCTCTGTAACACTAATCTTAGATGTTGCTCGTGCTCTGTCTCTGATGGAGAGTATACCAGTATATCGTTTGTAAAGACAATCACGAACCGATCTAGGTAATCTTTGAACACCATGTTCATCAGATCAATAAATGTTGTTGGGGCATTAGTCAGTCCAAATGACATCACCAAAAACTCATAATGCCAATACCTGGTGTGAAAAGCTGTCTTTTGAATATCCTCCTCCCTAATCCTTAGCTGGTGATAACCAGATCAAAGATCTATCTTGGAGAATATCATCCTACCCTGTAACTTATCAAATGGATCATCAATCATTGACAAAGGATACATGTTCTTGATAGTTAACTTGTTCATTTTTCTATAATCAATACACATTCTTAGAGAACCATCTTTCTTCTTCATAAAGAGAATCGATGCGCCCCATGGCGAGAAACTTGACCTAATAAAACCCAAGTCTAGTACCTCCTGTAACTGAACCATTAGTTCCTTCAGCTGTGCTGGAGCCATCATATATGGTGTCCTACACAGTGGCTCTCTCCTTGGCACCAGTTCAATCACAAACTCTATCTCCCTGTGCGAAGGTAACCCTGCCAGATCCTCTGGATACACATCCAAAAATGCACAGACTAATCCTAGTACCACTGGCACGACCTGAGTTGTATCCACCACAATAGCTAAGAATTCTATGCATCCTCCCTGCACTAGGTCTCTAGCTCTAAGTATAGATATCATAGGTATATAGGGTCCATGCACAGTGCCAACAAATACAAAGGAATCCTCACCCTCAGGCTCCAAGGTTACCATCATCTTCTTGCAATCTATTGTTGCCATGTACTTCTCTAACAAGTCCATACCCAGAAATATATCAATGTTAGTCATAACCAACTCTATCAAGTCAAAAGACAAGTCCCTACCATCCACTGTCACTGGTAGTGATCTGACCCATCTGTGGGAAACCACTAACTCCCCAATAGGTAGTCCATCAATAATCCTACTAGTAACAAAAGAGTGTGTAGCACCCGAATCAATCAAAACAGCATAAAGGGTCCCAACACAAGAAAGTTGCATGTAACCACGGAAAGACTAGCCTTGGCCTCTGCCTGGGTCAAGGTGAACACTTGAGTTGGCTTCAAGTTGTCCACATTCTTAGGCTCTTCCTTCCTGGCTTTCGGGTAATCCTTCTTTAGGTGTCCCACACCCCTGCAAACGAAGCATGCCTTTTCCCGACATTCCCCAATATGGCACCTCCTGCACCGAGTACACTATGAGAATGATTTCAAGGCCTAAGTGTACGTCTCTTGGCCTCCTATCTAGCCCTAGAGCTGAAAATGTATCTGAAGTCTTTCCATTCTGGTCACTAGGGCCTCCGCCCCTACCAATGCTTGCAAATGTAGGTCACGACCTCCTAGAATCCCTTCTGGCTGCATTCTTACGCCAGATCTTTTTCTCTGCGCTCTCAGCTGTGAGCGCTTTGTCCATAGCCTATGCATAAGTAGTCATTCCTGGCATAGTAGTAATGCGAACATCCCGGGCTATCATAGGTTGTAGCCCCCGGAGAAACCTCTCTCTTCTGGTCACATCAACACGCACCAAATCCCTGCCAAACATTACCAATTTGTCGAACTTCAAGGCATAATCGGTCACTGACATGTTGTCTTGAAGTAACTTACTGAACTATTCAGCCTTCGCAGATTGAACTACGTCATTGTAGTTTTTCTCATTGACCAAAGTTCTAAATTCTTCCCATTCAATAGAATTTTACAGCCCTGGTATGGGATACAACCTCCCACCATATTCGGGTATCCTCCCGAAACATATAAGTGGCACAAGCCATTCTCTCATTACCACCTACCCTCATGAAATCTAGGATGGTGGTTATCATAGTCATTAATTGCCCAGCCTTCTGTGGGTCTGAGATACCCTAAAAAATCAAAGGGTGCTATTTTCTGAATCTCTCATACAGGGATTCCCATTTATCTCCCACTGCCTGGGGCTGTGCTGCCCTGGTACCACTGGCTGTATCATGTAGGTTCTCTGATGGAACATGTTGCTATCTCAAGAGCCGGATCTCATCTTCCTGCCTCTGTAACCTTGCTTGCATATCAGCAAGCACCTTCTGCCAGCTCTCTGGAGATAGCGGTGGGGCCTGGCCCTGGTCATTCTTTTCCCTGACCTGTATTTCTTGGCCAGCCAACCTCTCTGACCTTCGAGGAAGCATACTCATAACTGTTCCACTCTGCAGTGATCAAATCGGTCGTTAGGTAGGTAATAACTATACCTCTTGTCGACTGACGATCCAAGATTGAACAAAGAAACAGATGCAATGCTAATAAGCATGCCAACACATAATATATCAAATCATGGTGCTAATAAGCACTTCCTGATATTCATCAGCCAATAGAGATGCTAATAAGCATTTCCGGTATATATAAACAATTAACGATTCAAATAAGCATGTTCAAACATTTATACATGTATAGCAATGCAAATAAGCATGTTCTTTAATCCCTGCCAGTATTACAGTTCTAATAAGAATTTCTTGGCGTATATGCAATTAACAATGCTAATAAGTGTGTCTTGACCTACATGTCCATACAAAAATGCTAATAAGCGGTTGCTTTGCATCCACAAGCAATAACAATGTTAATAGGCATTACTTTATCATTCATGCAACAGTCAAGGGCCAGGCCCTATCAGAATATCTCATGCTCCCTAACAATGCATAAAGATAAGGTGTATAAATTTATTTAAGCAGTTAAATACTTAATCACATAGGTAGTTGCGGATGCTCAAAATCCCATGCTTGAAAAAGCACACGCTAAGGTCCCATAAACGCCTAAATACGTGCCTGTGCCACGAGGCCCTTGGGCCACCATCGTCTCGCGAAGAGGCACATGAGGCTAACCTCAATGTGCCTAGCACCCATGCACCTCGGCAGGACCATCATCTCATTCCTTGCGAGACACACACCTACCTCCCCTTGGTGCACCCAGCGAAGCCACGCCTTGCGAAACCATTGTCCCGCACCTAATGCCTCGCGAGAAGAGGTGTCTTGCATGGCCCGTGCCTGCCCAGATGGTCGAGGGGCCTCGCGAGAGATGGCCTCACCTCGCCCCACTATAGCAGCGCCACTAAGGCCTCACGAGAGACGGCCTCGCCTCATCACAGCCACGCCTCGCGAAAGGAGGAGTCTTGGCCGAGGGGCCTCAAGAGAGATGGCCTTGCCTCACCCCGCCACAGCTGCGCCACTAAGGCCTTGTGAGAGACGACCTTGCCTCTCCACAGCCACGCCTCACGAAAGGAGGCATCTTGGCCGAGAGGCCTCGCGAGAGATGGCCTCGCCTCGCCACAGCTGCGCCACTAAGGCCTAACGAGAGACGGCCTCACCTCCCCACACCCACGGCTCGCGAAATGAGGCATCTTGGCCGAGGGGCCTCGCGAGAGATGTCCTCGCCTCGCCACAGCTGTGCCACTAAGGCCTCGCGAGAGACAACCTCATGAGAGACGGCCTCACCTCGCCACAGCCACGCCTCGCGAAAGGAGGCATCATGGCCTAGGGGCCTTGTGAGAGATGGCCTCGGCTCACTTCGCCACAATTGCGCCACTAAGGCCTCATGAGAGACAACCTCGCCTCGCCACAGCCATGCCTCGTGAAAGGAGGCGTCTTAGTCGAGGGGCCTTGCGAGAGATGGCCTCACCTCGCCTCACCACAGCCACGCCTCGCGAAAGGAGGCGTCTCATGCCTAAGGGTGGCATGACTCGCGAAGCACACCTCACGCACATGGGGAGTGCATCTCGTGCCCTACCTAGGAGGAGTGCACCTTACATAGCCTCGTGCGTAAGACCCTGTGAGACGGCTTCGCACCCAAGCTCACCCACGAGCTAGCCTTGTGCATTGATCACCCCACGGGACCTCTCACACCTCGCCCGTTTAATCCAACAAGCAGAGCTTACCTCTCGTATGTATCCTGTCTAGTCAATAAGCAATCTGATGCTTAGAAAGACATAAAGGGGCTAGATCAACATGCACATCTTCGGAAGGTGAAAGCATCCAATAGGTCCAGGGTATACATAAGAGTACGGAATGTGCGTATAATTCAAGAGGCTTCTGAATACAAGGACAACATCTGTGCTAGACAAGTAGTGGTCGTACAAGTGAGGTACCTATTACGATCCTCACCAATCCATCTCTGACACTCGTACTAGGTGACTAGTGGAGGCACCATCGCGTACTAAAGTGGAGGTGCTCCAACAGACTCTCACCATGTACTGAAGCCGACACCACTACCCCTGAGACCACTCTCCTGACAATGTACTTGTGTACCATCTGGTCCCCTAGACCACAATGTATTAGGGGCCATTAGAGCCCACTATAAAGGGAACCCCACTTCCACATGGAAGCGGGTTGGAAAAAACACTGTAGCTTGAGACAACAAAGGAATACAAGTTCTTTTCCCCATTTTCTTCTGCAACTATTTTCTAAGTTTCTCATTATATAGTTGAAGTTCTTCATTGATAAGCAATAGACTTTAATTTTTGTAACTCAACTTTGTTGATGAGTTCTCACCGTCAACAGTTTGGCACCGTCTGTGGGAAGAATAAGTGTCTAGCCACTGTTCTTCCGTCGATTCCGATAAGAAAGAAATGCCATGACGTTCTAAACGACTGAGAGAGCCGTGAAAGGTGGAGGTCCACCTTGACAGAGATCAGCTGAAAGCCTCTATGAAGAATCCTCCTCCACCCACAAACGTGGAGAGCCCCAAAGGAGCCTGAGGTTCATGGAGATGAAAGGGAAGCCTCATCCATGGCAGTCCCACCCGAGGAGGATCATCTAAGGAGAACGACTGATCCGACAAGGGATGCCAGTGAGTTCCTGCCTACAAGGTCGTCGCAGGTGCGGAACTCCGGTCGACCAGACAAGCATCCCTGAGTCCATTCCGTGAGCTCGAGTTCTAGATCTCGATTTTACGAAGAGGAGATACGTGAACTGCACCGTAAGAACCTAAGGCTAGAAACCACCTTAGAGAACATGCAAGATATGCTAAATGGCCTGCTGCAAGGGAAATCAAACATAACTCTCCCTAAGAAAAAAGTGGAAGGTCAAGAGGGTGAAGAAACCACAGTCCTGGTGGACGGTGGGAGGACTTGACTCTCCACTAGCAACACCCCTCGGACGAAGCAGCGCGAACGTCCCGAACCACCGAAGCTGCCCTAGAGGCCAGAGTAGAAGAACAACACTGGCCCTCGTAACGAAGTCGAAGTCACCTCAAGGAGAACACCCTCAGATTTACGAGAGGAACTCAACAAGAAAAGGGTGGATAAAAGGACTACCCCTCCTATGGAACCCCGAGAAGGCAAAGTAAATTGAGATGCTAACCCGTCCACGTTGAGAGACTCCTTGAACAAGAGGAGACAAGACTTAGACACCGAAATGAGAAGCTTACAGAGCAAGATCATCACCGCATCTGGAGGACAAGCTCTTGAGGACGAGTTCGACAATGAATCGCCCTTCATTAAAGAGATCCAGGCCATCCGGCTCCTAGCCAACTTCAAGGAGCCTCATATGACCCGATATGAAGGGAATACAAATCCAGAGTACCATCTAGACGTGTTTAATGATTTGATGAAGTAAAGGGGAATTAGTAGCAGAGCCAGGTGTCATTGCTTTGTTGTCACCTTGAAAGGAATTGCGTACAAATGGTTCAAAAGACTCCGACCAGGGTCCATCAGGTCATGGCAAAAAATTTATGATGAATTTCTCCAGCAACATCATGTCGTGCGTGATTACACAATGCCAGGCACAAGCCTTGCTAATGTAAAACAAAGAGAAGGCGAGAGTCTAAAGAGCTACATCCACCGGTTCAATATGGAGGTAGCCAAGGTGGGGAGCTTAACTCATAGAGAGCTAAAAATGGCCATCACAGCCGGAGTACGCTCGGGAAGCAAATTGTGGGATAACATGCTCGAAAGAGAAGTCACATATTTTGACGACTTCTACAAGTGGGCGCAGAAATATATTCGCGTGGAGGATGGTCATGAAAGCCTCAAGGCCGGAAAAGGCAAGTCACCACCAAAACCCTCAATCCAAGAAAGCCAAAGTGGTGCAAAGAAGAAAAGGTTATATGAAGGAACGAGAGATGACAGACCTCAGAAGCCTCAGCGCATTGATGAGCGCAGACAGGGCCCCTACACCTTTTATACTGACCTCACCCATGCTAGGGAACATATTTTTGTCGAGAACAAAAACCAGGTCCCTTTCTGAAGGCCCCCACCAATGAAAAAAGACCGGTCAAAACGAGACCCCAGTAAATATTGCCAGTATCATAAAGATATCGTCCATACCACCGCGGAATGCAATCCTTGAAGATAGAAATCGAAGAGCTTATACGGAGGGGACATTTGGGCAGATATGTTCGCAAGGAGAACCAAAGACCAGAAGAAGGGGTATCCTCACCATGGGCACGAGAGGTGGCCCTAGAAATATAAGGAGAAGTCAGGACCATGGAGGGCCAGGATTCGAAGGCGAGTCAAGGAAGGGGCAAGACAAATATGTCAGGAGGTGAGACGGAGTCCACCACCATGCGTCTTAAGTTTGGAGCAATGCCCCCCGAAGAGTTTCAAGGGTGAGAATGACTCGATAACCTTTACTAAAGAAGACACACAGGATGTACATTTCCCTCATAATGGCCCATTTGTGCTGACCGTCCAACTTGCTTACATGAGGGTACATCGGGTCCTAGTGGATAATGGAAGCTCTGTAGACATCCAGTATCGCCCTCCCTTGGAGAATATGGGTTTGAACATTTGGCACCTGAAGCCCTGCAATACCTCCCTGTATGGATTTACAGGAGATTCAATATAGCCCCTAGGGGCAACTGAGTTAGCCCTCACCATGGGAGAACAACCCAGACAAACTACCATAATGGCCAACTTTGTCGTGGTAGATTGCGCCTCAGCCTTCAATGCGGTATTAGGGAGACCCTCCCTAAGAGAATTGAAGGCGATAACTTTTGTGTACCACTTGGCTATGAAATTCCCAATTACCGGGGGAATAGCAAGTATGAGAGGAGAGCAGAAGGAAGCGTGGGAATGCTATAACACATCCCTCCGCATGGCCACGAAGCCTTCGGTGCCTATGGAAATTGTTGTGCATGAAGGTGCAAACCCACACGAGTTGGACCCGTGAGTTGCGGAGGAACCTAGAGCCAAACCGGTAGAAGAGTTGGAAGAAGTCGCGGTCATGAATGAGTCAATGAGAAAGATGAAGGTAGGGAAAAACCTTATGGGTGACGTGAAGGAGAAGCTAGTAGAATTCTTGAAAGCCAACCTTGACGTATTTGCCTGGAGTCACGAGGACATGGTGGGATAGACCCAGCGGTTCCATTACCTCATTTGATAGAAAATAAAGAACCTGTGAGGCAAAAAAGCAAGGCCTGTGAGGCAAAAAAGGAGAGTGCTGGACCCAGAGAGATACGTGGCCCTAAAAGAGGAGGTTGACAAGTTGAAGACAAATGGGTTTATCCGAGAGGCATTCTACCCACTATGGGTATCAAACCCAGTGTTAGTCCCAAAGGCCAACGAAAAGTGGAGGACTTGTGTGGACTTTACTAACCTCAATAAGGCTTGCCCTAAGGACAGCTTCCCGCTTCCTAGGATAGACCAGTTAGTAGATGCCACAGTGGGGCACGAGCTACTTAGCTTCATGGATGCATATTCCGGGTACAACTAAATACCCATGAACCCGGCCGATGAAGAGCACACTTCGTTCATAACAGATAAGGGGCTTTATTGCTACAAAGGGATGCCTTTTGGTTTGAAGAACGCAGGCGCTACTAATCAAAGGCTGGTGAACAAAATGTTTGCAAATCAAATAGGAAGGAATATGGAAGTATACGTCGATGATATGCTGGTAAAGAAAAATAAGTCAAGAGAGCTCACAAACAATCTCATGGAGATGTTCGACACCCTACGAAAGTTTAGAATGAAGCTAAACCCGCTCAAGTGCTCCTTCGAAGTTTCATCAGGAAAGTTCCAAGGTTTTATGTTGAATTCCCGAGGTATCGAGGCTAACCTTGAAAAAATCAAGGCATTGCTGGAAATGAGCCCACCACGAAACAAGAAAGAGGTGCAATGCTTCACAGGGAGAGTAGCAGCCCTCAATAGGTTCATCTCCAAGTCCGCTGAAAAATGCCTCCCTTTCTTCAACATCCTAGAAGGGAGCAAAAAGTTCACTTGGGATGATAAATGCCAGGAAGCCTTCACCAAGCTAAAGGAACACCTTGGAAAATCACCCCTTCTGGCCAAGCCAGAAAAAGGGGAGAAGTTGTATTTGTATCTAGCTGTATCAGAGCATGCTATAAGTGCCACCTTGGTCAAAGGAGAAAAAAAGCATCAGTAGCCCGTGTACTATGTGAGCAAACGATTGGTTGACGCAGAAGCTTAGTACCCAGAAATTGAGAAGTTAGCATATGCCTTGATAGTGACTTCTAGAAAGCTAAGACCCTATTTTCATGCTCATGCCATCGAGGTGCTCACCAATACCCCTTTACGTCAAGTCTTGCACAAGCCAAAAACTTCAGGAAGATTGTTAAAGTGGTCGATTGAATTGAGTCAATTTGACCACTTACACCCCAAGGACCTCAATCAATGGGTAGGTACTTGTAGACTTTATTGTCGAGTTTGCACACTGACCCCGTGAGGAGGGAGAAATAGAAGAGAATGAACTGGCGCATGAAGAGGAAAAGCACCCTGAAGAATGGAGCCTTCATGTAGACGGGGCATCTAACAAAGGAGGAGACGGCGCTGGCATAGTAATGACGGGACCTGAGGGGCACAAGATGTATTGTGCCTTGAGATTCGGAATTGAGGCTTCCAACAATGAAGCAGAGTACGAGGCACTGTTGGCTGGCCTGCGGCTAGCTAGGGAGTTAAAGGTAACCCATTAGCATGTCTTTAGCGACTCACAGCTCGTGGTGTTCCAAGTGAAAGGTGAATATCAAGCTAGAGGCCCAAAAGTGGCTGCATATCTCACCAAGGTGAAAGGGTATTTGGATCATTTCAAAAAATTCACCATAGAATAGATCCCAACGGAACAAAACACAAACGTTGATGAACTCACAAAACTCGCCTCTACTCGATACGAAGACATGCTTAAGTCCATCCTGATCGAATACCTCTCCAAGTCGAGCATAGCCAAAGAAATGATCTATATGGTCAATAGCCCGCGGGAGTCATGGTTTGCACCCATCACGAAGTACTTAACTGACGGGGTCTTGCCTTTGGACAAAAAAGACGCCTGCAGGCTGACTTAAAAAACTTCCCAATACACCTTAGTAGATGGGGTCTTATATAAGAGAGGCTTCTCTACCCCGCTCCTACGATGCGTAAATAAGGGAGAGGCTTTAAAAATTCTACAAGAGATTCATGAGGGGGAATGTGGAAATCATGCTAGGGGGTAGTCCACGGCAAAAAAGGCCATCCGCCAGGGGTACTATTGGCCTAATATGGAAAAGGATGCAAGCGATTTCGCAAAAAGGTGTGACAAGTGCCAGACGCATGCAAACTACCCCAGACAGCCACCAAATGAGTTGGTGAGCATGACCAGTCCGTGGCCCTTCGCTGTGTGAGGGATTGACTTGATTGGAGCATTGCCAGTAGGAAGAGGAGGAGCAAAATACGCGGTGGTAGCAGTCAATTATTTTACTAAGTGGGTGGAAGCAGAACCTCTAGTCAACATAATGGCTAAGCAAATCACCACCTTCGTCAACAAATTTATCGTCTGCAGGTTTGGAGTACCCTGCAAGATAGTCTCCAACAATGGGACATAATTTGAAGGAGGAGTATTCGAGGAATATTGCAGGGAAAAAGGAATCAAGAGGAGTTTCTCCATTGTGGTACACCCACAAGCCAATGGACAAGTGGAGGCCACCAACAAGATCCTAAAAAGGAATTTGAAAACAAAGTTGGAAAAGTTGAAAGGGGCCTGGGTCGAAGAACTCCCCAATGTGCTTTGGACCTACAGGACCACACCTCATTCACCCACGGGAGAAACGCCGTTTTCATTAGCCTATGGCTGTGAGGCTGTTCTTCCAATCGAAATGAAGATTAACTCCACCCGCACTCAAGTGTATGATGACCAGGCCAATATCGCAACATTGGCTGGGAATTTGGACATGTTTGAAGCTAAGAGAGATAGGGAACAACTGAGGCTAACCACATATTAGCAACGAGTCGCGAGATACAATAATTTGAGGGTGCAAGAGAGAGCGTTCAGAGTTGGAGACCTCGTGTTGCGAAAAGTCCTGCCCAACACTCGAGATCTGAGCACGGGTGTATTAGGAGCAAACTGGGAAGGGCCCTATCAAGTTGCTCAGGTTGTGCCCCCTAACACCTACAAGCTCGCACGCCTGGATGATACCATGGTACCTAGAGCATGGCATGCAGACCATCTAAAAAAATATTATCAGTGAGACCCCCATGTCTAAGGCAAGAGTGTTATTGTTCTAACGTAGAAGTCTAATGTAATAGCTATGACGTAGGAGGTTAAATTAGATTCCTTAATATGTTGTAAGAATGAAGTCACATTAAGTTACCATGTATTTCACCTACTTCCAGTGAATATGATGTGACATTAGACAAACATGTAGTAAAAGTTCTTATTTAACCAAGATAATTATCGAGATGCATGAATGGGATGATCAAAGTGCTTACCAAGATAAATCTCGCCAACCACTTGGGGGCAGAATATATAGCAAAGAGGAGGGTCCTAAAAGGAACCCCTTATCAAGAGGATCCTAAAAGGACCCCTTATATCAAGAGGATCCTAAAAGGACCCCTTATCCGGAGGACCCTAAAAGGACTCCTTACATCAAGAGGATCCTAAAAGGACCCCTTATATCAGGACCCTAAACGAGGCCCTTATATATAAAAAAAAATGTGACGAACCCTTATAAACGAGGAAGAAGACCTTACAAGGCATCACTTGAGTTCACAAGGATTAGCTACCCTTGTGAACATCAAGGAGGCCAAAAGGCCCTACAAAAAAAAGCCTCCTAATAAATGCAGATGCTCCCACGAGAGGAAAGGCCTCACGAAGAGCACCCACCAATTATTCTAGAGCGGCCACCAAGCCGTCTAGCCAAAAAGGGTCCTAAAAGAGACCCTTGCAAAAATAGTACCATGAATAACGACGAGAAGGACGCTTCTCGCAAAAGATAATAAGCGCGCGCAAAAACATATGAAAGGATAACTAGAACACAAGGGGTCTATACATCCTTATAGGTACAATCAAGAGGCACCAAAGAGGGACCCATTGAACCCCTTCGCATGGGCTCCAAAGGACCTCAAGCCTGATAAGTAAAAAAGATAACCTATCGAACCTCATTGTGCAGGCTCAAAAGGACCTCTAACATAGAGGAATAAAGATGAATGATCACATATGTATATATATATATAAGAGTTTTGATAATGTAATAGGACTTAGAGAAATTACAAGAAAAATAAGACTCAAATGAGCATAAAACCACATTGGACTGAAACAGCAAAAAATGCAGGATGACAATCTCAAGGCCTCCTGTCGTAAGCGTTCCACTCAGCCGCCCTGGTAACGGCATGCTCACCAAAGGAGGAAAAATCGAAGTTCGAATTTTGCCTCCATACCCCATAGAGGGCACGCTCTATGGATCTATACTCAATGTCAGCCGTATCCGCCTCTAACGAAGCGAATCTGCCCTACAACGTTGCGATGGTAGCCTTTGCACCCTCAAGGTCGGCCTCCAAGCAAGTGACCTTCTCATGCAGCATCACGGCCTTGGCAATTGCCCTCTTCTTCATTTTTGATGATAAAGAGGCCTTCGACAGGGCCTTCTCCAGCTTAAGTTTGGTTTCAGCAAGCTCCCTCTCAAGCCCCTGGACCTGGGCCGTAAGACGGTCTCTTTCAGCATTCGACGTGGAGAGGTCCTGAGCCGAGTCGGCAAATCATTGAGCCACTATATAGGTCTGCACAAGAAAAATAACAATAATGATGATAAACAACAACAAAAAAGAAGAGAGAGAAAAAGGATAAGGCCAACGTAAGATGCATGAACTCACCCAAGTGGCGAAATGCACAAGAGTATCCCTCAGATATGACATGGAAAAACTCCCAAGGCCCCTCCAATCAACCTCAGGGAGATTCATGGCGACCTGGACATATCGTTTCCCATAAGAGGCTGCCCTGCAGCCCACCCAGGGCGCCCCTTCCGAGCCAAGGGTGCTTGGCTTGGTAAGGACAAATGACCAACTCGCCAAAGGAGGAGGGGGCACAGGGAGATCAAAAAGATGATCCCCCGATGGACCGGGAGGGGGCTCAGGAAGATCAGAAAAATGAGCCCCCGATGGACCGGGAGGAGGCGCGGGAAGATCGGAAAAATGAGCCCCCGATGGACCAGGATCAAGGGAAGCCTGAGGGAAAGAATCGAAGTCCTCAGAATAGGGACAGATGAAGCCCCTCGGCATGGCCTGCTGATCGTGGGAGTGGGAGTCCATGTCATGGTCTGTAGGGGCTAAAAGGAGGGCACCCCCTAGGAGACAAAGATGGTCGGTGGGGTTGCCTATGTCTTGGAGAGTCCCCCTCTAGCACGCACTCTGCCTCACCCCCGTCTGAGTGAGGTTCAGCCAAAATAGCCTTTTTCTTCCGCGTTCCAAAAATAGTCCACAACAACTCAGCTCCAAGACCAGGGATAACTTGTGATGGTTGAGGTTGGTCATGGTGAAGAGATGTACAACCATTTCTTCAGCAGGGTCAGCCTCGAGAAATTTATCCACTGCATCCGCCTCTGGCCCGAGAACTTCAGGCACGGAGAAATTCTCTGCACAATCAACACTGTTGCCAACACGAACATAAGTTCCAAAATAGTAAGTTCCAAAAAAATTAATGAAAATAAACTTGAAGTACTTACTAGGAGCTGAGCAAAAGTGCTCACGAACAGAGAGGGGACCCTCCACAAAGAAGAAGTCCTGCTTCCAAGACCCTGGGTTGGATACAGAGCCCTCTATCAAGGAGACCAAAGTATTGGCTTTTTGCAGGAAATAAAAGCCTTTGGATTTACGAGAGGGCATGAGGTTGTACATGAAATGCACCTCTTGGGCCGTGGGAGCATGCCTGAAGTGCTCCATATACGCAATAAAGAGGCAACTCAAGGTCAGCCAGCTGTTGGGCGCCAACTGGAGCGGAGTAAGGTCAAAATGGTTGAGAACCATGACGAAAAATAGGTGTAATGGGATTGTGCCACCCGCTTTCAAGATATGCTTGCTCATGGTCACGTAACCCAGACTTGGGCGATCAGCCCAGCACTTGTTCGAAGGAACGCATAATTTGTATTCCGGGCTAACATGATAGTTCCCCACTAATTCCAACAATTTATTTTCAAACACATGGGACACTAGGGTGGATGCCAACAAGGGGCCAGTGTCTTGATCCTAAGCGGTCACTTGTCGTCGTGCTCTCTTTGGCATATCTGCAAAACCATAAGAAAAAGGAGAGGTGGAAACAGAGCACTTTACCCTCCATTTTTTCTTCCTAGCAAGGGTCTTCCACCGACGCACCGAGTGTGAATGCGCTAAGCAAGGGTAGATTGAGAACAAGGGTTGAGGAGAAGATGGGACGGCCCCATGATAGTCATTAGGTGAAAATGGGGTAGGAGGCTCAGGCGGGAGATTTCCCTCCATAAACTCCAACTCCATCTGCAAATCTAATAGGGTCACCCTAAGGTTCGCTACATGGTCATTAAGGTCAAGGGGGAAAGGTACTCCGTCTCCCCTCAAAACTGAGTCTATTTCGCTCTCTACCACCCAGATTTTACGCCTACGTTCAGCCATGTGCTCAAGATGACAAATACGGGCCTGCCTTAAGGTGTCATAGTCTTGATGAGGGTTTTCCTCGGGGGACTCCGAGTCTGAAGACAAGTCAACAAACTCGACCCCCGGAGGAGCGTCGAATGGTCCTTCACATGCCATGAGACCTCGTCCCGAAAGCAAAAAGGGTTCACATATAAATGAAAGCATTGCTACAAAACACAAAGGAATGGGTTCAAAACCTCTAGGCACAAGCGCTCTAAATAACCAACTACGAGGTATGAATGAGGGCATGCAACTATTTAACTCACGACGATCTCAGGCCAAAGTACCCCATCCCGAGTGGTGCTAATTTGGACCCAATAAACATAAGGGAGAAAGAAAGTATACCTCAAGCAAGTAAAATTGGGCGCTGTCGTGGTCAAAAGGAGGTCGAGGGCCAAAAGCACCGTCACGGTCAAAGAGAGGCAAGTGGTCGAAAGTACGCGTCTGCAAAAACAAAGGAAAAGGGTGTTTTAGTCCTCAAATACCTGCATGGATATAGACATACAAGAAATAAACTCAAAAAAAAAAAGGAAAAAATAGCAAAAGTGAGGTTGTGGGGGATTGAACCCCTTACCTCTTGAAAGGAGCAAGGATCTCAAAATCACTAAGTTGAAGAGATAAGATGTAAATAATAGGCTAGATGTGAAGGCTTATTTATAGGAGCCACAGGCTCATCTTGACCATCGAACCTAAAGACTGATCAATGGCCAAGAAGGGAGTTTGGCATCTAGATTGGGATCCACGAAGCAAGACGATAGGCTCACGATCAATCTCAAGAAATCACAAGGATCACCACTAACACCACCCATGCTTTCAAGGCACCATATCGAAAAGTCTACCAAAGCGCCTGAAGGCCCTCTCCTAGACTGGGGGGCAAGTGTGGATGCTTAAAATCTCATGCTTGAAAAAGGTCCAAAGCAGACGCTAAGGTCCCATAAACACCTAAATACGTGCCTGTTCCGCGAGGCCCTCGGTCCACCATCGTCTCACGGAGAGGCACATGAGGCTAACCTCGGCGTGCACCCATGCACCTCGGCAGGACCATCATCTCACTCCTCGCGAGACACGCACCTACCTCCCCTTGGTGCACCCAGCGAAGCCACACCTCGCAAGACCGCTGTCCAGCACCTAATGCCTCACAAGAAGGGGTGTCTTGCACGCCCCGTGCCTGCCCAGATGGTCGAGGGGCCTCACCTCACCCTACCATAGTTGTGCCACTAAGGCCTTGCGAGAGACGACCTTGCCTCACAACAGCCACGCCTCGTGAAAGGAGGCGTCTTGGTCGAGGGGCCTCGCGAGAGATGGCCTCGCCTCGCAACAGCTACGACACTAAGGCCTCGTGAAAGACGGCCTCGCCTCACAACAGCCACGCCTCACGAAAGGTGGCGTCTTGGCTGAAGGGCCTCGCAATAGATGGGCTCGCCTCGCCTCGCCCACTAAGGCCTCGCGAGAGACGGCCTCGCCTCGCCACAGCCACGCCTCGCAAAAGGAGGCGTCTTGGCCGAGGGGCCTTGCAAGAGATGGCATCGCCTCACTTTGCCACAGCTGCGCCACTAAGGCCTCGCGAGAGACGACCTCGCCTCGCCACAGCCACACCTCGCGAAAAGCGGCGTCTTTGTCGAGGGGCCTCGTGAGAGATGGCCTCGCTCGCCTCGCCTCGCCACAACCATGCCTTGCGAAAGGAGGCATCTCGCGCCTAAGAGTGGCATGCCTCACAAAGCACGCCTCGCGCACATGGGGAGTGCGTCTCGTGCCCAGGAAGAGCAAACCTTACATAGCCTTGTGCATAAGACCCTATGAGACGGCTTTGCACCCAAGCTCACCCACGAGCTAGCCTTGTGCATTGAGCACCCCGCGGGACCTCTCACACCTCGCCCCTTTAATCCAACAAGCAGAGCTTGCCTCCCATATGTATCCTGTCCAGTCAATAAGCCATCTGATGCTTAGATAGACATAAAGGGGCTAGATCAACATGCACATCTTTGTAAGGTGAAAGAATCCAATAGGTGCAGGGTATACAAAAGAGTACAGAATGTGTGTACCAATCAAGAGGCGTCTGAATACAAGGAAAACATTCACGCCAGACAAGTAGTGGTCGTACAAGTGAGGTACCTGTTACGGTCCTCACCAATCCATCTCTGACACTCATACTAGGCGGGTAGTGGAGGCACCATCGCGTACTAAAGCTCCAACAGACTCTGACCATGTACTGAAGCCGACACCACTACCCCTGAGACCACTCTCCTGACAATGTACTTGTGTACCATCTGGTCCCCTGGACCACAATGTATTAGGGGCATTAGAGCCCACTATAAAGGGAACCCCACTTTCACATGGAAGGGGGTTGGAAAAAACACTGTAGCTTGAGACAACAAATGAATACAAGTTCCTTTCCCCATTTTCCATCTGCAACTATTTTTTACGTTTCTAAGTTTATGATTATATAGTTGAAGTTCTTCATTGATAAGCAATAGACTTTAATTTTTTGAACTTAACTTTGTTGACGATTTCTCACCGTCAACATTATTCAATCTATAAGAAGGTATATATTCCATGTCTGTTAAACTATGTTCCCAGCCATATACATCATTGAGTCCCCAAAATAATGGTTCTTAGCCTGATCATTCGGACAAACCTTAACCCATTAATCAAAGAATCAGATGACATATATAGGAGTTCATAGCAACCTCAGGATTAAGATCATTGTGTATATGATTATCGTTTGATGTGTTTGATTAATACTACAAAACGATGTTTAAACAAGTATTAACAAATCACATTTGGTCCATTTCTATATATCACTATATCTAAAGTACCTTCACTATAGTGTCCTACTACACTAGTGACTCAGATCTAGGTCACTTGTATTCATGATAATAGCGAACCGTACTAGCAGTAATTAATCTAAAGATTCCATAACTTTATTTTATTGTGAACTGTTTTAAGTTTATTGTCTTAATCTCAATCCTCTCATACTAATATGAGATTAAGACCACATAGATAAAATTTAGAATTTTCTGATATTTACTTAATATTATCAACATAATATCACACATAGTCTATATATATAATAATTCAATTCAATTATTTATTTCATTTAAAATATTTGTCAACTAAAATTGCTTTAAGAGTACTATTCTCAACAGTGTGTTGCACATGCTGCTACCCTGACAGCAATAATCCTGTGAGCTAGAGGAAGCTTTGATCATAAATAAGAAAATTATGCCAAATCCAGCTTTCATGTTTATAGCAATGCCAAAAGCTCAAGATTGAAATCTTAATCAACACATAATAGATACATCATTGAAGCAATATCTAATTGTGCAAACTAAGAATTTTTGACGATGAAGTAGAAAACAATACTAAATAAGCCCTTGATTTTTCAATGTTGTAGAATACACAAAACTAAAAAATAATTCATAGTAAAAAAACTAATTTTTAGATTCCTCTACTTCCTCATCTTAATTTGCTGGCTAATCATTTTACAATAATAATACCCATTATCTTCACCAGAGCTAAACTAAATTAATTTTTTCTAACTCAATTCCCTCACTCTTTTATTTTATTTTGTTAAAATATAAGAATCCTTTGCTTAGAAAAATAAATTAATTTTTTTTGTGTTGAGACTAATAAATATTTTTCTAACAATGTAGAACGAATGCAACATTCACTATGTTTCTAAAGAATAAAAGATACCACACATAATTTCTAAGTTCTATTCAGTCATCCACTAAAACCTCTCCTTTTACTATGGATATCATAACACTCCTGACATTTTGACAGGTACCATGCACTCTCTTTACATTTTTTTATCTCTTTCATTCTTATTAAATTGTAACTGAGATAGAATTGCATCAAATGTCAATCATTATCCCATAACGAAAGAGCATTCAATCTCTCTAATTTCACTCAAGTCAGCTTCTCAGCAAACCCAATACCACTTTTTAAATAGTACTTCACTATTTCGTATTCTCTCTCCTTTCTTTCGTTGACGAATAAAACAAACACCTTATATGCGTTATTTTTGTCTCTATGTTTTTCTAAACTACTTGAATAAATGAGTTCAACCAATATCTCCTAAACATATGTTTTTTTTTATAAATGTATAAATAGGGAAAAATCAAAATACAATAGACTCTATGCAAAAATCAAAATACAACTCTATGCATTAATACAATAAACAAAGTAAAACATACAAATAAATAGAAAGGATGTAGAAGAAGAGGAATACAAATCAAAGCATGAATAATACAATTAAATATAAAAACTAAGAAAGAGATAAAAACAAAAGATGTAAAGAACAAAAATAAAAATAAAAACTCACACAACCAAAGTGTAGAGTAGTGAGTGTTAGGATTAATATCCTAAAAGCATGTAAAGACATTTTATTGATTTAAATAAAAATATAATTTTATTATATTTGAATGTTATAATTAATGTTTGAATTAATTATATAATAATATCAAGAAAATTCATTATTCATTCTTGAGAATATGATCTTATATTAGTACAAGAAAACGAAGATCATATATAATGAATAAAATATTCAATAACATATTAAAGTAAGAAATCTTTAATGAATGGTTACTAGTGCACTTTATTACTAAACATACGAGATGCGAGTAATCTAGATTCAAATTACTGCTGTGGATAGACATTTTAGAAAATGTGTTGTATATAATAAATATTATATATGACATGATCGATATGAATTAATTATCTTTATAAACTTGTCGTTTGACATAAAGATTTATTTCTTATCATAATAGATGTTCATTTGTATATCGGTCTAAATCATGAGTATTCATGAACTTCTGTTTGTCTTTATTGGATTTTTTGATTCACTCGTTAATGTTTCTTAGTATAATGAGCCTAATGAATTTTATTTTGGAGATCCAATATCATGAATGGTTGGTGTGGATGCTCAAAATTTCATGCTTGTAAAAGACCCAAAGTACATGCTCAGGTCCCATGAACATCCAAATGTATGGCTGAGTTGCGGTGGCCCCGAGCCACAATCACCTCGCACGTCTGCCCGTTTGGCAAGGCGTCTCATGCGGCTGCCTAGATGGCCTCGCGCCTCATAAGGGTGGCATGCACCTCAGACGCCTCGCGCGCCCAGGAATCTCGCGAGGCCACACCACCCCGGAGGCCCACGGGTGCCTTGCATGCCAGGCGTCCCGCGAGGCCCCTCCACCTCGCGTGCCCAGCGTCTTGCGAGGCCACACATGAATGCCTCGTGAACCAGGCGTCTCATGAGGCCCCTCCGCCTCGCGTGCCCAGTGTCTGGCGAGGCCACACCTGAACGCCTCGCGCACCAGGCATCTCGCGAGGCCCCTCCGCCTCGCGTGCCTAGCGTCTGGTGAGGCCACACCTCAGACGCCTCGCGCGCCCAGGAATCTCTCGAGGCCACACCACCCCGGAGGCCCACTAGTGCCTTGCGTGCCAGGCGTCCCGCGAGGCCCCTCCGCCTCACGTGCCCAGTGTCTTGCGAGGCCACACATGAACACCTCGCGTACCAGGCGTCTCACGAGGCCCCTTCGCCTCGCGTGCCCAGCATTTGGAAAGGCCACACCTGAACGCCTCGTGCACCAGGCGTCTCGCGAGGCCCCTCCACCTCGCGTGCCCAACGTCTGGCAAGGCCACACCTGAACGCCTCGCGCACCAGGCATCTCGCGAGGCCCCTCCGCCTCTCGTGCCTAGCGTTTGGCGAGGCCACACCTGAACGCCTCACGCACCAGGAATCTCGGGAGGCCCCTCCGCCTCACGTGCCCAGTGTCTAGGAAGGCCACACCTAAACGCCTCGCACACCAGGCGTCTCGTGAGGCCCCTCCGCCTCGCATGCCCAGCATCTTGCGAGGTCACACTTGAATGCCTCGCGCACCAGGCGTCTCGCGAGACCCCTCTGCCTCGCGCGCCCATAGTGCCTCACGCCTCGCGCCCGTGTTGCTTCGAAGGTGTATATGACACCCTACGCCTCGCAGGTGCACATGGTGCCAGGACCTCCCCACGTCTTCGCGAGACCTCACTAGCCTTATAACATGCTATACCCACCTCGTAGAAAAGGCCCTACGTCACTTGGTGAGGTTGGGGCCACAAACGAATTGCACTCCATTCAATTAGCCAGTAAGGACCACTTACAAGAAGGCCAACCAGATATATCATCCAAGGTGGCCCACAAGAGGCAAAGAATACAAACAAGCTACCTCTAAATAGGTACATACATGCCTACAAGGATTAAGGGACAGACCTGACACCTGTACCCGACAAGTAGTGGCGGTTAGGAGTAGTACGAGGAATGGCAGCACCACCTCCACGTCTCTGACACGCACCAGAGCCGACCACCACTCTCCCAACACCACTACACCTGATACCACTCTCTTGAGAATGTACTTGTGTACCATCTGGTCCCCTAGACCACACTGTATCAAGGGTCATTAGAGCCCACTATAAAGGGAACCCTTCTTCAACACTGGGGGGTTGGAAAAAATACTGTAGCATCACACCATAAGAAATACAAATTCAGTTCATCATTTTTCTTCTGCAAGTGTTCTTTAAGTTTCCAATTTGATCTTCAAAGTTTTTCTTTTGATAATCTCTACGTTTCTATTTTTCTAACTTAACTTGGTTGACGAGTTCTCACCGTCAACAATTTGGCTCCTTCTATGGGAAGAATAGATTGCAAGTCACTGTTCTTCCATCGATTTCGATAAGAAAAAATGTCGTGACGTTCGAAACGGTTGAGAGAGCCGCGCGAGTTGGAAGTCCACCTTGACGGAGATCAGCTAAAAGCCTCCATGAGGGATCCTCCTCCTCCTGCAAACATGGAGGCCCAAAGGGAGCCTGAGGCACCCAGAGACGAAAGGGAGGCCTCGTCCCCAGCAGTCCCACCTGAGGAGGATCGTCCAAGGTCGGCGACTGCCCCGGCAAAGGGCGTCGATGAGTTCCTGCCTCCAAAGCCGCCGCAGGTGCCAAACCCTGGTTGACAGGATCCAAGCCCGTCGAAGCGCCGGGCTGACAAGCACCCTTGGGTCCACTCCATCAGCTCAAGCTCGAAGTCTCAGTTCTACGAAGACGAGATATGAGAACTTCACTGCAAGAATCAGAGGTTAGAGACCACCTTGGAAAACATGCAAGAGGTGCTAAATGGGTTGTTGCAAGGGAGATCAAACGTGACACTCCCTGAGAGCAAAGAGAGAGACCAGAAGGAGGTAGAAACCATTGTCCCAGTAGATGATGGAAAGACGCGACTATCCACTAGTAACACCCCCCGAATGAAGCAACGCGAACATCCCGAACCACCGAAACAGCCCCAGAGGCTAGAGCCGAAGACCAATGCTGCCCCTCGAAACGATGACGAGGTCACCTCAAAGAGAGCACCCTCATATTTACGAGAGGAGCTCAACAAAAAGAGGGCGGGTAAATGGACCACACCCCCAATGGCACCCCGAGAAGGCAAAGGAAATGGGGATCTTAACCCGTCCGCTTTGAGAGACTCCCTAAGTAAGAGGAGGCAAGACCTGGACACAGAAATGAGGAGCTTGCGGAGAAAAATCATCACCGCCTCCGGAGGTCAAGCTTCTGAGGAAGAATTCGATCATGAGTCACCCTTCATCAAGGAGATCCAAGCCATTCGGCTCCCAGCCAATTTTAAGGAGCCCCATATGACCCCCTACGAAGGAAGCACAGATCTAAAATACCATCTGGTTGCATTTAACGACCTGATGAAACTGAGGGGAATTAGTAGCGGGGCCAGATGCCACTGCTTTGCTGTCACATTGAAAGGACCCGCGTACAAATGGTTCAAAAGACTTAGACCGGGGTCCATCAGGTCCTGGCAACAGTTTTCTGATGAATTCCTCCAACAGCACCACACCGTGCAGGACTACACGATGCCAGGCACCAGCCTTGCCAATGTGAAGCAAGGAGAAAATGAGAGTCTAAAGAGATACATTCATAGGTTCAACATGGAGGCGGATAAAGTGGGGAGCCTGACCTGCCGAGAGCTGAAAATGGCCATCACAGCTAGAGTGCGCCCGGGAAGAAAATTATGGGACAACATGCTCAAGAGGGAGGTCACGGACTTGGATGATTTCTACGAGTGGGCGCAAAAGTATATTCACGTGGAAGATGGTCATGAGAGCCTCAAGGCCGGAAAAGACCAAAATTCACCGAAGCCCTCAATCCGAGAGAACCAAGGAAATGCCAAGAAAAAGAGGGCCTATGAGGGGGCAAGGGATGATCGACCCCGAAAGCACCAGCACTCTGACTAGCGCAGACAAGGCCCCTACACCTATTATACTGACCTCACTCATGCGAGAGATCATATTTTCGTTACGAACGAAAATCAGGTCCCTTTCAGAAGGCCCCCGCCGATGAAAAAAGACCGGTCCAAGGCAGACCCCAGCAAGTATTGCCAGTATCACAAAGATATAGGCCACACAACTGCGAAATGCAACCATTTGAAGGTGGAGATTGAGGAACTCATTCTTAGGGGGCATTTGGGCAGATATGTGCGCAAGGAGAATCATAGGCCAGAAGAAGGAGCGTCCTCGCCGCGGGCACGAGAAGTAGCCCCAGAAGTGCAAGGAGAGGTCAGGACCATCTTTGGAGGACCAGGATTCGGGGGCGAATCAAGAAAGGGACGAGATAGATATGCCTGGGAGGCCAGGCAAAGTCCACCACCGTGCGTCCTGAGTTTGGAGCAGCGCCCCCCAAAGAGTTTCAAGGGTGAAAATGACTCAATAACTTTCACCAAAGAAGACGCTCGAGGTGTGCACTTCCCCCACAATGACCCCCTAGTGTTGACAGTCCAGCTTGCTAACATGAGGGTGCATCGGGTCTTGGTGGATAACGGGAGCTCTGTGGACATCTTGTATCGACCAGCGTTGGAGAAGATGGGATTGAGCCTCCGTCACCTAAAGCCTTGCGCTACGTCTTTGTATGGATTTACAGGAGATTTGATACAGCCCCTGGGGGCAATCGAGTTGGCCCTTACTATGGGAGAACAGCCCAGAGAAACCACCATAATGGCAAACTTCGTTGTGGTAGATTGCGCCTCAGCCTTCAACGCAGTATTAAGGAGACCTTCCCTAAGAGAATTGAAGGCGATAACTTATGTATACCATTTAGCTATGAAATTCCCAACCCCGGGGGAATAGCGTGTATGAAAGGAGAGCAGAAGGAAGCGAGGGAATGCAATAACACGTCCCTCCGCACAGCCACAAAGCCAACAGCACCTATGGCGATGGTTGTGCATGAAGGCGCGAACCCAAGCGAGTTAGACCCATGAGTCATAGAAGAGCCAAGAGCTGAACCAGTAGAGGAATTGCAGGAAGTAACGGTCATGGATGAGCTGTTGAGGAAGTTGAAAGTAGGAAAAAACCTTGCTGATGACATAAAGGAGAAACTAGTAGAGTTCTTGAAAGCCAACCTTGATGTATTTTCCTGGAGTCATGAGGATATGGTAGGGATAGGCCCAGTGGTCATGTGCCACCACCTGAACATCGACCCGAAAGCAAGGCCGGTAAGGTAGAAAAGGAGAGCACTAGACCCAGAACGATATGCGGCCCTAAAAGAGGAGGTGGACAAGCTGAAGGTGAATGGGTTCATTCGAGAGGCGTTTTACCCACTATGGGTGTCGAACCCAGTGCTGGTTCCAAAACCCAACGGAAAATGGAGGACGTGCGTGGATTTTACCAGCCTCAACAAGGCCTGCCCTAAGGACAGCTTCCCGCTTCCTAGGATAGACCAGTTGGTAGATGCCACAACGGGACACGAGCTACTTAGCTTCATGGACGCGTATTCAGGGTATAACCAAATACCAATGAATCCTGCTCACGAGGAGTACACTTCGTTCATAACAGACAAGGGGTTGTATTGCTATAAAGTGATGCCCTTTGGTTTAAAAAATGCAGGAGCCACTTACCAGAGGCTGGTGAACAAAATGTTTGCAAATCAAATAGGAAGGAACATGGAGGTGTACATGGATGATATGCTGGTGAAGACAAAAAAAGCAGAAAAGCTCACTAGCGACCTCATGGAGATGTTCAACACCCTTTGCAAGTACAGAATGAAGCTGAACCCACTCAAATGCACCTTCAGAGTTTTGTCAGGAAAATTCCTGGGTTTCATGGTGAATTCCTGAGGTATTGAGGCTAATCCTGAAAAAATCAAGGCCTTGCTGGAAATGAGCCCACCACGGAGCAAAAAAGAAGTGTAGTGCCTGACGGGGAGAGTGGCAGCCCTCAATAGATTCATCTCCAGGTTGACTGACAAATGCCTCCCTTTTTTCAACATCTTAAAAGGGAACAAAAAGTTCACTTGGGATGATGAATGCCAGGATGCCTTCACCAAGCTGAAGGAGCACCTTGGAAGGCCACCCCTTTTGGCCAAGCTGGAGAAAGGGGAGGAGTTGTACCTATATCTAGCTGTATCTGAGCATGCCATAAGCGCCGCCTTGGTCAAGGGGGAAAAGAAGCACCAACACCCTATCTACTATATGAGTAAGCAGTTGGTAGACGCGGAAACCCTGTACCCGGAAATAGAGAAGTTAGCATATGCCTTGGTAGTGGCTTCTCGAAAATTAAGGCCCTATTTCCATGCTCATGCGATTGAGGTGCTCACCAACACCCCCCTGCGTCAAGTCTTGCACAAGCCAGAAACTTCAGGAAGAATGTGAAAGTGGTCGATTGAATTGAGTCAGTTCGACATCACTTACACCCCAAGGACCTCCATCAACGGGCAGGTACTTGCAGACTTTATAATTGAGTTCACATACCGACCCCAAGAGGAGGGGGAAATAGAGGAGAAGGAATCGGCACCTGAAGAGGAGAGGCACCCCAAAGAATGGAGTCTTCGTGTAGATGGGGCGTCTAATGAAAGGAGGGGGGGGGGGGGGGGGCGGTGCTGGCATAGTAATGACAGGACCTGAAGGGCACAAGATCTACTGTGCCTTGATATTTGGATTCAAGACTTCCAATAATGAAGCAGAATATGAGGCGTTGTTGGCTGGCCTGCAGCTAGCTAAGGAATTAAAGGTATCCCACTTGCATGTCTTTAGTGACTCACAGCTGGTGGTGTTTCAAGTGAAGGGCGAATACCAAGCTAGAGGCCCAAAAATGGCCGCATACCTTTCCAAAGTGAAGGAGTATTTGGATCAGTTCGAAAAATACACGATAGAACAAATCCCCAGAGAGCAGAATACGAACGCCGATGCACTCACGAAACTTGCCTCCACGCGAGATGAAGATACGCTTGAGTCTATACCAGTTGAATATCTTCCCAAACCAAGCATAGCCGAGGAGAGGATCAACACAGTCGAGACCTCTGAGGAGCCATGGTTTTCCCCCATTAGGAGGTACTTGAATGATGGGACCTCGCCCTT
Organism: Humulus lupulus; assembly: GCF_963169125.1. Classification (NCBI taxonomy): domain Eukaryota; kingdom Viridiplantae; phylum Streptophyta; class Magnoliopsida; order Rosales; family Cannabaceae; genus Humulus; species Humulus lupulus. The sequence goes on from NC_084796.1 coordinate 130,731,993, forward strand.
GGACAAGAAGGAGGACCGCAGACTGGCTTATAGAGCCGCCCAGTACACCCTAGTAGACGGGATTTTGTATAAGAGAGGCTTCTCTACCCCACTCCTGCGGTGCGTTGATAAGGGAGAAGCATCAAAATTTTTACAAGAGATACAAGTAGGAGAATGTGGGAACCATGCTGGGGGGCAGTCCACGGCGAAAAAGGACGTTCGCCAAGGGTATTATTGGCCTACCATGGAGAAGGACGCAAGTGACTTCGCGAGAATGTGTGACAAGTGTCAAAGACATGCGACTTACCCACGGCAGTCCCCAAATGAGCTAGTGAGCATGACCAGTCCGTGGCCCTTTGCTGTGTGGGGGATTGACTTGATAGGGGCACTGCCAACCGAAAGAGGAGGAGCCAAGTACGCGGTGGTAGCGGTCGACTATTTCACCAAGTGGGTAGAAGCGGAGCCTTTAGTCAATATAACAGCTAAGCAGATCACCACCTTCGTCAACAAATATATTGTTTGCAGATTCAGAGTCCCTTACAAGATCATCTCCGACAATGGAATGCAATTTGAAGGAGGAGTGTTCGAAGACTACTGCAAGGCCAATGGAATCAGGAGGAGTTTCTCTGCAGTAGTACACCCCCAAGCTAATGGGCAAGTAGAGGCCATCAACAAAATCCTGAAAAGGAACTTGAAAACTAAGTTAGAGAAGTTGAAAGGGGCCTAGGTCGAAGAGCTCCCGAATGTGCTCTGGGCCTACAGGACCACCCCCCATTCCACTACTGGGGAAACACCCTTCGCCTTGGCCTACGACTGCGAGGCTGTCCTTCCGATAGAAATGAAGGTTAACTCCTTCCGCACACAAACATACAATGACCAGGCTAACACCACAGCGTTGGTCGAGAACTTGGACCTGCTGGAAGCCAAGAGAGAAAGGGCATAATTAAGGCTGGCTACGTATCAACAGCGGGCAGCGAGGTATTACAATTCAAGGGTGCGGGAGAGAAAGTTCAGGGTAGGAGACTTAGTATTGAGGAAAATACTCCCCAACATGCAAGACCTGGGGGCGGGGGTACTTGGAGCGAACTGGGAAGGACCCTACCAGGTCGCTCAGTGTATACCACCAAACACCTATAAGTTGGCGTGCATGGGCGACACCAACGTACCTCAGGCATGGAATGTGGAGCACCTCAAGAAGTACTACCAGTGAGACTTCCTCATCCAGTTCAAGCAGTATCCATGCTTAGTTTGTTACGTGTTATATTAGCTCAATAGATAAGAATCAAGGAGGGTGCCTAGATAACCTCCCAAGAAGATGTAAACTTGTCATATATATATAGACATATCATTGTAACCTGCCTACTATGAATGAAATTTTTCACATCTTCGAATTCTATTTTTCTCCTTTATGTGAGCATCAATCAAAGTGCCCGCCGAGATTAACTTCACCAGACACTTGGGGGGGAATAGTGGCCCGTGAAGGCAAAGCATACGGCAAACAGAAGGATCCTAAAAAGGACCATCTATCAGGTGGATCCTGAAAAGGACCCTCTAATATGAGGATCCTAAAAAGGGCACTCCATCAAAAGGATCCTAAAAAAGACCCTATATCAAGAGGACCCTAAAAAGGACCTATCAGGAGGATCCTAAAAAGGACCCTCTAACAGGAGGATCCTAAAAAGGACCCCTTGCATCAGGGCCTTGAACAAAATTCTTTAAAAAAAAAAAAGGAATGCAATTCGTGGTGAACCCTAACAAACAGGGAGGAGATCTTGCAAGGCATCTCCTGAAGTTCACAAGGATTAGCTACCCTTATGAACATCAAGGAGGCCAAAAGGTCCAATAAACCTAGAGCGGCCACCAAGCCGTCTAGCCAAAAAGGGTCCTAAAGAGACCCTTGCAAAAATAGTACTATGAATAATGACGAGAAGGACGCATCTCGCAAAAAATAATAAGCGCATGAAAAAATAAATAAAAGGATAGCTAGAACCCAAGGGGTCAAAATATCCTTATAGAAATAGTCAAGGGGCACCAAAAAAGGACCCATTGAACCCTTTCACATGGGCTCCAAAGGACCTCTAGCCTGATAAATAAAAGAGGGGAACCTACCAAACCCCATCATACAAGCTCAAAAAGACCTCAAACACAGAGGAATAAGAAATGAATAACTGCATATGTAGATATTAAAAAAGAGCCTTGGTAACATGGCAAGGTTCAAAAAAAAAAATTATTACAAGCATAACAAGGCTTAAATGAGCATACACCCACAGTGGGCTAACTGGCAAAGATTATGAAATAATGATCTAAGGGCCTCCTGCCCCGGGCGTTCCACCCAGCCGCCCGGGCAACGGCATGCTCGCCAAAGGAGGAAAAATCGAAGTTGGGATCCTGCCTCCATACGCCATAGAGGGTGCGCTCTATAGACCTATACTCAGTGGCTGCCCTGTCTGCTTCTAAAGAGGCAACCCTCTCCTGCGACACAGCTACATCAGCTTTGGCAACCTCAAGTTCGACCTCTAGGGAAGCGACCCTCTCCTGCGATGCAGCCGCGGTAGTCTGGGCACCCTGGAGTTCACCCTCTAGGTTGGTAACCCTTTCCTGCAACATCATGGCCTTGACAATCGCCTTCTTCTTCCTTTTTGATGAGGCAGAAAATTTCGCCTGAGCCTTTTTTAGATTAGACTTGGTTTCCTCAAGCTCTCTCTCGAGCTCCTGGACCCGGGCCGTAAGACGGTCCCTCTCGGTACTCGACGCGAAAATATTGTGACCCGAGTCGGCAAACCGCTGAGCCACAGTATAGGCCTGCACAAGAAAGATAACAACAATGATAAGTAACAAAAACAATAAATAATAATAAGGCCAACACAAGATGCATGAACTCACCCAAGTAGTAGTGCGCGTCAGAGTTTCCCCAAGGTCCGACAGGGCGAAACTCCCAAGACCATTCCAATCAGCTTCGGGGAGGTTTGAGGCGATTTGGACATACCGCCGCCCGTAAGAGGTCGCCATGCGATTCACCCAAGGCACCCCTTCCGAGTCAAGGGCACCTGGCTGGGTAAGGACAGACGACCCGCTCGCCAAAACAGGAGGGGGCGCAGGAAAATTGGAAAAATGAGCCCCTGGTAGATCAGGAGGGGGTGCAGGAAGATTGGGAAAATAAGCCCCCGATGGACCGGGGTCGAGGGGAGCCTGAGTAAAAGCGTCAAAATCCGCGGGGTCGAAGCAAACAAAATGCCCCGGTATGGCATGTTGACCTTGGGATTGGGAAACCATGTCCGGGTCGGAAGGGACAAAGGGAGGACATCCCCCGGGAGACGATGATAGCTGGTAAGGTCGCCTGTGTCCAAGGGGGACTTCCTCCGGCACATCCTCAGCCTCACCTTCACTCAGGCAAGGCTCAGCCGATGCATCCCTCATCCTCTTTGACCTAGGAATCATCCACAGCAACCTGGGATCTGAAATCGGGGACAGCCAGTGAAGGTTAAGATTTTCCACAGTGAATAGGTACGCAGCCTTTCTCACGGCGGGGTCAGCATTGATAAGATCCTTCACGACGTCCGCTTCCGACCCAACAACCTCAGGTATGGCGAACTGCTCTGGATGATCCACACCATTGTCGACACAAACATAAGTTATAAAACAATAAGTTTCAGCAAAAAGAAAAAAGAGGAGAAAAGGTGGCTCAAGGTACTTACTAGGAGCGGAACGGAAGTGCTCGCGAACAGAAAGAGGGCCTTTCACGAAGAAAAAGTCCTGCTTCCAGGACCCCGGGTTGGACACTGAGCCCTCTATCAAAGGGACCTCATTATTGGCTTTTTGTAGGTAATAGAAGCCCTTGGACTTGGGAGAGGGCATGAGATTGTACAGGAAGTGCACCTCTAGCGCCGTAGGAGTACGTTTGACAAGTTCCGCAAACGCGATAAAAAGGCAGCTCAAGGTCAGCCAACTGTTGGGTGCCAGCTGAAGTGGAGCAAGATCAAAGTAGTTGAGGACCGCAACGAAGAACAGGAGTAATGGGATGGTACCACCCGCCTCTAGGATGTGCTCACTAAGGGCCACGAAGTCGGGACTAGGGCAGTCAGCCCGGCAGTTGTCCGAAGGGGTGTATAAGGCATACTTCGGAGGAACACGGTAGTGCTTCACAATTTCCCTCAGTTTATTTTCTGACACGTGGGACGCAAGGGAGGACGCCAATAAAGGGGCATCGTCCTGTTCATTGATGGATACTTGTCATTGTCCCTTCGACATAACTGCAAAACCAAAAGAAAAAGGTGAGGAAGAGACAGAACACTTGAGCCTCCATTTTCTCTTCCTAGCAAGAGTCTTCCACCGGGGCACCAGCTGCGAAAGCGCTAAGCTAGGGAAGATCGAAAATAAGGGCTGAAGAGAAGCAGAAGCGGCCCCATGACAGTCATTAGGTGAGGATGGGCTAGAGGGCTCAGGCGGAAGATGTCCCTCCATAAACTCCAACTCCCCGTGCAAGTCTAAAAGGGTCACCCTAAGGCTCGCTACCTGGTCACTAAGGTCAGGGGGAAAGGTGCTCCGTCTCCTATCAATATCAAGTCAATTTCACTCTCCACCACCCAAAATTTACGCCTAAGTTCAGCCATGTGCTCAAGATGACGAATATGGGCCTGCCTTAAGGAGTCATAGTCTTGGTAAGGGTTTTCCTAAAGGGACTCTGAGTCTGAAAACAAGTCAACAAACTCAACCCCCGGAGGTATGCTGAACGGACCGTCACTTACCATGAGACCTCGTCCCGAAAGCAAAACGGGGTTCACGTATAAATGAGAGGATTGCTACAAAACACAAAGGAATGGGCTCAAAACTTCTAGGCACAAACACTCTAAATGACCCGCCAAAGGGTGTGAATAAAGGGGCATGTCTTAAAACTAACTCATGACAGGCTCAGGCCAAAGTACCCCATCCCGAGTGGTGCTAATATTGACCCAATGAAAACAAGGGAAAAAGCGAATATACCTCAAGCAGGACAAATGAGACGCTGTCGTGGTCAAAAGGAGGTTGGGGGCCAAAAGTACTGTCACGATCGAAAAGAGCCAAATGGTCGAAAGTGCGCGTCTGGAAAAATAAACAGAAAAGATGTGTTAGCCTCCAAATATATGAAGGGGTATAGACATACCAAAATATTAGCCCAAATATATATATAAAAAAATAAGGAGGAAACTATAATAAAAGTGAGGTTGTGGGGGATTAAACCCCTTACCTCTTGAAAGGAGCAAAGGTCTAAATACCACTAAGCTAAGAAGATGGAGTGTAAATAATAGGCTTGGCATGGGGGCCTATTTATAAGAATTAAAGAGAAGAGTCTACCAAAGCACCTAAAGGTCCTCTCCTAGACTGGGGGGCAAGTGTGGATGCTCAAAATTTTGTGCTTGTAAAAGACCCAAAGTACATGCTCAGGTCCCATGAACATCCAAATGTATGGCTGAATTGCGGTGGCCCCGAGCCACCATCGCCTCGCACGTCTGCCCGTATGGCCAAGAGCCTCATGCGGCTGCCCAGATGGCCTCGCGCCTTGTAAGGGTCGCATGCACCTCAGATGCCTCATGTGCCTAGGAATCTCACGAGGCCACACCACCCCAGAGGCCCATGGGTGCCTTGCGTGCCAGGCATCCTGCGAGGCCCCTCCGCCTCGCGTGCCCAGCGTCTTACGAGGCCACACATCAACGCCTCGCGTACCAAGCGTCTCATCAGGCCCCTCCGCCTCACGTGCCTAGCGCTTGGCAAGGCCACACCTGAACACCTCGCATGCCCAGCATCTGGTGAGGCCACACCTCAGACGCCTCGCGCGCCTAGGAATTTTGCGAGGCGACACCACCCCGGAGGCCCACGGGTGCCTTGCGTGCCAGGCGTCCCGTGAGGGCCCCCTGCCTCACGTGCCCAGCGTCTTACAAGGCCACACATGAATGCCTCGCGTACCAGGCGTCTCACGAGGCCCCTCCGCCATGCGTGCCCAGCATCTGGCGAGGCCACACCTGAACGCCTCACGCACCAGGCGTCTCACGAGGCCCCTCCACCTCGCGTGCCAAGCATCTGGCGAGGCCACACCTGAACGCCTCGCGCACCAGGCGTCTTGCGAGGCCCCTCCGCCTCGCGTGCCCAGCATCTGGCGAGGCCACACCTGAACACATCGCGCACAAGGCATCTCGCGAGGCCCCTCCACCTCGCATGCCCAGCGTCTGGCGAGGCCACACCTGAATGCCTCGCTCACCAGGCATCTCGCGAGGCCCCTCCGCCTCGCGTGCCCAGCGTCTGGAGAGGCCACACCTGAACGCCTCGCGCACCAGGCGTCTCGTGAGGCCCATCCGCCTCGCGTGCCCAGCGTCTGGCGAGGCCACACCTGAACACCTCACGCACCAGGCGTCTCGCGAGGTTCCTCCGCCTCGCGTGCCCAGAGTCTTGCGAGGCCACACCTAAACGCCTCGTGCACCAAGCATCTCGCGAGGCCCCTCCTCCTCGCGCCCATGTTGCTTCGAAGGTGTATATGACACCCTACGCCTCACGGGTGGACATGGTGCCAGGACCTCCCCACGTCCTCGCGAGACCTCACTAGCCTTATAACATGCTATACCCACCTCGTAGAAAAGGCCCTATGTCACTTGGTGAGGTTGGGGCCACCAACGAATTGCACTCCATTCAATTAGCCAGTAAGGACCACTTACAAGAAGGCCAACAGAATATGTCGTTCAAGGTGGCCCACAAGAGGCAAAGAATACAAACAAGGTACCTCTAAATAGGTACGTACATGCCTACAAGGATTAAGGGACAGACCTGACACCTGTACCCAACAAGTAGTGGTGGTTAGGAGTAGTACAAGGAATGGCAGCACCACCTCCACATCTCTGACACGCACCAGAGCCGACCACCACTCCCCCAACACCACTACACCTGATACCACTCTCTTGAGAATGTACTTGTGTACCATCTGGTCCCTTGGACCACACTGTATCAAGGGTCATTAGAGCCCACTATAAAGGGAACCCTTCTTCAACACTGTGGGGGGTTGGAAAAAATACTGTAGCATCGCACCATAAGAAATACAAATTCAGTTCATCATTTTTCTTCTGCAAGTGTTCTTTAAGTTTCCAATTTGATCTTCAAAGTTTTTCTTTTGATAATCTCTATGTTTCTGTTTTTCTAACTTAACTTGGTTGACAAGTTCTCACCATCAACAGTTGGGAACATGATTTACAATAATGGAATCCATAATTTCCTAACTGATCGAATATTGATTTCCTTAATGGTTAATTTTGAACTGAATAGTCATTGAGCTCAAATCTATAATTTGATTATAGATTAATTATTTTGTAGTGAATTAATGGTACTTAAGGATCAAGAGGTAATTAGAACGGTAAAACAGTAATCTTGACCAGCTTTAATTAATGAACCAATAAGTGGAGGACAAAACTACATTTATTGATTATACCAATGGACTACAAGAGAAAACTCTGTAAATATAATTCTATAAATACTTAGAGTGCAATTCCATATATTATTGTCGATTAATAAAGAAGATTATTATATTAAAGAGTTTAATTAATAATTTGGTTTATTGGAGCTTCATATTATAGGTCCATGATCCACAGTTCACATCTGTCCTACACCGTCAAGGGTAAGGATGTTAAAAGAGAGATTTGTAGAACGAAAGACTTAATTACAAATGAATTAATTTTCCAAAGCAAGAAAATAATTATGTGATAATTATAGGCAATTGAAAAGTTATGAATTAACTAATTATTGAATAATATAGTTTTTATTTTTAAAAACTATAGGTTAAAATTAATATTATTCATGTTTGGATTAATATGAAAGAGAGATTAATAATTATCTTATTTAGAATAAGATATTTATTAATTTATTTAAAACTGATATTTTAAGATAAAGTTAATTTTGAATTAACTGATATTTATTTTGGGATAAATATATTGAGTTAAATATTAATTAAATAAAAAAAATGAGAAACTAGGGATAAACCTAATGGTGTAGTCGACACATTCATTGTACAGTGAGTGTGCTACCACACAAAGGTATTTCATATCCCTGAGATTTGAATTTTGAATTTTAAATAATTTATATATTTAATTATATATTGTTATACACAAATCTCGAGAATAAAATGAATAGCCTCGAAACAGTTAAGCTCGAAGTGGTCAAGCTCATGTATACGGATACTAGCAAAACACTTGTGCGAATTATTAAATGGTTCCAGATCTGCTATCAGCACTCTAGTCTACCTACAGATCCATTACTAGCAATCGAGCATGAATCGCATCGTTCGAGCCTGAGTTGCAAGCTCGAAGGCACCGACCTTCTCTGAGGAACATACTCGACAAAATGACTAAATGAGGAGGAGGTTATAACTGGAATGGTGAGCTCGAAGCCTGGATTGATCTCGAAAGCGCGCTAGCAATACGATCGACTCAACAACGCGTTTTGCACGTGAGAATGCTGTTAGGAAATCCCTATTTCATAGGGATTAGTTATTATCAGATATTAAATTTCTATTGTCATGGGATATTATGAAATCAATGAATTTATTATTTTTATTTCAAATTAACATGATTGATTGTAACTTCCCTGAATTAGAGGAAGATATTCTCATGACCAGGTATATAAATAGCCTGGTCTGATTCATTTGTATTCATGCACAAATTGTACTGAGGAATACTCTGTTAAATTGCTTTATGAAAAAGCTTTGAGAGAATAGTGAGTAATAATAGTAACTCGTGCACTATACAGATTTTAACTGCTAAACCACGTAAAAAGTCTGTGAATCCTTCTATTTTTTATGTATCTGTGTTTAGTGCTCTTCATATCTAAGTTGACGAAAAATGGCATCAACAGTTTGGTGCTTTCATTGAGAGCATGAAACAAATCTCTGTATTATTTAATAAAAAACCTCCTGCATATCATCAATGGCCACTACGAACAATCCTAGAGCTGGTGGGCGACCATTGCCACAAATTCCTGAGGAACGAACTCCTCAAATTGAGAACTACCCACGAAGGTCTAGGAAGCAGCCCATGGTAATTCAGAGCCCTGATGAAGGAAGTTCATCATCCGACTCCAGGGGGAAACATGCTCCAACCCCGAGGCCCGACGAGGATTTGTTCTATAATCTCGAAAGATACGTGCCCATTATGGAATTGGAGAATCGCAGATTGAGCGAATAGCTGGCCAAAGCCTCATGGAGAAATAAGGAATTGGCTAGGCAAGCCAGTACAGACACCACCTCGATGGACAAGAGGGCATCCTCGCGGGAGTACGGTTGCTAGAATGGCCGAAAAAGGGTCCAACAGGCCCAGACGAGGCTCGGGACAAATACCGACAATGGTCGTCCTGGGAGAAATACTGAAAATTCTACTAGTGGCAACCCTATGGTGAGTGTAACTGCTTGAACGGGGAATAACTAAGCTCCTCTCATAGCTCGGAGCAATAACCTCGAGCCTATCAGGAACAACCCAGAGCTAGTCTGAGCCAATTCTGGACCTTCCAGGCCAAATAACAGAAGGCCCCCACCATTCCCAATAAGGCATCCTCCGTCGCCAATAAGACACCCCTCTCCAGTTCAAGAGGTACCCCAGACAGCTCCAGATGGGAACCGAGCACGGGAGCGGGCAACCCAAAGACCCTCTCGGAGTGGTAGCCGAGATAGAAACCATAGGGCTCGACTTGGACACAAAGGTTAGCGAGAAGCTCCCCGAGGATAGAAGGCATCCCAACAAGGGGGAATTCATATTTAGAGGTCACAAAAAACTAGAGCAAGGAGGCCAGTGGAAAACCCACCTCGCAACCACCGAGTCACACAACCACCTGAGAGAAATGTTAGCTTCATAAGTGGAAGTTTGGACCTCAGCAGATCGATAAGTGTATACTACACTGAACCCAGGAATACTGGGAATTATGAGAACAATCCTGATCTTCGAGATCAATTGAATCAAAACTGGGAGAAAGCTAGCCCTTCAAACCAAGATTTATGAACACATCTGAGTAGCCAAAAATAGCCCATCCAGCCGGTATACGAGAATCAATATAACCATGTACTAGGGTAGGGAGCTAGAGTTTTCATAAACATTAACCAATTGTCCCAAGTGCAATCTCAACCTTCGATGGACTTGGTCCAAGAAAGAATTAACCAGCTTGAAAGAGCATTCAGACTCCTCTAAGAGGAGAGAATTAAGGACAAGGCTGACGACTCCGTGGAGGAGCTCAAGCCTTATGCTCCGCACATATCGAACAATCCATTTCCTTAGGGATTCAAGATACCCCATGTGGCACCTTTTGATAGGACCTCGGACCTATACAACCATCTGAGTACATTTAACACGATAATGCGTGCCAGCAATGTCGGATATGAGATTAGGTGCATGCTTTTTCCAACCACGCTGATGGGACCAGCAAAAAACTGGTTCAACAAGTTCTGAAGGCATTCAATCTCCTCTTGGAAATAACTGGCAAAGGAATTCAAGAAACCATTCAAGTCCATGGGAGGTGTAAGGCCCGAAGCCTCGGCCTTGACTAATGTTAGACAACAGCTGGGAGAGTCATTGAAAAGCTACCTAGCAAGGTTTAACATAGAGGTTGCACTGGTCATCTTATGGCAGTACGAGCTGGGTTATTGCCAGGAAGTCCCCTTTCAGATGATATGCAAAGGAAACCTATAAGGACAATAACTGAGTTCAACGATAGGGCTCTGAAATTTGTCAATATAGAACAGGTGAGGTCAACATTAAAACTGACCCCTCAGCTTGTTATAACTACAAGAGCGAATGTCAACTCTGCCTCGACCTCAGCTACCCCCTCGACGTCACGGCCCTCAGGAGACAACCCTTCAAAAATGAAGAAAAATTAAAGGAATTTCTCGGAGGTGGACGGGGGAAAAAAAGAGATAAATACTTCTCCATTTACATAGTTTATACCGAGCTTACAAAAACTCAGGAAATTTTTTTATTGCAAATGAGAATCAGGTTTCGTTCAGACAACCTGGCCTAATGCGAAATCAAAAGTCAAAGAGGAATACCAATAAATTATGTAGATTCCATAGGGACATCAATCATACCACCGATGAATGCAGACAACTGAAGGACGAGATCGAATGTCTGATCTCTACAAGATATTTTGGGCAGTATGTAAGAAATAGAAATCTGGCCCAAGTGTCAGTAGGACAAAGGGCAGCTCCTACACAACCTGCCCAACAGATAACGGCCCCACGCACAAGGGAGGATGACCGACCTCCCTCGATAGATGGGGAGGATGTCGTAACCATTGCCGGAGGACCACACATCACTGGGTTAGGTAGAAATTCCCGGAAAAGATATGACAACAAGCTCAAGATGGGGGACGGATCTCCCTACGAACCTAAACCAGGAGCTCCAAAACAACAGAGGGTTGAAACTCAACCCATTACTTTCACAGAAGAAGATGTCTCGCACGTCCAGTTTCCCCACAATGACCCATTGGTCATCACATTCCATCTCGCCAGTAGAAGGGTGCGTCAGGTCCTGATTGATAACGGGAGTTTGGTTAACATCCTTTATAAGGCCACTTTGTAAAATATGGGACTCACAGTTCGAGACTTGAAAGCCTGTGCGATGAAGTTGTACGAATTTTTAGGAGAAGGAATAGCCATCACGGGTTCCATCAAGCTCCTAGTAACCTTTGGAGCTATCCAATCTCAGTAACCAAGATTATGGAGTTTATAGTGGTGGACACCCCATCAGCCTACAATGTACTACTCGGGAGACCAGCACTGATGGGGCTAGGGGTAATGTCATCTGTTAGGCATTTGTCCATCAAGTTCCCAACATCTAGTGGCATTGGGACGCTGAAAGGAGACCAGCTAGCTACCTAAGAATGTTATAGAATTTCCATGAGGGGGAAGGGCCAAACAAGTGCACAAGCACTTGTTGTCATCCAGGAAATAAGCAGGACAATCCTCGAAGTCGAAGAAGAGATCTACCCCAGAATAGAAGAGGATAGGGATGATCTTGGACCAATCGAGGAGCTCAAGGATGTAGAGCTCAACAAAAAGGATACCACTAGCGTAGTAAAGATGGGGAAGAACCTCCCCAAAGATGTGAGATAGCAATTAATTCTCTTCCTGAGGGAAAATCAAGATGTGTTTACATGGTCACACTCGAACATGGCTGGGATCAGCCCAAACATTATTAGCCATGCACTCAACATAGACAAAAGCTTCCCTCCAAAGCAACAGAAAGAAGGCTACTAGACAATGACAGGAAGAAAGCCCTAAAAGAAGAGGTCAAAAGGTTGAAGGCAAATCGGTTTATCTGGGATGCTTTCTATCCCGATTAAATAGCCAATCATGTGCTAGTTCTGAAGCCCAATGGCAAGTGGCAAACTTGTATTGATTATCCGGATCTCAATAAGGCGTGTCCAAAGGATTAATTTCCCTTACCTCGAATTGATTAGCTCATAGATGCCACTTCAGGTCACGACATCACGTCATTCATGGATGCATACTCTAGATATAACCAGATATCCATGCATGCACCTGACCAAGAACATACGAGCTTTATGACTAATAAAGGCTTGTATTGTTACAATGTGATGCCTTTTGGGCTAAAGAATGTTGGGGCCACATACCAAAGATTGGTGAATAGGATGTTTGCCGACCAAATAGGGAATAACATGGAAGTTTATGAGGACAACATGTTGGTCAAGTCCAAGTGTAACTGTAACCATGTAGATGATCTCGTTGAATGCTTCGCTGTACTCTGGAAGTACAATATGAGACTTAACCCGCAGAAATGCTCATTCGAGGTGTTCTCAAAAAAGTTTCTCAGATTCATAGTAAATTCTCGGGGCATAGAGGCAAACCCAAATAAGATTAAGGCATTAATCGATATGCCCTCACCTTGAAAACATATAGATGTCTAGAGCTTAACTGGACAAATGGCGGCCTTAATTAGGTTCATCTCGAAATCTATAGATAGATGCCTCCCATTCTTTAATCTATAGATAGATGCCTCCCATTCTCGCAAGAAATTTGAATGGTCGGACGAGTGTGAGCTGGCTTTTCAAGCCCTTAAGAAGCACCTCATTGAATCATCGATCTTATCCAAGCCAATCACAGGGGAAGTATTTTACTTATACCTCGCCACAACCGAGCATGAAATCAGCGCAGTACTTGTTCGGGAGGATAAGAAGGTGCAAAAACATGTTTACTATGTTAGTAAAAGGTTACTGGCGGCAGAGTCGAAATATCCATTAATTGAAAAGATGTATTTGTGCCTAATACATGCATCTCGAAAGCTCTAACCTTACTTCCAATCACACCCTGTGCACGTATTGACTGATCAACCATTAAGGCAGGTACTATCAAAGCATGAGGCCTGTGGGAGATTGTTAAAATTGGTTGCCAAACTCGGGCAGTTCGAGATAAACTATCATCCAAGAGCAACTATCAAAGGGAAGGCCTTAGCAGATTTCATAGTTGAATGTACGGGAATCACCAACGAGGAAGTCATAACCCCAGCCCGCGAGTTGTGGAGACTTTACGTCGACGGATCTTCTAATGAGAATGGGCCGGGGGCAGGAATCATTTTGATCACTCCGATGGGAAATCGTATTCATTCAGCTTTAAGATTTGGCTTCAAAGCATCAAATAACAAGATTGAGTACAAAGCACTATTAGCAGGACTTCGGATAGCTTCCGAGCTCAAAGCAAAGGCCATTCACTGTTATAGTTTTTCCAAATTAGTCATTAATCAAGTTTTAGGAGAATATCATGCTCGTGGCATTAAAATGGCAGCTTATATGGAGAAAGTTCAGGTGACATTTGGACAATTTGAGTTTTATGCCATTGAATAAGTTCTGTGGAAACGAAACTCAAATGCGGATGCTCTAGCTAGGCTCGCCACGACCAAAGAAGCTGAGGCACTAAATGTGGTACCGGTGGAATTCCCACCGGTCCTAAGCATAGCCGAGCCTGAAGAAGAAGATGTCAACATGATTGACTCATAATCTACTTGGATGACTCCCATAATTGACTACCTCAAAACCGGGAGCCTCCCAGCAGACTGGAATGGGGCTAGGAAACTGATGTACAAAATACCAAGAAACACTATCTTGGAAGGGAATTTGTACAGAAGAAGGTTTTCCATTCCACTACTAAGATGTGTAACTCTGCCCGAAGCCAGAATTTTTTTAGAAGAAATCCATGAAGGATTTTGTGGAGACCACACTAGGGGGCATAGTCTATCGAAAAATGTGATTAGGCATGTTGGAAAAACAATCAGAGTGCACAGGGAAATGGCATGGTGGGTCCAATTTATAAACACAAAAAAAAAAATCATCTCTCATATAAAAAGTTTATATGTTCAAGAAAACGTCCAGACAGAAAACATTAATATGCAATATCATTAATCATACAACATCTATATAATTATACACATACTTATATATATATATATATCATATGCACATATATGCAACTATTCAAGAACATAAATATTTACCTTCTGAAACCTATCAAGTGTCCTTGAGTCTTTTCGTATATATAACGACCTTCCTATACGCTTTGAGTACTCAAACCACGATCTTTCGGAGTGTTCTCTACATCTAAAGATGTGTGTGGGCACATAGAGAACAAGGGTTTGTAATTTAAAAATTACAAGTTTAATCTCAACACATGAGAACTGCTTGAGAAAGGTTAGAATAAAAGAAAAAGATGACAATTTCTTATCTGACAAATTCTGAAACTTTTTCTGAATTACCACTCTCTTGTTTTTCTTCTTATCACATAATATATATATTAGAGATTATATATTACCTTATTATTCCTAATAATAATAGTAATATAATAATAATATCATAATGATGATAGGAATTGATTTAGGCAATATCTAACTTACCAAATTTGAAAAAATCTATTTTCAAATTATTAATTAATTAAATAAATAAAATAAAAATAATACTGATACTTTATCTATACTATCTTACATGCATGGCATAGTCCCTGGACTGTGTCATGTGTGTAACAATATTTCCATTTCGAGGGTATTGAATTTTAATTTTATTTATTTATTTAATTACAATCAATCCTTCCCACAAAATATGGTATTATCTTTTTAAGGAAAAGATCACAAGCATATTTCAAAATTTAAATTATAAATAACAAAATTCAAATTGATGATCATCATTATTATTTACCCAAAATATTTGCGTGGTGACATGGTACGATTGGGGTGCACGTGGATAGCACATGACTGAATATTGCTAAAGACCTGGTCAAACAACAATCAGATTATCAAGAGAAAAATTAAGTTGCTTGATGGGCGCAAGGAATATGATAAACAACAAGGAAGAAGATGTGCTGACATATATTACCAGATTTGCTCGTAGGACCGAAGCCAAAATTCAAATGCAGTTATGAATTAGATATTTCTAGGATATTTGAATTTCTTTATATGTAAATATTATTATTTATGTTATTATTTAAATATGCTTGTAACACAAGTTAAGGACGACCCACAGGCCCACATGTACATCCTTGAGCCTATAAATAGGTGTCATGGGATTCATTTAGAAAAGGGAGAAATATTTTGTAATCAAGAGAGAAAGATAATGTTTGTATCCACAAAACTTGTACTCATCTTCAACCTCGTGAAACTCGTGAACCCTAGTTCTCCGATCGCAGGTTTTAAAGTTCTACATTAATAAGAACACGAAGTGGACGTAGGTCATTACCATTCTTTGGGGTCGAACCACTATAAATATTGGTGTTATTTACCTTCTTGAGTTCAATTCATTTTATTTCTATTGTTTTTAGTGACTCCGTGTCGTTGACCAAATCGAGGGTCAATATTTTGGTGCTTTCATTGAGAGTTGAACTCAAGGACTTCAAGATAAACAATGGCAAAGAACTTCAGGAGAGCGGGTCAAACTAGGCAGACATCTGAAACTGTGCCAAATCCACCTCCTCCACAAGGTGTAGTGGAGGACATGCCACAAGTGGAATTGGAAGAGGAAGAGATGGATGTTGAAACCTTGCGAACAACTTTGATAGTGTTGTAAGATGAGTTAGCTACTCTAAAAGCTAACCAGGAGAATGTTGATAAAACTATGGTGCTGCAGCAAATGGAGATTGACCGGCAGCGCTGAGAACTGAATGAGCGGCAGACTGACATGGATTGTCGGTAAAGAAATGCCACAACAGCTTTAGAGGTATCCATTCAGTTGGCTCGAGGACAACCTGCACCAACCTCTCAACCAGATCAGCCACCAAACTCTCACCATCATCAAAATCTGCAGTCAGATCATCCCCAATATCATCACAATCTACCACACCCAAGTAGTCCGCAAAAACTAGAATAATCTCCCGCTGCTTAGCAGGAAAGGCAACCCCAGAATCTTGATAGAAACAACGAGCAGCACCCACCCTCTCAGTCTGGTCAAGATAACGCTCAGGAAGACAGGCAGAATAGGGAGGAGCCACATCCTAGAAGCCCTAAACGCCAAATAGCTACGGAACAGAACCCTCCTGGCAAGGGACAACGTCCCTCGAGAAGCAGGAGGCAGGTGGACTCAGGCTCTGCGGTCCAGGATCCCCCACAACATAGTAATAAAAGAGGACCCAACGATCAGCGCAGGCCCCAACCTATTTACTGAGATGGACCAGGAAGAAGAGAGGGTAACAGTGTGTACAGCAGGTTGCGAACTCATAGGTCACAATTTAGAGACGACCACGACTAGAATGAGACAAAATTTGGTAGGAGGAACAATGGTGAAGAGCAAGAGGAAAGGGATGGGCAGCAAAATCCTCCCCCAATAGATAACCGACTGACAAGCCAAAATACTGAGGGACAGCCTAAACAATCCAAACCGACTAGGTGCAATCGAGCAGAGACATAGGGATGAAGATAATTACCGAAGGGAAAGACACGACGAGTACTTCCCCCCAGCTCCAGCCGCTCCTACAATACCAGATGTTGTTCAGGCTCAGATAGATGCCTTGAATCAAGTCGTGCAGCAGCTGGTCAGGAATAATTTCCCACATAGAGTATGATCAAAGAAATGGCACCCCATTCGTTAATAGAATTGTTGTGGCAAAAATCCCAAAAAAATTCAAAATTTCAGTTCTGCCCAACTTCACTGGAAGAGAAGATCCAATATTACACGTAAACAAGTTTGAGATACAAATGGACATCCAGAAGGTGTCCGAAGATGCTCGGTGCAGGATTTTTCCTACCAGTTTGTTTGATTGTGCTGAGGAATAGTACTTCAAGTTCCCTCCAGCCAGTATAGTTTCATGGGAGATGTTTGTGAAGGATTTTTATGGAAAGTTTTATGTTGGTAGAGTACATTCAACAGAGGCTAATCAGCTGGTGGACATTCAACAGAAGGAAGGAGAAATTGTAAGGAGTATATACAGCGGTTTATGCGAGCAGCTGCTTGGGCCAAAACTGTTGGAGACGATGGAAAGATGATGGCAATCACAGCTGGAGTGGAACACCAATCTCACCTCTGGAGTACTCTGTGGAAGAGTGGAGTCAAGAGCACTCAAGAATTTCTGGATCGAGCTGACAAGTATATTAAGCTGGAGGAGGCTATAGCCAATGAAGGGAAGTCTCCAAGGGTCGACCAGGGTGAGAAGGAAGACTCGATCAAAGCTGCATGTGGGTTTGGTAAACCCAACAGCAACGGAAAAGGAAAAAATAAGAATGGAGGGAAAAGAGTAAATTCTGAACCAACAACATCTGACAACAAGCACCCTAAATAGAATAGACACAAGTCAAGGTTCACAAATTACAGTGCCCTAGTCAATAGCTGAGCTAAAGTGTATCAGGCCAGCCATACCACCATTCCCTTTAGGTGACCAGCCCCGATCAGGAACGACACATCCAAAAAGGACACAAGTAAGTTTCATCGTTTTCATAACGACTATGGCCATGATACTAACAAGTGTAACCAACTTAAGGACGAGATCGAGTTCCTTTATTTAACAAGGACATCTAAGGAGATATGTACAAGCATGAGGAAATTCCCAGTAGAAGATACATAGAGGCAACAAGCAGGCACCTGTGCACCAACGCTCGCCTCCTCTGCAGCTAACTCTTTTTGTTGGTACATTGCTAACAATCTGTGGGGGACCACATTTATCTAGTGATATTTTTAAGGCAATGGAGAGATATTCCAGAACCCTACGTCACGATCAGGACATCGAAATGCTAATCATCGAGGGGCAAACTCCCAAAAAAGCTCGAACAAAGGAAGAATTACTAACTTTCTCCGAGCTGGACGCACAGCATGTCCGATTCCCCCACTCAAATCCTCTGGTCGTGGATGTTCAGATCGCCAACATGATGGTGAAACAAGTGTTGGTAGACAAAGGATGCTCGGGCAACATTTTATACAAGTCTTCATTGGAAAGATTGATATTATCAATGCAAGATTTAGAACCATGCAACCAAACCATCTATGGTTTTTTTGGCAAAGGGCTAGCACCAACAGGGTCGATCAGACTCTCAGTCATAGCAGGAGTTGCACCCCCAAACAGGACATTGCTCGCTACTTTTATATTAGTTGATTGTCCATTCACATACAATGTTGTGATCGGAAGACCCATACTCGTCGATCTACGAGCCGTAACTTCGGTCTGGCATTTGGTCATGAAATTTCCAACCGATGCAGGTGTCAGGTGCGTGTTAGGAAATCAGTGAGAGGCTATAAAGTGTTACAACTCCTTGATCATGAAGGTGAGAAAAGGTGGATCAGGGAGCGCAGCGGAGAAAAGATTGATGGTGGTGAATGAATCACAAGCCCAATCAGGTGAACAAGTCACCAAATAGGGTGTTGCCCAAAGTGAGGATAGGGACTTAGATCCTCACTTTGGGGATTATGAAGAGAACATTGGGCCTGTGGGGGACCTCGAGGAGGTCCAACTAGAAGAGAAAGATCTGACCAGAATTGTGAAAGTTGGTAAAAACTTAGAGAAAACGATGAAGAAAGAGCTGGTGGAGTTCTTGAGGAGGGACTAGGGAGTCTTTGACTGGTCGCACAAAGATATGATTACGATAGATCCAACAATGATTAGCCATGTCTTGAATATAGACAAAAACCATCCACTAGTGCAACAGAAAAGAAGGCTGCTCGACAAAGATAGATTTAAAGCCTTAAAGGAAGAAGTTGAGAAGCTGAAGGAAAATTGATTCATCAGGGTAGCGGTTTATCCATCTTGGTTCTTTTATCCCGTACTAGTTCCCAAACCAAATGGTAAGTGGAGGACGTGAGTAGATTTCACAGATCTTAATAAAGCTTGCCTAAAGGATTATTTCCCACTTCCAAGAATCGACCAGCTGGTCGATGCTACATCAGGACATGAGGTTTAGTCATTCATGGATGTGTACTCGGGCTATAATCAAATTAGTATGCATCCACCTAATTAAGACCACAGTAGCTTTTGAATCGATACTGGACTTTAATACTACAAGGTAATGCCTTTTGGTTTGAAAAATGCTTGTGCAACTTACCAGCGACTAGTCAACCACATGTTCAAAGAATTGATCGGCAATAACATTGAAGTTTACGTCGATGATATGTTGGTCAAGTCAAGAAAGGTTAGTGAACACATCAAGGACCTACAGGAATGCTTCAACATCTTGGACAAATATCAGATGAAGCTTAATCCTCTAAAGTGTTCCTTTGGTGTTGGATCAGGAATATCTTTGGGATTTATAGTAAACTCGCAAGGAATCGAAGCCAATCCCGAAAAGATTCGAGCACTGATCGAGATGCAGTCACCAGCCAAAGTCGAAGATGTGCAAAGCCTGTCAGGAAGAATTGCGGCTCTGAGTAAATTCATATTTAAGTCTACGAACAAGTGTGTCCCATTTTTTAATCTACTCAAAGTAAACAAAAAGTTTTAATGGATAGAAGAATGTGAATAGGCTTTTCAGGCGCTAAAAGTGTTGGGAAACTTTTACAAGATCTTTATTTATTTTCATGTAGATCCAATATTAAACAAATTAATATGAGATAACCTAGAACATGTTTCTAAAATCAAATTCAAAGAGAAACAATGATAAGAATACTTACAGTATACGCAGCGGAATGAATGAGTCCTTCCTTCGGTTTCTCTCTAACCCTTATGTCCTTTCTGTCGCATAGTATTATCAAGAAACTGAACCAATCTTCAATTTTCTTCACAGCCTTCCAAAGTATCCTTAGAATCACCTAAACTAGAGTGGGAAATTCTCAACACATGAGATAGATATAGAGAGAATAAGAGAAAGGAATAATAAGAGGCTTAAAAACGGACTTGTGTTTAGAGAGAATCTAAAACTATCAGAAAACCAGTCATTAAACTTATCATAAACTTGTGTTTTTGACTTCTGAACTTCATTTTTGACTTCTCTCTTAACATTCCTTTTATAGACTCAATTAAGTCATTTATTTAATTAAAAAATCAATAAAATAATAGTCAATTAACAGCCCAAGGTCGAAATGATCTTGGGCTTTAGGACCGTGAAATTTCTCATTTGATTATAAGCCCATTGGACTTAAAATCAAGGCATGTATTATTTTCTATTGATTTAATTAATTAAATAATTATTTAAATCCTTTATCAAATTAATTATTTATAATTTGAACCTTGATTTAAACTTATTTATTAATTTAAATACCAATTTATCTTAAATAATAAATGTGCCATATTTTCTCCTGTCTTCTCAAAATTACATAACTCTATGAAACTATCCAAAATTGACCTGGTCAACTTTGATAATTCTAATTGATAATTAAATCAATTAATTGAGACTATCTAGATGATTTTATCCAAGGTACGATGGGGACCACGGGCCTATGAAATTAAGCTCCAATAAGTTATCATAAATCTAACAAATAAATTTACTAACTTATTAATTCCTCGTGACTCCACTAAACACTCGTAATTGCACTCTTGAATTCATAGATATGATATTAATTATCCATTGTTACAACCATAATTGTCACTCAATCCTCTATAGATGGTCTACAATGAGATGGGACTAAAATACTGTGTTACCCCTCATTGTATTTTATCCTTAAAACACTTAGTTCCTTGTAAATGATATTTCAGTAAACTAATTTAATTACTGAAATGAGATCTCTATCATTTAACACCTTGAACCAAACTAAAAGGAAACAATCGTTTCAGCTCTTCATCAAAAGCTATAGATGTTCATATCTATGATTAACACTCCCACTCAATTAAACTACCGAGTTCCCAAGATGTAAGTATGGGCTAGTCCGTAGGGTAAGCTGGTAATGAACAAGTCAAAGAACTCAAATAATACAATCAGTTAGAATACTAACCACTCATAATTGAGATTGAATTGACCTATGGTCAACTATATGATATGACTAGAATAGATAATAATGGTATGGTTGCTTATCCTATCAACTATCAATATCAGTCCAGTCCGATGTAACAAATACATCTGATCTTATCTACTTTGCTAATGTTCTGGAAAGAGCACAACACCACAATGTGTAAGTAGATCATATCGTAGATTGGCAAGTCAGTGTAAATCTTGTGCACAGACTAATCTTAGGACTAACTTATTTTGAACATATAATCATATTTATATTCTGATGTGATTACGTCACTATAAATATGATTAGCTATATGCTTAGGATTTAATAGAAGTTTATATCAAACAAATAATCATGAAAATAAAACATGTGAGCAAAGTGATTGACCAAGTCAAAAAATGATTTATATTCTTTTATTGTTAATAAAATGAGATCTTTTTCCTCCTCTAAGCGAGCAACGCACTTGGAAAATTTGGCCTGTTTACCTACTCGGAAAGATAGTCAAAGTTTTCCTCGGGGTTGTTCTTCTAAAACATATAAAAGCAGGTGAAGGCGGCTCCTCGAAACTTCTCCAGGTTTTTGGCATTTTTCTCTTTGAGTAGCATCACTCGCCCTTCTAGGTTGTTTGCCTCCTTCATGCTTGCCGCCATGTAGTCTTAAAGCTTGGCTGCTTCCTTGTAGTTGGTTTCGAAGGCTTCTTTAAACTTCTCCTTGGCAGCAACAACCTTAGTCAGATCGTCTTGGCTCTTCTTCAGCTCCTCGGTCAATTTGGCAGATTTTTCTTCAGTCGTCTTGGCTTTGTCTTCAGTTGCCTTGACTTTAGCCTTCCACGACTTGATCTCCTCAGCATTTTTGGTGTTAATTTCCTCGGCGTGGCGCCAAATGTTGTGTATGGTAAGAATACCCTGCGAACAGAAGACAAATAAAGTCATCAAAAATTATAGAAAGAAAGTGTATTCGAGTACAACTAAGCACTAGGGACTTACGTTGAGGATTTCATTTAACCCCCGACCAAGGGTCTGGTTATGTGGTAGCGAGGAGTGACCAACAAAAGCTTCCTGGCTGCGACGGTGTTTGGCTAGCTTTTGAATTCTATCGTTGGGTGAGCAACAAACATTGTTCAATGACTCTGCTGCCAGAGCCACCTGGTCGTTGGAGGGCAAAGGAAGAGGAGATGGAGGAGGTGTAGTGGTTCTAGAAGGATTAGGTGCTGAAGGATCCTCTGATCGTGCCCTTTTCTGCGAAGGTTCACCGCTGACATCTCTAGTTTTTTTCTTTTCGATTTCTTTGAGCTAGCCAGTTTCCCTCCAGATGTGTAGATGTCAAAGGCGTCATCAGTGTGCATGTCTACAAAACAAGAAAACTAGCAGCTAAGTCAAGAAATAGTTTGTCATGATAACGAAACAAACTAAAAGGAATTCTAAGTGATGTACCCAAACTACAATTACTGGTCGCTACATTATTTAAAGAACTACTGCTACACTCACTATCTGCCTTGAAGAAGTCCAAACTAAAACTACTGGTCGTAAATTTAAAGTTGCCATCCCTATCAAATAGATGATAAGGGATAGGCAGTTTATCTAAGAGTGAAATATCTATACCTTTCTCGTCATAGGATTCAAATTCTAGCAATTGCTGCTCGGATGTTATTAAAAATATTAAAAGGTAAATAAAGTTGTCTTAGGCAGCAAATTGTCTCAACACCACAACAATATGTTCGGGTGTTTTAATTACATAAACAAAAGTATTTACTGTGCAGCTGAAGGGGGGTCCTGTTGAGGTTGTTGATCGACTGAAAGACTGGCTTCTTCCTCGGTATCGTCGATGCATGTCGCCAAAGAGATTTCAGGAGACTCTAGGGCATTTTTTCCTCCTCTAAATGAGCAACGCACTTGGAAAGTTTGGCCTGTTTACCTACTCGGGAAGATAGTCAAAGTTTTCCTCGGGGTTTTTCTTCTAAAACATATAAAAGCAGGTGAAGGCGGCTCCTCAGAACTTCTCCAGGTTTTTGGAATTTTTCTCTTTGAGTTGCTTCACTCGCCCTTCTAGGTTGTTTGCCTCCTTCATGCTTGCCGCCATGTAGTCTTAAAGCTTGGCTGCTTCCTTGTAGTTGGTTTCGAAGGCTTCTTTAAACTTCTCCTTGGCTACAACAACCTTAGTCAGATCTTCTTGGCTCTTCTTCAACTCCTCGTTCAATTTGGCATATTTGTCTATAGCCGTCTTGGCTTTGTCTTCAGCTGCCTTGACTTTAGCCTTCCATGGCTTGATCTCCTCAGCATTTTTGGTGTTAATTTCCTCGGTGTGGCGCCAAATGTTGTGTATGGTAAGATTACCCTGAGAACAGAAGACAAATATAGTCATCAGAAATTATAGAAAGAAAGTGTGTTCGAATACAACTAAACACTAGGAACTTACGTTGAGGATTTCATTTTACCCTCGACCAAGGATCTGGTTATGTGGCAGCGAGGAGTGACCAACAACAGCTTCCTGGCTGCAACGGTGTTTGGCTAGCTTTTGAATTCTATCGTTGGGTGAGCGACAAACATTGTTCAACGACTCTGCTGCCAGAGCCACCTGGTCGTTGGAGGGCACAGGAAGAAGAGATGGAGGAGGTGTAGTGGTTCTAGAAGGAGTAGGTGCTAAAGGATCCTCTGATCGTGTCGTTTTCTGTGAAGGTTCATCGCTGACATCTCTAGTGTTTTTCTTTTCGATTTCTTTGAGCTAGACAGTTTCCCGTCAGAGGTATAGATGTCAAAGGTGTCATCAGTCTGCATGACTACAAGACAAGAAAATGAGAAGATAAGTCAAGAAATAGTTTGGCATGATAAGGAAACAAAATAAAAGGAATTATAAGTGATGTACCCGAACTACAATTACTGGTCGCTACATTATTTAAAGAACTACTGCTACACTCACTATCTGCCTCGAAGAAGTCCAAACTAAAACTACTGGTCGTAAATTTAAAGTTGCCATCCCGATCAAATAGATGATAAGGGATAGGCAATTTATCTAAGAGTGTATTATCTATATCATTCTCATCATAGGATTTGAGTATAGGACTAGTATATTCTGGTAATTTTTGTTTTCCCCTCCCATGTTTGGGAGGGGTACTAGCTGGACAAGTGTTGGGACTTGGTTCCCGAATGGTCACTCCCATTGGTCGACGTGTTTGGGGCTATGATACATCTTGTTGCTGCTCATGGATTTCTTGTCCTTCGGTGCCCTCTCCAGAGGCACTCCCCACAGTTGATTCCCTCACTTCCTAGTGAGGTTCTAAAAGGCCGACTAGCCTCAAGTTTCTCTCCATGACCAGCTCCTTTGTAACGCCCTAATTTCTCATAGATTACCGAGGACACAGCGTTGGGTCATAATCGTAAATATTGCTCTTTTATTTAATAAAAACTTAAAAATAAATACATGGATCCATGGTTATATAAAAATAAAATACTTGTCTTTAACATAAAAATGAGCAACATTTAAATAAAATAAACTTTACAAAAAATAAATAAATAAATAATTTGGCCCGCTTGATCTTGCTCGACTATATGGTCCCCAATGAATACATCACGAAGCTCTTAGGTCCCACTCGCCACCGGCCTTTCTATCCTTAATTTCCTGAAATAACAATATCATAAGGAGTGAGCTTCTAAGCCCAATAAGGAAAATACAAACAAGGGTTAGTCATATAATCAAACATAACATATATTCACCAAAGTCATACAAACACAACATCTAGATCATATCATATCTTAAGTCATAATTCTAAATCATAATCTAAGCCATAAATCATAAATCATACTCTAAGTCATAAGTCATAAGTCATAGATCATAATTCATAGCTCATAAATCATAACTATAGGTCATATATCATAACCATAACTAAAAATAACAAATCAGATATAATAAAAAGATAAGTGCTTATACAGGGGTGGCAATTAAGCCCCGGACAAAAGTCTGTCATACACCGGACATAGGTCTGCCATAAAGTTTTGGCAACCGAGCCTACCAGACATAATCCGTCATACATCATTGGACACCTTAGGTCCAGACACACTTACCCATTTATTGTACCTGAAATGTTACGTCATACAAACATAAACTATATCATACATTACATAAACTAGATCATAATACTAAACTATCTAATTTTCCTTACCAACACTAGGATAATTGAGAACAAATGTGAAACTTGGAACACTCCTAAAACCAGCAATAAAAATAGTGAGTATTTCTAAAGGACAGAGATGAAAGGAATAGAACTAAACCACCAAGAGGAAACTTACCGAATAGACGCCTTAAGTTCAAAGAACTTAAAATCCTAACCACAAAACCATAACAAAAGTTAGAACCTGAATGAAAACTAAAGAAACTAAGGAATCAAACAGAATGAAACTTAAGAATAAGGGTACCTCAGTTGACCTTATGGATTAGTCTAACTCCAGTACCGAAACACTCTAACCTCACTTCCCAAAGTGTTTTAAAAAGCTTAAGAATAGAAAAGCTTTTTCCCAACCCAAGTGTTTATCACTCTTATGGTCTCACTAGCACCTTGGAGTCTGATCACAGCTGAAGATTAAGTGAAAGGGCTGGGTCCTAAGTCATATTTATAAAGTTTTAGGAATAAAAATCTTCTTTTTGGCTTGAATAAAAATAATGAATTTTATTGAAGATATTTGAATATTCGTCAATCAGAGGCTGAAGACTCGGTCAAAACTATCAGAGGTTGGTCTAAGAAGTCAAAGTTGGTTTTTAAAAATAAATAAAATAAATAAAAAAATAATAGAATCCTAAGTTCTAACTTCCTAAATCTCGTAACTCTAAAATTACATATAGTAAAATTAACATAACTAGAGCTGTAGGACTCTGATTTAGACTATCTTTATGCTGTTAGAAAGATAATTAAATTATCTACAACTTTTTAGAAATACTATTTTTCGAAATTCATAACATAACTGGGTCAAAAATAGGTCATAAGTTACAGTACCCTAAAGTTACGGGAAAATCTATTTAATAATCTAAATAACAACCTAATCCACAATTAAATAAAATCGTGACAAATGTCATGCTCCTAACAGATTTTGGTGAAGACTAATTCTTATATTTCCCTTATTTTGTTATTAAAATAATAATTCCTTAATAATCATGCATATGACAAGTGTCACAATCCTATTGGCTCTATCTAAACCTTAGGAATAACCATGCTCATGACAAGTGTCATATTCTTATTAGCTCTATCTATACCTTAGGTTATAATAATTATCATATTAATAACCAGAAATATTAATCAAACCTTATGTTATAATTAATATTCTTAAACTATAGGTTAAACTTATAAAATCCATAACTATTGCTATGAGTTTCCAACTAAGTCCCGGTTTGAACCAAAATCCATGGAATCTAAAATAATACAACTACTACTATCTAGCTAACTAAGTAAAATTTTGGGACGCTACAATTCTCCCCTACTTAAAAGAATTTCGTCCTCGAAATTTACTTACCAAACATCTCGGGATACCGCTCCCTTACACATTCCTCCAATTCCAATGTGGCCTCTCTTTCTGTGATATTACTCCACAAGATTTTAACCATAGGAACACTTTTGGACCTTAACTCCTTAGTTCCCCATTCTAGAACGCGTACTGGCCATTCTTCATAACTAAAATCTTATTTTAACTCTGGAGCCTGTTAATCGAGCACATGGGATGGATCTGATATGTATTTTCTCAACAGCGATACATGAAAAACGTTATGCATTTCAGCTAATGATGGCGGTAAAGCCAACCGATATGCTACATGCCCTACTTTGTCCAATATCCTAAAAGGACCTATAAACCTTGGGCTTAACTTTCCTTTCTTTCCAAAACGCATAATCCCCTTCATCGGAGAAATTTTGAGAAAGACTTGGTCGCCTACTGAAAACTCAACATTTCGTCTCTTTGCGTCGGCATAGCATTTCTGGCGACTTTGAGCGGCAACAATTCGTTGTCTTATCTTTTCTACTGTCTCTATTGCTTCTCTTACAACCTCGAGTCCTAAGTATCGTCTTTCACCCACCTCATCCCAATGAAGTGGTGATCAGCACTTCCGTCCATATAGCATCTCATAGTTATGTCACTCGGGAATGTGCAGGTTGATTCCTGGTGATAAAAGTGGAAGAACCCTGTGTTTTTTTTATTGGGATTGGATTTGAGATCGATTAGGTAGTTGATCTCATGAGGAGTAGGCACATGCCATTTTTTGTGGTTGTAGAAGATATAGAGTGCTAAAATTACTCTATATCCATTGGGAGTTATTTGGAATGGGGCAACCTCGAAATAATTAGCCACCCCTCGAAAAAAAATCATGCAAGAGCAAGATTGCCCCCGCTTCTATATGATACCTCAACCAGGCACTGTAGGCGCCTCCAGGCACGTTTTCCCTCTGGTTGGGTGTAGGTTTTTATAAAGTGATCCCAGGAAGCCCATACTTCTTGGGATACTTAGCCACCCATCTTGTCGATATGACACTTGGAGGGGTGATTTACTAGGCTACCTCTGCTCGAGGGCCATCACGTGGATGAGCCTTGGGTTGGATGTCTGGTGGTGCAAAATTTAAGGGTTGAAGGTCATTTGAGGACCTTCGGTGTTGGATGCAGGCTGGCTGGTCGGTGATTTTGTGGGTTTTCTTTTTCTATGAGCGATGTGTTTGACACGACCCATATTTGATTGGTTCTGTGAAGGATTGTGCAAAGAGCTGGTCGTAGGGTTTGGGTGTGATGTCGGATGTTCTGAAAAAGACAAAGAAGGTTGTTCTTGATCCTCAAACAACAAAGCGAGGAGATCGTTTTCTATTGGTCTCTCACCTCCCCGGGGATCATGCATGAATATCTAAGAAGAGCAAATGGAAAGTGAGCGTCTACGACCAATAGATAAATGAAAAAGAAAAGCAAGGATAACGCTGCTCGTGTATAAAAGTTAAGCTTTTATACGAACAGCAGCATCCTGATAAAAACATAATAAACATGCGAGTAGGGTGGACAAAGGGATCAAAAAGTGAATTTGTCAAGTTTTAAAATGGGCAAGAAAAACCCAGTTTTTCCGAAATATCCAATATAGAATTTTCACTTTAATTTTGGACCTGAAATCAGTGTAAATACACCTCAACACTCATTCTAAACATTGTCTTGTGCATTATACTGCCTGAAATCCCTACTCTAGCATATTCATCCTATGTATTTTTTCGTAAACCCGATTACCCAAAAATTTCTCAAGAACAATATAAACCCAGTAGTGAAAACGTGTAAATCAGAGGCAAAATACATGAAATATGTGTTGGGATTTTATGCTCTAATTAAAACCCAAATTCTTTGTAATCTCATTTTATTATCAATAAAAGAATAGAAATCATTTTTTGACTTGGTCAATCGCTTTGCTCACATGTTTTATTTTCACGATTATTTGTTTAATATAAACTTCTATTAAATCCCGAGCATATAGCTAATCTTATTTATAGTGACGTAATCACAGTAGAATATAAATATGATTATATGTTCAAAATAAGTTAGTCCTAAGATTAGTCAGTGCACAGGATTTACACTGACTTGCCAATCTACGATATGATCTACTTACACATTACAGTGTTATGTTCTTTCCAGAACATTAGCAAAGTAGATAAGATCGGATGTATTTGTTACATCGGACAGGACCGATATTGACAGTTGATAAGATAAGTAAACACACCGTTATTATCTATTCTAGTCATATCATATAGTTGACCATAGGTCAATTCAATCTCAATTCTTAGTGGTTAGTATTCTAACTGATTGTATTATTTGAGTTCTTTGACTTGTTCGTTACCAGCTTACCCTACGGACTAGCCCATACTTACAACTTGGGAACTCGGTAGTATAATTGAGTTGGAGTGTTAATCATAGATATGAACATCTATAGCTTCTGATGAAGAAGTGAAACGATGGTTTCCTTTTAGTTTGGTTCAAGGTGTTAAATGATAGTGATCTCATTTCAGTAATTAAATTAGTTTACTGAAATATCATTTACAAGGAATTAAGTTTTTTAAGGATAAAATACAATGAGGGGTAAAACGGTATTTTACTCTTATCTCATTGTAGACTGCTTATAGAGGATTGAGTGAAAATTATGGTTGTAACAATGGATAATTAATAGCGTATCTATATTTGTTATAGAGTGTTCTATGAATTCAAGAGTGCAATTCTGAGTCTATAGTGGAGTCACGAGGAATTAATAAGTTAGTAAATTTATTTGTTAGATTTATGATAACTTATTGGATCTTAATTTCATAGGCCCATGGTCTCCATTGTACCTTGGATAAAATCATCTATATAGTCTCAATTAATTGATTTAATTATCAATTAGAATTATCAAAGTTGACCAGGTCAATTTTGGATAGTTTCACAGAGTTGTGTAATTTTGAGAAGAAAAGAGAAATCATGACAGATTTATTAGTTAAGATAAATTGGTATCTAAATTAATAAATAAGTTTAAATCAAGGTTCAAATTATAAATAATTAATTTGATGAAGGATTTAAATAATTATTTCATTAATTAAATCAATGGAAAATAATACAGACCTTGATTTTAAGTCCAATGGGCTTATAATCAAATGAGAAATTTCACGAGCCTAAAGTCCATGATGATGACGGTGAAATCTCGTCAACGAAATTAGATCGGAAAACTTAAAGGTAAATGCGGCGAAGTTTAGATAAGAACTTAGAATTAACTTATGAAAGGATAAACACAGATGAACAATGGAGTGAAAAATGTATATTGCTTAATAGCCTCTGCATATAATGAATTATCCAACCCCCTTGCGGCATGGATCTAGTGGCGAGGGGCCTAGCTATACTTTTCTCCTTGCGGCATGGATCTAGACTAGTGACGCGATGGTGCAACGGCCTCCCGAGAAGATGGTGGCCCACGGGCCTCGCGGGGGCGCGTGCGCATGAGCGCCTTGCTGGGGGTGCGCGCTTGACGGCCTTGCTGGGGGCGCGCGCGCATGAGGGCCTCGCTGGGGGCGTGTCCCTGATGGCCTCGCTGGGGGCGTGCGCCTGATGGCCTCACTAGGAGGCTTGTGTGCCTGATGGCCTCGCTGGGGGCGTGTGCCTGATGGCCTCACTGGGGGCGTGTGCCTGATGGCCTCGCTAGGAGGCGTGCGTGCATGATGGCCTCGCTGGGGCATTACAACTATCCCCTCCTTACAAAAATTTTGTCCTCGAAATTTACCTGAACAGCTCGGGATACTGACTCTGCATATCTGACTCCAGCTCCCAGGTCGCTTCCTCGACCTTGTTGTTCCTCCACAATACCTTAACCAAATGTATCATCTTATTCCTGAGGACCTTATCTCAACTGTCAAGAATCTGGACTGGCTGCTCCTCAAAGGAGAGATCTGGCTCAAGCTCCAGATCCTCATAACTCAGAATATGGCTCACATTAGATACATACCTCCGAAGAGCTGATACATGGAACACATTATGCATGGCAGACAACGCCGGAGGCAAGGCCAATCTGTAAGCCACCTGACCAATCCTTTCTAGGATCTCAAATGGACCTACAAATCTGGGACTCAACTTGCCTTTCTTCCCAAACCTTCTCACCCCTTTCCATGGTGAGACTCTAAGGAACACATAGTCTCCCACTTGGAACTCCACGTTCCTGCGCTTGGGATCTGCATAGCTCTTCTGTCTACTCTGAGAAGTAAGCATCCGAGCTCTAATCTTCTCAATAGCCTCATTGGTCCTCTGAACCGCCTCAAGACCCAAGTATCTCCTTTCACCTGCCTCATCCCAATGAATGGGAGATCTGCACTTCCTACCATACAGCATCTCATAAGGTGTAACTCCAATGGTAGACTGATAACTGTTGTTGTAGGAGAACTCTATCAAAGGTAGATACTTACTCCAAGATCCACCAAAGTCCAGCACACATGCCCTCAGCATGTCTTCTAATATCTAAATTGTCCTCTCAGATTGCCCATCTGTCTGAGGATGATAAGCAGTACTGAACTTCAACTGTGTCCCCATGGCCTTCTGCAAACTTCCCCAGAACTTGGAAGTAAAATTAGGGTCCCGATCTGACACAATCGACCTAGGTGCTCCATGGAGGCGCACGATCTCTCTCACATAGAGATCTGCATAATGGTCAACTGTATATGTAGTCCTCACTGGCAGAAAGTGAGTTGACTTGGTGTAGCGGTCCACTATCACCCAAATAGAATCATGCTGACCAACAGTCCTGGGTAAGCCCACCACAAAATCCATCGTGATGTCTTCCCACTTCCACTCTGGAATATCCAGAGGCTGCAATAACCCTACCGGCCTCTTATGCTCAGCCTTGACCTGCTAACATGTCAAGCACTTAGCCACATACTCTACTACATCTCTCTTCATCCCTGGCCACCAATACAATGATCTCACATCCTGGTACATCTTCGTGGTGCCTGGATGCAAAGAGTAAGGTGTAGTATAAGATTCATCCAGAATCTCTCGCCTCAGTGCAGTGTCTAGTGGAACACATATCCGCCCTTTATATCTCAACAAGCCTAACTCAAACACTGTATAATCTCTGGATGCTCCAGCCAGAACATCCTCTCTGATCTTGATCAGCTGTGGATCACTCAACTGCCCTCCTTAATTCTTTCCAACAGTGTAGACTATAGCGTAATATTAGCCAACTGGCCCACCAGCAACTCTATACCAGCTCTGGTCATATCATCTGCTAACTCTCTAGCTATCAGCCTCATACCATGAATCTTTCCCGGACCCTTCTGGCTTAAAGCATCAGCTACCACGTTGGCTTTTCTTGGATGATACAAAATCTCACAGTCATAATCCTTTACTAACTCCAGCCAACGCCTTTGCCTCATATTCAAATCTTTCTGGGTGAAGAAGTATTTCAGGCTCTTGTGGTCTGTATAGATCTCACACTTCTCTCCATAGAGATAGTGCCTCCATATCTTCAAAGCAAAAACCACAGCCGCCAACTCTAAATCATGAGTAGGATACCTCTTTTCATACTCCTTCAACTGACGAGAAGCATAAGCAATTACCTTCTCTGATTGCATCAAAACACAGCCCAAACCCTGATGAGAAGCATCACAATAAATCAAAAACTTCTCCTGATCTGTCAGAAGACTCAGGATCGGAGCTGAAATCAACCTCTGCTTCAGTTCCTGGAAGTTGTTCTCACATTTATCTGACCACACAAATTTCTGGCTCTTGCGTATCAGCTCAATCAATGCACTAGCTATCTTTGAGAACCCTTCCACAAAACGTCTATAATAGCCTGCCAATCCAAGGAAACTTCTAACCTCAGAAGCATTCTTTGGCCTTGGCCAACCTCTGACCGCTTCGATCTTCGCTGGATCTACCATAATCCCCTCCTTACTGATAATATGCCCATGAAAGGATACTTGAGATAACCAGAACTCACACTTCTTGAACTTAGCAAACAGTCTGTGTTCTCTCAGTCTCTGTAGAACCAACCTCAGATGCTGCTCATGTTCTAACTCAGTCTGAGAATATACCAGAATATCATCAATAAAGACGATCACAAACTGGTCTAAATAATCCTTGAACACTCTGTTCATCAGATCCATAAATGCAGCAGGGGCATTCGTCAATCCAAAAGACATAACTAGGAACTCATAATGCCCATACCTGGTACGAAAAGCAGTCTTCGGTATATCTCCCTCCTTGACACTCAACTGATGATAACTAGAACGAAGGTCAATCTTTGAGAATACCTTCTTGCCTTGCAACTGATCGAAAAAATCATCTATCCTTGGCAAAGGATATTTATTCTTAATTTTCAGCTTATTCAGTTCCCTGTAATCAATACACATTCTCAGAGAACCATCCTTTTTCTTTACAAACAGAACTGGCGCACCCCAAGGTGAGAAGCTAAGTCTGATAAAACCCAAATCTAGCAGTTCTTGCAACTGCACCTTTAATTCTTTCAACTCAGCTGGGGCCATTCTATAAGGCGCTCTAGACACTGGCTCCGTCCCTGGTGCCAGTTCTATAATGAACTCTATTTCTCTATGTGGTGGCAACCCTGGAAAATCTTCTAGAAACACATCCAGAAATTCACAAACAAGTCTAGTATCTTCTGGTCTCACTGGCACGACCTGAGTGGTATCAACCACACTGGCTAAGAATCCAACGCAACCTCCTTGCAATAAATCCCTAGCCTTCAATGCAGAAATCATAGGAATGTGAGGTCCATGCACAGCGTCAACAAACACAAAAGGATCCTCACCTTCAGGCTCAAAGGTGACCATCTTCCTTCTGTAATCAATGGTTGCCCCATACTTTGCTAACCAGTCCATACCTAATATCATATCAAAGTCAGTCATAACCAACTCTATTAAATCCACTGATAACTCTCTGCCCTCCACTATCAGTGGCAAAGATCTGACCCATCTCCTGGATACCACTAACTCTCCAGTGGGTAGCAAAGTACCAAACCCCACAGCATAAAAATCACAGGGTCTACACAATCTATCAATAACACTACTAGCAACAAAAGAATGTGTAGCACCAGAATCAATCAATACATTATAAGGAGTTCTAGCACTAAGAAGCTGACCTGTAACAACTGAGGGGGAAGCCTCAGCTTCTACTTGTGTCAATGCGAACACTCGAGCTGGGGCCGAGCTGTCCGCTTTTCTGGGTTCTTCTTTTCTTGCAGTAGGGAAATCCTTTTTAAGATGACCCACTGCTCCACATGAGAAGCAGGCCCTTGCCCTACACTCTTCCAAGTGATGCCTCTTACATCTAGGGCACTTAGGATAAGACCTCCAGGCTTCACTGCCACCTGGAGGACCCATAGAAATACCACGAGGCCGCCTATCAGGACCTGGAACTGGGAAGGTGTCAAGAACCTTCCTCTTCTGATCACTAGGGCCAACACCCCTACCTGAACCCAAAAATGGAGGACCTGACCTCCTGAATTCCTTTCTGGCTGCACTATCATGCCAGATCCTGTTCTCTGCACTCTTAGCTATGAGTGCCTTCTCAACCACCTATGCATAGGTAGTAACCTCAGCCACAGTGGTGATACGTACATCTCAGGCTAATCTGGGTTGTAGCCCCTGAAGGAATCTCTCCCTCCTGGTCCCATCAGTGGGCACCAGCTCCATGGCAAACTTTGCCAAAAGATCAAATTTCAAGGCATACTCAGTGACTGACAAGTTTCCCTGAAGTAGCCTAATGAACTCCTCGGCCTTTGCCGCTCTAATAGCATCATTATGATATTTTTCATTGAATAGAGTCTGAAACTCTTCCCAAGTCAGAGCATTCACATTCTTGGTCTGGGTAATCACTTCCCACCAAATCTGGGCATCCTTCCGAAACATATAGGTGGCACAGGCCACCCTCTCATTACTAGTTACCCTCATAAAGTCAAGGATAGTGGTAATCATGCTCATCCATTGCTCAGCCTTGGCAGGATCTGCACTGCCCTCAAATACTAGAGGTTGATGCTTCCTGAACCTTTCATAGAGAGGCTCCTATTTATTTCCAACCTCAGGCAGCTGCCCAGCTGCTGGCACCAACACAGGAGGTGCCTCTGATACACTGGCCACTGCAGGCCCTTGCTGTTGTTTCAGGAGACGTAGCTCTTCTCCCTGTTTTAATATTGTAGCCTGCAGATCACTGACTATCTGCTGCCAGCTTACAGGAGCTGGCTATGGAATCTGAGACTGGTCATTTTCTTGACCCTAACTGTTATTATTATTATGGCCCTGATCACTCTGGCCAGCTGAAGTGTCTGTCTGCCCTGGATTCATAATTATATCATTGATACCTTGCTAAAATAATGATCAATACAGTTAGTCAGGTAGTAATAACTAAACCTCTTACCGCCTTACGGTCCAAGAACAAGCAGACAATTATCACATTCCACAGTCATACAGATATATTCAGGCAGATACATGTCTATAGCATTTAGCACTCAGCGTGTATCACATAATAGTTCATAATCAACAATACTAATAAGTATGTTCCAGCAATCCCAGTACTAATAAGCACACAGTTGCTGAAGATATAATATTTCAGGGCACAGGTTTAACATGGTGTCTCATGCATACAGGTAAAGCTTACATACCACATTTAAGCAGTTATACATATAACTACATAAATAGTTACCAAACCATGAGTCGAGCTTGACTTTAGTGATGTGTGTACATGCCCAGCCAATCAACAGGAACCCTAACCTTGGCATGCTCTGATACCAAGTTGTAACGCCCTGGTTACCCCAGAACAGTTACGGTGATCGGTGAACCAGAAATTTGACCCGCTACCCGAGTCCTTTGGTTAAAAACGTGTTCTTAGTGTTATTAACAGGTTAAGCTGAAAAATAATAAAGAGGAAAGGATATATTTTATTAAGTATATAAACTACTCATGAGTTATTCAAAACATTTACAAGTTGTTCATTATACAAAATGGCGACTACTATTTCAAAATTAACAACCCTGCCGGCCTAAGTGACAAAAATAGGGTAAACCCCCTAGTCCCTCTGAGAACTCCTTGGCTGTGGTGGTCAAGCGGCCGCATATGTACACATCACGACCTAAGCTCTCAACTCAAGGCTGGGTGAGCTTTTCTTTCCCTTTACCTGCACCACATAGCACCCGTGAGCCAAGGCCCAGCAAGAAAACACAATAAAGCATGATATAATATCAACAATGATCATAATAATCATTTAGGACCATCAGTCCAAAACAGATAGGTGACAGTCGCAAAAGTCACTAAATAGGGAATAGCTCCCTTCAGCCTTGTGACGATAGGGTCACCGGGGCTTAACAGGTAAGTGAACCTTTCATTAGCTTAAACAGGATAGATGCATGGTGACTGGTCACCAACATAACCTTCCTCATGACCATAGAGTCATAACCCTGAAACATCGTTCCCTAGCCATGTGACAAGCGGTCACCTGGGCCTTATGCCCTAGCTCTCAATAACTAGTCCTAAACTAGCCAAGCGCTTATAAGTTCATCGACCTTAGGTTCGGTCCAATGTTAATGCCTTAGAGCCATTCAACACTGATATCGATTATATCTAATCTTCATTCGGCCTTGCGCTCAGGACACTTATGCCGGTTCTGACCCTTAGGTCAGTGTTCCTGACTAGTCAGTGCCATATACAAGTAAACAATATTCACTAGCATTTAATATGCAATCCATGTCAACATTCATCAACCAACATGCCTCAATAATAATCATGCATGTCATATATACACAGGGTGCAGTTTTCTTACCTCAAGTTCAAGCTAGGAATATTATAAGGACGATCCCTGAGAACGATCGATCTTTTAGTTCCTTAGCGGTTACCTAATCACAACCAATTATAACCTCCATTAATGAGAATCCATAATGAAAGGGTCTTAACCTAAGCACCACTCTCGGGACCTCGAAATATGCCCACACGGTGAGTAGATTCGATCTCAGGCCTTAAGGATTGAAACCCCAAGTCAAAAACCCTTAAAAACACTCAAAACGGGACTTTGAAGGAACAGGGTAGCGCTACAGCGCTGACCCCTAGTGCCCCATCGCTATTCTCAGAACCTCCAACACGCCCAAAAGCCTCATGAGTAGCATTGTAGCGCCCTAAGGTGGGTGCTATAGCGCTAACTCCAGACCAAGAATCCCCTGAAACGACCTTCTTCATCTCCTTCGATTCCAACCTGATTCCAAAGCTTCCAAAACCTATTTTTGATGCCAAATGAACCAAAAAAACCATCTCAACATACCCCAAACATCCCAACCATAGGAACCCTAGCCGAAACTCCCAACAAAACCAAGATATCAAACTAGAAGTCACAACTGCAAAACAGAACTAAAACAGGGCAAACCAGGGAATTCTATGGTTAGAAACTTACCCAAAGCTCAGCTTATGATGCTCTTCAATGGAGGAACACACTCCCAAACTCCCAAGGCTTGTTTCCCAAGCTTGAATCCTCAAGAATGGTTCAAAAATCACAAAGAAAACTGAAGGAGAAGTAGATACAGGAAGGCTCTTGAACATACTCTGTTTTTCTACCTCTTTCTCAGCCAACAATGGCTTATATCTATCCTAGGGGTGAAATGACCATTTGACCCCTAGGTTAATTTAAAGTTTCTAAAGGCTCTCAAGGGCAAAATTGGTATTCTCCACCTATCTCGTTAATCATAATTAACGCTCTCCAATTCCCGCTATTCTCAATAATCTCAAACACCAATAAATCATATCCCGTTACCCATTAATTCTCGGCAACGTTCTAATCCTTAAAATCACCTCGAGACTCGACCCGAGCCCCGAACTTAAACCTGTTGTGACTAGACCGCTAATCAGTATTCCAAGATCGTCTCATGCCGAATAGTTCGAACAAACCCACATTATAATGTGGTCTCAACAATATATCACCGACATGCATACAAATATACAATTATACCCTCAGCGGGCCAAATTACCATCACACCCCTGTAATTAAAATGTGGACTCACATGCATGCATTTAACATCATATTATAATATAATTCATATATACATGCATATTATCAGTTAATGGCATAATTAAACAAGTATGGCCCTCCCGGCCTACTAATCCCGCCATTAAACCACATCGGAGAATTCGGGGCATTACACTAATTGGAGCGGAGCTGCAATATCCACCAATTGAAAAGTTAGCCTTTTGCTTAATTTTGGCCTCGAGGAAGCTGCAGCCTTACTTTCAAGCTCACCCAATCATAGTTTTGACCGACCAACCTCTATGGCAAGTTCTGCAAAGGCCAGAGGCTATGGGAAGATTGTTGAAATGGGCAGTAGAACTTGGGTAGTTCGATATCTCTTACTTGCCGCGAGCAGTGATAAAAGGGCAAGCCCTGGCTGACTTCATTGTAGAGTTCACTGAACTTACAGATAGCGAGCAAACGGAAGAGCTTGATGAGCCTGAATCTCAAAACCAACCTCCCTCATGGAAGTTGTTTACAAATGGCTCTTCTAATGAGCATCATGCAGGCGCGGGGGTGATCCTGATTATGCCTAAAGGGCATCGATTTCACTTTGCAATCAGGTTTTACTTCACTGCTTCCAACAACGAGGCTGAGTATGAAGCGTTGCTCGCTGGGTTACGATTAGACTGGGACATGAATATAAAGGTACTTGACATCTATAGTGACTCACAGCTTGTGGTAAATCAAGTCATGAGAGAATACCAAGCCTGAGGTTTAAAGATGGTTGCTTACTTAAATAAAACAAAGGATCTATTAGCACAGTTTGACAAGTACACCCTTCAGCAGGTACCTCGCAACCAGAATTCAAACGTTGATGCTTTGGCCAAACTAGCAAGTGCGAAGGATGCTGATACTCTGAACATAGTGCCAGTTGAACGGCTATCTGTGCCAAGCATCCAAGTAGAGGAGACCACTCTGGTGATCCAAATGGCAGATACATGGATGGCACCATACATAGAGTATCTGACGCAAGGCGTGTTACCAACAGACAGAAACAAAGCTAGGACCCTTCAGTGACAGGCTGCTAGGTATATCCTGGTCAATGGAATCTTGTACCGAAGGGGATACTCAATGCCACTCCTCAGATGTGTTTCGAAAGAGAAAGCCAAAGAATTGATGAAAGAGGTACACGAAGGCTTCTGCAGAGACCACGCTGGGGGGCAAAGTTTGGCAAAAAAGATCCTGAGGCAAGGGTATTTCTAGCCAACAATGAATGAAGACTCGATGGAATTCGTATGAAAGTGTGACAAGTGCCAGAGGTTCTCAAAAATCCCGCGAGAAGCCCCCAATGAACTGAAACAGATGCAAAGTCCGTGGGCGTTTGCAGTGTGGGGTATAGACTTAATCGGATCTTTACCCACAGGAAAGGGCGGCGTCAAGTATGATGTGGTTGCCGTCTATTATTTCACTAAATGGGCCGAAGCCGAGCTACTCGCAACCATAACGACCAAGAAGGTGTTGGATTTTGTGGTCAAAAACATCATTTATCGCTATGGATTGCCAAGGAAAATCGTCTCAGATAACGACACACAATTTGATAGTGATTTATTCACAGACTTTTGCGAACGGCATGGGATTATCGAAAGCTTTTCTTCAGTCGCTCATCCCCAAGAAAATGGACAAGTCGAAGCAATCAATAAAACGCTAAAGGATACCCTGAAGAAAAGACTGGAAGAAGCTAAGGGGGCATGGCCAGAACAATTGCCTGAAGTCCTTTGGTTGTACAGAACTTCTCATCGAACAGCAACATGCCATACTCCATTCTCTTTGGCTTATGGGTATGAGGCTATGTTTCTTGTTGAGTTAGATCCACCCTCACATCACAGAATAACGTACGATCAAGGCTCTAACAGCTAACTATTAATGGAATCCCTGGACTTGATCGATGAGAAACGTGAACAAGCCCAACTCCAAGTAGCTGCGTACCAGCAAAAAGTTGCCCGATATTTCAACTCTAAAGTACGTGAAAGAAAATTCAACGTTGGAGATCTAGTACTTCGAAGAGTTTTCCTAAACACCCGCGACCAGGCTGTTGGAGTACTCGGACCTAATTAGGAAGGGCCATACTAGATTGAAGAAATCCTCCATCCAGGCACCTACAAACTTGCTCGCTTAAATGGAGATCTCATTCCTCGCTATTGGAATGGAGAACACCTACGCAAGTACTATCAATAAACAATTCTTCTTAAAGAATTGGCTTGTATTAATTTTACTTTTTACATGTTATGAAAAAGGGTTGGTCATTTTATATGACTAATCGCTTATAAGTGCAAGATCTTATTGATCACTCGTACAGACACGTTTTGTCCATTTATTACGAGAAATATAAGGGACTGTTCGCAGCCAGTCATTCTTGCCAATTATTGTATTTATTACAATTATTTGCTCATTACGTGTGTTGTTTTGCTGTATTATCATTTTAATTATTTGCTCCGAGCAGTAATGTTCGAACAGGTTTTGGTCAAGGCAAGTGACTAAGGACCTAAATCTCCTCAATCACTTGGGGGGCATATAAGGCATCTAGAAAGCAAGGCATATCGAAAGGTATGTAAACACATGAGCAAAATAAGTGAAAGCATGCTGGGGTACTTAGAGTATTTTTCAAAATTTTGTATTTTGTTAAATTAAACCAAAGTACTATGCTAAGTTCGGTCATGCGAACAGATGTTATAATAAAATGAAAATATTATAATATCTTAAGCAAAACCTTTTACACCACAAGAAGTTACTGCTTGGATGTAATTGTTTGATAAAAGGAAAAAGTAGCTGCCCGCGCAGCAATCAAAAAATATATTGTCTCTACATCATGACTCGTGGGTTGGGTATTTAAAAGATAAAAGAAAAAAAATCAGACTACGAGGTAGGAGGATTTTGAGGGGTGTCCTGGTCGACGACAGTTGTAGCTTCATTGTCTGCCCCTTCCACGCCAGTGGCCAAAGAGATTTCAGGTGAGGCATGTATCTTTGCTATCTCTTCTTCCGCCAGGCGAGCAGCGCAGTTGATGCGGTTAGACTCCTTGAACTGGTCTCTTTGCTCAATGGCTTTGTCCAAAGCAGTCTGCTTCTCCCTTAGCTCCTCAGCCAACTTGTTCTTCTCCTCGAGCAGTGTTGCGTTTGTCTTCTGAGCCACCTCAAGCTGTTCAGCATATTTTGCTCGAAAGCCTTGGACTGTTCAGCGATGGCTCCCGAGCGGAGACGACCAGAAATCACGGTTAGCATTGCTTACGATCAGCATGAAAGTTAAATTGACTATAATAAATAAAAGGATTTAGTCTCCACAGAAAAAAGGCAACTTACACTTGCGAGCTCGTTAAGAGCACGGGTTAAGATCTGGTCGACGTCCATTGTCTCTGTCCTAGCCATTGCTTCTCGACAACATTTGTGCCTCAAAAATTTTGCCATCCTGTCCTTGGCTGATCTTAGGGCATGGCTTGATATGTCACCCCCTGTGGAAGCAGGGGCAGCCTGCTGAGTCTGGTCAGCTGGAGCTGGTGGGGAAGATGTCGACCCGACAGGAGCAGGCGGAGTTTGCTGCTCGAGGGGAGAAGGAGGTGGTGTTGCATTTGTTGAAGGTACGTCTGCCGGAGGGTCTGCAGTACGGGTTTTCTGGGCTGGAGGCGCTACATTGCTTTCCCCGTGATGTCGCCTGCTCGCTCTCTTCTTGCTCGCGGGAGCTTCAGGAGCCTTGGGAGCATAGTACATATCAAACACGTTTTCGGATTCCATGTCTGCAAGAAAGCAAATACACGAATAGTGAGATAGTACAAACGAGTGAGTATGTTATGTCAAGAAAAGAAACAAAGAAAATTGTAAGTAAAATACCCGAGCCATCATTATT
Organism: Humulus lupulus; assembly: GCF_963169125.1. Taxonomy (NCBI): domain Eukaryota; kingdom Viridiplantae; phylum Streptophyta; class Magnoliopsida; order Rosales; family Cannabaceae; genus Humulus; species Humulus lupulus. Next base: position 130,773,655 of record NC_084796.1, read on the forward strand.
GGTCGCTACATTATATACTCTTTTAGTGTTACACTCACTCTCTGGCATGAAGAAGTCTGAATCTAAATTGGGAGCGTACTTAAAATTGTCATCCCCGTCAAACAAGTGACAGGGAATTGGCAAACTATCTAAGAGCGATAAATCAGTACCGTTCTCATCCGAAGATTCGTCGAGAGGCTTGAGAGGTTCGGTGGCTTTCTTTTTTCCCTTTCCCAGTGGGGCGGGGGGAGCAGCAGCTCGCGGGGTGTTGGAGGGTTCCCTGATTGTCACTCCAATTGTCCTCCTCCTTTGAGGTTGTGACACGTCTGGGTGCTGCTCGGGAATCTCCTCGCCAGTGGCACTTCCCGCTGTTGACTCCCTCACATCCGGTGAGGTGCCAAAAGCCCGACTAGCCTCAGGTTAGCCTCTGTGAACAAATGCTTGACGCTCTTCTCTACGTCAGTCAGGTTAGCCAAGAGGGATGATCGGATTTCCATGTCTAGTGTGGAAGCTAGTCGCAACCATGGGCCTAAAAGGCACTAAAAATCTAAGGGAAATGCAGTAAAAATTAAAGAAAAATAAATGACCAGGGGTGCAAAGACTTTACCTCCTTGTGTGAAGGCCGAGTTGTTCGCGACCATGTCAGTTGTCAAAAAGTACTCCAGATGGTACTTCCCCACGTTCGAGATAAAAGTAGTGTCAGTCAGGAAAGTGCAACCTGTTTCCTAATGGCAGAAATGGAAGAACCCCGTGTTTTCCTGGTTAGGGTTGGATTTTAGGTCGAACAAGTAGTTGACCTCATGTGGCGTGAGGACAGGCTATTTCTTATGGCTATAGAGGATATAGGGTTATTTGAAAAGGAGCGACCCCGAAATAATTGGCCACTCCCTGGAATAAAGGATGAAGAGGCTGGATAGCTTCTGGCTTGATGTGATACCTCGACCAGGCGCTGTACGTGCCTCCAGGCAGATTCACCCTTTGGTCTCTGGTGGGTTGGACTAGGGTCACCCTAGGAATTCTGTATTTTTTGATGTAATTGGCAATCATCCTAATCGTTACTCAGCTAGGAGGGTCGACGTACCATTCAACATCTAGTGGAATGCGTTTCGAAGTTGAGCGCGAGAGAATGCTAGGGTTGGGGATATTTCCTTCTCGACCGCTGGTCGAGGGAATTTCAGCCTGAGGAGCAGGCTGATTTGAAGGGTTGGAAGGTTTCTTTTTCTGGGCTTTAGACTTAACACAACCCATATTTTGGCGCGGGGACGATGAAATGTTTGCGGTAGCTCGAGAAAAAGGAATTTATGGTATCAACAGCGATGGTTGCTCCTCATCCTCAAGCAATTGGGCTAGCAAGTCATCGTCAATAGGCCTCTCACCTCCCCACGGATCTTGCATGAAAAGCTGCGAATAGAGAAAGGGGGAGATGAAAACGTAAAGCCTAAAAATCTGTGTTGAGAGTTGGAATAACGTTGCTCGCGTATAAAAGTTAAGCTTTTATACAACCAGCAGCATTCTAGCAAAAACACTAAGTTTTATACGAGCAGTTTGAGAAATGGATTAAAAAGCGGAAGTAAAAAGTTTTTCAGAAAAAGCTTTTTTGACTCTGAAAGGGCGGGAAAAACCCAGTTTTTCAACTAACTTAAAAATCAAATTTTTACTTCGATTTTACGCCCCTAAATCTACAATCTCGACTATCAAACTGACTCCTAACTTCTATGAAACGTTATTTCACTACCCTATCAAGCATCGATCAACATGCCCGTTTACCCCAAGACAGTTTCAGTCAAGAACAGCCAAGAACTCAAATACAAAACAATTTTGCATTACAACTCAAACGTCTAAGGGGTTCGTGAAACTTATTTAGATAAAAGGTGGAGTCTGAACACGAAAGCTTTGAGCGTCTGAATGGAAGTTCCTTGGATCAGCAATGAAAGTTCCTGGGATTTCTGGGCTCTAAAGGACGTAGTTCTTTGGAGTTCTTGAAAAAGAGATGGCGAGTGAAAAGTAAAAAGTGACTGCGACACGATAAAAGAAGTAATCATGAATTACTTTTTTCAAAGTATAGGGAAGTGTAATAGCCGTCAGACAAGTTTTTGGGAAACCAAAAAGACTTGATTGGACATGATTGACCATTTTTTTCAAGAAAGCACGAGCGACTCTGACAGATTTGGTGGGGTAAGCGAAGAGTTAGTTTCCTAAGTTTACTTTATGCTGGTCGCAGTAAAATAAACTTGGGGGCAAATGTTTACCCAAAATGCTTGCGGATGACGTGGCAGGAATTTTGTACACGATGGTAACACGTGGCAGCGTCATTAAGAAGGGGTGTTTTTTGTCTGTCGACCAGCTCCTCGATGCTTCATCAAGGCTGAGTTTTAGATACGACCAGGCTAGTCGTATGATTATGTTTATTTCCTTATAAGATTGTAATCCTATAATAACTACGTTGATTATTTCCTCTTTATTACCTTGATACGTGGATATTAAGGAGAGTTAAGGCCCATTGGCCCATGTAACCCCCCTTGAGCCTATAAATATACATGAAATAGCTCAAGGAATGGATTTTTTTTTATCTCTAAATCCTTTTCCTGAATATTGAGAGAAAGAGCTATAGTGTGATTATCAATCGTTTTATTGTAATTCTCCCAAGGTTTGTGAAACTCAAGATCCCTAGTTCTTTGATCACGGCTTTGGGATTCAATATTAATAATAGCACTAAGTGGGCGTAGGTCATTACCATTCTTTAGGGCCGAACCACTATAAATCGTTGGTGTTTTCTTCTTTACCATTAGATTAAACTCTTAATTGTCGTCTCATTTTCTATCGTATATTGACTCCATGTCGTTGGCCAAATCGAGGGTCAACAGTTATAAAAATAAATTTAATTATTTTTACCATATGATATTCTAATAATTACTAATCCAATTAAGCAAAAAATAAAAAATTGTGCCCTTAATTCTAATTTTAATATTGCTTTAATTAAGAGGATATCATTTTTATTTTAATAAAATATTTTCATTAAAATAACAAATTAAACAAATTTAATTTTGATTTACCATCTTAACTAATTAAGACTAATTTTATTATTATATGAATTATCATATATAAACAAATAATAAAATATAGGATGTTCCTAATAGCATGTTTCTACTCTAATTTTTTGCATGCTAATTGCCTATTGTGTGGGTATTTGAATGGCGTGTTATAATGCATGAAAAAATATTAAAAACTTTAATCATATTTAAACATTTACAATAAGTAAATAAAAGCAGGTTGGTAACTTTTGAGTATTTCTAGAAAAAAATTACAACACTTGCAAAAAATACATGAAAATGTAACCATTTTAATTAAGGAAGAGAATAATTAAGGAAAATAATCAAAATTATTGAAATTTCCAAATTAAAACAATTTTAATTCAATTTCAGATTTTTAATTAAATGAATAATTTAAATAATTTTGGTAACAACACATTAGGGTTTTTACAACACAAACCATAGATGGGTAACCATTATGGGCAGCGGCAAGAGGGTCTGGCGGTGGAGGAGGTCACAACTCGGGTGGGACGCTGGCAGGGGCGCATGGCCTGAGCGTGCGACAGGCACGAGGTAGAGTAGGCGCACACGGGCATGACCTGGGGTGCAGTCGCACGCCCTGGGTGCAGGTTACGTGGGCATGGCGTGGGGTGCAGGTGCACGGCTCGGGCCATCTCAGAATTTTATCCTGAAATTTAAAAGAAAAAATTACAAAATTCCTATGCCACAAAAAATTGGTTTACATTTTTTATCTAGAAATTTTAAGAATAATTTCTAAACCCAAAAGCACCATTATAAACAACCCTTAAGAATCTATCATCATCAATATAAACATCCATCCATTCAAATATATATCACATATAATATAAAAATGCATATAGTCCCACACATCAATTAATAATATGCAGAGATCAATGACCTGCTCTGATACCAATTGTTGGAAAAACAATCAGAGTGCAGTGCAACATGGCGTGGTGGGCCCAGTTTATAACCACAAAAAAATTTCCATCATTGATATAAACAGTTTATATGTTCAAGAAAACATCCAGACAGAAAATATTAATATGCAATATCATTAATCATGCAACATATATATAATTATACACATACTTATATATATATTATATGCAAATATATAGAAATATTCAAGAACATAAATATTTACATCTTGAAGCCTATCAAGTGTCCTTGAGTCTTTTCGTATATATCACGATCTTCCTATCCAACGCTTTGAGTACTCAAACCACGATCTTCTGGAATATTCTCTACACCTCAAGATGTGTGTGGGCACATAGAGAACAAGGGTTTGTAATTTATAAATCACAAGTTTAATCTCAACACATGAGAACTTGGAATATGGCTTGAGAATGATTAGAATAAAAGAAAAAGATGACAATTTCTTGTCTGATAAATTCTGAAACTTTTTCTGAATTACCACTCTCTCTTGTTTTTCTTTTTATCACATAATATATATATATATATTAGAGATTATATATTACCTTATTATTCCTAATAATAATAGTAATATAATAATAATATCATAATGATGATAGGAATTGATTTAGGTAATTTCTAACTTACCAAATTTTAAAAAATCTATTTTCAAATTATTAATTAATTAAATAAATAAAATAAATACAATAGTGATACTTTATCTGTATTGTCTTACACGCATGGCACAGCCCCTGGACTGTGTCATGCGTGTATCGGTATTCCCTTTTCAGGGATATTGCATTTTTCTTTTATTTATTTATTTAATTAAAATCAATCATTCCCACAAAATATGGTATTATCTTTTTAAGAAAAAGATCACAACCATATTTCAAATTTTAAATTCAAAATTCAAATTGATGATCATCATTATCATCATCTTTTAAAGTTCAATAAATCAAAAACTATTTTGACATACAAAAATTATTTTCTCTCACTCAAATAAAATAATTGATTTCAAAAATTAATTTATTTATTTATATACAATTTTTAGTGCACCAAAAAAAAATTTGTTATTAAAATTTTTGTGTTTTATTTTATTTAAGTGTTAAGTGTGGTGAATTTTTTTTTATGTTGTTTATTTTATTTAATTGTTTGTTTACTTTATTTAATTGTTTGTTATTTTATTTAATTGATAGACTTGTTGGTAGAATTTTTGTGAAATTAAGTGTTAAATGATAATTATTTATTTTTATTTTAAAATGTGATAATGTGAGTTTTGTTCGTATGCACTAAGGTGCATGGTAGGAAGTGGTGCACCCAGTGATTTAGTGTGTGCAAGTGCATGGTAGCATGGTGCACATGTGTAGAATTTTCCACACACTTGATACTTTCCTTATATTAGATTTTGTTTAATTAATTGAGGAAAAAAATAAATAAAATAAGAAAGGGAAATACGATGGTGGACGTGTGGCTTAGAGTGGGAAAGGAAGAGGTTTATTTCTATATATTTTATTATTCAAATAAATTAAAAAATAAGGTGATAAATGTTATTTTGGGAAAGGAAGTGATCATCTTTTATCTCCTATCAATTGTGATAAGAACAAATAATGAAAATTAAAAGAAAATAAATGGAAATAGGAAACTTACCTTTTTCTTTTAATTGGGTCATTATGGGAGAATTTGGATAAGGAGGGAATGGAGGAGGGGAAGAGCATTTTGCTCATTCAACCCCACGGCTAGAGAGAGAGAGAGAGGCGTGAAAGAGAGAGAAGGATGAGAAGGAAGGAAGAAGAAGAAGAAGAGGTCAAGCTTGGGTATGACTCTTGTGTTTATTTTATGATTCCTCCTTTTGATTCTAGTATGATCATTAGGGTTGTTTCTAATTGTTAGTGTTCATCTTCTTCTCCATCTTGGTTCTTGAAAAAACTAAGGTATTCAAGAGAGGTTGCTTTTTGGGTGTTGGTTCTTGTGTTCTCTCAAGGAAGGTATTAGATTCCTCTCTCTACATATGTATTGGTCTTGATTTCTTGGGGATTAAAAGTTTATGAATTGTAATAAAAAGGTTGTTAGTGTTCCTATTATTTTGTTGGTGGTGTGTTATTGTGATCATGCATGAAGGAATTTTCTTGTGGTTTAATGCATGAAGGGGATTTAGAGTTGATTTTCCATGTATGATGATTTATGATATTTCATGATAATGTACATGTGGGTTTTGGCCTATGCATGTCTATGGGCTCCCCATGTTTATGTTTTTGTGATTTTCAATATGTTAGATCCATGTTCTAGGACCTATGTAATTTTTGGTGTAATAATAATTTGGACTTTTGATGGTTGGATCCATGAAATTTGATAAGGGTGTATATGAGATTATGTATCAATAAATTATGGTATGCATGAAAAATGATTGGAAAATGTTAGGTTTAATATAAAGGCATATATGAATATTGGTGTTTATGTTATTAATGCATGTTGTTATTATTATTTTGTTAGGCTGCATGTATGAACTCATGGGAAAATAGAATAAGGTTTTGGTAAGGTTGTAATTGAATATGTGTTAGTTATTTTTCTTTGAATTATTTGTATATTAAGAGCATGTTAGGATTTGTGATTTATTTGTATTAATTAGACATGTATGACTTTGTATGAATTTTGTGAGGCATGAGGTAAAAGATAAAATTCATGATGGCTTATGCTTGCTGATTTTGTGATTAATTGGTGAAAAGATTGATGAAATAATGATATGCATGCATAAGAAATGTCTCTAATGATGTATGGTATTTGTGAGAATAAAATAGTGTTGTAATTCACACTTAAAATGATATTTTTGCACAAATAAGTTCCTTCAGTTTTTTTTTTTTATATTTTGATGAGATATGAGTCTTTAAACAAATGGAATGGGGATTTTTAATGATAAATATGATTGCTGGAATTTTTGTAAAAAATGTGAAGTGTGTTTTAATAAAGAAATTTGATTAGTATTTGAAATAAATTAATACCCTAAATTATGGTAACATTAAAAGTGGTTTTTTTAATATAATATGAGTATTTATTTTATTAGTTATGATTTTTCTTTATTTTGATTTAAGAAAAAATGTTGAATTTGATTCACTTGTGATTTTTTATAAATTAAATGGTGGCTGAATGTTTAGTTTAATAAGTTTAAAATAATTATTTGATTATCACATATGAATTTATGTTACATAAAATTAAGTCTTAAAATGATTCAAGCAAAATACTTTTTTTTCCGACACCTAAGATTTATATTTTTCTCACATCAATTATGTAATTCTATTAATTTAAATTAAATTGATATTTTCTAAGAAAACATGATAATTATAAGTATTTTAAATAATTTCAAGCAATTGTTATTTCTTTGTAAATTGGAAATAATTAAAGGATTTATTACATATATTTTAATGGTTAAATAAATTATTTTTATAAAAATAATGTCTTGGGAGATTTAATCAACCTAGTAATTTTAAGAAGATAAATAATGGTAAACAAAGCGTGTTACAAGTTATTATTTTGAAAACAATAAAAGTAAGACGCGTAGAATTATCGTTTTAAACGCCACATTTATGCAACGTTCCCACGTATGCATGTTGCATGCAAATTCACTTTTACGTCCAAAATTATGTCTATTATGCAACCATGTAATTTTTATAAAAAAAATCATGCATGCAATATAAGTAGAATGTGCATTATTCTTTTATGACCTTATGTGTAACTATGCATATTTGTATGTTGTGAGTAACTCTCACCTTGTGTGCATGGCCCATGCACACATGAGTTATATGAATGGGAAAAATAGTGTCTATGTGAAGCTAAGGAATGTTATTTTGATTATGCTATAGGCTCGTTGAGAAATTAAGCATATCATCATCTTTAACCAAAATTAATAAAATTCTATTCAATCTATTCACCAATGATGTAAAGATTCAAAAAAATTTCTCCAATTTTGTAATGTCTCCTCATTGAGACATTGAATATTTAAGAATTATTATCACTAAATAATTCTCAAATATTTTTCCTTTTTTATACCACACTTTAGACTCCAAGTGTATAGGTCAATATGTCATCTCATAATTTTGGATCCACTTTGATCCATTCTTGCAATAGCAAGATACTTCCACCAAAAGATGTAACCCCCTTAGGTTCATCTTTTCTTATCTCATAAAATGAGGTGCTCATCTCTTAAATGGGAAAGTTAAAATTCCCAAATAATTTTTTTAAATCACAAAATAAATGGTAATTCATCCCAACATAATAGGATAAACACATTTCTATCAGCATTACTTTAATTATCATATAACACAACATATTAATATGATAACCCACACACATATTTATTGTTAAAATCCAATATGTTGAAATATCTTCTAATCTGACCATTATATTTCCAAAAGGCAAAAGAGATTATAAAACAATAAATTTGTATGAACCTCATTTATGAAATTTTCTTCTTCTCATTTCTATCACCACATGAGAGCCATTAGATCTTCTAAGAAAAAAAAAAAGAACATTACCTCATCTTACCACCTTTTAAAGTTGGATCCTCTCGAGATCTCTATGGTTTCTCCTTCCATTGAAAATGACATTAAGCTTTTGATTGTTAGATAATATACATTATTCAATGGAAATCGGGAAAAACTAAAATAGAACTATTGTGGATTTTTAAATACTCAAGTGCACGCAATCTAGAGTGTCGAACCCATAATGACTATTTACTAATTACCAAGAATCAATCTTTATTTCTAATTGATTTAACAAAGATCTAATTGCAGAAATTACTAAATAAATTAAATGAAATAAATATCAAGAACAGAAAAGAACTCAACAATAAAATTCTAATTCAATGGATTAAATATAGGGTTATCAATTTCATCAACTATCCACCTATGCTTCTCTAACACAAATTCTAGAATTCCTATCTCTATTGAAATAGTGGATTACAATTGCAAATTATATTCTTATTAGGACATATAACTCTCTACAATAAGCAAACTTCCTACATCTCTGTGGTAAATTAAAAAAAATTCAGGCATTAAACACGTAATCCCTAAGCTACACAAAGCATACAAGTACTCTCATCCAATACAAATCTATGATTATTTAACTAAAGCATATATTATCCTTCACTGTTCAGCTCTTAGTTAAAATCATATAGATCATGCAATTGGTGGCCAATCAATCACAAGCATTAAACACAAATCAAATAATTCACAATATTGACAGGGAATACATAAAAACTACATTAGATAATCATAAGCCTTCAAGAAGAATCCATTAACACCCTAAACATAAAACTAGTTCATGTTGAACATTATAAAATCCATAAAACTAGATCTAAACATCACTATAGCAGAAAGTAAGGGAAGAAGAGAAGAAAAACAGTGAGAAAATATTGAATCTTCAATCCTTAGCCTCCATTCAGTGTTTCCTTGAGTCTCTAGGGTTCCCCCTTCAAAATTCGTCATAATGATGCTTATACAGTTGCCATGTGTGTCAGATGTGAATTACCACTTTTGCCCTTGCTAAAAATGGCCATTTATGCACATTGGTCGACAAAAGCGCTCGACCCACCATTGAAGCGCTGCGACCAACCTACAATAGGAAGGATCCATCTCGCCTTTACCTCGCCAAGCATCGCGTCCCTTAAGCTATTGCGTCATAGCTCAATATACCCAAACAATAGTGTTACGGCTCTGAATTCCAGCGTCGCTGCCCTTTTCAAACCCAGATTTTTCGCCTTCTCTGTCTACCACAGTGTTGCGGCCCTCTAGACCAAAATTTAACGTTTCAAGCCTGAAAATATCATCGAAGGTCAAAATAATCCAGCAGAGATCTCCTAACTTCAATTTCTCTAATTTAGGCAATTTATGTTGAGAATCCCAAGATATCTCCATATTATAGTTCAATTCTCTATTTTACATAAGATCTTGAGACACTAGCAAACACAAGTGTCATACTGCACAAACACAACTAAAAAGGCATATAAATTCCCTAAAATGGCTCTCCAAAACACTATAAAAACTATCCTAATGTTGTACCCCAAAATAAGTGTGGATTCAATCATTTAGCCAGGGGTACAGCTGTCAGATAAACACATGGAAAAAGTAGGTGAGTAGAACATCTAGCTAATGTTGATGTAAGTAGCTCGAGTTAAGACTTGGCAGTGCGACATGAAGATAACCTCCAGATCGCCTCTGAGGACAATAACCTAGTTCAAGACATGTAATGGCTAGGACTCCTTCTGGATGCTCTGAACTTATTCCAAACTAAACTTTGTTCACTCTTCGATCTCCAGCTCGAGGAAGATGTTCAGCTCGTGGAACCCTGGCCATGACGCATAGTGAAGGATCCCAAAAGACTCAGAGGTTCCTTATACGCTCATTAATGCCCAGGTTGTATTATATATTTATTGCCCGAGATATCGGATGTAATTTTCATAGGCAAATTGTATCCCTATGTAAATGGAAATTATCTTGATTGATTATTTACCATTATTATGCACGCGGTTACCCAAACCTATCCAGGAATATTCACTATAAATATCATGGATAATGGACAGGAAAGGGGACGGCTTTTTAAGATACAGAAACTCTGCAGAAATTGTAAGAGATCAATAATATTGCCTCATGGACTAGGTGGGTTTTTAACCACTGAACCACGTAAAAGTGTGAGTGTGAGAAATTGTTCATTCAATTAATAACGATTTAGAAAATAGCACTAATATCTTTGTTATCGGATTTTTTAATCTATTGTTGGCGAAAAAATGGGTCAATAGTTTGGTGCTTTCATTGAGAGATCATTAGTGCTTAATCCCCTCAACATTCATCATGGTGGTCACCCAGTCCTATGCACGACAATGAAATGAAGCAGCTTGATCATCAAGAGGCGCATCATACAGTTTTTTCCGCTGGAAAATGCCCAGACATTCAACAATGCCCTGGAAAGCAACATGTGGGCCAAGACGATACTGGGATTTCGGCATCATGCCCACCAAATTCTAATCCAGGATATCTAATAGCCATTGAGATGGAGAATGCCCAATTAAAGAGCCATCTCACTTGGGCTAGCAGGCAGGTCGAGGAGGTCCTGGCTCGGTTACCCCCTCTTGCAACCGACGTTAATGTCGGAAAGAGGCAAAGTGGGTCCCATAGGTTCCACAACCGACCCAATCCCAGTCATTCTGTCAGAATCGCAACTTCAATCTCTGTACCTTCAGAGCAAAATCAACGAGGTGCTCAACCTGCTAATCATCACAGGAACCATCGTCCCCATGTTAGTCGACACTCAAAACTACAACCCCCAACTCCATGCCTTCTGAACAGATTCCAAGGAATGTCCACAACAACCCAATGGGGCGAGCTGGGACCAATTCACGAAGACAAAACACCCTAACAAATCCACCTGTACCACGATCAGAGCCTCCAGCACAAAGGACCCGGGAGATCGGGGTAGAACCAAGAAGAGCTAATCTGGTGTGTCCCGATGGAATGAGGATAGCCTCGCCCATAAGGCACCCGCCATCACCAGTTAGACATCCAAAACCACTACGCCCACAAAGGAACGCTTCAGTTCGAGGGGATAGCAGGAGAAACCCTCCTCCCTCAGTGGATATATATGTCCCACCGCCTCGCGCTGATAATTTGAGTCATTGATCTTAGCCACAGGTCGTAAGTTTCTCTAATGGAAGCTATTGGCCAGAAAGCCAGCGTGGAGGCGGGTCTGAAAGCAACCTGAGGAATCATTTGAGTTCCACACAAAGTCCTCGTTCTGATCCACATCCTGACCTACGTGATCATCTAAATTCACAAAGGTGGTATCCAACCCACTATGATGATATGAGTTATACTCACCATCGGGGTGGTTCGTCTATCGTACACGACAATGGGAATGTCCCACCTAACCAATCTCGAACTTGGAGGGAAAACAACCCATCTAACACGTACACTAGGATAGGGGTTGGCGATCATCCCCTAGCTCCAGCAAAAAGGAGTTAAAAGTGTAGATGAGTTCTTGGCCCGGGCTCAGGAATGGATAAATTTGGAGGAGGCATGATCTGCTGTCGCAGGAACCAGCCAAGTTCCTATTTAGCCTGCTGGAGCGGTGACAGATGTTGCAGCTACGGCTCAACTTGTTACCCAGTATAACCAAGTGGGAAACAATAAGAGGAAAGGGAATGGTGAGGGCGACCAGAGTAGCACAAAGAAGAACAAGCCCGGGGAGAAATTCAAGCCCATTTATACCACCTACACCGACCTGACCGATACACGGGGACATATTTTCCTGGCAAACTCTAATCACTTTTTGTGGAAGAAACCAGAGCCATTGAGGCACCAGAGGGCGAAGAGAGATCCCTCTAAGTTTTGCCGATGTAAGTTTTACCGATATCACAATGACATCAGGCATAACACTGATGATTGTCGAAAATTGAAGGAAGAGATTGAAACTCTCATTCGAGCTGGACCGTTATCCCAGTATGCCCGAAACCAAGTAGCTCCCAATCAATCAACCGGGCAAAATCTCGTCCATCTCTGGAAACTCCGATTGGTCAACCCAAATCTCAGATAGATCAGGGGAACCAATTCAATCCTCCTCCAATAGTAGGAGTAGATATAACCATTATTTATGGAGGACCCCATTTGGCGGGCATGAGCAATGGATCCTAAATGAGGTATATACAGGAGCTGAAAACCCACAACAATGCTGAATTTATCCCAGAGCAACGGTTATCAAAAAAACAGCAATTGGAGAAACAACCAATCATTTTCATGGAAAAGGACGCTAGGCACATTCAATTCCCGCATAATGATCCGCTGGTGGTAACTGTAATGCCCTACTACCCTAGAGCCACTACCATGTGATTTTAAAATGTGCCATTAGCTCGCTAACCGGGGTATTAGACTGAAAAGTGTGATTAAATCAAAATAAATACTCGTTTAATGAAAATTAAGTATAAAGGGTTGGGCACTCATTAAACATATAAAAGTGTTACATTGGGATCCCAAAATACTGTTTTTAAATACATTTACAATCCAAATATGTGGGTATAGACAACCTAAGCAACAAAATTGAACGTTTACAACGTGTTCCTTAAAACAACCCCAGTCGTGGCAGCCAGGTAGGCCAAACATGTACGTACCACCCCGTGCCCTCCAACTCATGGTTGATTGATCCTTTCCTTTCCCTTACCTGCACCATAGAGCACCTGTGAGTCGAGGCCCAGGAAGAAAACTTCACAGCACAACATATAATAATTTCCTTTAACAAATACATAATTAATCAAATACGTCAAACAATTTACAAATTCCTATCTGCATTCACAACAACACAATAGCATAACAACACAACATCATAGCAGCATAACAGCACAACATCATAGCAGCATAACAGCACAACATCATAGTAGTATAACATCACATAAGCACTACAGCGGCCTCCACTAATTAGGGTGCGTTACCAGGCACTAATTCCACGATCTTAATTGAGCGGGTGAGTACAGCACCCTTTGAGGGTCTCGCCCTGGTGGCCTGCATTCAACATGCTTAACGTCATACTCAGCCTTTGTCGTTCCCTTTGAGGGTCTCACCCCAGCGGCTTGCATTCGGCATGCTTAACATCGATCTCGGTCTTTGTCGATCTTGGCCTTTGTCGCTCCCAGCCTTTGGCGATCCCGGCCTTTGCCGACTCTGGCCTCTGCCGATCTCGGCCTATGCCGTCTCCGACCCTTGTGATTTCGACCTTCGCTGATTCAGTCACACACACACATATGACGGAATAGTTGCAAACCATACATACAATACTTAGCACAATATAGCTCTACGGGCACAGACAGTTTTCTTACCTTGTGTCCCGAGCTGACAACTCAAAGCGATCCTGAGCATGATCCCTAAACTTGAGCCTGAGTGGAAAAACCTAGTCACAACGTAATAATAAATATCCATCATGATCAAAATCAATAAAAGCATTTGGAATAGCATACTCGCCTCAAGGACCTCGAATTCTACTGAACCAGGTAGTAGGAACCTTCCTGAGCCTTAACCAAAGGTATAGTTTTGTTCCTCAAGACCTTGTCCTTCTTGTCTAGTATCTGGACTGATTGTTCCTCATAGGAGAGATCTGCCTCAAGCTCCAAATCCTTGTAAATCAATACATGAGTCACGTATGACACATATTTCCGAAGGGCCGAAATATGACATACATTGTGCATTGCCAACAATGTCGGAGGTAAGGCCAATCTATATGTCGCCTAACTAATCCTCTCCAGGATCTCAAATGGTCCCACAAATCTAGGGCTCAACTTGCCCTTCTTCTCAAATCTTCCCACCCCTTCCCATGGTGAGACTCTAAGGAAGACATAGTCCCCCACTTGGAACTCCACGTTCCAATGTTTGGGATCAGCATAATTTTTCTGTCTGCTTTGAGAAGCGAGCATCCGAGCTCTGACCTTCTTAATAGCCTCATTGGTCCTCTGAACTGCCTCAGGACCCAAGTATCTCATTTCTTCTGTCTTATCCCAATGAATGGGAGACCTATATTTCCTACCATACAGCATCTCATAAGGAGCTACTCCAATGGTCGACTGATAGCTGTTATTGTAGGAAAATTCTATCAAAGGTAGATACTTACTCCAGGACCCATCAAAGTTTAGCACACATGCTCGCAGCATGTCCTCTAATATCTTAATTTTCCTCTTAGATTGTCCATCTGTCTGAGGATGATAAGCAGTACTAAACTTCAACTTTGTACCCATGGCCCTCTGTAAACTTCCCCAATACTTAGAAGTAAATGTAGGGTCCTGGTCGGACATGATCGACCTCAAATCCCCATGAAGACGCACTATCTCTTTCACATAGAGATCATCATACCGATCAATTGTATACGTTTTCGTCACTGGTAAGAAGTGATTTGATTTGGTGTATCAATCCACGATAACCCACACTGAATCATGTTGACCCATACTCCTGGGTAACCCCACCACGAAATCCATCATGATGTCCTCCCATTTCAACTATGGGATGTTCAGAGGCTGTAATAGTCCTACTGGTCTCTAATGCTCAGCCTTAACTTGTTGACATGTCAAGCACTTAGCCTTGTATTCTGTCACATCCCTCTTCATCCCAGGCCACCAATACAGTGATCTCACATCCTGATACATCTTCGTGGTGCCTGGATGCAAAAAATAAGGAGTAGTATGAGATTCATCCAAAATCTCCCATCTAATAACAATGTCCATCGGAACACAAATCCGACTCTTGTATCTCAACAAGCCCATATCTGACACTGTATAATCCCTAGACACTCCGTCTAGGATGTCCTCTCTAATCTTTGTCAGTTGTGGATCACCCAACTGACCTTCCTTTATCATTTCTAACAGCGTAGGCTGTAGCATGATATTGGCCAACTAGCCCACCAACAACTCTATAACAGCTTTGGTCATATCCTCTGCCTACTCTCTGGATAACTGTCTCACACTGTATATCTATCCCAGACCCTTCTGGCTTAAGGCATCTGCCACCACGTTGGCTTTCCCTGGGTGATATAGGATTACACAATCATAATCCTTCACCAACTCCAGCCAATGCCTCTGTCTCATGTTCAGATCTTTTTTTGTGTGAAAAATTACTTCAAGCTCTTGTGGTCAATCTATATCTCACACTTCTCTCCATAAAGGTAATGCCTCCATACCTTTAATGCAAAGACCACTACTGCCAATTCTAGATCATAAGTGAGGTATCACTATTCATACTCTTTCAACTGGTGTGATGCATAGGAAATCACCTTCCCTGAATGCATAAGAACACAACCCAAACCTTGATGTGAGGCATAACAGTATATCACGAACTTCTCCTAATCTATTGGAAGACTCAGAACTGGAGCTGTGATTTCAACTCCTGGAAGTTGTTCTCAGACTTATCTGACCATGAAAACTTTTGATTCTTGCGTGTCAATGAAGTAGCAATCCTTGAGAACCCTTCCACAAAATGTTTATAGTAACCTACCAATCCAAGGAAGCTCCTAATCTCTAAGGCATTCCTTGGCCTTGGCCAATCTCTGATCGCCTCAATTTTGGATGGGTCCACCTTGATCCCATCCCTACTGACATTATGACCAAGGAAACATACATGAGGTAACCAGAACTCACACTTCTTAAACTTTGCAAACAATCTGTGTTCCCCAAGTCTCTGTAGAACCAACCTTAGATGTCGCACATGTTCTGACTCTGACTGAGAATAAACCAGAATATCGTCAATGAAGACAATCACAAACCGGTCTAGGTAATCTTTGAACACCATGTTCATCAAATCCAGAAAAGTAGCTAGGGCATTAGTCAACCCAAAGGACATGACTAGGAACTCATAAGGCCCGCCTGGTGCGAAAGGCAGTCTTTGGTATATCTCCCTCCTTGATCCTCGCCTGGTGATAACCAAATTGAAGATCTATCTTTGAGAATACCATCTTACCCTACAACTGATCGAACAAATCATCTATTCTTGGCAGAGGATACTTGTTCTTAATTGTCAACTTGTTTAGTTCCCTGTAATCAATACTGTAACACCCTACTACCTTAGAGTCGTTACTAAGTGAGTTTAAAATGTGCATTTAACTCGCTAAGCGAGGTTTTTAGAACAAAAGTGTGATTAAACAAAAAGTCAAGGATGTAATCTTTAAAAGTACTCCATGGCATTAAAAGTTCCAAGAGTTTAACATTCGGGATCCCAAAATGAGGTTTGCAAAATATTTACAATTCAAAATAGGTTTACTGATGACTAATTATCAAAAACATAGTTTAATACAGCCATTTCTCGAAATTCCCCCAACCAAAGCAGTCGGGCAGGCCAAATATGTACGCGCCGCCCCCATGCTCTCCGTACTCATGGCTGGTTGACATTCTCCTTGCCCTTGCCTGCAACACAGAGCACCCGTGAGCCGAAGCCCAGCAAGAAAACTCATACAGCACATAACATACGCATAGCATAACCATTATGTCAGATCATCCATAGATAAACAGATAGTCTATAGGATTTAAACACATATACGGCCATGCCGTCCTAGAAGCGTTACCAAAGCCTGGGTTCTCGGTCCACACCGTAAGGATATCCCATGTATCCATTGGGGGTCTCACCCTAACCATAAGCACTCCATGTGCTAAGTGATATTCCCGGCCCCACTGCCGTTCCCAACCTTCATCGTTCTCGGCCCCTCGCCGTTCTCGGCTCCTTTGTCGTTCATTCTACTATATCCACACATATAGCATACTTAAACAGCATTCAAGCATATAATAATTCAATCAAAGCTACACCCTAACAAGCAATTCAATCTAGGGTCGTGCCCTGCAACAACACTATGGGCCTATGCCCTGCTCTACGGGTACTACAGTTTTCTTACCTGTATCCCGAGCTTTCCGATGCACCAAGGTCACAAGCATAGTCCTCTATCCCGAGCCTCTCTGAAAACCTAGTCACAACACATATACAACATTCTTTAATACTAACCAATCCAAAACCACTTTCCAGTGTTAACCCAAGATATGTTTCCAAGAGGGGGGGTGAATTGGAAATTTAAACTAATTTCGGAAATTTAAAACTTAATATGCCAAATTATGCAATAAATCAAATTTATCAAGTAAAAGCAAATAATATGGCAATCAAATAGATATAGCAAATAATTAAACTTGTAATGTAAAGAGTTGAAGGTTAAGAAATCGCAAACTCTCGAATTTTACAAGGTTCGGTAGAACTAAGCCACCTACATCCTTGGTCTTCAAAGCTAAGGACCTAGCTTTGAGTTCAACTATTGAGCCAAGTTAGCGGGCTTGACTAACCCTTACAACCGGGAATTTTTCACCAAGGTATTTCCAAACCTCTTACAATAGTTTTCCACCACCAAGGACTATCAACCTCTTTTTCGGATTGTTGAAGTGCCAATCTCACTCTAACCGGGTTGTTTACAAAACCGGTGCCAACCTCACCTCAATCTCAATATGGGAATGTGTTTGATATTACAAGCAAAAATCACTCTAGAAGTATGATAATACAATGAGAAACCTAGAGTGATTAGCAAGCACACTTAGAAGAAATAAATACAAATTTTGGCTCAAGTGTGTGAATATGTGTTTGGATGAGTTAAACTTTGAAAGCTCTTTGAAATCAATGAATTTGGTTTGGTATATGTAATAAATGCTCAGCCAATGACCAATTTGAAGTAAAAAACGAGTTTATATAGAGTTTGGGAAAAAACTAGCCGTTTATAGCCGTTAGGGATCAATTTTCGAAGCTGTCTGCCGCGAACCGGAAGTCCGGATGAGGAACCGGAATTCCGGTTGGAAGCAACCGGAATTCCGGTTGCCCATCCGGAATTCCGGATGGCAAACAGAGAGCAAAATCAGTTTTAAGCCTATTTTCCCATTTTTCAATTTTTTATAACTTTTAGCTCGTTTATCCGATTTCAAAAATTCCAATTGCGTTACGACCGTATCGGGATGTATTTTCTTAAAAGTGAATTTAGGATAATTATTTCTCATTTTAAAAAACCACCATTTTTTAGTGCGTGAGTGAGCCAAATTCTATACTTATGAATTAAAGTATACTTGTAATCACTTTACAAGACTAAGAAATTAAGTTAAACCTTTATCTTGAGTTTCTTGAGTCTTGAAGTCCAATTCGGGTCATTTCTGGAAAACTTGGTAAAATGACCATTTTGCCCTTGGTCATAATTTTGACTTTGAAGAGCTAATTCACTTTGGTTTTTGCTACAAAATCAACAAATCATTAGTAACAAATAATAATCAAATATTTGTTAATCATCAAAACAAGGAGACTTAAGAGTTTGGGTCAACATCCAGGACCAATCCCGCACTCTCGGGACCTCTAATTCCCTAAAACAATGTATTGGAACCATCCCCCGAGCCCCCGGGCAAAAGCCTTAAAAATTCAAAATTTGGCTGTCAAAAATAGCCTAGGGCCGTGGCACTCCCATCAAGGGCCGCGGCGCCCAGAAGCTTTTCCCTGATCCTGATGCAAGCCTGCGCCGCGGCACCAAAGAACAGGGCCACGGCGCCACTACGCGAACCCAGAATTCTAGGTTTTCCCCTGCATTTTTCTCGAGCCAAAACACCTCCAATTCAACCCAAACAAATACCTAAACCCCAAAATCAATTTAAAACCCCAAATAAACCATTTAACAACCTATAAACATCAAAAACAAGCTTAATTACACAATCACACCCAAAATCCACACTTGAGTTTCAGATTTCAGAAACTCAAACCATGGCTTCTAAGACCTAAACCAGAGCTTGGAAAATATGAACCATGCCTCTAAAATCTCAAACCATACCAGATATGAAATTCAAACATGATAAAAACTCTTACCTCAATCAAGAATTTAGCTTGAATTCACCCCAATCCCAGCTTCAAGCCACTTCCCCCTTGATTATCCAAACTGAATTTTCCAAACCAAACCAGCCATATTCCTTTAAATTCCACACTTAATCTCTGAAAATCAAACTTAAATTTAAACAAAAACAGAGCATAACTCTTACCTCTGAATAATCCTAGCTTAGACTTGATTTTGGTTGTCTCAAACCCCTTGAATTTCCTCCTAGGTTTCAAATTCAGCTTTCTCCTTTTTCCTCTCTTTTCTTCTAGCTTTCACTTCCAAATTCCAGCATAAACCATCTATGACCAAGTGTAATACGTAATTCCCCTTTCCTTCAGCTGAAGTTTATCTAACCCTTGCCAAATGTCCATTCTACCCTTCCATAAAAGTTATTTCCTAACTAAACCTCAAGGACACTTTTGTCATCTCATCTCTATTACAATTCTACCATTTTCCCATAACAACTTGTTACTCTCAGCAGTTACTAATGGTTACTCAGGTTACTTAATCACCAATAACCACTAACCACTAATTCTCAACTCAACTTACGAAATTCCCAAAGTACCCCTAGGCTCCTCCCGAGCCGGGTATAAAATCCCGTTGTGAATTTTAAGTTAACTAGCTCCCTAGGACCGTCTCGGCACGTGCATCACATTAATATCACCACACTCACGTGGTACAAATCACATAATACAATTATCACATTTATGCCCTCAGTGAGCTAAAATTACCAATTTACCCCTAACATACAAACGGGGCCCACATGCATATTTATACCACCTAAACATGCATTCTAATCACATATTCATTCAAATTCATATGTTATCATGTTAATTCACTTATTGCCCTCCAGGCATGCTAATCAAGGTCCTAAACCTTATTAGCAACTTGGGGTGTTGCAATTATCCCCTCCTTACAAGAATTTCGTCCTCGAAATTACCTGAACAACTCAGGATGTCGCTCCCGCATATCAGACTCAAGCTCCCACGTCGCCTCTTCAACCTTGTTGTTCCTCCACAGCACTTTAACCAAGGCGATGGTCTTGCTCCGCAAGACTTTATCCTTCCTATCAAGGATCTGAACAGGCTTTTCCTCGTATGATAAATCCTTATCTAACTCCAAGTTCTCATAACTCAGCACATGAGTAGTATTTGATACATATTTCTGAAGCATGGACACATGAAACACATCATGAACCCCTGATAGAGCTGGAGGCATCGCTAATCTGTAAGCTACCTCTCCAACTCGTTCCAGAACCTCAAAGGGGCCAACAAACCTGGGACTCAGCTTGCCCCGAACACCGAATCATTTCACTCCTCTCAGGGGTGAAACCCTGAGGAATACATGATCGCCGACCTGAAACTCTACACTCCTGCATCTCAGATCTGAGTAACTCTTCTGGCGACTCTGGGAGGCGAGCATACGAGCTCTAATATTCTTAATTGCCTCATTGGTCCTTTGTACCATTTCTGGACCTAGATTTCTTCTCTCACCTGTCTCATCCCAGTGTATCGGTGACCTGCACTTCCTCCCATACAGCATCTCATACAGAGCCACTCTGATAGTCGCCTGGTAACTATTATTGTACGAGAACTCAATCAATGGAAGATACTTACTCCAAGATCCCCCAAAATCCAACACACAGGCTCGTAACATATCCTCCAATATCTGAATCGTCCTCTCAGACTGCCCATCTGTCTGAGGATGATAAGCGGTACTGAACCGTAGCTGTGTGCCCATTGCCTTCTGCAGGCTCTCCCAAAACTTGGAGGTGAAGGTGGGGTCTCTGTCGGATACTATCGACCTCGGGGCCCCATGAAGTCGGACAATTTCCTTCACATAAAGCTCAGCATACTGCTCCACAGTATAAGTTGTTCTCACAGGTAAAAAGTGGGCGGACTTAGTATACCTGTCTACAATCACCCACACCGAATCATGCTGACCCACGGTCTTCGGCAAACCAACCACAAAGTCCATGGTAATATCCTCCCATTTCCACTCAGGAATCCCTAGAGGCTGCAATAACCCTGCTGGCCTCTAATGTTCAGCCTTGATCTGCTGACAAGTCAAGCACCTAGCCACATAGTCCACCACATCCTTCTTCATGCCTGACCACCAGTACAAAACTTTCAGGTCTTGGTACATCTTCGTAGTACCTGGGTGTACAGAGTAGGGAGTGGTGTGAGACTCATCCAGAATCTCTCGCCGAATGTCTGAATCGATCAAAACACAAATCCGTCCCTTGTACTTCAATAGGCCCATCTCTGAGATAGAGAAGTCCTTAATCGCTCCAGCTAGGACATTCTCTCTACGTTTAACTAACTAAGGATCCCTTCCCTGTGCTTCCTTAATCCTCTCAAGGAGCGTTGACTGAAGATTAATGTTGGCTAACCTACCAACCACTAACTCTATACCTGCTCTGGCCATCTCCTCAGCTAGTCTATCGTATACCTGCCTCGAACTAAAAAACTGTCCTGGGCCCTTTCGACACAATGCATCAGCCACCACATTAGCCTTCCCAGGATGGTATAGGATATCACAATCATAATCCTTTACCAAATCCAACCATCGTCTTTGACGCATGTTTAAATCTTTCTCAGTAAAGAAATACTTTAAACTCTTGTGGTCAGTGTATATCTCGCACCTTTCACCATACAGATAATGTCTCCAAACCTTAAGTGCGAATACCACTGCAGCTAACTCCAGATCATGCGTGCGATGTCTCTGCTCGTACTTCTTTAACTGCCTTGATGCATAAGCTATTACCTTCCCAGCTTGCATCAGCACACATCCCAAACCCTGTCTAGAAGCGTCACAGTAAACCACAAACTTCTCATTGTCTATCGGCAGGCTCAACACTGATGCAGTAATCAACCGTCGCTTCAACTCCTTGAAACTGTTCTCACACCGATCTATCCACACATACTTGGTCTTCTTTCTTGTCAACTCTATCTGTGGAGTAGCAATTCTGGAGAACCCCTCTACAAATCGCCGGTAGTACCCTACTAATCCGAGAAAACTTCTAACTTCAGGAACACTGCCCGGTCTAGGCCAATCTCTCATTGCCTCTATCTTACTTGGGTCAACCAGTATCCCCTCCTTACTAACGATGTGGCCCAGGAATGTAACTTGTGGTAACCAGAACTCGCATTTGCTAAACTTAGCATATAACTTATGCTCACTCAGCCGCTGCAACACCAGGCACAGATGATGCTCATGCTCTGTCTCTGACTGGGAGTACACTAGTATATCATCGATAAATACAATCACCAACTTATCCAGGTGGTCTTTGAAAATTCTATTCATCATATCCATGAAAGCTGCTGGGGCATCGGTTAATCCAAAGGACATAACCAAAAATTCATAATGCATGTACCTTGTCCGAAAAGCAATCTTTGGTATGTCCTCCTCCTTAATCCTCAACTGATGATAGCCTGATTGGAGATCAATCTTCAAAAACACCGTACTCCCCTGTAGTTGATCAAATAAATCATCAATCCTAGGTAGTGGATACTTATTCTTAATGGTCAACTTATTCAACTCCCTGTAATCAGTACACATCCTAAGCGACCCATCTTTCTTCTTAACAAATAGCACTGGAGCACCCCATGGCGAGAAGCTCGGTCTGATGAATCCCAAATCCAATAACTCCTGTAACTGAATCTTCAATTCTTTTAACTCTGCCAGAGCCATTCTATAGGGTGCCCTGGAAACTGGCTCCACCCCCAGTGCCAACTCTATAACGAACTCAATCTCTTGTTGTGGCGGCAACCCCGGCAAATCCGCTGGGAATAAGTCTGGAAACTCACATACCAATCTGGTTTCATTCAGTCCCACTGACACCACCTTAGAGGTATCTACAACACTCGCTAGGAATCCTATGCAACCTTCCTGCATCAGGTCTCTAGCCTTCAGTGCCAAAATCATAGGCACTTGCGGTCCATTCACCGTCCCCACAAACATAAAAGGCACCTCGCCTTCTGGTTCAAAAGTCACCATACGCCGCTTGCAATCAATCGTTGCTCCATACCTTGTTAACCAATCCATCCCTAATATCATATCAAAGTCATCCATGTCTAATTCAACCAGATTAACAAACAATTCCCTACCATCTATCTCTACTGGTAATGCTCTAACCCATCTCCTAGAGACTACCAGTTCTCCTGTTGGCAACAAAGTTTGAAAACCCCTAGCATACACAATACTAGGTCTACAAAGCTGGTCTATCACCCTAGCAGATACAAATGAGTGGGTAGCCCCTGAATCAATCAATGCAGTATACAAAGAACCAGCGCTAGAGATCTGACCTGTCAAAACTGAGGGACTAGTCTCCGCCTCAATCTGAGTCAAAGCGAATACCCTGGCGGGAGCGAGACTGTCTCCCTGCTTTGGCTCTTCTTTCTTAACTTGTGGGCAGTATTTCTTCAGATGGTTGGCACTCCCACAGATAAAACATTCCCTAATCCGGCACTCACCCTGATGTCGTCGTCGGCACCGAGGACACACTGGAAAACTCCTCCAGTTGTCACCTCCGCCCTGACGGCCACCAATAGAACCTCGCACCCTCCTATCAAAACTAGGAGGAACAAATGAATCTGGAACCCTTCTTTTCTGCTCGCTGGGGCCACTGCCCCGACTAGACCCAACAAAAGGAGGCACCGTCCTCCTGGCATCGCGCCTAACAGCGCTGTCCTTCCATATCTGGTCCTCAGCCCTCTCTGCAGTAAGGGCCTTATCCACTACTTGAGCATAAATAGTAGTCTCTGGAGTCAATGTAATATTCACATCATGGGCGATCATCACATTCAACCCCCGTATGAATCTATCTCTCCTGGTCGCATCTGTCGGCACTAAGTCTGGCGCAAACTTCGCCAGTCTGTCAAATCTCAGGGTGTACTCAGTAACTAACAACCTGTTCTGAGTCAGGTTGATAAACTCATCAACCTTCACAGCTCGAACTGCTATGCTGTAGTATTTCTCATTAAAGATACTCTTAAATTCTTCCCAAGTCATAGTTGCAATATTCCTCCGCTGACTCACTACATCCCACCAGATGCGGGCATCCTCTCTAAGCATATAGCTAGCACAAGCCACCCTTTCATTTCCTTCGACCCTCATAAAGTCTAAGATC
The DNA here is from genome assembly GCF_963169125.1 of Humulus lupulus. Taxonomy (NCBI): domain Eukaryota; kingdom Viridiplantae; phylum Streptophyta; class Magnoliopsida; order Rosales; family Cannabaceae; genus Humulus; species Humulus lupulus. The sequence continues at coordinate 130,798,111 of NC_084796.1, forward strand.
AAGGAAATCATATTCATCCACTGCTCTGCCCGCAGCGGGTCTGATCCACCCTCAAAGGTAGGAGGTTGTTGCTTCCTGAATCTTTCGTACAAAGGTTCCCACCTATTCTCAACCATAGGCTGAACCGGCACTGGTGCCACATTCTGCTGAATTGGTAACCCTGTGACCTGTGAAGGGGCCTGTTGCCTCATCTGACGAAGTTCTTCCTCTGTTCTCTGCAATCTAGCCTCCATTTCGGCTAATATCTGTTGCTAGTTCTGTGGGGCAGGTGGAGGGTCCTGACCCTAATTGTCATCCTCGGCCCGACTGCCGCTGTAACAACCCAAATTTGCTAATAAGGCTCAAGGGCCTTAATTAGCATGTCAGGAGGGCATAAATGGGATTATAGTGGATATTGTTGACTTAAATGTGTGAATATGTGATTAATGTTGATTATATGATAGTTGATGATATTATGTGATAATATCAAATAAATATGTGATATATGTGAGAACCACATTATTATGTGGGCAGGTTCGCAGAGCACGACTCGAGACGATCCTAGGGTCAGATAGCGAGAAAAGTCACAACGAGACTTAAGATATGACTTTGGATAAGTCAGGGGTATTTTAGGTATCGGGTAGCGATTTGGACTATCGGGTCATGAAAATAAATATATGGAGATATATTTGAGGTTAGGATGTCTAGGCGGGAATATTGGGGGATTTTACCGTTTTGGCCTCAAGGACGGTTCCGGCACCCCAAGCCTTAGGATTGACTTAGCAATAAGATAGACTTAAGGAAACTTTTGGAAGAAAAGATAAACCGACTAAAACTCTTTACCTCAGTTCTCTCTCACTCTCAAGGAAAACAAAAGGGAAGGAAAACACTGAAATTCTAAGGGAAAATCAGCTGAAGCTTGGAGGATTGAGGGATTAATCTAGAGGCTTAGCTCAGGAACTAATCAAGACTAAGGTAAGGGTTAATCCATGTGGTTTTCCAGAAGTTTAATCTTGTGTACCAACTGGTTTTGAGGTGCTGTTCAATTATTAATTAGGGTGGAAATTGAGTTGGGAATTTTGGGAATCAGCTGGACTTTGGATAGAGGGAAGATTATGTTAACAAGGTAAGCTCCTCTCCATGAATTAGAGGTTTGAATTTGAGTTATTGACTGGTTAGTTTTAGGGGTTTATGTTCTTGGGTTTCAGAAATTAAAAGGAGAATCCTAGTGTGTGATGGGCTGAATTTTCTGTGGAATTGTGTTGTTTAAGGTATGTTAAAAGTGTTGGGATTGTTGGGTGTTGAAGTAGGGAGCTTAAGAGTGGTTTTGGCTGAGGTTTTGAGCCTTGAAATGGTGGATTTTCAGGGTTCGGCGGGAAGGGTCGCGGCCCTGTTCTTGAGCGCTGCGACCCTAGGATGAAAAAGGGCCAAGGAAGCTCGGCCATGGGAGGGCGTCGCGGCGCCCAAAGCAAGGGTCGCGGCGCGTGTTATGTATGGGAAGGTGTTGACCCTGATTTTGGCCAACTGACATGGAGTCAAATTCGCTTGATGTGGACAAACACCTTGGAAAGAATGTGATGACAAAATAATAAAGAACACAAGAGTTTATAGTGGTTCGGCCCCAGAATTTGGTAATAACCTACGTCCACTTGAATTGTTATTGATATAGAACTCAAAGGAGTGATCAAATAACTAGGGTTCAATGAGTTTCACCAACCTCTGAAGAACAAGATAATATATCAAATGATCAGAAAGCGCAAAAGAAGAAAAAGATCCCTTTCCCTTGAGCCCTACTTCTCTATTTATAGGCTCAAGGAGGATTTACATTAATTTGTTACAGATATTATTTCCTAAATAATCGAATACTCAGGAAATCATGGGAGATAATTTCGGATACTATCATAACTGTATAAGATCTTTTCCGCGTATAGTATTCGTACGACCAGGATGGTCATATGAAGAGATCGAACGTCGTGACACTAGATGTCTTCCTAGTCGATAGTTGAGCACGAATTCTGCCAGATGTTAGCTACGTGTACTAAATGTTTGCCATGTCATCCATGCTATTTTTTTGGATAACATTTTCCCCCCAAGTTTGTTTAGTGTGACCAGCAATAAAGAAACTTTAAGGAAACAACCGTTCATATCCCCACGATGTCTGTCAGAATCCACGTGCATTTTTTAAAACTGTGTTATGATTATGTCTAATCAAGCCTTTTCAGTTTTCAAGAAACAAATTGACGGCTTATACACTTCCCCGCGTTTCGAGAATTAAAAATAATGATTGCTACTTTTTGGCCATACCTCGGTCCCCATAAGTACCTTCTTTTTCTTCTTCATAAAATTTTTCTTACCATCTTCGTCAAGAACTTCGAGAACCTTGCCTTCAAAATATAGGGCTTCGAACCTAGTTCATCGCCTATCCGAGGATCTTTCCGACTCGAACTTTTCATTCTCTTCCAAATCTGCATCTTCGCCCAGGTAATCATTCTGTCTTTTTAAACTTTTCATTATGCCATGCATGCCGTTTCTAGATTCTGTAATTTCTGTGTTCTTGAATAGGGTTTTATGAGGATCTTTTTGTATAAACCTTCCATTGCCTGGTAAGAGGGCGTCTTTATGCTTTGTAGAGGTTAGGACCTAGTTTGATAGTAAGGATCATAGGCTTAGGGTGTAAGATTGACGTAAAAATTCAATCTTTAAGCTAGGTGAAAAAATTGGATTTTTTCCAGCCCTTTAGGAGTCGAAACAGTTCTCTTTCAGAAAACAGTTTTTCTTCCTTCCTGATCCGTTTTTCAAACCGTTAATGCCGAACTTAGTGTAGGAGTAGGATGCTGCTAGTTATTTAGACACGAGCAACGTTATCCAAATCTTCCACACTACTTTGTAGACTGTGTCTTATCTCCTCCATTGTCTGTTTGCAGTTCATATTCAAGACCCTTGGGGAGGAGAAAGACCTATTGAAGACGACCTCTTAGCCCAACTACTCGAAGGCGAAGAGAACCCATCTACCTTGATACAGGAAATCCCTTTTTCTCACCCTAACTCAAACCGTCCTCCAGTCCCCAACCAAAGAATGGCCCGAACAAAAACAAAAGCTCGAAAAAGGAAAAACCCTAACTCCCCAGGCCAGCCTTCTGCTGATGCCCCCTCGACCAGTGGTCGAGGCGAATTCGCTCTAGAGACCAATGTCCAAAGGCGTGCCCGCCCCCGCCATGTCGATCAACCAGACGTTGCATGGCACGTCGTCCCTCAAAGTACGGTGACACTGCGGATGATTGCCAACTATTTAAACAGATACAATCTGACGGCTGTGACCTTAGTCAAACCATCTATCGACCAGCGCGCCAACCTGCCAGGCAGGGCTTACAGAGCCTGGTTGAGGTTCCACATTGAGGCAGGTGCCACCCTGCCTTTCCATTCGTTTTTTCAGCGGGTGGCTAATTACTTCGGAGTAGCCCCCTTTCAAATCACCCCGAATGGATATAGAATGCTAGCCGCACTCTATATCCTTTATAAGCTCAAAAAATGGCCAGTACCTTCCCCCCACAAGGTCAATTTTCTTTTTGACCTTAAGTCCAACCCCAACCAAGATGGTACGGGGTTTTTCCACTTCTGCCATCAGGAATCCGGACATACTTTTCTGTCCGATACCACCCATATCTCTAATGTGGGGAAGTATCACCATGAATACTTCCTCACTCCTGACCTTGCTGCGGACAACCTGGCCTTCACCCGAGGAGGTAAAAATTCTTACGCGAGTAGCTTCTTTACTTAGTGTTTTTCTGTCACAATATCTTGACATCCATTGTGTTCCAGGCCCCTGGTTACGTCCAGTCCCTACTCCAGGGATGGATTCAAGGGCAAAACTCTTAGCCAGCATGCCAAATGCTGATAAGAGTGTAAAAAACTTAGTCAACGAGGCTAACCTAAGGCTGGTTGGCCTTTGGGGCTCCCAATCTGCGACAAATGAACCTTTGGCGGGCGGTGTCCAAGCCGACGTGGAACCTGAGCAGGAAACCGAGCAGCAACCTCAGGCGCCTCCCCCTCAGAGGCGGCCAACTGGGGTTACGATCAGGGAACCTGCCGTCCCCCCCGAGCGGAGAAAACTGCAGTCCCCAAGGGCAAAGGGAAACAAAAGGCTGTCGAGCCTACCGAACTTTCTGACGATTTGTCGGATGTAAACGGTACAATAATCTCGCTTTTAAATAATTTTCCAATTCCCTCTCATCTATTTGATGGGGACGGCAACTTTAGGAATGCTCCCTCTTTAAACTCAGATTTCTGCCAGGAACTAGGTAGTTCAGTAAATAATGCTACGACCAGTAGTTGTAGCCCGGGTACTTTACTTGTAATCCTTTTACTTTTATCCATGTTCCCCTTATGACCATTTAATCTCACTGCTCGAGTTGTTTCCCTTTGTGCAGGTATGGACTCTGAGGATGTTTTCGCTCATTACGAGGCTGCCGCTGCCTCTTCTGTCCCGAAGAAGGATAGCAAGAGGGCTTGAGGGGAAAGCAGCAAGACCCCCTCGAAGAAGGCTCGAACAGACGATGCTCCAGCTGCCGTCCCTTCCAAGGAGAACACGACACCTCCGCCCCCCACCGAGCAGTCGACCCCCACACCTGTGAATCCACAGCCCTCCTCTAGGGCCGCTGACAAGGAGGCATTGGAAAACTTGCCTGAAGGCTCCCTGTCCAGCCTCGTGGTCGGGTCGGCCAGGGAGAGGATATATAAGCTCTCGAAGCACAGATGCAGCCAGGCCACCATCAATGAAACTGCCTCAATGGAGGTCGACCAAATCATCAACAGAGGGTTGAATGAGATAGTCAGCGTAAGTCATCTTGTGCTACTTCATCATTTATGTCTGAATTCTTTTCCTTACTTTATCTCATTCTTTGTCTTCAGGGGCTGCTGTCTTTAACTACTAGCTGGCGCCGCGCTGGGGCGTTGGTTTCTCGGGGACAGAACTTCGACTCTAGGCTTGCCCAGGCTAAGCAAGCACTTGAGGCTGACAAGGACAAGTTGCTCGAGGAGACCAAGGAGCTGTCTAAGCTGAATGAACAACTGTGTGAGGACCAAGCTGTTCTCACTAAGGAGCTTCAGGACAGCCAAGGGGCCTTGAAGAAAGCCAACGAGGAGCGGCAGAAATGGAGGCAAAGTTCTGTACTTGTTACCCAAGAGTGTAAGCAGCTTAAACTCGATCTGACCACCGGCAGGGATGAGTCAAAGAAGCTCGAAGAGCGGGTGCGGGAGCTCGAGGGACGAGTGCAGGAGCTTGAGGAGGAAGGGGCCATGAACTTGAAGAAGTATAAGGAGGCCACCCTCCTTTGCTTTTACGACTTCTGGAAGCACAACCGAGAGGCCAACTTCAACTATCTTTCTGAGCGGTTGAAGAGAACTCTGATGGCACAGTGCACCACCCGGTTGGAGGCAGAGGAGAAGGCTAAGGCTCCTGCTGCTGATGTTACAGCTGGTCCTCCTGCCGACCAGGGCACTCCCCCTAATCCTCAAGACCCTCCTGCTCAGTAAAAAAATTTCTTTTTTGTTTTTATGGCCCACGGGTCTGTTTGTAAAGACAATTTATTTTTATTGCTGCAAGGGCAGCTTTTTTACTTATAACTGAACAATTACATCCGAGCAATACTGCTCGCGGTGCAAAAGCTTTTTACTTTTAATTGAACAATTACATCCGAGCAATACTGCTCGCGGTGTAAAAGATTGCCTTATTGATATTATAATGTTTCTTTTATTATAATATCTGTTTGCATGACCGAACTTAGCATGGTACTTTGGTTTGATTTAACAAAACATAAATTTTGAAAAATACTCTAAGTACCGTAGCATGCTTTCACTCATTTTGTTCATGTGTTTACATACCCTTTGGTATGCTTTGCTATCGATGTACCTTATGTGCCCCCCAAGTGATTGAGGAGCTTTAGGTCCTTGGTCACTTGCCTTGACCATGACCTGTGCGAACATTACTGCTCGATAGTAAACATAACATTTATAATACAGCAAAACAACACACGTAATGAACAAATTCTTGTAAAAATAAATTTACAAAGGTTGGCAAGAATGACTGGCTGCGCATTGTCCCTTATAATCTCGTATTAATAATGGACTAATCATGTCTTTATGAGTGATCTTAAAAAGATCTTACACTTATAAGAGATTAGCCATACAACGTGGCTAACCCTTTTTCGAAACTTGTAAAAAGTAAAAATTAATACAAGCCAGTCCTTTAAGAAGGACTGTTCACTGATAATACTTGCGCAGGTGTTCTCCATTCCAATAGCGTGGAACAAGATCTCCATTTAAGCGTGCAAGTTTGTAGGTGCCCGGATGAAGGACTTCTTCAATCTGGTAAGATCCTTCCCAGTTTGGTTAGAGTACTCCAGCAGTGGGGTCGCGGGTATTTAAGAAAACTCGTCGTAGCACTAGATCTCCGATGTTGAATTTTCTTTCTTTTACTTTTGAGTTGAAATACCGGGAGACCTTTTGCTGGTACGCAGCAACTCGGAGTTAGGCTCGTTCTCGTATTTCTTCAATTGAGTCTAGGGACTCCATCATTAGTTGGCTATTCTGGCTCTGGTCGTATGTAATGTGTCGATGTGAGGGGGGATCTAATTCGACAGGTAACATAGCTTCATATTCGTATGCTAAGGAAAATGGGGTATGACCTGTCGTTGTTCGATGAGAAGTTCTATACGACTAGAGGACTTCAAGCAGCTGTTCTGGCCATGCTCCTTTAGCGTCTTCAAGCCTTCTATTCAAGGGTGTCTTTAAGCGTTTTATTCACTGCTTCGACCTGCCCGTTTGCTTGTGGATGCGCGACTGAAGAAAAGCTTTTAATAATTTCGTGCCTTTTGTAGAAGTCTGTGAATAAGTCATTGTCAAACTGGGTTCCGTTGTCTGAGACAATCTTTCGAGGAAAACCATATCGGAAAATAATGTTCTTGATGACAAAGTCAAGAACTTTCTTGGTCGTTGTGGTAGCGAGGGGTTCAGCTTCAGCCCATTTGGTGAAGTAGTCGACTGCTACAACTGTGTACTTCACTCCGCCTTTTCCTGTTGGTAGGGATCCAATTAAGTCTATACCCCATACTGCGAAAGGCCAAGGACTCTGCATCTACTTTAACTCATTTGGAGCTGTGCGTGGGATTTTGGAAAATCTTTGACACTTATCGCACTTTCGCACAAACTCCATTGAATCTTTGTTCATAGTCGGCCAGAAATAACCCTGTCTTAGAATCTTTTTCGCCAAACTTTTCCCCCCAGCGTGATCCCTGCAAAAGCCTTCATGTACTTCCTTCATTAGCTCCTTAGCTTTCTCTGGTGTAATACATCTGAGCAGTGGCATGGAATATCCCCTTCGGTATAGAACACCATCGACCAGTATATACCTAGCAGCTGCCTTTGAAGAGTTCTGGCCTTGTTCCTATCTGCTGGTAGTACACCATTTGTAAGATATTCCAAATAAGGCGCCATCCATGTATCTTCCATTCGGATTTCCATACTGGTTTCATTTGCTCGTATGCTTGGCTCACTCAATCTTTCCACTGGCATGATATTCAAAGTGTTAGCATCTTTCATGCTCGCGAGTTTGGCTAAGGCATCTGCGTTCGAATTCTGATCCCGAGGTATTTGCTAGAGGGTATACTTCTTGAACTAGGCTAACAGGTCTTTAGTTTTGTTCAAGTAGGCCACCATTTTTAGGCCTCGCGCTTGATATTCCCCTAATACTTGATTCACTACCAGTTGTAAATCACTGTAAATATCCAGCACCTTTATACTCATGTCTTTTGCCATTCTTAATCCAGCGAGGAGTGCTTCATATTCGGCTTCATTATTTGACTCTGTGAAGTCGAACCTAATGGCGCAATGAAATCGATGCCCTTCTGGCGTTATCAAGATCACTCCTGCTCCCACGTGAGATTCGTTTGACAACCCATCTATGAATAACTTCCACGTAGGAGCTTCATCTTGAGGCTCAGGCGCACTAGGCTTTTCGCACTGCTCGTTGTTTGGGAGTTCGGTGAACTCTGCAATAAGATCAGCCAAGACTTCTCCTTTTACTGCTGCTCGCGGTGAATATGTAATATCGAACTGCGCCAGTTTGACTGCCCATTTTAATAAACGCCCAGCTGCCTCTGGTTTTTGGAGGACTTGCCGAAGGGGCTGGTCAGTTAAGACTGTAATGGGATGGGCTTGGAAGTAAGGACGTAGCTTCCTTGAGGCCAAGATTAAATAGTATGCTAACCTCTCGATGGGAGGATACCTCAGCTCTGCTCCGATTAGCCTCTTACTTACATAATAAACCACTTTTTGTACGCCTTCTTCCTCTCGTACTAGTACCGCACTAGCAGCAACTTCAGTGATCGCCAGGTAAATGAACAAAGTTTCTCCTTCAATAGGCTTTGATAAAATAGGAGGCTGTGCCATATGGGCTTTTAGGGCCTGAAAATCTTGCTTGCAGTCTCCTGTCCATTCGAACTTCTTGTTGCCCCTAAGTAGATTGAAGAAAGGGATGCATTTATCCGTTGATTTGGAAATAAATCTACTTAGGGCTGCAATTCTTCCAGTTAAACTTTGTACATCCTTGATCTTCTCTGGAAATTTCATGTCGATTAGGGCTTTTATCTTGTCGGGGTTGGCCTCGATTCCTCTTGAATTAACAATGAACCCCAAAAATTTCCCTGATCCAACTCCGAAGGAACATTTGAGAGGATTTAGTTTCATCTGATATTTGTTCAATACGTCGAAACACTCTCGTGAATCCTTCACATGTCCTTCTGCTTTTTTCGACTTTACCAACATGTCGTCCACATACACCTCCATGTTTACGCCGATCAATTCTTTAAACATGTGGTTAACCAATCGCTGGTAAGTCGCACCTGCGTTTTTCAGTCCGAAGGGCATTACTTTGTAAAAGTATAATCCCGTATCGGTCTGAAAGTTGGTGTGATCCTCGTCAGGGGGATGCATGCTAATCTGATTGTAGCCTGAGTATGCATCCATGAAGGAGAGGATCTCGTGTCCTGCAGTAGCATCGACCAACTAGTCGATCCTTGGGAGTGGGAAGCAATCCTTCAGGCAGGCTTTATTGAGGTCTATAAAATCCACACAGGTTCGCCATTTGTCGTTAGGCTTGGGAACCAGTACTGGATTAGAGACCCACGCTGGATAAAACGCCACCCTGATGAACCCATTCTCCTTTAATCTTTCAACTTCTTCTTTTAAGGCTCTCGAGTGATCCTTATCGAGCAGCCTTCTTTTCTGTTGCACAGGTGGAAAACTCTTGTCTATGTTAAGGACATGGCTGATAACTGTAGGGTCTATCCCAGCCATGTCTTTGTGTAACCAGGCAAAGACTTCCTGGTTTTTCGGCAAAAACTCCACCAGTGCATCCTTCGTGGTTGGTTCTAAGTTTTTTCCGACCTTTATGACTTTGGTCGGGTCTTTCTCGTCAAGTTGGACCTCTTCTAGGTCCTCGACAGGTCCAACATTTTCTTCAAAATCCCCAAAGCAAGGATCTAAATCTCTATCCTCACTTTGGGCAACACCCTATTTGGTGACTTCATCACCGGATTGGGCTTGTGTATCAATCGCCATCTGCAACCTATTTGGGGGAGTGCTTTTTGACGTTCCCTTCTTCGCCTTCGTGACTGAGGCATTGTAGCACTCCCTGTCCTCCCTCTAGTTTCCCAACATGCGTCCTACCCCTGCGTCTGTCGGGAATTTCATGGCTAAGTGCCATATAGAGGTGACGGCCCGTAGATAAACCAGTATAGGCCTCCCAATGACGGCATTGTACGCCGAAGGACAATCGACTACTATGAAAGTAGCGAGTAATGTCTTGGTAGCAGGCGTTGTGCCTGCTGTCACTGGTAGTCTGATTGACCCCGCAGGGGTGAGTCCCTCACCAGAGAAGTCGTATATTGTTTGGTTGCAGGGCTCCAGGTCCTTAACTGACAACTTCATGCGTTCCAGCGAAGACTTATACAAGATGTTCACCGAACTTCCTATATCAACTAGCACTCTCTTCACCATCATGTTGGCCATTTTGATATCCACGACCAGTGGATCGGAATGTGGGAACCGGACATGTTGGGCGTCGCTATCAGAGAAGGTGATTTCTCCCTCTTCTGACCGAGCCTTTTTCAGCTCGCAGTCATCCACAATCATCATCTCGATGTCCTGGTTGTGGCGCAGATTCCGAGCATATTGTTCCCTGGCCTTTCCACTGTTTCCCACGAGGTGCGGGCCTCCACGGATGGTTAACAATGTGCTAGTTACGGGGTCAGGCTGCAAAGGTGGCAAGCGTTGGCGTGTGGGTACTTGCTTGTTGCCACCTGGAGCTTCTCGTTGGGAATTTCCCGAGGCCCGTATGTACCTTCTCAAGTGTCCTTGTCTAATAAGGAAATCGATCTCATCCTTCAGTTGGTTGCATTCGTTGGTATCATGTCCGTAGTCGTTATGATAATGACAGAACTTGGTAGTGTCTCTTCTCGAAATATCCTTTCGAATGGGACCAGGTTTCTTATAAGGCACACTGGAACTCGTGGCCTGATAAACCTCTCCCCGAGACTTAATAAGGGCAGTATAGTTAATGAACCAAGGTTCATAACAATTACCCTTGGATCATTTATTGTCAGAGGTGGAAGGCTCACTGTGTGGCCGTTTCCCCCCATTCTTGCCATTGTCGTTGTCGTTCCCGTTGCCTTTGCCATTGTCGTTGGGCTTGGACCCATTGGCGGCTTTGGCGGGTTTGAGCTTGATGTATCGATCAGCTCGATCCAAGAATTCCTGGGTAGTTCTAACCCCATGATTTCTGAGGTTGTCCCAGAGAGGCGTGCGGCATTTAACCCCTGCGGTTATGGCCATCATCTTGCCTTCGTCTCCCACTGTTTTTGCTCCAGTAGCTGCTCGCATAAAGCGTTGGACGTAGTCCTTCAGTGGTTCTCCGTCTTGCTGGCGTATTTTGACCAGCTGGTTTGCCTCAGTCGGGTGCACACGACCCGCGTAGAACTGTCCGTAAAACTCTTTCATGAACATTTCCTAGGAAACTATACTTGCAGGAGGGAATTTGAAAAACCACTCCTGTGCGGCATCAGAAAGTGTTGCAGGGAAGATCCTGCACCGAGCGTCTTCGGACACTTTCTGAATGTCCATTTGTATCTCAAACTTGTTGACGTGAGATACCGGGTCACCATACCCATCAAAGTTCGGAAGCGTAGGCATCTTAAACTTGCTAGGAGTTTCTGCCACAGCTATCCTCTGGATGAAAGGAGTGCCTTTTCTCCTATCATGGTCGATATAAGATGTTCTTCCCCCGACCAGCTACTGCACTGCCTAGTTGAGGGCATCTATCTGGGCTTGCACGGCGCCAGGAATCACCATGGCCTCTGGTGCTGGGGGGACGTACTCGTCGTGCCGCTCGCGGCGATCGTTGAGTACATCTCTCAAATCCTCATCTCTCCTCCGCTGCTCGCTAGCCCCGAGCCGATTGAAGACGTTATTTTGTCTGGGCTGCCCCCCAGCGTCCCGTCTTTCAGGTTGGTCATCCCGAGGTGGTTGGCTTCTGCCTCCACCTCTTTCTTCATTCCTCCGACCGGCATTTCCTCTGCCTGAGTCGGCCTCGTTATAACCATGGCCATCTCTGAATCTTGATTGGCTATGATGGGATCGACTGTTCCCTCGATTGCCTTCCCGGGCTGGAACCTCTTGAGCGTTAGAGGGTGGCATGCGTTGGTCGGTAGGTCCCCATGCATTATCATGCCGTGGGGGGCCTCGGATAGCAGAGCCTAACTCTGAGTTCCTCCTGTTATCAGGTGGACGTTGTCCTCTGCTCGGAGGGTTTGGCTCGTCGCCCCTATGGCGTCTAGGACTGCGAGGCGGCTGCCCGGCCCTATTCTGCCTCTGTAGCGGGGGATTGCCTCGACCAGCTTGGGATAGAGGTTGTGCCTCAGGGTCCATCAGCGAGACATCGTCTTGAGGTGCCGGTGGCTGCTCGGGCCTTTGTGGGCTCGAGGGTTGGATAGGCGGGCTAGGATTGGGACCCCTGTGGGGTGGCCCATTCGCAGGTTGATCAGGTCGAGGTAGGTGCAGCCTGATTCCTAGCCAGTTGTAGGGCTGCCTCGAGGGCTGCCATGGCCTCCCTCTGGCGACGGTCCATCTCCGCATGTCTTTCACTCAGCTCCAAGCGCTGCCGTTCAATTTCTTGTTGCTGTCGTGCCATGATTTCGGCAGCACTCTCTTGGCTGGCCCTCAGATTGGCCAGTTCCTCCTGCAATACCCCTAGGGTATTCTTCACCGTCTCGGAGTCCATTTCCTCCTCATCAAATTCCAAATATGGCTCATCCTCAGCCACGTTTGGAGGAGGAGGAGGCGGGTGAGAAGGTGCAGCGCCGGCCGCCTGTCCAGTTTTCTTGGTAGTTTTCGCCATTGATCTTTTAACGATGATGTATCAAGCTCTCAATGAAAGCACCAGAATGTTGACCCTAATTTTGGCCAACTGACACGAAGTTAAATTTGCTTGATGTGGACAAACACATTGGAAAGAATATGATGACGAAATAATAAAGATCACAAGAGTTTATAGTGGTTCGGCCCCAGAATCTGGTAATAACCTACGTCCACTTGAATTATTATTGATATAGAACTCAAAGGAGTGATCAAAGAACTAGGGTTCAATGAGTTTCACCAACCTCTGAAGAACAAGATAATATATCAAATGATCAAAAAGCGCAAAAGAAGAAAAAGATCTCTTTCCCTTGAGCCCTCCTTCTCTATTTATAGGCTCAAGGAGGATTTACATTAATTTGTTACAGATATTATTTCCTAAATAATCGGATACTCAGGAAATCATGAGAGATAATTTCGGATACTATCATAACGGTATAAGATCTTTTCCGCGTATAGCATTCATACAACCAGGCTGGTCGTATGAAGAGATCGAACGTCGTGACACTAGATGTCTCTCTGGTCAATAGTCGAGCATGAATTCTGCCAGATGTTAGCTACGTGTACTAAATGTTTGCCATGTCATCCATGCTAGTTTTTTGGATAACAGAAGGCATGGGTTCTGTTTTGAGGCTAGGGCCGCGGCTAAGCTTCAAGGGTCGCAGCCCTTGGTTGCACACATGAGTTTTTGAGGGTTTTAGGCACGGGAAAGTGGTCTAGTATGCTCGGGATTGGTTTCACCACCGTGCTTGGTGGAATTCGGATTCCCGGGAGTTAGTTTTGTAACCGGAAACCTATATTCGAGTATTAATGGAACCCTATACTTTGGTTGTGACAAGGTGATAAAGGCTTAGGCTCGGGAACGGATTGTGCTTGAGGGGCATGGCTCGTAATCAATAACCATACAGACTAAAGGTAAGAAAACTGCACCTGGTTGAATATATGTGACGGGACTAAGGGCTCCCTATTTTAAACGCTTGAAAAGATGGTATTATGCCATGCAAGCCATTTAGTGAACCAACGGCCTAAGGGTGCCAAGGGTTTAACTAGCGCACAGGGCGCGGCTCGGCCACTGGTAGCCGAGGACAGCTTATTATGCACTGAGCTCAGTTTAAGCGGGCCGGAGTCAGTGGATTTAACAGAGGGTGTGGCCTAAGTCGTCGGCCCTGAATATTATGTGATATAAGTGTAATATGAGATTGATTATATCTTGAATCTGAATGTACGTGCTGAATATCTATTGTGGATTACCTGATGGGAATACATGCATAGTGAATTAACTGTCTGTTATCATTGATTGAGTTGTTTAAGATGTTTTCTTGCTGGGCCTTGGCTCACGGGTGCTACGTGGTGCAGGAAAAGGCAAGGGTAAGTTAGATCAACCTTGATTGGAGAGCTCAGCGAGCAGAATGTACATAGTCAGTTGCCCGGCCACCACGGTTGAGGTTTAGGCAGGGACGCGAGACCTGAAGACTGTCTATTTTTCCTTAATATGGCTAATGATTACTCATGCACTTTTGGGAGTCTGTAAACCTATTTTAACTCTGTTTTCTTATGGGATCCCATGTTTATTATAGTTTAAATATATGAAATGAGTCTTTTGAGACCAAAACCTTTTTAACCCTAGCTCTTACATGTCTAGTGACACATTTTTAAAATAATGACTTGATTAGAAAGTCTTGCACCTCTATAAGTACACAGTGTAGCGATCTTGGCTATCCAGGGTGTTACAGCCACGGAGTCTAGATGATTGCCGAGGCATTACAACTATATGCCTGCAATTAGTGACACCGCTTATCAGGCATGATAACAAGATCCAATTCCACCTCTCAATCTCAACAACAAACCAAGATCAATAATCCAAATAACATATAGATAGCATATAGCACACAATGGGCCATGCCCTGACATCAAGCATATTTTATTTCATTCATCATGCTCTCTATAAACTAAGCAGGAAAACAAGGCATTTAAACACCTATTCAAGTATATTAATCAACCATACCAATCAACTCTGAGTCGAGCTTTTCAATGGCAGCGTGCGTACATGTTCGGTCAATCTTCAAAACCAATAAACCTTGGCTCGCTCTGATACCAAGTTGTAACGCCCTACTACCTTAGAGCCATTACTAAGTGAGTTTAAACTGTGCATTTAACTCGCCAAGCGAGGTTTTTAGAACAAAAGTGTGATTAAACAAAAAGTCAAGGATGTAATCTTTAAAAGTACTCCATGGCATTAAAAGTTCCAAGAGTTTAACATTTGGGATCCCAAAATGAGGTTTGCAAAATATTTACAATTCAAAATAGGTTTACATATGACAAATTATCAAAAACATAGTTTAATACAGCCATTTCTCAAAATGCCCCCAACCAAAGCAGTCGGGCAGGCCAAACATGTACGTGCCGCCCCCATGCTCTCCGTACTCATGGCTGGTTGACTTTCTCCTTGCCCTTACCTGCAACACAGAGCACCCGTGAGCCGAAGCCCAACAAGAAAACTCATACAACACATAACATACGCATAGCATAACCATTATGTCAGATCATCCATAGATAAACAGATAGTCTAAAGGATTTAAACACATATACGGCCATGCCGTCCCAGAAGCGTTACCAAAGCCTGGGTACTTGGTCCACACCGTAAGGATATCCCATGTATCCATTGGGGGTCTCACCCTAACCATAAGCACTCCATGTGCTAAGTGATATTCCCGGCCCCACTGTCGTTCCCGGCCTTCGCCGTTCTCGGCCCCTCGCCGTTCTCGGCTCCTTTGCCGTTCATTCTACTATATCCACACATATAGCATACTTAAACAGCATTCAAGCATATAATAATTCAATCAAAGCTACACCCTAACAAGCAATTCAATCTAGGGTCGTGCCCTGCAACAACACTATGGGCCTATGCCCTGCTCTACGGGTACTACAATTTTCTTACCTGTATCCCGAGCTTTCCGATGCACCAAGGTCACAAGCACGGTCCTCTATCCCGAACCTCTCCGAAAACCTAGTCACAACACATATACAACACTCTTTAATACTAACCAATCCAAAACCACTTTCCGGGACCAATCCCGCACTCTCGGGACCTATAATTCCCTAAAACAATGTATTGGAACCATCCCCCGAGCCCCCGGGCAAAAGCCCTAAAAATGCAAAATTTGGCTGTCAAAAATTGCCTAGAGCCACGGCACTCCCATCAAGGGCCGCGGCGCCCAGAAGCTTTTCCCTGATCCTGATGCAAGCCTGCGCCGCAGAACCAAAGAACAGGGCCGTGGCGCCCCTACGCGAACCCAGAATTCTCGGTTTTCCCCTGCATTTTTCCCGACCCAAAACACCTCCAATTCAACCCAAACAAATACCTAAACCCCAAATAAACCATTTAACAACCTATAAACATCAAAAACAAGCTTAATTACACAATCACACCCAAAATCCACACTTGAGTTTCAAATTTCAGAAACTCAAACCATGGCTTCTAAGACCTAAACCAGAGCTTGGAAAATATGAACCATGCCTCTAAAATCTCAAACCATACCAGATATGAAATTCAAACATGATAAAAACTCTTACCTCAATCAAGAATTTAGCTTGAATTCACCCCAATCCCAGCTTCAAGCCACTTCCCCCTTGATTATCCAAACTAAATTTTCCAAACCAAACCAACCATATTCCTTTAAATTCCACACTTAATCTCTGAAAATCAAACTTAAATTTAAACAAAAACAGAGCATAACTCTTACCTCTGAATAATCCTAGCTTAGACTTGATTTTGGTTGTCTCAAACCCCTTGAATTTCCTCCTAGGTTTCAAATTCAGCTTTCTCCTTTTTCTTCTCTTTTCTTCTAGCTTTCACTTCCAAATTCCAGCATAAACCATCTATGACCAAGTGTAATACGTAATTCCCCTTTCCTTCAGCTGAAGTTTATCTAACCCTTGCCAAATGACCATTCTACCCTTCCATAGAAGTTCTTTCCTAACTAAACCTCAAGGACACTTTTGTCATCTCATCTCTATTACAATTCTACCATTTTCCCATCACAACTTGTTACTCTCAGCAGTTACTAATGGTTACTCAGGTTACTTAATCACCAATAACCACTAACCACTAATTCTCAACTCAACTTACGAAATTCCCAAAGTACCCCTAGGCTCCTCCCAAGCCGGGTATAAAATCCCGTTGTGACTTTTAAGTTAACTAGCTCCCTAGGACCATCTCGGCACGTGCATCACATTAATATCACCACACTCACGTGGTAAAAATCACATAATACAATTATCACATTTATGCCCTCAGCGGGCTAAAATTACCAATTTACCCCTAACATACAAACGGGGCCCACATGCATATTTATACCACCTAAACATGCATTCTAATCACATATTCATTCAAATTCATATATTATCATGTTAATTCACTTAGTTTCCTCAGGCACGCTAATCAAGGTCCTAAACCTTATTAGCAACTTGGGGTGTTACAAATACACATCCTCAAAGAACCATCTTTCTTCTTTACAAACAATACTTGTGCACCCCATGGTGAGAAACTGTGTAACGACCCAAAATTACTATTAAGGCTTAAGGGCCTTGATTAGTGTGCCGAGAGGGCATAATTGGAGGTTAAGAGAATTAATGGTAAGAAAGCATGAATATGGGTATTGGATAAGTATGTGGGCCCTGTTTGGCTAGTAAGGGCATAATTGTAATTTTGGCCCGTTAGGGCGTAAACGTGATTGTGTGTGATAAAATTGTTGAGACCAAATTATTATGTGGATAGGTGGATATGCATATGTGTGTTTGTAGCTTTCGGCACGAGGCGATCCTAGAGCTTGATAGCGGGAGAAGTCACAAAGGGGTTTAACAGTTGACTTTGGACAAGTCAGGGGTGTTTTGGGTATCGGGTATTTATTTAGATTATCGGGTTATGAAAATAAATATATGGAGATATATTTGAGGTTAGGAAGTCTAAGTGTGAATATTGGGGAATTTTACCATTTTGCCCTCGGGGACGTTTCCAGCACCCCGAGGCTCGGGATTGACTTAACGGGATAAAGGATAGACTTAGTTAGAACAGAAGCTAGTGGAAAGGAAGATTAGACCGACTTTCATTCTCTCTCCCTCTTCTCTCTCAAGGAAACTAGAAAAAAACACAAGGAAAATAGAGGAAACTTGGAGGATTTGGGCTGGGATTTCAATGGGTTTCAATGGGGATCTAAAAGCTTAGCTCAAGGATTATCCAAGGAACATTTAATTAAAGCCAAGGTGAGAATCAAACTGTGTTTTTGAGGTTAGAAGCTCTGAGTTTTTCTGAGTAGTAAGATAATTATAACTTTGATGTTTAAGGTTGAATTGAAGCTAGAAACTTGGGAACTTGCTAGGATTCTGCTTAAAGAAGGGGTTCAGCTGAAGAGGTAAACTTTAATTTGTGATTTAGAAGCTTAAATTTGAGTTCTGTATGGTTGGTTTTAGTGTTTAATGCTCTTGAGTTTCAGAGATTGAAACATGGGTTGCAATGAGTTTTAGGTTGGGTTTTCTGTTGAATTATGATGTTAAAGTTGTCTTGGAAGTCTTGGGAATGATTGATATTGAAATAGGGAGCTTTGGTATGATTTTGGGTAAGGTTTGGAGGTTGGAAATGGTGAAAATTCTGGGTTCGAAGGGAAGGGTCGCGGCTCTGTTCTAGAGCGCTGCGGCCCTAGGATGAAGATGAGCCAGGAGGGCTCGGCCAAGGGTGAGCGCCGCAGTGCCCAAGGCAAGGGTCGCGGCGCGTGTCTTCTTTCAGGGAAGGCCTTGGTTCTATTTTAAGGGCAGGGCAGCGGCTAAGCTTTAGGGGCCACAGCCCTTAGACTCATACTTGAACGTTCAAGGTTTTAAAGTACGAGGATCGAGCCTGGGGTGCTCTGGATCAATCTCACCACCGTGCTTGGTGGGATTCGACTTCCCAAAATCTAGCTTTGTACATGAAAACCTATATGTGAATATTAATGGAATCCATTATCTTGGTTGTGACTAGGTGATAAGCTAGGGCTCGGGAAATGGATCGTGTTCGGGGGTCGTCTTTTCTAATTAAAGCACTTGGAATCAAGGTAAGAAAACTGCACCTGTGTAGGTGGATAGGATGGGACTATGTGTTCCCTATATTTGAATGTATTGTTATGTGAATATGTTGGGACTAAGAGTTCCCTATAATTGTATAAATGTCATGAGGTGGTATTATGCCACAGGGACAAGAGATAAGCGGCCTAAGGGTGCCGAAATCAATATTTGCGCACAAGGCGCGGCTCGGACACTGGTATCCGAGGACAGCTTATTAATCACTGAGCTCAGTTAAGCCGGCCGGAGTCAGTGGGTATGTCATTGGGCTTGGCCTAAGCGAGCCAAAGGCAGTGAATTAAATAGAGGGTGCGGCCTGCGGGCATTAACCCTAGCTATAGCTTGACATGTGTCTACTGTGGATTATTGTCTATGATATGATGAGTGTTTGGAGCTGAATTATTGGTTATTGACCAGTGTGCAGCCTTGAGTGTATTTCATAGCTTGATGGAACTGATTAATGCTTTGTGATTATTGGATTATGATATGTGAACTGTTTAGCTGGTAAAACTGTTATGTCATGATATTATGTTTTCTTGCTGGGCTTCGGCTCACAGGTGCTACATGGTGCAGGTAAGGCAAGTTTACCATGGGTTGGAGAGCTCTGGGGGCGAGGTGTACATTGTCAGCTGCTCGACCACCACGGTCGAGGATTTGTACGGGGACAGGGACCTAAAACGTATATTTTGCCATTAGAGTGGTTGGGTTACTTATTTGTGATTAAGAATTTTGTATTTACGGCATTTAAACCCTGATTTGGGATCCCATGTATTAAACATATGTTTTTAATCGAATTTAATTGTTTATAACCAAAATTCTTTTAAACCTAATCTGTTTGTGTCATTAGGAACACATTTCGAAATTAAATGACTTGATTAGCAAGTCTTGAACTATTACAAATACACAGTGTAGTGGTCTTGGTTATCCAGGGCGTTACAAACTGAGTCTAATAAAACTCAAGTCTAACAACTCGTACAGTTGTACCTTTAGTTCATTTATCTTTGATGGGGCCATTTTGTAAGGTGCCCTAGACACTGGCTCCATCCCTGGTGCTAGTTCAATCACAAATTCAATCTCTCTGTATGGTGGCAACCCTGGTAAATCATCTAGAAACACATCGAGAAACTGGCAAACTAATATGGTCTCCTCTGGTCCCACTGGCACGACTTGAGTGGTATCTACCACACTCGCTAAGAATCCTATGGAACCACCTTGCAATAGATCTCTAGCCCTCAATATAGATATCATAGGTACACGGGGTCCATGCACAGTGCCAACAAACACAAAAGGATCCTCACCTTCAGGCTCAAAGGTTACCATTTTCCTTCCGCAATCTATGGTTGCCCCATACTTCACTAACCAGTCCTTACCCAAAATCATGTCAAAGCGGTCATAACCAACTCTATCAAAGCAACCGAAAACTCTCTGCCCTCCACTATCACTGGCAATGATCCGACCCATCTCCTGGATACTACTAACTCCCTAGTTGGCAATAAGGTCCCAAACCCCACAGCATAATAATCAGATGGTAGACACAGTCTATCAATAATTCTACTAGCAACAAAAGAATGTGTAGTGCCAGAATCAATCAAAATAGTATAAGGGGTTCCAGCACTAAAAAGTTGACCTTTAACTACTGAGGGACAAGCCTCAGTTTATGCCTGTGTCAACGCGAACACCTGAGATGGGGCCGAGTTGTCTGTCTTTCTTTGTTCTTCATTTCTTGCCTTCGGGAAATCTTTCTTTAAGTGTCGCACTATCCCGCATAAAAATCAGGTCTTTGCCCGACACTCCCCTATATGGCGCCTCTTACATCTGGCACACTCAGAAAAAGTCCTCCAGCCCTCATTGTTGCCCTGGCGGCCTATTGAAATACCACGAGGTCTCCTGTTAGGACCTGGATCTGGAAAGCCATCAAGAGCCTTCCTTTGCTGATCACTTGGGGCCCTTCCCCTACTTGAACTCATAAATGGAGGTCCCACTCTCCTAGTGTCTCTTCTGGCCTCATTCTCGCACCAGATTTTGTTCTATGCGCTATTAGCTGTGAGCACCTTCTCAAAAACCTGTGCATAGGTAGTCACCCCTGGCACAATGGTAATGCAAACATCTCAGGCTATCATAGGTTGTAGCCCCTAGAGAAACCTCTCCCTTCTGGTCCCATCAGTGGACACCAGTTCCCCGACAAACTTTGCCAATCTATCAAATTTCAAGGCATATTCAATCACTGATGAGTTTCCCTAAAGTAATCTAGTGAACTCTTCAGCCTTTGTCGCCCTGATGGCATCATTGTAATACTTTTCATTAAACAGAGTCTGAAACTCTTCCCAGTCCAAGGAATTAACATTTCTCATCTAGGATATCACCTCCCACGAAATTCAAGCATCCTCCTGAAACATATATGTGACACAGGCCACCCTCTCATTACCAACAACCCTCATAAAGTCTAGGATGGTGGTAACCATGCTCATCCACTGTTCGGCCTTAGCCGGATCTGCACTACCTTCAAAGACAAAAGGGTGTTGCTTCCTGAACCTTTCATAAAGAGGTTCCCATTTATTCCCAGCCTCTGGCAGCTGCTCAACTATTGGCACCATCACAGGTGGTGCCTCTGGTAAAATGTTCCCGGTAGGAACCTATTGTTGTCTCAGGAGGCGGATTTCTTCTTCCTGCCTCAATACCCTGGCTTGCAAATCAGCAAGCACCTGCTGCCAGTTCTCAGGAGCTGGTGGTGGGGTCTGACCCTGGTCATTATCCTGTCCCTGTCTATCATTATTGCCCTGATCTTCCTAGTCAGCTGATGATTCTATCTGTCTTGGAAGCATACTTCCAAGCTTATACCTTGCTGCAATAATCAATTCGGCCAGCTAGGTAGTGATAACTAAACCTCTTGTCGCCCCCCACTCCAAGATCAAGCAAATAATCATTCACATTCAATAGCCATGCTAATAAGCATGTCCATTCATATTCATATGCAAGTCTGGGGAAAATAAGCACTTCCTGATATTCATAACAATTAACAATGCTAATAAGCATTTTCTGGTATACATGTATCTATGACAGCGCTAATGAGCATGTCCTGACCTACATGTCCATATAACAATGCTAATAAGCGGTTCTTTTGCATTCACAAGCAATATTCGTGCTAATAAGCACATCCTTTTTATATCATTCAGCAGTCAAGGGCCAGGCCCTATCAGTATATCTCATGCTACCTAATAAGGCATTTATATACTATTTAAGCAGTTAAGCATATAACCACATAAATAGTTGCTGAACCCTGAGTCGAGCTTGTCTTTAGTGGCGAGGGTACATGCCCAGCCTATATCTAGAACCCTTAACCTTGGCACACTCCAATACCAAGTTTTAATGCCTTGGTTAGCGAAGACCATTACACTGTGTATTTTAAATATTGCTTAACTCGCTAACCGAGTCATTAGGTCATAAACGTGCATCTAAATGTGCTTACTAGTCTAGGGTTAAAAAAATTTGGTTAAAAGAAATGGAAATTTCATTAAAACATTAAACTATAAGTAGGATCCCATAATAACGTTTAAAAAGTTTTTTAAGGTTCCAAAATGGTCATTACAACTCAAAAGTTACAACTCACCGACCTAAGCGGCAAAAATAGGGTTTAACCCTAGTTCCTCTGAGAAACATTGGTCGTGGTGGTCAAATGATCGCATATGTACACATCACTACCTAAACTCTCCAACTCATGGCTGGTCTAGCTTTTCTTTCCCTTTACCTGCACCACGTAGCACCCGTGAGCCAAGGCCAAGCAAAAAAACTTAAACATGCTCATAAGTAGTTATTAACACATTTCCAAATCATAATAAACATGCCCAGCAATAATAACCCTACTCATGCATGCATATCATTCATATGAATGACTACGGTGTCATATGGGACCAAAGGCCCTAAATAAATAATTAGCTGAATCATATCGGGGCCCATTGCCCAAGTACATGACTAATAAGTCACACTGGGGCTCAACATCATAGGATCTAGGACTAATAAGTCACCCCAGGGCCCAGCCCTATCCTTTGTATAACCATCCTTGGAGCTGGCCCAGCGTACCTAGTGCTTTAGTTTTCTACGACCATTGGGTCGGACAAGCGTATGATGCGCTCCTGATTAAATCTAATTATATTGACCAGCGCTCTGCGCGCTATTGTTTCCCTTGACTCATAAGTCAATGCTTTTCAACCAGCGCTCAGCACTATTGTTGTCCTTGACTAATAAGTCAATGATTTTCTCAAGTGTATAATGCTAACAGGCACTTATCATACAGCAAGTATCCATATAAAGAGAATTCAACATGCTTAATCAATAATCACAGGCATAATCATAATCATGCGCATTTACAGGGGCCAGTGCCCAATCAAATCTTTATTCAACATTTGGGCCAAGCCCTAACCATGTACATCACGTAATGGGTGTAGTTTTCTTACCTCAGGTCCAAGTGTAATGTAAAATAAGAACGACCCTCGAGCACGATCATAATCCCGAACCCCTAGCGATAACCTAGTCATAACCAAGTATAGAATCCCATCAATAATGAGTAAATAAAGGCTTCCGGACCGAGTCCTAGCCTCTGGGACTTCAAATCCTACTAAATCGAGTAGTAGGATTGATTTCGAGCCCTTAGGTTTGAGTTCCCACACTCAAAACCTCCCTAAGGCCAAATTCCCCTTAAGTGTCATGGCCATAAACTTCTGAGCCACAGCCCGCCTAAGACAGAGGCGCCTGCCCCTTTCTGCCTACGCCATGGCATGCCTATCAGGTTCTGCGGCCCTAAGTGCCCATCAGCCAGGTCCTCTTCTTTGTCAAGCTTGGGTCGCAACGCCCAAGAACAGGGACGCGACCCTACCTTGAACCCAGCCAAAAACCTCCATTTTTCCCATTTCAAAACCCTCCATAGACCTATCCAAACATATCCAAATCTCAAAAACAAAGTTCCCAATCATCTTAATGGCCCAAAACCATCAAAACATAAGTTTCAAACAACTCAAAAACTCATCAAAAACATAGAATCCAAATTCAAAACTTAAGAAACTTTAGGAAATAGAAACTCAGAAATTCAAAGCTTAAATTACCTCTGATTATGTCATTTCTCGCTAAATCCTCCGGCTAACAAGCTTCTAATCTTTCCTAGAATCGATATGACTCTAACCTTGCTTGAATCTGAGTCCTAAAACTCGAGTTTCCTTCAATAATGCAATGAACGTTAAAAAGGAGAACGGGAGAGAGAGAGAGAGAGAAAGTGTTTTGAACATATATCTGTTTCTGTCAAGTTACTTCAAGCTTAAGTAACCTTAAGTAAAACCCAAGGCTTGGGGTCCCAAAATTGCCCCCGGGGGTAAAATAGTCAAAATTCTCAGAATTTCCTCTTGATCTCACTAACTCCCAATATATCATCAAATAATCATTCCCCTTACCTAATATCCCAGTAATGTACTAAATACCCAAAATACCCCTTAACTCACCCTGAGTCAAGTACTGGTCCCCTTGTGACTTTCCCTCTAACTTGCTCCCTAGGATCGCCTCGTGCCTTGTAACCCAAATATATCCACATAATAATGTGGTCTCACACATATATCACATATATGTCAAAGATACCCATAACGGGCCAAATTATGAAAATTCCCTTCTGATAAGAAACGGGCCTACATGCATATTTAATACATCTAAACATGCATATCAAGTCATATAATAATGTAACTCACATAATCATGCAATGATACTCATAAATATCACATATACACATAATTTACCATCCTGACCCCCTAATCCTTATTAAGTAATTTGGGACATTACAGACGGTCTCAGAAGGCTCCTATGAGAATCGACTCTTGAACCTGGCAAGAAAAAGTCCCCAAAACTCTGGCTCCATGAAGGAGAATTCCCCATCGTGGTTGTAAGCCCAACACCGGTAGAGTATCTCCTCCAAGGCATTCATCAAGTCTGCGATTTCTAGCCTCGCCTTCTCAGCATCCTCCTTGGCTTTGGCCTCGACCTCGAAAAGCCTGTTCTTGAGCACCCCAACCTCTTCAAGTTTCTTATTAAGCTTGTCAACCTCAGCCTGTAGCTGATCTCGTTGTTGGCTCACCTCCACCACCTGGTCCTTAGCAATTCGCTCAATCTCCTGGGAAGTGGCCAGGGCGGCCTTAGTAGTCCTCTCATTCTCCTAGGGTGGTTTTGAGCTCCTGGGACACAGCCAGGGTGGCTTTGATCTCCTCTTTCCTAGCTTGGGACCAGGCGATGCAACTGACTACAAAGGGAAAATGCAGGTCAGGGTTAGTTCAAAAACAAAACAAAAAAGAAAAAGAAAAATAAGTACTATAGGAGGAATGGAGGTGGCTCATAGTGAGGTTCATTCCCATGGTCGACTCTAGAATATCTTCAGGAGAATGCTCCTCCATAGCCCTTAGGTCCTTAACATTGGCTCTATATGTGTGGCCCACCATATGGTTCATCGTCTCATATACAGTCCCTCAAAATGCTTCTGGGATCCTTGCCAACTCGAGTGGTTTTACCGGGATCTGAACAGAGGGAACTTCACCCTGAATAACCTAAAGAACTGGAGCAAGTGCATGTCAAAGAGGAGGAGGAGGAGGAACCTCAAGAACTTTAATTGTCGTTACCAGAGCTAGGGGCTAAGTTTGTTGTTGCTGTTCCTGGGTGGAGTTGGCACCTTTATCTTTGACAGGAGATTCGGTGGAAGTTCCAGACTTGGAAGCATTTTCTTTGTTACTCTAGCCATTTTAATCACGGGTTCAGCTCCGGCCCCACCAGCCTTAAAGGCACCCTTTAAATCCATCTCTTCACCTGCAAATGGACGGGTAGAAAATTTAGATACAAGAAATAATTAACCAAAATAATGCAAGGAAAAGAACAGAGCAAGAACCCTACCCTCCGAGCTAGAGGAGGAAACTATTATGATTGGCTCGGGGTTATGAACTGAATTGGGTAAAACCTCTAACTCTTAGACTTCTGGGGGAGGGGGAATCTAGTATTATTACACCTTGGATCCTATGGGGTTCAGGATCTTCTTCAGAGCTAAACTCATCTACGGTCTGCCTAAATTCGGGGGAAAATATGCTCTGGTGTAGGGAAGGCCACGTCCTATGATTCGTACCATACTCCTCAAAAATGGTGGACCTAAAGTGGAGAGTATTGTCTACCACAACAGTGCATCTGGGGTAGCTATGGTCGTAGTGAACCACCAGATGATCCACACATTGGAGGAGGATTGTGTTCAGGTCCGGGTCAACTGGATGTCGACTCACGAGCTAACGTGTATTGAATTAGATTAGCCTAAAACTAGCAGCAGGCCAATTTAATTCTCTATAGGGATTACCTTGGACGAAAGTGTCGACTGTTGTCCCCAACTCAGCTCAGTATGGGTTTGGTTGTTGCCCATATTATGGAGCTCTTCTCTTGCGCACCAGCAGCACGACCTCTTCGTCCTCTTCGGTGTCTTCAACGGCGGGGAGGACTTCTTGAGGAGGAGGAAGCTTGGGGGGCAGATCTCAGGCTCTGATGTCCAGCATTTGATCTTTACGGATGAGCTTGTAGGCCACCATGGTAACAGCGTTCACTACCATTTGAAACTCCTCATTCAAAAGAATATGAGACAATGTCTCATATTGACCTCCAAGGCTCTCAGATCGCTTTGTCCTCTTATATATAGTTGTACAAAGAAACAACTTATTTAGGAGGGTTGAACTCAATAAAAAAGGTATCCACGTATGAAATTTGAGAAGTTAGGAAACTTACGAGGGTGATTGAAGTATCGATGAGTGCAGTTCTTGAACCCATTTGACATAAAGAATTTATCTTTATAGTCATTTGAGTGGCTAGGGAGGTCGATGATAGAGGCCGTGATGGGGAATCGAGTGAGGTAGTAGAAACCATCACCTCGCCCCTTCTGCTCAGGGTTGGCTTTGAGGTAGAAGAAATTAATACATAATGTCAGTCGGCATGGGGACCTCCTATTTGTGCTTCAAAAATAAATACTTCAGCCCCGCCAAAAGATGATATGAGTTTGGGGGGTTGTTGGAATGGAGCCAGATTGACGTAGTTTAAAAAGTCTACAAAGTACTGGTCTAGAGCAAGGAAAGCACCTGCTTTCAGGTGCTAATAACTCCAGGCCCCAAAACCATCCTGAAGTGGGGCGCAGCTCCGCTCTCCTTCCAACGGAGGTTGTGCAACAAGGCCATTGGGTCCCATCTCAATCCCTTGGCTCAGAAATATCTTGTTCACCTTGCCTTGATTCATTATTCAAGGCACGATGTGCTCGGCCTCGAAAAAGGCGTCAGGGCCGACTACAATCTCCCTGTCCACCACCAGGTCAAAGTGGGGAATGGGGGTGTCAAGCGCGACCTGCTTGCCTTTATTCTTGTTTTGGGAAGAGGAGCTTGTGAAATTATTCTGTTGATGGGCCATGATCTAGCTTGCCTGACAACAAAGCAGCCTGTTAGTGGCAACCTAAAATAAAGCCTATCTACGGTGACAAAGGTGTTGTGACCTAAGGGTTTGAATTCAATTTAGTTAGCCTAATCTATACGCGAGCTAAGATATACCCTAGCACCAACGTGTGTTTCCACGCTCAGTCTTTGGCCACATGCTATAGACTAGGAAAAATCCTTGATGCTTCGGGATTCGCGTGTCAGGCCCGTCACCTTTTTGAAAGCGGTTTAATGCAAAACCGCTCAAGGAATCGTGACCCTGAATCTACCCAAAATTGAACCTAAAAACCTTTCAACTTCTACACCCAAATAGGTAACTTAATCGATTCATCAACAACTACATCTTTTCTAAATCAAGAAAATTGCCCATTTTTCACACACCTTATTTCTAAACAAACCTAGTATTGTTCTTTTAGCCTAAGTGAACCCCTATTGAACTTGGACATGTTTAAAAATGAGATGGTACTGGAAAAAATTTTAAGTAAAAGACACTTATTGAAAAATAAAGAATGAAAGATTTAAACCAGATGAAGAGATACTTACAATTTATATGTTTACTCGATGGGGATGCTGGTGGTTCCAATTGTAGGAGCTTGAGAGCTTCTGAAAAATGGAAGGATGATGAAGGTTTTTGGAAAAGGTCTGAGTGAAAAAGGTATGTTTTGTTTTAAAAGGAAATCTTTGGAATGAAGGTGGTAAAGTTCATGCCTGATTTTCCTATTTATACGTAAACTTCGATAGTTAATCTGGGCCATTCAATTGGGTCAGCTTAAGATCCAAAGGACAAGATTAAATGACCCTTATGATGGTAAAAAGTTTACAGGACAGTTTTCATAGCCCTTGCAGCAGCCAGGTGTTTAATACTCGAGTAATGGGTGGGCACGATTTCACACGACAGAAGCCTAAAAGCCCCTACTGTGCGTGTCAGAAAATGACGTCAGGCACAAACAGGAGCTTGGGGGGCAAATATTGTACCCCAAAATAAGCATGGATTCAATCATTCATATTTATGAATGCGGTTACCCAAACCTGTCCAAGAATGCTCATTAATGCCCAGGCTATATTATATATTTATTTCCCGAGATATCAGATGTAATTTTCATAGGCAAATAGTATCCCTATGTAAATGGAAATTATCTTGATTGATTGTTTACCATATTTATGAACGTGGTTACCCAAACCTGTCCAGGAATATTCACTATAAATATCATGGATAATGGATAGGAAATGGGATGGCTTTTCAAGATACAGTTTCTCTGCAGAAATTGTAAGAGATCAATAATATTGCTTCGTGGACTAGGTGGGTTTTTAATCACTGAACCACGTAAAAGTGTGAGTGTGAGAAATTTTTCATTCAGTTAATTAAAGTTTAGAAAATAGCACTAATATCTTTGTTATCAGATTCTTAATCCATTGTTGGCGAAAAACCACTTCACCACCTAACAACAACTCTATGCAAAAATACAATAGATAAGGTAATGTATTACATAAATGTTTCAACTCAATTGCAAAATATACAAATAAATAGAAAATATGTAGAAGAAGATGAATACAAATCAAAGCATGAATAATACAATTAAATATAAAAACTAAGAAAGAGATCAAATCAAAAGATGTAAAGAACAAGAATATAAACAAGAACTCCACATAACCAAAGTGTAGAGTAGTGGGGATCATCTACTTGAACAAGGTTCAAGAACTTTGTCCAAAAGCTTATTTCCCCCTATTCTCTAAGCACTAAGGGAATCTGAAGTTTGGAAATAGCTCTCTGGCATTATCAAGCCTTTTTGTGTATTTTCCAGCTAAGTCTTTTGTGGATAGAAAATGGTGTCTCATGCAAGTGAGCATTAGGCTCCTAATTATAGAATTTTGAGATACCCTTTGAATTTCAAATTCCACCAGCCTCTTGGTTGTTACCAATGTTTAATTGGATGTTTATGGAATTAAAATTAATATTTGGGAGTTACTTGGGATGTTAAAACCATTCAAATTGGAAATGATGCAAAATGGAATTCGGCTGCCAGCACCCTAGGCCGCAACTTGGGACATGCCAGGCCGGGCCGCTAGCTTCTGACTCCCGAGCTGTGGCCTGGGAAGCTTGTGGCCACGGCCTGGAGGCTGTTTCAACCTCCCAATTTTGCACCTTCTTCAAAAATGTCTCAATCTCTTACCACATGATTTAGTAACCTCCATACACTCAATGGGAGTTAAAAACATGTCTTTAAAAGCCATATCACATTATGGATTTATGAAATTCAATCACAAATGTGTAACTCTCAATCTACACATTATTGGGTAATATATGGGAGTTACAAATTTGTAGCAGATTTTGTAATTTCAAAATATGTTACACTAGACACACACATATGTCCAATTTTGTAACTCTCAATATTATGTTACAAGATGTGATAAATCACATTTTGTCACATTATTTAATATCACATTATATTATATAAAATACACTACAACAAAAATCGATTTTAGGGGCGACGCATGTCACCCCTAATAACTATAAAAGTTGCCCCTGATATGTCGCCCCTAATAAAATGTGTCTAGTGGTGTACATTAGGGACGGCTAATGGGTCTCCCCTAATAATCTAATACTAGAGGTGACTATGTCGCCCCTAAAAGTTAAGATGGCACCCCAAATTTTTTCACATGTTGCATATGTTTTGGTTGATGTGTCGCCCCTGATACTTGATTATTAAGGCCAACGGTGTCACCCCTAATAACATTTTATTTATAAAAAAATAATAAAATTATTTTAATAATTAAAAAATAATTGATTAAAATTTAAATAATTTAAAACGAATATATTAAAAATAAGAATATTATATTAAATATTCAAATTAGTTCATTAAGATAACAAATATCCATATTGTTAATATAATGTAACAATAACTAACAATAATATAAACCTAGTCTCCTAAATTAGCTGCCTTGTTGTAGTACCCTGGATAGCCAAGACTATTACACTATGTATTTTAAACAGTGCTAGACTCTCTAAACAAGTCATTTGGCCATAAACGTGTAACTAAACGTGATTAACGGCTTATGGTTAAAAAATTTGGACGAAAGGAATAGTCATTTCATTAAAACGTTAAGTTCGTACATGAGATCCCAAAACAAACATTTAAAAGGTTATTTACAACTCAAAAGGTTAAAACAAGCTGGCCTAAGCAAAAAAATACAGTTTAACTCTAGTTCCTCTGAGAAACCTCAGTCGTGGTGGTCAAGCAGTCGCATATGTACACGTCGCCTCCGAAGCTCTCCAACTCATGGCTAGTCCAGCTTCCATTTCCCCTTACTTGCACCACATAGCACCAATGAGTCAAGGCTCAACAAGAAAACTTAAACATTCTCATAAGTAGTTAACAACATATTACTGAATCATAATTAGCATACCTAGCAGTATTAACTCTACTCGTGCATGCATTCTATTCAAATAAGTGACTACAAGGTCACACCAAGGGCCTGTTGCCCTAAATAAATGACCATAGAGTCATACCATGGCTCGTTTCCCTAGGATAAGTGACTATAGAGTAACCCTGGGACCCAATGCCCTATCCTCTGTATAACTAGCCTTAGGGCTAGCGAAGCGTACCTGACGCTTTATTTTCTAAACGACCATAGGGTTGGTTAAGTGTATGCCACACTCCTGATTTGGCCTAACCATATTGACCAATGCTCAGCACGCTTGGCTGCCCTTGACTTATAAGTCAAGCCTTTCGACTAGCGCTCAATGTGCTATTGCCGTGCATGACTTATAAGTCAAGCCTTTTCAATCAGATAATTCAAACAAGCATACATCATTTAACAATTATCCAAATACAAAGCATTCAAACATGCTTAATCAAACAATCACAGGCATAATTAGAATCATGCTCATTCACAGGGGCCTGAGCCCATAATCATAACCATGTTTAACAACCGGGCCAAGCCCTAATCACACATATCATGTATTGGGTACAGTTTTCTTACCTCTGGTCCAAGCATTGGCTAAATAAAAACAACCCTTGACCATGATCCCCGTCCGAGCCCTAGCAATACCCTAGTCACAACCATAATAAATGATATCCATCAATATCGAGTAAATAAAGGCTTCTGGACTGAGTTCTAGCCTCCAGAACTTCAAATTCTACTAAACCAGGTAGTATAACTCTTCTCGAGCCCTTAGGTTTGAGTCCTCACACTCACAAACCTCTTATGGCTAACTTTTCCAGCTAGCATCGCGACGCACCCTTGAAGGATCACAACGCACCTCAAGTCACAGAGCCTCTGCCTATTATCTCTGGGACATGCACGGCAACGCAGCCCACCAGGTGTCACGGTGCCAAGACGATTCAGATAACCGCCCTGGCCTCTGAGTTCATGCATGTCGCGGCGCTCCAAGAACAGCGTCGCGGCGCAACCCCGTGAACCCAGTTTTCAACGTTTCTCTCCAAGCCAAAACCCTGAAAATACACCCCAAAGTTGTACCAAACCCATAATTGAATTTAATACTCTCAATAACACATCATAAGCAACATAAACACCATAAAAACTAATTCAAATACTTAACCCAAATCAAAACCCAACCATAAGTTTAAAACTTAAACCACATCAGAATTTCACAAAAAATCAGAGCACAATCTTACCTCAATGAATAATCACAACCCTAAGCTTCCTCCTACTCAAATCCCAGCTTCAATCTTCCAATTTCCAAGCTATTCTTCCTCAAAATTCAAAAAGTTTCCCCCAAGTGTTATGCGAGAGAGAGAGAGAGAGAGCAACGAGAGAGAGAGAGAAAGAGGGGGAGGGAGAGTGGATGGGAGCTGAGTGATTTTGGTTTTTGAGTTCTAAAAGCTTCCAGTAAGCTAACTAAGTCACCCCCAAAGCTTGGAAAAGACCAAACTACCATTTGGTCAAGCCTTACTCCATTAATGCCCTTAAGGGAAAATTAGTCTTTTGCCACCATTTCACTAATCTCAAATAATATCACATTTTCCCAATTAATTCTAATATCCCCAAGTAATCACCAAATAACTTCTCATTACCCGTTTAATCCCGGTAATGTACTAAATTACTAAAATACCCCTAGGCTCACTCCGAGTCGGGTATTGGCCCCGTTGTGACTAAACTGCTAACTTGCTCACTAGGATCGTCTCGTGCCGAATAACTCAAATATATCTACATAATAATGTGGTCTCGGTCATAAAACACATATATTTACAAATATGTCATCAACGGGTCAAAATTACGAAAATGCCCTTCTAATAAGAAATGAGCCCACATGCATGCTTAATACACCTAAACATGCAAACATAGTCATATTATAATATAACTCACATAATCATGCATATAATCACATAATTAATTCAATTATTGCTCTCATGACCCCCTAATCAAGGCACTAAGTCTTATTAGGGAAATTGGGATGTTACACCCGTCCTCCATATTGTCTTCATGTTGCGGTTGTGGTGGATGTGGTGGCTGCAGCGGCGGCACCAGCCAGGGATATTGGGGAGTTAATGTGGACGATCCTGCTCCATACATGTAGGGATTCGGCGGCTGCGAAGACGGTGGAATCAGCCACATGTAAGGTGATGGTGTTGCTTCGTACATGTATGGAGGTGTCATAAGTTGAGATGGCACTGCCCTGTACATGGAATGATAGGCTGGAGCTAGAGGTTGAGAAGACGAAGCTCCAGAAATATTTTTGCTATCAAGCATAGGCGGCATCTGAATGTTTGGTGGACGAAATGAAAGTGGAAGAAATTGAGACAAGAAATTGACTTGGTTAGTCAAATTCTTTAGCTTATTCTCCAAATTTTCTATCTGTTATGATAAATGTTGAGGAGGGGCTTGAGACTCGCTGAAGTGAGAGCGTTGGGTAGATGATGACCCCGACCACTTCAATTTGCGGCCCACTCCTCGCTCGTGTCCACACATTTGACCCAGTACTTTATGTAGCACCCCTTAAATGTTAATATATAATTACCTATATATTTATGAAGTACAACTTATTCGAGTTTAGTTTTATTGAATTCATATTATAATTATTATTATTTAATTATTTAATAATATAATTATTGAATTAATTGATTATTATTTAATTATCTTATTCCGAACTCCAACCTACCCTATTCTGACCTAATGAATCCCTTGGAGATAGTAAGTAGACATATACTACTCCCCATTTTTTCAAAATATTTGAAGAAACATCTTGAAAAAAATTAGGAATACATTGACTCAAATTACTATATCCAAGGCATCCACTAGATTTATGTCTATGACTTTTTGTTATTAGAAATAATAACAATGATCACTATGTGATAATAATCATCCTATCATATATATGATGTTTTAGAAGGTCTTATTTTATAATGTTTAAGGTTAAATGTTCTTTAATAATTACAACTGCATTTATTAAGAATATTTTTATAGTTATGATTATTATTAATTTTTATTATTATTATTTAATTAAATATAATTAAAATTAATTATATGTAATTATTTCCATTCTTAGTTTTCAAATTTGTCAAGATTTTTCATAATTAGTTATTTTTTAAATTATCAAACTTATTTTTTCTTCCTTGAAATTAATGTTAAATTTATGAATAATCTTTTTTTAAAAAAAATTATATGTATTTATTATTTGTTAAGTTTATTATTACTTTGTTATATTACTAATTATTTTGGATAATGTTTTTTTTTCTAATTTATGTTTAAGAAAGGTTTATCTCATTTCTAAATTTAATTATTAAATATATGAGTATCAAATTAATTCTTTCTAATATCACCACATTTAATTTAATTTTTAATTAAATATTACATTTATTCATCATTTTATATTTTTTAAAGATTAATTTAATTTTTAATATATTTCTTAATTTAATTAATTAATAATGATAAACTCAAAATTAAATAATTATTTATCATCAATTAATTTTATAATAATTTATCCTAACACTGCTAAATTTTGTCCTAATTGACTCTACTAAAATTCCGGCAGCATAACAGGTATATTCTAACATATCCCAAAAATTTAAAACCCTACAAATTACACTCAGAAAATTCCAAGAGCATTTACAATACACATTATTAATCAAATTCAAATATTAACACATCATACATTTTTATACACACATTCACAATATAATTTTCTAGACACATATATAAATATCACTAAACACATCTTATTTTCAACACACATTCACTTATAAATTAAATTAATTACAACAACATAATCAAAAAATAAATAAATAATTTGATGCCAGAAAATTAGAGATACCCTAGTCACAAATTTTCCAAGAGACCTCCTTCAATTTCTACACAAACATAATATACATGGTTATTAAAACAAATTTAAATAAATAAAAAAACTAAATATATATACACTCGGAAAAATTAAAATATATATAAATGTATATATAAAATTGACACATATTATATATATAAATAAATAAAACTATATATATACGGCACATGTATAAAAAAAAGCATATATATTTATAAAAAAACAATATAAACAGAAAGAAAAAAAAAACTAAAAATTAAAACACAAATTAAAAACAGTAAGATAAAAAACATAAAACAAATAAAAAATATAAACACAAAAATTAATATAATATTAAAAAAGAAAAATATAAACACAAATAGAAAAAAAATCAAATGTATATATATAAATACCTACCTCGATATCAACGTGGAGGCGACGGTGTAGAGGAAGTTTGGGTACCTTCATCAGAGAGAGAGAGAGAGAGAGAGAGAGATGAAAACAATGGGAGATTTGGGGGTTTTGATAGAGAGGAAGAAATTGGGAAAAAAATGGGAGATTTGTGGGGAAAAATCGGTTTGGGGGTTTGGGTTCGCGGGTTAAGCGCAGTTGAGGAATTTTGAAACAAAAGTTTGTTTCAGTTGAAAGTGAAGAAGAAGGGAAAGGGGTTAAGGTTATTTAGCAATATCAGGGGCGGCACATAAGAATATTAAAACGCATTGTTTTGTTAATTTCCCTAAATAAAAATTTCTCCTCGAAAATTTAGTCAAAATTTCGCATTACTTAATATTCTGACACGTTGCCCTTAATATATTTTCTCTACATCAGAGACGACTATTTACCTGTCTCTTCTAATAATACATATATTAGAGGCAACACCCCATCGCCTCTAATAGTGTCACCCCTTAAACTATTTTTTGTTGTAGTGATAATACAACAATATACACATATATTATATCCTATTATCATAAAAGGGAATATTCATCTCTAACAAAAAAAAAAGCATTCATCTACTTGAATAACTAATGTAGACGGTTTTATATTAGCTAATATACTATGTTGAATTTATCATAATGTTGACGCGATTCTTCGCCAACAGGTAATTAAGAAAATAAGAGGAAGGGATTAGTGCTTATGTTGAACCGAAATAGATTAATGATCTTTTGAAAATGGGCTGGTGACACAATTACATTTTTAGGTGGTTCAAAGGTTAAAATCCTTCTACTCCACCAGTCAATATTATTGCTATATGCTTAGTATTCTTTTACAGGGTATTTCTTACACAATAAAATCAAACCCTTTGCAACTCCCAAGGTCTCCATATTTATAGGAGAGGGCACCTGGGAGTTGGTAAGAAGGTCATCCCGTGACCTTCTTACCTATCATGTCAACTCTGTGACATTCATGATTAATTCCTAAAACCTGACAGATGAAGTGTGGTCTAATCAATAGGTAAGGGGGATAATGGGCCGCACGGCCCAACCCAGTCGTGGGTGCCAGAATGCGCATGTTCATGCTGCGTGTCCGACAAGTCAGGGATATATCAGACACGTGATGTCTGATATATGCACGTTTACCTTGCATGGTTGACTTTATAAAAGGTCACGGCCTCCAACTCTAGCTCGTACCACGAGCTGGATGCTTCCCTCGACCTGTGGCCTTCAAAGTCCAAACTCAGTCTAATCTTGGCGAACCCTTAGGTTACCTCGAGCTGAGGAGGTAGGATCTTTCGATGGCAGCTCCGGTCTTGGGGATGTCCACGTGGTAGACATGATTAGGCCGTATCTCGTGATTAGGCCGTATCTCAGCTCGCTAACATCCCGTGGGAAAACCAGGGCGTACATTTGCCCCCCAAGCCCCTGCTCGTGGTACACGACGTCGCATAGGGCCACAGTAGGGGCTTTTAGGCTTCGCCATGAACTCTTCATATTCCACATTTTACGCAAGCGCCGAATACGTGGAACATCGTGGTTGGT
Source organism: Humulus lupulus (assembly GCF_963169125.1). Lineage (NCBI taxonomy): Eukaryota > Viridiplantae > Streptophyta > Magnoliopsida > Rosales > Cannabaceae > Humulus > Humulus lupulus. Next base: position 130,834,353 of record NC_084796.1, read on the forward strand.
GACGGTACGTCTTCCGAGAACCGCATTTAATGGCCTAGCCTATACTCAGCCGTCGTTTCTTCTTTCGAGTGGAGAGCCTTGGATCCCACATCAGGGCAATCCAGCGGCCCTCCTCACGTGGCCCTTCACGTATATAAAAGGGGTGGCCACCTTACGCATGGGCCACCCGTTCATTTGAAATTTTTCAGAAATTTTCTTCTTCTTCTCTCTTCATTTTCCAAAGAAAAAACCTTCTTCTTTCCGGCTGCCATTCCCAGCGCTCAAGAAGTTCAGGTGCAAGGGCTCCCTCGAAGCTTTGGAATCAACTACTCCGACGAAGCCCCAACCCAGGCGATCCCTTCATCCTCTTCTCAACCAGAACATTCTGTAAGTCTCCTGACTGTGCATGTCTTGAAATTATTTTTCACTGTAGCTTAGGTAAATATTTACTGTAGCCACATGCAAGGTTTTGTTGGTTTTTTGTGGGCATGAAGGGTGAAAGCCTTTTAGGTTAGGGTATCTTTGCAGTAGAAAACCATTTAGGAGCATTGGTGCGTTCTCTGGAGAAATTTTCTGGGTAGGATTTTAAGTATGCTTGTTTAAAGTACCCAGTATTTTGGGTGCAAAACTGGGTAGCTTAGGGGACACACTTCACAGGCGGTTTTGCCTTTCTTGCCTACTGAAACTTTCCTTCCAAGGAAAATTCTATCCTGACCCTCCTGACACACGAATTCTGAGCAATCAGGGATCTATTGGGAGCACAGGCGCGTGTTCATAGAACCGCGTGGTCTCACTCTCCACGGGCTGGGCTTACCTCAGCTCGTGCCAAGGAAACACACTCAGATTCTTCTCCATTTTTTGGTCGCCTTTTTCTAAAATTTCTTCTTTTTGTTCGCTAGGCGACCAGATGGGACCCAAGAAGAACGCTCCCAAGAAGTCTGTAGGCAACTCGTCCTCCCAACAAAACAAGGGAAAGGAGGTGATGACTGAATCCCCGATTCCTAACTTCGGGCCAGCAGTGGAACGGGAGCTCGAGGTGGCCCCCGACGCGTTCTTCGAGGCGGAGAAGATCGTCTCGAAGATTACTGACCAGGCGAGGGTAAACAAAATATTCCTTTCCCATAACATCGAGCTGGGGAGAGGAACAGTGATTGCCCGACCTCCCTTAGAAGGCGAGCGGAGCTGCGTGCCGCTTGATGAGGTGTTCTCGACCTGGAGCGACGAACATTTCAAGGCAGGGGCCTTTCTCCCGCTGGACCAGTACTTCGCCGATTTCCTCAACTACGTGAGGTTGGCCCCATTCCATCTCCCCCCCAACTCTTACCGTTTGTAGGCGAGGTTAAGATACTTGTTCTTGAAATAGGAGCGGGAGGTCCCCACTCTTGCAGACATTCTGTATTTCTTCTTCCTCAAGGCCAGCCCGGAGCAGCGGGGGCGAGGTGATGGGTTCTATTACTTAACCCGGTTCCCCAACACGGCTGCGGTCATCGAGCTGTCCAGCCACCCCAATGACTTCAAAGATCAATTCTTTATGTCGACGGGGTTCCGAAACTGCGAGCTACACTACTTCAACCGTCCTCGTAAGTGCCTTTCAACCTTAGCTCGTAAGTTAAGGATCGGTTAGCTCCTCCTGTATCCATTTTTGACTTAGATTAATTCTGCAGCTATCTTCGCGAAGACAGAGAAGTCTGTGATCCTCGGGAGCCAGTACGAGACACTGGCAGGCTTGCCCCCCAGTGAAAAGGACTATCGTCAGCTCGTGACAGATGAGACGATGCTGGCCTGTAAGCTGATCTCCCCAGGCCAGACTCTGAACTTGAGGAGGCCCCGGGTGCTTCCCCCAGCCCGCGATATGAGGCCTATCATCGTGGAGGAGGTCGCGGGGGATGAGGATGAGGAGGACGAGGTGCCCCTCGTGAGGACGAGGAAGCGGGCGTTGGAGGTCGCCCAAAGAACGGACGAGGAGAGGATCCGGTCTGGAGCAGCTGCAGGTCCCTCCGGCCAAGGTAACCCATACATGTTTAGGAACTTAGATAGGGCCACTGCAGACCCCTGGCTAGCTAGGTTCAATCCCAAACAGATCGTCCAACTCCATCGAAGTGACCCAGACTTCGATGAAAGCCTGCTCCACTGCGTCGACCAGCTCGTGTTGGATTATGAAAGTAGCCGCCCTAGGGGTACCATAGTTGTAGATAACACCCTAGCCTTTAGGTCGGTCCTATTTGAGGAGTATGGGACTAACCTTCGGTCATGGCCATCACTCTGGGAGGGTGCCGTAGCTCCGGGTCTTAGGCAATACGTAGAAGAGTCTAGCCCTGAGACAGCCTCAGATCCAGAACTTGCGCCAGCCCGAGAAGTAATTGTCTTAGATTCCCCCGCGGAAGCTCTGGGGCCGATGGTCGTGACCATAGATTCCTCTTCTAGCTCGGGGGGTAGGATTCCCATTAGTATATATATATACTTGAGTTTCGCTTTTTTCCTCTTTGTTTTTGTTTTTGTTTTTGCATGACTGCTTACTGATATATTGAAGTTGTCTTTGTTTTGCTAGAGGAGATGTCTCAGCCCGGGGGAAAAAATCTGCGAGCCATGTTCACCGGAGGGAACTCCTCAGCTGGGGCCTCTGGGTCCAAAATGAAGAAGCTCCGGGTGGCGAAGAAAGCCGCTGGGACCCCAACCAAGTCTCCTGCAAAGGATAAAGAGCAGCCCCCAGCCGCCCAGGTTGAGGAAACTGCACCTCCTGCTGCAGGGGGGAGCATGCCCCCACCCCCTCCGCGAGCTCCGGCCTTCGTCCTGGACACAGGGGCAGAGCCCGGGGCTTCGAGGATTGCGCCTCCCGAGGTGCGCATCCCGGTTGACCCCCAGGACCTGGAGAAGATTCCAGATGTCTTTCAGGGGATGGTGTATGAGACGACGAGCTACGCCGTCAGCCACTTCTACCGCTTCAACGAGAGGGAGCTACGGGCCATTGAAACCAGGAGCCCGGTGGGCGTAATGGAATCGTCATTGGGCATGGCCCTAACGGTAAGCTCACTTTACCCTTATTTTTGACTATCATGTCTTGCCCTGTTTTTTCTCTCTTTTTTTTCTAAGGCAGTAGCCTCTTTGTTTTCGCAGAGCGTCCTGGCCCTTCACCGGAGCATAGCCAGGGCCGAGGCCCAACTCGAGGATATGAGGGGCGAGCACCAGGCGGTTGTGGCCACCCATCAAACTTCCTTGCAGACGGCCCAACAGCAAGAAAAAGAAGCCAACGATGCCCTGGCGGCCGTGCAGGCTGAGCTGGAGGAAGCCTGTCCCAAGCTTCAAGAGGTCGAGGCTACCAAAGCCGCCCTCGCCGCTGCGCGGGCAGAGCTAGACATTGCAAAGGCTTGGGCCAAGGAGGCCAAGGCCGCCCTGGAAGCCGAGAAGGCAGCCTCCAGCACCGCCATGGAGGACATGATCTACCACTGCTGGGTCTACAACTCTGACGGTGATTTCTCCTTCTTGGGAGCGGATGTCTGGGAGCCCTTGCTGGAGGGGTTTAAAGCTCGCCTCCAGAAATATGCACCTTCTGAGACCGGGGAAGCCTTCATCGTAGCCGAGCAGGAGGGCGAGACGGCGACCTCCACGGGGCCGACTGGTGGAGCCTAGGCCTTTCCATTTTGCATCCACTCTTTTATTATTCTCATTTTTTTTTGTTGTAACTTTTCATGAGGTTTTTCACCTCGAGACATCTAACTATTAATTTTATTTTTAATCGATTTACTTCCTTTTGCCTTTACGCATTTTAGTTACTATAAAAAAACTTAGTTCACGTTAATTTTTATCAATATCTCGTGCTCTTTAAGAAAAACAACGATCAATCAATTTAAATTAACTTCTAAGTTTTGTGACCTAGTTATGTCCAGGAACTTAGTTTGAAAGCTTAGTTCGCGTTAACTTTTATCAATATCTCGTGCTCTTTAAGAAAAACAATGATCAATCGATTTAAATTAACTTCTAAGATTTATGACCTGGTTATGTCCAGGAACTTAGTTTGAAAACTTAGTTCGCATTAACTTTTATCAATATCTCGTGCTCTTTAAGAAAAACAACGATCAATCGACTTAAATTAACTTCTAAGTTTTATGACCTGGTTATATCCAAGAACTTAGTTTAAAAACTTAGTTCGCGTTAATTTTTATCAATATCTTGTGCTCTTTAAGAAAAACAACGATCAATCGATTTAAATTAACTTCTAAGCTTTATGACCTGATTATGTCCAGGAACTTAGTTTGAAAACTTAGTTCGCGTTAACTTTTATCAATATCTCGTGCTCTTTAAGAAAAACAACGATCAATCGATTTAAATTAACTTCTAAGTTTTAAGGCGACCTGGTTAAATCCAAGATAGGACTTAGTTCGCATTAATCCTTTATCAATATCTCGCATTTCTTAAGAAAAACAACGATCAATCGATTTGAATTAACTTCTAAGTCTTTAAGGCGACCTGGTTATATCCAAGCACCATATGCCCCCCAAGTAACTAGGAAAGGGTCTTTCGTGGTTACTTTAGATTACACTTGTAAATATGTACAATCATAAACGAAAAAGTTAATTCTCATTGCTTAATACATAAAAAATGGCCCTTAGGCCTTACAGGGGGGGGTCATTGATAATATCTCTTCAAATGGATGGCGTTCCAAGTTCGTGGGACTGCGCCTCCATCGAGCCGAGCTAATTTGTAAATTCCTTCTTTAATGACCTCGATGATTTGATATGGCCCTTCCCATTTCGGTCCCAATACTCCGTCTTTGGGATCCTTACCGGCTAAGAAAACCCTCCTGAGGACCAGGTCGCCCATGCTAAAGGTGCGCTTTTTGACTTTTGAGTTGAAATAATGAGTGATTTTTTGCTGGTAACGTGCGAGCTGGAGTTGCAAATCTTCTCGTCTTTCATTAACCAAGTCAAGGGAAGTGCAAAGTAGCTCGTGGTTGCAGTCCTGGTCATATGCCTGGACCCTATTTGAAAGTACCTTAATCTCCACAGGGAGGACTGCCTCACTCCCAAAGGTCAGGGAGAAAGGAGTATGACCCGTAGGAGTCTGATGCGAGGTCCGGTATGCCCACAGAAACTGGGGGAGCTGCTCTGGCCAGACCCCCTTCGCTTCGTCTAGTCTCTTCTTGAGGCTCGCCTTTAACGTCTTGTTGACGGCCTCGACCTGGCCATTCGCCTAAGGATAGGCCACGGAGGAGAAACTTTTCACAATTCTGTACCTTTCGCAAAATTCGGTGAAGAGGTCGCTGTCGAACTGAGTCCCATTGTCGGAAACGATTTTCTTGGGCAGCCCGAATCGGCAGATAATGCTCTTAACCACGAAGTCGAGGACTTTTTTGGAAGTTATCGTTGCCAAAGGTTCTGCCTCAGCCCACTTCGTAAAGTAGTCGATGGCCACCACGGCGTAACGGACCCCGCCTTTTCCAGTAGGGAGGGCGCCGACCAATTCGATCCCCCAACCTGCAAACGGCCATGGGGACGAGATCATCTTCAACTCGACCGGGGGAGCTCGGGCAACAGTGGCGAATCGCTGGAACTTGTCGCACTTCTTGACATACGAGATCGAATCCTTTGACAGAGTGGGCCAGTAATATCCTTGCCTCAGGACTTTTAGGGCTAAGCTTTGCCCCCCAGTGTGATCTCCGCAAAAACCCTCATGCACTTCCTGCAAGATGGCCTTTGCTTCACCTTGAAGAACACATCGTAGGAGAGGTAGGGAGTGCTCACGTCAGTATAGCACCCCATCTACCACCGTATACCTTGGGGCCCGGTACAGTACCCACCGCGCATCATTACGCCCTTCAGGTAGTTTCCCCTTAGTGAGATACTCAAGGATGGGGGTCATCCAGGTCGGCCTAGCGTCGATCATCTCGACCTCCGCCCTGGCTTCTTCTATACTTGGTTTTTCCAAGAACTCTACCGGAACTAACCCCAGAGCCTCCGTCTCCCCGGAGGTGGCGAGCTTGGCAAGAGCGTCTGCGTTAGCGTTCTGTTCCTGAGGTATCTGCTCGATTGAGCCTCGCCCAAACGCAGACAGTTCAACTTTTACCTTTGCTAGGTAGGCAGCCATCTTGGGTCCTCGTGCCTGATATTCGCCCAGAACCTGGTTTACCACGAGCTGGGAGTCACTGAAGCACTGGACGGAGCTCGCCTTCAGCTCCTGGGCTATTCTTAGCCCGACCAGCAAAGCTTCATATTCGGCCTCGTTGTTGGAGGCCTTGAATCCGAATCTCAGCGCCGAGTGGAATCTATGTCCCTCAGGGGATATTAAAATGATTCCAGCCCCGGAGCCGTTCTCATTGGATGAACCATCCACGAAGATCCTCCACGACGCCCGGGCCGAGGTGACCTGGGGTGAGTCTTCTGCAGGATCCTCCTAGAATCCTGTGCACTCTGCTACAAAATCGGCCAGGGCCTGACTTTTTATAGCAGTTCGTGGGGTGTACAAAATCTTGAACTGACTGAGTTCGATAGCCCACTTTAACAGATGTCCCGATGCTTCAGGTTTTTGCAAAACTTGCCTTAAAGGCTGATCGGTCATGACGTATATTGAGTGGGACTGGAAGTACGGCCTGAGCTTTCGGGAGGCCGTGATGAGGCAGAACGCCAATTTCTCCATCAATGGGTATCGGGATTCAGCCCCGAGAAGTCTCTTGCTGATGTAATAGACAGGTTTCTGAATCCGGTCTTCTTCTCGGACTAATACGGCGCTAGTTGCATCCTCTGTGACAGCTAGGTAGAGGAAAAGAGGTTCTCCTACTTTTGGTTTGGATAATACGAGCGGCTCGGCCAGGTGTGCCTTTAGCTCGAGGAAAGCACTTTCACACTCTTCTGTCCAACTTCTTATTTCCTCGGAGCAGGTTGTAGAATGGCAAGCACTTATCGGTGGATTTTGAAATGAACCGATTTAGGGCTGCCACCCTTCCTGTTAGGCCTTGGACGTCTTTGCACGACCTGGGTGAGGGAAGCTCGAGTAATGATTTGATCTTGTCAGGGTTTGCCTCGATTCCTCGGGTATTGACGATGAAACCCAGGAATTTTCCTGATGCGACTGCAAAAGTGCACTTCTGTGGATTAAGCCTCATGCCATACTCCCGTAGTATCTTGAAGCATTCTTCCAGGTCGAAAACATGGTTATCGGCAGTCTTTGACTTGACTAGCATGTCATCAACGTACACTTCCATGTTCTTCCCGATCTGGTTTGCGAACATTCTATTTACTAACCTCTGGTATGTAGCACCGGCGTTCTTCAGCCCGAAAGGCATGACCTTGTAACAATAGACGTTAGTCGGGGTCATGAAGCTGGTGTGTTCCTGGTCCGCCGGATTCATGGCGATCTGATTGTAGCCTGAGTACGCGTCCATAAAGGACATGAGCTCGTGTCTCGCCGTGGCATCCACCAGTTGGTCAATCCTTGGCAATGGAAAACAATCCTTGGGGTAGGCTTTATTCAGGTCGGAGAAGTCGATGCAGGTCTGCCACTTCCCGTTGGGCTTTGGGACCAGCACGGGGTTGGCGACCCAAATCGGAAACTTGGCTTCATGGATAAACCCGCATTTCTTGAGCCGGGCTACTTCTTCCTCTAAGGCCTCAGCCCGGGTTGTTCCAAGGCGCCTTTGCTTCTGGGACTTTGCAGGAACGCTTTTATCCAGATGAAGGGTGTGCATGATGACACTCGGGCTAATTCCCACCATATCCTCGTGGAACCATGCGAACACATCCAGGTTGTCCTGCAGAAACTTAGTTAGCTCTGCCTTCCTCTTGCTACAAAGGTTTTTACCGAGCTTGACCATCCGTGAAGGGTTCTGCGGATCGATGTTCACTTCCTCGAGCTCCTCAATAGCCTGAAGCTCGGACCTATCCTCGCCTATTCGGGGGTCAATATCCTCACTTAAGACAATATTTTCCCCCTCGGCGCTCTGAGGTTTTTCAATCTCAGGATCAGCTAAGGGTTCCTGAGATTCCTCTCCATCACCTTGGATGGCCATTGCTAGCTGCCCGGGTTTCGATTTTCCCTTCATGGAAATGCTGTAGCATTCCCTGGCAGCGAGCTGATCGCCATGGACCGTGCATACTCCCGTGGAAGTAGGGAATTTCATCGCGAGGTGATGAACGGATGTGACGGCCTCAAAAGCTATGAGCGTGGGTCGTCCCAAAATAGCATTGTATGCAGCGGAGCAGTCGATGACCACGAACTCGAGGAGTTTGGAGACTGTCCGAGGTCCTTCTCCCAAGGTGATAACCAGCTCGATAGTCCCTATGGCCGTTGATCCTTCTCCCGAAAAACCATACAGCATCATGGAGGTCGCCTTCAGCTCGGCGACAGTCAGACCCATCTTCTCTAGTGTGGACCGGAATAGAAGGTTTACCGAGCTCCCATTATCGATCAGCACCCTCCTAACCTTTCGATTAGCGAGCTGAACTGCTACGACCAGAGGGTCATTATGAGGGAACTGGACATGGCCTGCATCTTCTTCTGTAAAAATGATCGGTTGCCTCTCCAATCGATGCTGCTTTGGCAGACGCTGCTCCGGGGCGAACTCTACTCCATTATGCGCCTTGAGCTCATTTACGTACCTCTTCTGGGCACCCCTGATCGTGCCAGCCATATGCGGACCTCCAGATATTTTGGATATCTCTCCTTCTATCACGGGAGGAGGGACGTCCTGATCTATCCGAGACCCGGGCTGACTGACCGGGACTTCTGGAGCTGGTTGACTTGCTGGAACCCTGTTCTGCGCGTACTGAGCCAAGGGGCCGGCTCTAATGAGAGTTTCAATCTCATCTTTCAAATGCCTACAATCATCAGTATTGTGGCCAACATCGTTGTGAAAACGGCAAAACTTGGAGGTGTCTCTCTTCCCCTTCTAGTGTTTTAATGGCTCCGGCCTCTTCCAGGGGAGGCGAGTAGAGTTCGCCAGGAAGATGTTCTCCCTAGAGTGGGTGAGCTCTGTATAAGTCGCATAGATCAGCTTGAACTTGTCTACGGACTTATTCTTCTTTGGGTCGTGCTGGCTGCCTTCGCCGTTCCCCTTTCTCTTGCCTCCGTCGAACTGGTTATTCTGTGTGACATTTTGGGTCGTTGTCGTGACCTCCGTCCCCACTCCAGCGGGCTGCTCAGGGACCTGGCTGGTCCCTGCAGCTGAGGCTTCGGCCTTCTCCAAGTTGATCCATTCCTGGGCCCTATTTAGGAACTCGTTCACCAAGCTTACTCCCTTCATTTGTATATCTTTCTAGAGTCCCCCTCCGACGAGGATCCCAGTTCTCAAGGCCATGAGCTTGGAGCTTTCATCCGCGTCTCTAGCCCAAGCAACGACGCTCGCGAACCTGCTCAGGTAAGCCTTCAGAGGTTCGTCGGGCTGCTGCCTCACATTAGCCAGAGAATCGGCCTTGACACGGGCAGCCTGGGAGGCTCGGAATGCCCTTTTGAAGTCAGGAGAAAAAGTCTTCCAGGAGCTGATTGATTGTCTTTTGCTTTGCTTGAACCACTGCCTGGCTGGTCTAGTCAGTGTGGAGGGAAATATCAGACACCTCAGCTCGGGGCCAATGTTGTGGGCCATCATCAGGGTGTTGAACATCCCCAGATGATCCGACGGATCTCCATCTCCATTGAATTTGGACAGGTGCGGCATACGGAAACCGGGTGGGTAAGCCGTTGCTGCTATGCTGGGGGCGAAGAGCTCCATCTCATCCCCCGAATCATATTCATCTTTCTCTTTCTCCGACAGGAGCTTCCTCATCAGCTCCTCCATCTGAGCCAGGACCTCGAGGGTTTTGTCCTGATTTCCTTGGTTATTCCGGGGCTGCTCAACAGCTCCGGATCCATTGTACATATTTGGTGGGTTATTGCCCCCTATCTTGAGATAGGTTATTTGAGGCATTCCCACCGTTACGTACTTCGGACAGGTCCCCCCTGAGCGAGCATGGCTGCCACCTCCTACTGGCTCTCCTCTATGAGAGTTAAGGCGATCTCGCAGGTCGCCCCCCTGGGTGGTTTGAGAACTTTGTGCCAAGCTTAAACGCTGACACAGGTCTCCACCAGAAAGGTCGCTCCGGCGACTGCCGGTCCAATAGCTCCCGTTAGAAAAGCTCGGAGTCTGCCTTTAGGGGTGAGGATCCGGGTTCCCTCTCGGCGCCCCGCTACGTCGGGAAGGTCCCACGGACGGCGGGTTTCTCCTACTGCTTCCATAAGCTGGGATATCTCGGATGGGCCGAGGTGGAGACGGATATCTTATTGGTGAGGGAGGATGCCTGACCGGAGATGTGATCCTAGTTCCATCAGGGCGGATCAAGTTAGGTGGGGGCCTCGCGGACCTGCGAACCTGCGGGTCCCGCGCTTGGCGATCTGGACGAGGCGCAGGACGGCTGGTGGGGACGGGCTGATGTTGTGAGCCCTCCTCGGATCTCCTTCTGGAATTTCCTCGAGCTCTCCTGGGCGCGCTCGAGGCTGGTTGGGAGCTAGGAGTTGAAGTTCGGACCGAACGGCTGTACTGTTGTTCGGCTCTAGGCATTTCTTCGAAGTTTGCCTCTCGACGGTGCGATGAGGGAATAGAGTTGGCTATCGGAGGTCTGTCCGAGCGGCTAGGCCTGGACTGATTACCCCGGCGGGACTTATGAGTCTCGCCTTGCCTCTTTCCAACGTTAGCGTCGATTGTAAGAGGGGGTAGTCGGGCCAACACATCCTTGATCTACTGATTAGCTTTCGCTAGTTGGCTCCTCAGCTGAGCGTTTTCCATCTCTACCGCAGTGTAAAAATCTGGGTTTGGATTAGGTGGCCGGGGCGCCGAACTTCCAGTGTCATCCTGGCCCACCGGCTGCTTGCCCGGCCTCTGTTGGACCTCAGGAATTTGTTCACCGGGGATGGCGATATGATGAGCTTCCTGCCCATCATGCTGTTCCATCTCGTTACCGTGTCTGGATCGAGTGGTCACCATAATGGATGTTTGCGACAGCACCAATCTGACTAGCTCTCAACAAGAGCACCAAACTGTTGACGCGGTTCTTCACCAACAGGTAATTAAGAAAATATGAGGAAGGGATTAGTGCTTATGTTGAACCGAAATAGATGAATGATCTTTTGAAAATGGGCTGGTGACACAATTACGTTTTTAGGTGGTTCAAAGGTTAAAATCCTTCTACTCCACTAGTCAATATTATTGCTATATGCTTGGTATTCTTTTACAGGGTATTTCTTACACAATAAAATCCAACCCTTTGCAATTCCCAAGGTCTCCATATTTATAGGAGAGGGCACCTGGGAGTTGGTAAGAAGGTCATCCCGTGACCTTCTTACCTATCATGTCAACTCTGTGACATTCATGATTAATTCCTAAAACCTGACAGATGAAGTGTGGTCTAATCAATAGGTAAGGGGGATAATGGACCGCACGGCCCAACCCAGTCGTGGGTGCCAGAATGCGCACGTTCATGCTGCGTGTCCGACAAGTCAGGGATATATCAGACACGTGATGTCTGATATATGCACGTTTACCTTGCGTGGTTGACTTTATAAAAGGTCACGGCCTCCAACTCTAGCTCGTACCACGAGCTGGATGCTTCCCTCGACCTGTGGCCTTCAAAGTCCAAACTCAGTCTAATCTTGGCGAACCCTTAGGTTACCTCGAGCTGAGGAGGTAGGATCTTTCGATGGCAGCTCCGGTCTTGGGGATGTCCACGTGGTAGACATGATTAGGCCGTATCTCAGCTCGCTAACAACCCGTGGGAAAACCAGGGCGTACACATAACATATAAGAGGAATTACTACAAGCTAATGGAAATCACTTGTAAAGGTAATTTCATCCATAAAGAAATGAGAGAGTGAGGCAGATCTCGACACATTCTCAAATGCCATAGATGAACGTGTTTATTGAAGAAATCTCATTTTGACCCATCTGTTTATGGAAAATAAATAAAATATTATTTATTTTCCATAAAAGATAAATCTAAAGTTAAAAGAAAATTTCTTTAAAAAATATAGCATGACTTATCTACACTTGATAATTAATTGATATTAAAAATTTTGTTTTTTGTGTTGATATTTTATGATAAATTATTTAATTCATCAATATTTTTTATTAAAAATTTATATATTTTTATGTAATGTACTAGTCAAATGCGTGAAACAGAATGATGCAATAAAAAATGTAAAATAAATCAAATATGTGATATTAATCATGTTGATCAACAAGTAGTGTGGAATAGGTTTGGTCGATACATGAACACGATGGGTCAACACGAGAACACGACTAATCGAGTTAGGGTTGAGATTTCTTGACAAGAAACATAAATAGGTCAAGTTAGGGTTGACCAATTAGACATGTCAACCCACCATGACACGACACGATGGCATGAATTGCAACCCATTCGCTCCACCGACTCATCGTGTATTTAAAAATACCTATATTAGTACAATAAAATATGATAATTTAAAGATCATATGGATCATCACTTTGCACTACCATGTAGGAGATTAAAAAAAATTACTAATTTTTTAAAAACATAATAAAATTTTGTGAAAACACCATTCTACTCTTGTTCAAAATATAAATTACTATTTGTTCATTTTTTAAATAAATAAATAACTTAATTTTGTTAAGAATTAAACAAAAGATAAAAAAGTGAAGGACTTTATTTGGAAAACGAAATATGGACGACAACAGCTTATCCACACTTAGTATATAGTAATAAATATTATAAATTCTTATGCTTTACAACTCTGACGTGGTAAGGTCAATAAGTAAGCACATGGTATAATCTCCATTTCGTCAGAATTGGTCTATATTTTCTTCCTTCCGTTGGTTTTATAATACTTATGACTTTATGTCTTGCTTTGCGTTCCAAGTAACTTATCAACTTTTTAAGTAGAAGCTCTTGCTCCTCTAATGGCGCTGAATTAGGCTCAATCTCTAGGACTCTCGGTTAAGGAAGTGTCTTCAGATTATCTCTCTCTAGTTTTGGCTCTGAGTAACAACAATATGTATTAGAATAAACTGGGTGTAACTTTTACTGACATTACAACTATATTGTCTAATCTTTTGGGGGTATCTCTCTCATGTTGGTTGCAATTTAATATTGCAGTCTATGGATTGGATAAGCATGTCTTTTGGCTAGAAAATGAGTTTTCCTGATTGGAAGAGGTTCTTCCTCCAATCTCTTATGTTTTGCAATCTTCAATAGTGATACAGTCTGTTTCGACGAAAAAAAAAACAATCTTAAACTATTAATTGATTCTTTGTACTTTTTTGGGGGGTTTTTAAAGAGAAAAGATGAGCTTTTGCCACAAAAATTAATTTTTTTTTTTGTAATATTTCTTTGCATTATTGTCCCTCAAGTTCAATAGTTATAATTTAATGATTATTTAGGAAGAATTTGGTTGATAAGAACTTTGAGTATATTAATATATGAGAAAAATGTGTCAAAAGTATCCAATGTTTAAGATTTCTTATAATTTAATACCCGTCTTTATTTTTGGTGGCAAAAGTACTCAATGTCAAGATTTATTGAGTTCCATTAGTATCCATTCTAACGAAGTTGTTAGATGTTGATAGAGTGTACACATATTGTATTATGATTGGTCCACCTCGTTATTTTTATAAAAATATATTAATTTAATTTAAAAATAAATAATTAAAATTAAAATTATTGTAAAATAAATTAAAAATTGATTTAAACTAAAAAGCATAAATAAATAAAAATTAAATGCTAATTTTAAAACAAAGAAACAATTAGAAACCCTCTTTCTTCTTCGATTTTACACCTCTGTCTCTTCATCTTCTTCTTCGGAGTAGAGACGCTAGAGCAAATGAGTGCTCGCATAATTCTCATTCTTCTTCTCTTCTTATTATAGCCATGGATGATGTCAGGCAGGGAAGAAAGACGCAAGTGAGTAGTCGATCGACGAGGCAGATCTAGGCAGGGTAGTAGTGGGTCAACAAGGCAGAGTTTGGCGGGATAGTAGTGGGTTGACGAACAGGTAGGGCGGGGCTGCTGTGAGTCGACGTGTACATAGGTTTCCATTTCGCTTTCGGCTTCAAATGTGAGTTTGTAATGGGTTAAATTTTTGGCTTCAAATCTGGGTTTGAATAATAATACGAGTTTCTTATAACTTTGTAATGGTTTGTTCATAATTTGTGGTTCTCTAGATTGTTGATATTGTGTTTGAATATTATGTATTGTTATTTCTTATTGGATTATCTCAGTGTTGAGTTTGTTCAATATGTATTTTTTGGTTGAATATGAATTTGGGTTTGATATTCAATATGGGCTCAATGATGGGTTTGATAGAACTGGTGAATCTGGTTTTGGGTGTTTATCTGGCCTTTCAGTTCTTCAAGAAGAACATGAAGGTGTGGTTATTTTGAAGAATGAATTTGTGTATTTCATTTTTTTTTGTGGGGGTTGAAATTTTTGCTAAATCTAGTATGAATATTGTTTTATTTAGTTTTTTTCTTTCTCATTTTGGTTTTAGCTTTAGTTTAAAATTAGATTTTAAGTTTATTTATTTATATTTTATTTTTTTAATTTATTTTTTTGTTTTTTATTTGAAGTGTATTTTAAAATATATTTCTATTTATGAAAAGTATTTTTAAATTAATTTTTAAAAATAATATGAAGTGAACCAATTGTTTGATGCCATGTGTTACCCAATAAGTGTTTAATAGCAACTTAGAGTATCTCCAATGGAATGTATTTACCCAAAAAAGATTTACCTGATGACGTGGCAAAATTAACATACACATGGGATGCACGTGACTGTTTAAGTGAGTATGATCTGTTCGACCATCTACCAGAAGAGAATTCACTCAGCAGACGGCATATTTTATGGGCGACCAGTCTAGTCGCAGCATTTCAGATATTATCTACAAATATGTAATTCCGCATTTATGTAATGATGGTGATTTTTATTATTATTTAGATATGCTTGTATTAAATGTAATTAAGGCCCATTGGCCCATGAAGAACTCCTTGAGGCTATAAATGAGACTCAAAGGGCTCAAGAGATGGGACATTTTTGGGACTTTTGGGAAGAAAAAGGAAGAATTATAGTGTTTATATTGGCCAAATTTGTATTCATCTTCAAGCTGGTGAAACTCGTGAGCCCTTGTTCATTGATCACCGCTTTGGGGATTCTACATTAATAAGAACACTAAGTGGATGTAGGTTATTACCATTGCTTGGGGTCGAACCACTATAAAAACTTTGCTGCCATTTATCTTTTGATTTTGAATTCATCTTGTTTTTGTTGCTTTACTTGACTCCATGTCGTTGACCAAATCAAGGGTCAACATTTTGGTGTTTTCATTGCGAGTCGAACTCAAGACCTCCAAGAAGATCAAATGGCAAAAACAGCTAGGAAGACTGGGCAAACCTCTGTTACTACACCAACCCAGCCTCCTCCACAAAATGTGGCTGAGGATAAACCACAAGTGGAATTGGAAGAGGAGGAAATGGATTTTGAGACTTTGAGGACGACTTTGATTGTGTTACAGGAGGAATTAGCCAATCTAAGGGCTAATCAAGAAAATGTGGCTGAAACGGTGGCGTTGCAGCAGAGAGAGATTGATAGGCAATGCCAAGAATTGAATGAACGGCAGGCCGACATGGACCGCCGGCAGAGGGAAGCCACTGCCACTCTGGAGGTAGCCATTCAGTTGGCCTGAGGACTGCCTGCACCAGCTTCCCAACCGAATCAGCCACCTAGTGCGTAACCACATCAAGGTCCACATTCAGATCATCCCCAACATCACCACACTCTGCCTCAACCGACAAACCCTCAGAGGCTGGAGCAACCCCCTGCTGCTCAACAAGATAGGCCGTTACAGGATCCTGAGCAACAACCACCCTCTCATGCTAGTCGAGATAATCCCCAGCAGCAAAGGCAGAATAGGGCTGGGCAGCCCCCCCAAAGCCCTAGACGCCAAACTGCTAAGGAGCCAAACCCACCGAGCAGGGGACAACTTCCTTCTGCAAGTAGAAGGTAGGTTGAATCAGGCTCTATGGTCAGGGGTCCCCCACGACATAATAATGCTCGAGGACCTATCGACCAACGTAGGCCTCCACCTGTCAGTCGGGACATGCCAGCAAGGGGAGGGGAAATAGTGCGAATAGCAGGTCGCACCATAGTCAGTCACACTTTAGGGATGGCCATAACTATAATGAGGCGAATTTGGGCAAAAGAAATGCTGGTCGGGGGCAAGAAGGGAGGGGTGGAGAACAGAACCCTCCCCCAAGAGAGAACTGGCCAATGAGCCAGAATGCTAGAGGGCAGCCAAGACAGCCCAACGTCTTTGATCGACTGGGCGCGAGTGAGCAAAGGCGTAAGGAGGAAGATTTGCAGGATGTTCTCAATGACAGACGAGAAAGAGACGACGAGTATGCACCTCCAATGCCAGTAGCTCCAATAGTGCCAGACGTTGTACAGGCCCAGCTTGATGCTTTAAATCAAGTCGCCCAACAATTAGTAGGGAACCGGACATCCCACATTGAATTTGACCGGAGAAAGGACACTCCGTTTGTGCAAAGAATCGTGATGGTCGAGACTCCAAGCAAATTTAAGATGCCAGTATTGCCCAACTTCACTGGATTAGAAGACCCTGTATCTCACATGAACAAATTCAAGTTACAGATGGACATCCAAAAGGTGACAGACGACGCTCGATGCAGAATCTTTCCAGCCACCTTGTCCGAGACTGCTTAGGAGTGGTTTTTCAAATTCCCTCCAGCCAGCATAATGTCTTGGGAAATGTTCATGAAGGAGTTTTATGGGCAGTTTTATGCTGGTCGAGTACATCTGACCGAGGCCAATCAGTTGGTCGAGATACGCTAGAAGGAGGGAGAAACCCTGAAGGGGTATGTTCAACGTTTCATGTGAGCTGCTGCTGGGGCTAAGACGGTTGGTGATGAAGGAAAGATGATTGCTCTTACTACTGGAGTATGGCGCCATTCATCCCTCTGGAACAGTTTGTGGAAGAATGGGGTCAAGAGCACCCAAAGAATTTCTGGACCGAGCAGACAGGTACATCAAGCTCAAGGAGGCCATTGCCAACGAAGGGAAGTCGCCCACAGATGACCAGGGTCGGAAAGAAGATCCCACCAAAGCTGCCAATGGGTCCGGGAAACCCAATGGCAACAGCAAAAATAATGGGAAAACGGAGGGAAAAGGGCGAACCACGAACCATCAACATCTGAGAACAAGCGCCCTAAAAGTAACAGGTATGAGCCAAGGTTCACCAATTATACGGCCCTAGTCAATAGCAGAGCAGAAGTGTATCATGCCACTCACACAACTATTCCCTTCAGGCGACCAGCCCCAATTAGGAAAGACATCTCCAAGAGAGATACTACTAAGTTTTGTCATTTTCATAACGACTACGGTCATGACACCATTGAGTGCAACCAGCTCAAGGATTAGATTGAGTTCCTTATTAGACAAGGATGCCTGAGGAGATATGTACGAGTTGCTGGAGGTTCTCAGCGAGAGGCTCAAGGAGGCAACGAGCAGGCACCTGTACGCCAATGCTCGCTCCCTTTATAGCAGCTCTAATTGTTGGTACATTGCTGACCATTTGCAGTGGCCCACACCTAGCGGATGATAGTGGGAAGGCAAGGGAAAGGTACGCCCGAACCTTACGTCACAACCAGGACATTGAAATTCTGAACGTAGAAGAGGGAACTCCCAAAAAAAGCTTGAACAGAGGAAGAACTGATATCTTTCTCTAAGCTTGACTCTCAGCATGTTAAATTCCCCTATTCGGATCCTCTGGTTGTGGGTGTCCAGATCGCTAATATGATGGTCAAGCGAGTATTGGTGGATACAATAAGCTCAGTCAACATTCTGTACAAATCTTTGTTGGAGAGGATGAAGTTATCAGTACAAGATTTGGAACCATGCAACCAAACCATTTATAGTTTTTCCGACGCAGGGCTCGCACCAACTGGGTCGATTAAACTTCCAGTCACAGCAGGAGTGGCACCTGCGAATAGGACACTACTCGCTACTTTCATAGTAGTCGATTGTCCTTTTTCGTATAATGCTATGATTGGAAGCCATGACCTCGGTCTGACACTTGTTCATGAAGTTTCCAACCGACACGGGAGTGGGATGCGTTTTGGGAATCAACAGGAAGCGCGGGAATGTTATTATTCCTCGATTACCAAGGCATAAAGAGACAGATCGGGGAGAAAATTCGAAATATGGTTGCTATTGGCAGATGAAGTACAAGCCCAATCAGGTGAACAGGTCACGAAATAGGGTGTTGCCCAAAGTGAGGATAGAGACTTAGATCCTCGCTTTGGGGAATTTGAAGAAAATATGGGACCCATGGAGGACCTCGAGGAGGTCCAACTAGAATAGGCAGATCCGACCAGGGTTATGAAAGTCGGTAAAAACTTAGAGACAACAACTAAGAAAAAATTGGTGGAATATTTTAAGGAGAACCAAGGGGTGTTTGTCTGGTCGCATAAAGATATGGTTGAGATTGACCCAGCAGTTATCAGCCATGTCTTAAATATAGACAAAAAATTTCCACCAGTGCAACAAAAAAGGAGGTTGCTCAACAAAGACAGATCGAAGGCGTTAAAGATGAAGTTGAGAAGCTAAAGGAGAATAGATTCATCAGGGTAGCGTTTTATCCATCTTGGGAATCTAATCATGTACTGGTTCCCAAGCCGAATGGCAAGTAGAGGACGTGTGTGGATTTCACAAACCTCAATAAAGCCTACCCGAAGGATTGTTTCCCACTCCCAATGATCGACTAGCTGTTCGATGCTACATCAGGGCATGAGATTTTATCATTCATGGACGCATACTCTGGATACAATCAAATCAATATGCATCCACCTGATGAGGATCACACTAGCTTTCGAACAGATACAGGGCTTTACTGTTACAAAGTAATGCCTTTCGGTTTGAAAAATGCTGGTGCGACTTACTAGCGACTGGTCAACCATATGTTCAAAGAACTGATCGACGTTAACATGGAGGTATATGTCAATGACATGCTGATCAAGTCGAAGAAGGCAGAAGAGCACATCGGGGACCTACAAGAATGCTTCAACATCCTGAACGAATATCAGATGAAGCTAAATCTCTTCAAGTGTTCCTTTGGTGTTGGATCAGGAAAATTTTTGGGATTCATAGTAAACTCGTGAGGAATCAAAGCTAATCCCGAAAAGATCAAGGCCCTGATTGAGATGCGGTTGCCTGCAAAGATTAAAGATGTTCAAAGCCTAACTTGGAGGCTTGCCGCCTTGAGTAGATTCATTTCTAAATCAACGGACAAGTTCGTTCCATTTTTTAATCTACTCAGGGGCAACAAGAAGTTCGAATGGACGGAAGAGTGCGAGCAGGCTTTTCAGGAGATAAAGTCCCATATGTCACAACCACCGATCTTATCCAAGCCGGTCAAAAAAGAAACTTTGTTCATCTACTTGGCAGCCACAGAGTATGCTGCTAGCGCTGTTTTGATCAGAGAGGAGGAACATGTTCAAAAAGTTGTGTATTATATAAGCAAGAGGCTAGTAGGAGTAGAATTGCGATATCCACCCATTGAGAAATTAGCCTATTGCTTGGTTTTGGCCTCCAGAAAGCTGCGACCATACTTTCAAGCTCACCCCATTGTGGTACTCACTGACCAGCCATTACGGCAAGTCCTGCAAAAACCAGAAGCCGTCGGTCGATTATTACAGTGGATAGTCAAACTTGGGCAGTTTGATATTTCTTATTCTCCACGAGCAGCTGTGAAAGGAGAGGCTCTAGCAGACTTTGTTGCAGAATTCACTGGAATCTAGAATGTTGGACCGATGGAGGAACCTGGACTCCAAAGTCAAAATCCTTCATGGAAATTGTTCGTAGATGGCTCTTCCAACGAGCACAATGCTGGAGCAGGTTTGACTTAGTCACGCTCGAAGGACATCGATTCCATTATGCAATCATATTTGACTTTACAGCATCCAATAACGAAGTCTAATACGAAGCTCTACTCACAGGATTAAGATTAGCCAAGGACATGGATATAAAGTCACTTGAGATCTACAGTGACTCCCAGCTAGTGGTTAATGAAATTATAGGAGAATATCAAGCCCGAGGTCTCAAGATGGTTGCTTATTTGAACAAAGCAAAGGACTTATTGGCACAGTTCGAAAAGTATACCCTCCAGAAAGTACCTTGCGATCAGAACTCAAATGTCGATGCCTTGGCCAAGTTAGCAAGCGTGAAGGATGCTGACACATTAAACATAGTACCAGTTGAGCATTTGTCAGCACCAAGCATTCAAGCAAAAGAATCTTCATTAGTGATCCAAGCGACAGACACATGGATGATGCCCTTCATTAGATAACTTGAGCAAGGAGTGTTGCCAGTGGAAAGAAACAAAGCAAGGACCTTCCAAAGGCAGTCGGCTCGATTCATTCTGGTCGACGAAATTTTATATAGAAAAGGGTACTTGATGCCACTATTAAGGTGTGTTTCTAAGGAAAAGGGCAAGGAACTAATGCAAGAAGTCCATGAAGGTTTCTGCGGAGATCATGTTGGGGGGCAGAGGTTTGTCAAAAAAGATCCTAAGGCAAGGATACTTCTGGCCTACCATGAATGACGACTCTATGGACTTTGTTCGGAAATGTGACAACTGTCAAAGATTCTCCAAGATACCTTGAGTAGCACAAAATAAGCTCAAACAGATGCAAAGCCCATGGCCATTTGCAGTATGGGGGATTGATTTGATCAGGTCTTTACGCACAGGAAAGGGAAATGTCAGGTATGCGGTAGTTGTCGTTGACTACTTTACGAAGTGGGCCGAAGTTGAGCCACTTGCAACAATGATGACCGAGAAGGTATTAGACTTTCTGGTCAAGAACATCGTGTGTAGATATGGGCTACCAAGGAAAATTGTCTCTGATAATGGCACACAATTTGACAGTGATCTTTTCACTGATTTTTGCGAGAGGCATGGGATTATCAAGAGTTTTTCATCGGTAGCTCATCCGCAAGCAAACGGGCAGGTTGAAGTTGTCAACAAGACCCTGAAGGACACCTTAAAGAAAAGGCTTGACGAAGCAAAGGGGGCATGGCTAGAACAACTACCAGAAGTCCTTTGGTCGTATAGAACATCCCATCGAACAGCAACAGGCCATACTCCATTTTCTCTGGCCTATGGATATGAAGCCATGTTGCCTGTTGAGTTAGACCCACCTTCACATAGAAGGTTGGCATACGATCAGAGTACTAACGATTAGTTATTGATGGAGTCTTTGGATTTGGTCGATGAAAGGCGCGAGCAAGCTCAACTTCGAGTGGCAGCTTATCAGCAAAAGGGGCTTGATATTTAACTCTAAAGTACGAGAAAGAAAGTTTAACATAGGAGATTTAATACTTAGAAGAGTTTTTCTTAACACACACGATCAATCTACCGGAGTGCTTGGACCTAATTGGGAGGGTTCGTATCAGATTGAAGAAGTCCTCCAACCAGGCACATATAAACTTGCTCTCTTGAATGGAGATCTCATTCCTCGCTATTGGAATGGAGAACACCTACGCAAGTATTATCAATAAATAGTTCTTTTTAAAGATCTGGCTTGTATTAATTTCACTTTTTACAAGTTTATGAATAAGGGCTGGTTCATTAAATGACTGGTCGCTTACAAGTGTAAGATCAATTTTTTATCACTCATACAAACACGATTTTGTCCATTTATTATGAGAAATAAAAGGAACTATATGCAGCTAGTTATTCTTGCCAATTATTGTATTTATTACAAGTATTTGCTCATTACGTGTGTTGTTTTGCTATATTATCGTTTTAATTACTAGGGCACGAGCAATAATGTTCGAACAGGTCTTGGTCATGGCAAGTGACCGAGGACTTTGAGCTCCTCAATCACTTGGGGGGCATATAAGGTACTAAGCAAGCAAAGAATATCAACAAGCATATGTAAACACACGAGCAAAATAAGGGAAAGCATACTACGGCACTTAGAGTATTTTTCAAAAAATTTGGATTTTGTAAGATGGAAACAGAGTGTTATGCTAAGTTCGGTCATGCGAGCAGATATTATAATAAATAGCAAATATTATAATATCAAAGTGGAATGTTTTACACTGCGAGCAGTTGCTGCTCGAATGTAATTAGTAATTAAAAGGAAGCTACCTTACGCAGTAAAAATCGTCTTGACATCACGAACCGTGGTTCGTATGTCCTAGTAACAAATAAAAATAAATAAATAAAATTATTGAGCAGTAGGAGGTTCTTGTTGGGATTGCTGGTCGACTGTAGTCCCAGCATCATCTTCGGCACCTTCGATACCTGTTGCCAAAGAGATCTCTAGAGATTCCTGAGCTTTCTTCTCTTCTTCCAGGCGAGCAGCGCACTTTTCCAATTCAACATGCTTTATATGCTCTGGGAGGTAGTCAAAGTTCGCCCCTGGGTTTCTCTTCCAGAACAGGTAGAAGCATTTGAATGCCGCTCCCTTGAACTTCTTCAGGCTGCAAGCGTTGGTTTCCTCGAGCAGTTTAACGCGCTCCTCCTGCTCAGCGGTTTCTTTCCGGCTGGTCACCAGGTCATCTTGAAGTTTGGAGGACTCTTTAAAATTCATCACCGAAGCCTCCTAATAATTCTCCTTGGCAGAAGTGATTTTAACCACTGCCTCCTGGTGTTTCCTCAGCTCCTCACTCGGGCTAGCATTTTTCTCCTCGGCCGTTTTCAGCTGCTCAGCATATCTGGCCTCGACCGCCTTGATCTACTCAACAAATTGGCCTCGAACTCCTCAGCTCGGCGCCAGTCGTGCCCCATTGTGAGGATACCCTACGAATAGAAAAAGAATATTAAACCAGTCAGGGGCAATGAGAGAAAGTGTTGTTCAATTAGAGAAAGGAGAAAAACTTACGTTGAGAATTTCAGACAAACCACGGCTGATGACCTGGCTGTGCGGTAGCAAAGGAAGGTGCGAGAAGGCCTCCTGGCTACAACGATGCTTTGAAAGCCTTTGTTGCTTCTCATGAGTAGCGTTGTAGGCGCCATTCAGCAGGTCATTGATTGAAGGTTGCCTTGCCTACTCAGGAGGAAGGCTATTCCAAGGAGGAGGAGGAGGTGTCGTATTCCTGGAAGGAGCGGGCGCTGGAGGAGGTGCTGGAGGATCCTCTACTTGAGCCTTCTTATTGGAGGGTTCACAGTTTCCCTCCCCAGGATGCCGCCTGCTCGCTCTCTTTTTGCTCGAAGGAGCATCGACGTTAGTGTATACGTCAAAGGCTTCTCCAGAAGGCATGACTGCAGGATGGAAACAAATGATCAGACAATATAATTTAAGTTATTTAAAAGAGCAAGGGAATAAGGAGAAAGGAAATTCTAAGTAATATACCTGAGCTATTATTACTGGTCGATACATTTTATAGAACTACTACTACACTCACTCTCTGCCTCGAAGAAGTCTGAATTTAAATTACTGATCGCAAATCTAAAGTTGTCGTCCCTGTCAAATAAATGACAGGGGATGGGAAAGTTATCTAAAAGTGAGAAGTCAGTGCCGTTCTCATTGGAAGACTCGAGTACAGGTTCGGTGTACTCTGGAAGTTTTTTCTTGCCCTTCCCATGTTGGGCAGGGGCAGCAACAGCCTGAGGGTTGCTGGAGGGTTCCCGAATGATCACTCCTGTTGCCCGCCGTCTCGAGGGTTGTGACACATCCTATTGCTTCTCGGGGATTTCCTCTCCAGTAGCACTCCCCGCGGTGGACTCCCTCACTTCCTGGTGAGGTGCCAAGAGGCCGGCCAGCCTCAGATTGCTTTTTGTGACCAGCTCCTTAACGCTCTTCTCGATATTCGTCAAGCTAACCAGGGTTGCGGCCTTTATCTCCATCTCTAGAGTGGGGTTTGGTCGATACCATGGACCTAGACGTAACATCAAGGTTCTAAGGACAGAGAAGAAAAACAAACTAGTAGAAAATAAACGACTAGTGATTGAGAAATTTACCTCCTCGAGTGAAGGCCAGGTTATCGGTGACCAGGTCCGTTGTAAGGAAGTACTCCTGGAAGTACTTTCCTACGTTGGACTTGTAGGTGATGTCGCTCAGAAATGTACGAGCAAACTCTTGATGGTAGAAATGGAAAACCCCGTGTTGTTGTGGATGGGGTTGGACTTAAGATCGAATAGGTAGTTGATCTCGTGCGGTGTAGGCATAAGCCATCTTTTATGGTTGTAAAGGATATAGAGTGCTAATAGTACTCTATATCAGTTAGGGGTAATTTGAAAAGGGGCGACCTCGAAGTAATTGGCCACCCCTTGAAAAAATCTGTACAGGGGCAAGATTGCCCCTGCCTCAATGTGGTACCTCGACCAGGCGCTAAATGCGCCTCCAGGCACGTTTGCCCTCTGGTCGGGTGTAGGTTTGACTAGGGTGATCCCAGGAAGACCATACTTCTTGAGATAATTATTCACCATCCTAGTCGATATGACGCTAGAAGGCGCAACATACCAATCAACGTCTGACCTAAGGCCATCGCGAAGCCGGGCTTTGGGTTGGATTTTTGGTGGTGCAACATTTATAGGTTGAGGATCATTTGAAGGACCCTCGGTGTCGGCTGTTGGTTGGTTAGAAGGAGAATTGATGGATTTCTTTTTTCTACAAGCAATGTGTTTGGCACGGCCCATGTGTAGTGTGCGGTCTGGTGAGCTAGTCGTGGGGTTTTGTTGAGAAAAGGTAAGATCAAAAAAAGGAAGTGACGGTTGCTCTTGATCCTCGAACAGCAGCGCGAGAAGATCGCCATCAATTAGCCTCTCACCTCCACAAGGATCGTGCATGAATATCTGAGAACAGAAAAGGGGAGATGAGAATCTACAGCCAACAGATAGAAGAAGAGGAAACGTTGGGATAACGTTGCTCATGTATAAAAATTAAGCTTTTATACGACCAGCAGCATCCTAACATAAACACTAAAAACATGCGAGCAGTTTGGAAAAACATATTAAAAAGCGGAAGTGAAATTTTTTTTCAAAAAAACTTTTCGACTCCGAAAACAGGCAGGAAAAACCCAGATTTTTCTAAAAGCATAAAACTCAAATTTTCACTTCGATTTTGGGCCCTAAAACAGTATTCCTACTTCCCACACAGATTTCTAAGCTGTACGCCCTGATTTTCCCATGGGCTGATTAGCGAGCTAAGGTACGACCTAATCATGATTACCAGGCAGACATCCCCAGGACCGGAGCTGCCATTGTAAGGTCCTACCTCCTTAGCTCAGAGTAACCTAAGGGTTCGCCAAGATTGCCTAAGGATTGAGTATGGACTCGGAAGGCCGCAGGTCGAGTGAAGATCCAGCTCGTGATACGAGCTAGAGTTGGAGGCTGTGACCCCTTATAAAGTCAACCACGCATGGTAAACGTGCATATATCAGACATCACGTGTTCGATATATCCCTGACTTCTCGGACACGCAGCAGGAACGTGTGTATTCAGACTCCCACGACTGGTTTGGGCCGTGCAGCCCATTATCCCCTTACCTATTGATTTAACCACACTCATGTGTCAGGTTTAGGAATTAAGCATGAATGTCACAGAGTTGACATGATAGGTAAGAAGGTCACGGGATGACCTTCTTACCAACTCCCAGGTGCCTTCTCCTATAAATATGGAGACCTTGGGAGTTAATAGGGGTTGGATTCTCGATTGTAAGAAATACTCTATAATCAAATACCCAGTATATAGCAATAATACTGACTAGTGGAGTAGAAGGATTTTAGCCTTTGAACCACTTAAAAAATGTACTTTGAGTCACCATTTCATTTCCTAAGATCAAATATATGTTTCGGTTCAACCTAAGCACTAATCCCTTTCTCTTCTTTTCTTAATTACCTGTTGACGAAGAACCGCGTCAACAGTTTGGTGCTTTCGTTGAGAGCAAGTTCGATTAGTGCTGTCGCAAACATCCAACTATGGTGACTACTCGATCCAGGCATGGTAACGAGATAGAACAGCATGATGGGCAGGAGGCTCATCATACCGCCATCCCTGGTGAACAAGTTCCTGAAGTCCAGCAGCGGCCAGGAAAACAGCCGGCGGGCCAAGATGACACTGGAAGTTCGGCGCCCCGGCCACCCAATCCAAACCCGTGTTATTACACTGCAGTGGAGATGGAGAATGCTCAACTAAGGAGCCAGCTAGCAATAGCTAGCCAGCAGATCAAGGATGTGCTGGCCCGACTACCCCCTCTCACAACCGACGCTAACGTCGAAGAGAGGCAAGGCGAGGCTCCTAAGTCTCGCCGGGGTAACCGGTCCAGGCATAGCCGCTCGGACAGACTTCCGATAGCCAACTCCACTCCTTCATCACACCATCGAGAGGAAAACTTCGAAGAAGTGCCTAGAGCCAGACAACAGCAGTACAGCCATTCGGTCAAAACTTCGACTCCTAGCTCCGAACCAGCCTCGAGCGCGCCCAGGGCAGCTCGAAGAAATTCCAGAAGGAGGTCTGGGGAGGGCTCGCATCATTATCCCATCCCCTACAACCGTCCTGCGCCTCGTCTAGATCGTCAGGCGCGGGACCAGCAGGTTGGCAGGGCCGAAAGGCCCCCACCGAACTTGATCCGTCCTGACGAAACCAGGATCGCCTCTCCGGTCAGGCATCCTCTATCTCTAATCAGATATCCATCTCCTCCTCAGCCCGTCCGAGATATCCCAGCCTATGGGAGTAGTAGGAGAGACCCTCCATCAGCCGGACCTACCCGACGTAGCAGGGCGACAAGGGAAAGCCCAGATCCTCAGCACCAAAGGCGAGCTCCAAGCCTCTCTAGCAGGAGCTACTGGACCGGCAGTCGCCGGAGTGACCTTTTTGGTGGGGACCTGCGTGCCAGCAGGAGGAAACAGCCATGCTTGCTCAAGGGGGGCCTTGTCTGAAGTACGTAACGGCGGGAATGCCCCGAATAACCTATCTCAAGATAGGAGGGGCAATAACCCACCAAATATGTACAATGGATCCGGAGCTGTTGAACAACCCTGGAATAACCAAGGACATCAGGACCAGACCCTCGAGCGCCTGACCCAGATGGAGGAGCTGATGAGGAAGCTCCTGTCAGAAAAAGAAAAAGATGAATATGATTCAGGGGACGAGATGGAGCTCTTCGCCCCCAGCATAGCAGCAACGGCGTACCCACCTGGTTTCCGTATGCCACACCTGTCCAAGTTCAACGGAGACGGAGATCCGTCGGATCATCTGGGGATGTTTAACACCCTGATGACGGCCCACAACATTGGCCTCGAGCTGAGATGTTTAATCTTCCCTTCCACACTGACTGGACCTGCCAGGCAGTGGTTCAAGCAAGGTAAAAGACAGTCAATCAGCTCCTGGAAGACTTTCTCGGCAGATTTCAAAAGGGCATTCTGAGCCTCCCAGGCTACCCGCGTTCAGGCCGACTCTCTGGCTAACGTGAGGCAGCAGCCCGACGAAACTCTGAAGGCCTACCTGAGCAGATTTGCGAACGTCGCTGCTCGGGCCAGAGACACAGATGATAGCTCCAAGCTCATGGCCATGGGAACTGGAATCCTCGTCGGAGGGGATCTCTTGAAAGACATACAAAGAAAGGGAGTCAGCTCGGTTAACGAATTCCTTAACAGGGCCCAGGAATGGATCAACTTGGAGGAAGCCGAAGCCTCAGCCACAGGAACCAGCCAGGTCCCTGATCAGCCCGCTAGAGTGGGGACGGAGGTCGTGGCAGCGACCAAAAATGTCACACAGAACAACCAGCTCGGTGGAGGCAAAAGAAAGGGGAATGGTGAAGGCAGCCAGCACGGCAAAAAGAAGAATAAGTCCATGGACAAGTTCAAGCCTGTCTACGCGACTTATACAGAGCTCACCCAGTCTAGGGAGAATATTTTCCTAGCTAATTCTACTCGCCTCCCCTGGAAGAGGCCGGAGCCATTGAAGCACCAAAAGGGGAAGAGAGACACCTCCAAGTTTTGCCGCTTTCACAACGATGTTGGCCACAATACTGATGATTGTAGGCATCTAAAATATGAGATTGAGACGCTCATCCGAGCCGGCCCCTTGGCTCAATACGCGCGGAATAGGGTCCCAGCAAGTCGACCCGCTCCAGAAGTCCCGGCCAGTCAGCCCAGGTCTCGGATAGATCCAAACGTCCCCCCTCCCGTGGTAGGAGGGGAGATATCCACCATCTCTGGAGGACCGCATATGGATGGCACGAGCAGGGGTGCCCAAAAGAGGTATGTGAATGAACTTAAGGTGCACAACGGAGTAGAGTTCGTCCCGGAGCAGCGTCAGCCAAAGCAGCAGCAATTGGACAGGCAACCGATCATTTTTACAGAGGAAGATGCGGGCCATGTCCAATTCCCTCACAATGACCCTTTGGTCGTGGCAGTTCAGCTCGCCAATCGGAGAGTCAGGAGGGTGCAGATCGACAATGGGAGCTCTGTGAACCTCCTATTCCGATCCACATTAGAGAAGATGGGTTTGACCGTTGCCGATCTTAAGGCGACCTCCATGATGCTGTACGGTTTTTCAGGAGAAGGATCAGCAGCAATAAGGACGATCAAGCTAGTGATCACCCTGGGAGAAGGGTCTCGGATAATCTCCAAACTCCTCGAGTTCATGGTCATCGACTGCTCCGCTCCATACAACGCAATTTTGGGACGACCTACGCTCATAGATTTTGAGGTCGTCACTTCCATTCGCCACCTCGCCATGAAATTCCCTACTTCCACGAGAATATGCACTGTCGAGGGGGATCAGCTCACTGTCAGGGAATGCTACAACATTTCCATGAAGGGAAAATCTAAACCCGGGCAGCTGGAAATGGCCATCCAAGGTGGTGAGGAGGAATCTCGGGAACCCTTAGCTAATCCTGAGATTGAAAAACCTCAAAGCGCCGAAGGGGAAAATATCGTCTTAAGTGAGGATATTGACCCCCGAATAGGCGAGGACAGATCTGAGCTCCAAGCTATTGAGGAGCTCGAGGAAGTAAACATCGATCCGCAGAATCCGTCACGGATGATCAAGCTCGGAAAAAACCTCTGCAGCGAGATGAAGGCGGAGCTGGTCAGATTTTTGCGGGATAACCTGGATGTGTTTGCGTGGTCACACGAGGACATGGTGGGAATCAGCCCGAGTGTCATCATGCACACACTCCATCTGGATAAGAGCGTTCCTGCAAAGTCCCAGAAGCAGAGACGCCTAGGAACGACCCGGGCTGAAGCCTTGGAGGAAGAGGTGGCCCGGCTCAAAAAATGCGGCTTTATCCGTGAAGCCAAGTTTCCAATTTGGGTCGCCAACCCCATGCTGGTCCCGAAGCCCAACGAGAAATGGCGGACCTGGATCGACTTCTCTAACCTGAATAAAGCCTGCCCCAAGGATTGTTTTCCACTGCCAAGGATTGACCAGTTGGTGGATGCCACGGTGGGGCATGAGCTCATGTCCTTCATGGACGCGTACTCGGGCTACAATCAGATCGCCATGAATTTGGCAGACCAGGAGCACACCAGTTTCATGACCCCAACTAACA
Source organism: Humulus lupulus (assembly GCF_963169125.1). Classification (NCBI taxonomy): domain Eukaryota; kingdom Viridiplantae; phylum Streptophyta; class Magnoliopsida; order Rosales; family Cannabaceae; genus Humulus; species Humulus lupulus. The sequence goes on from NC_084796.1 coordinate 130,863,836, forward strand.
TTTGTTGTTACAAGGTCATGCCCTTCAGGCTGGAGAACGCCGGGGCAATGTATCAAAGGTTGGTGAATAGAATGTTCGTAGACTAGATCGGAAAAAACATGGAAGTGTACATCGATGACATGCTAGTCAAGTCAAAGACTGCCGATAACCATGTTTCCGACCTGGAAGAATGCTTCAAGATCCTACGGGAGTATGGCATGAGGCTAAATCCACAGAAGTGCACCTTTGGAGTCGCATCGGGAAAATTCCTGGGTTTCATAGTCAATACCCGAGGAATCGAGGCAAACCCCGACAAGATCAGATCGTTGCTCGAGCTTCCCTCACCCAGGTCGCGCAAAGATGTCCAAGGCCTGACAGGGAGAGTGGCAGCCCTCAATCGGTTTATTTCCAAGTCCACCGATAAGTGTTTGCCATTCTACAACCTACTCCGAGGAAATAAGAAGTTCGAGTGGACAGAAGAGTGTGAAAGCGCTTTCCTCGACCTGAAAGCACATCTGGCCGAACCACCCGTATTATCCAAACCAAAATCAGGAGAGCCTCTTTTTCTCTACATAGCTATCACAGAGGACGCAGCCAGTGCCGTGTTGGTCCGGGAAGAAGACCGGATTCAGAAGCCAGTCTACTACATCAGCAAGAGACTTCTCGGGGCTGAATCCCGGTACCCGTTGATGGAGAAATTGGCGTTCTGCCTTGTCACGGCCTCGCGAAAGCTCAGGCCGTACTTCCAGTCCCACTTAATACACGTCATGACCGATCAGCCTTTAAGGCAGGTTTTGCAAAAACCTGAAGCATCGGGACACTTGTTAAAGTGGGCAATCGAGCTTAGCCAGTTTGAAATTTTGTACACTCCGCGAACTGCTATAAAGAGTCAGGCCCTGGCCGATTTTGTGGCCGAGTGCACAGGATTCCGGGAGGATCCTGTAGAAGACTCGCCCCAGGCCACCTCGGCCCAGGCGTCATGGAGAATATTTGTGGATGGTCCATCCAACGAGAACAGCTCCGGGGCTAGAATCATTTTGATATCCCCTGAAGGACATAGATTCCACTCGACGCTGAGGTTCGGGTTCAAGGCCTCCAACAACGACGCCGAATACGAAGATTTGCTGGCCGGGCTAAGGATAGCTCAAGAGCTAAAGGCGAGCTCCGTCCAGTGCTTCAGTGACTCCCAGCTCGTGGTAAACCAGGTTCTGGGCGAATATCAAGCATGGGGACCTAAGATGGCTGCTTATCTAGCGAGGGTAAAGGTTGAGCTGTCCGCGTTCGGGCGGGGCTCGATCGAGCAGATACCTCGGGAGCAGAACGCTAACGCAGACGCTCTCGCCAAGCTCGCCACCTCTCGAGAGACGGAAACCCTGGGGTTAGTGCCAGTAGAGTTCTTGGTGAAACTAAGTATAGAGGAAGCCAGGGCGGAGGTCGAGATGATCGACGCCAGGCCGACCTGGATGACTCCCATCCTTGAGTATCTCGTCGAAGGAAAGCTACCTGAAGGGCGTAATGATGCGCGGCAAGTTCTGTATCAAGCTCTCAGGTATACGATAGTAGACGGGGTGTTATACCGGCATGGGCACTCCCTACCTCTCCTACGATGTGTTCTTCCAGACGAAGCAAAGGCCATCCTGCAGGAAGTGCATGAGGGTTTTTGCGGAGATCACACTGGGGGGGAAAGCTTGGCCTTAAAGGTCCTGAGGCAAGGATATTACTGGCCAACTCTGTCCAAAGACTCAATCTCATACGTGAAGAAGTGCGACAAATGCCAACGATTTGCCACAGTTGCCCGAGCTCCCCCAGTCGAGCTGAAGATGGTCTCTTCCCCATGGCCGTTTGCAGTTTGGGGGATCGACTTAGTTGGCGCCCTCCCTACTGGAAATGGCGGGGTCCGTTACGCCGTGGTGGCCATCGACTACTTTACGAAGTGGGCTGAGGCAGAACCTCTGGCAACGATAACTTCCAAAAAAGTCCTTGACTTCGTGGTTAAGAGCATCATCTGTCGGTTCGGTCTACCCAAGAAGATTGTCTCCGACAATGGGACTCAGTTCGACAGCGACCTGTTTACCGAGTTTTGTGAGAGGTATGGAATTGTGAAAAGTTTATCCTCCGTGGCCTATCCCTAGGCGAACGACCAGGTCGAGGCTGTCAACAAAACTCTCAAGGCGAGCCTCAAGAAGCGACTAGATGAAGCGAAGGGGGTCTGGCCGGAACAGCTCCCCCAGGTTCTCTGGGCATACCAGACCTCGCATCGGACTCCTACAGGTCATACTCCTTTTTCCTTGACCTTTGGGAGTGAGGCAGTCCTCCCCGTGGAGATTAAGGTGCTTTCGCATAGGGTCCATTCTTATGACCAGGACCGCAACCATGAGCTACTTTGTGCTTCCCTTGACCTAGTTGATGAAAGGCGAGAAGATTCGTAACTCCAGCTCGCCCTTTATCAGCAAAAAATCACTCGTTATTTCAACTCAAAAGTCAAGAATCGCGCCTTTAGCGTTGGCGACCTGGTCCTCAGGAGAGTTTTCTTGGCCAGTAGGGACCCCAAAGATGGAGTCTTGGGACCGAACTGGGAAGGACCATATCAAGTCATCGAGGTCATTAAGGAGGGAACTTATAAGTTAGCTCAGCTTGATGGAGGGGCAGTCCCATGGACTTGGAACGCCATCCATTTAAAGAAATATTATCAATGATTCACTTGTATGGCCTGAAAGGCCATTTTTCATGTATTACGCAATGAGAATCAACTTTTTGTTTATGTTTGTACATGTTTTTCAAGTGTAATCTAAAGTAACCACGAAAGACCCTTTCCCAGTTACTTGGGGGGGCATATGGTACCTGGATATAACCAAGTCGCCTTAATGACTTAGAAGTTGATTCATATCGATTGACCGTTGTTTTTCTTAAAAAACGCGAGATATTGATAAGGATTAAAGTGAACTAAGTCCTATCCTGGATATAACCAGGTCATAAAACTTAGAAGTTGATTCATATCGATTGATCATTGTTCTTTTTAAAGAGCTCGAGATATTGATAAAAATTGACACGGACTAAGTTTTCAAATTAAGTTCCTGGATATAACCAGGTCAAAAAACTTAGAAGTTAATTCATATCGATTGATCGTTATTCTTTTTAAAGAGCTCGAGATATTGATAAAAATTGACACGAACTAAGTTTTCGAATTAAGTTCCTGGATATAACCAGGTCATAAAACTTAGAAGTTAATTCATATCGATTGATCGTTGTTCTTTTTAAAGAGCTCGAGATATTGATAAAAATTGACACGAACTAAGTTTTCAAATTAAGTTCCTGGAAATAACCAGGTCATAAAACTTAGAAGTTGATTCATATCGATTGATCGTTGTTCTTTTTAAAGAGCTCGAGATATTGATAAAAATTGACACGAACTAAGTTTTCAAATTAAGTTCCTGGATATAACCAGGTCATAAAACTTAGAAGTTGATTCATATCGATTGATCATTGTTCTTTTTAAAGAGCTCGAGATATTGATAAAAATTGACACGAACTAAGTTTTCAAATTAAGTTCCTGGATATAACCAGGTCAAAAAACTTGGAAGTTATTTAAATATATCGATCGTTGTTCTTCCTAAAGAGCTCGAGATATAGATAAAGATTAACGCGGACTAAGTTTTTCAAAATTGTAACTAAAATGCGTAGAGGCAAAGGGAAGTAAATCAATTAAAAATAAAGTTGATAGTTAAATTGTCTCGAGGTAGGAAGCACCTCATGCAAAGGTTACACAAAAAAATTAAAAAATATTGAAGGAAAGGGCACGAGAGAGGAAGGCCCTAAGCTCCGCCAGGTGGCCCCTTGGAGGTCGCCGTCTCGCCCTGCACAGCTTCGCCGGAGCCTTCCCCGGCCTCGAAAGGCGCTTCTTTATCGAGGCGAGCTTGGAACTTCACCAGTAAGCGCTCCCAGATGTTCGCTGCCAGGAAGGAGAAGTCGGCGTCCTGGTTATAGGCTCAGCAATGGTAAAACATGTCTTCCATGGCGGCCTCTGAAGTTGCCCGCTCGGTCACCAACTCGACCTTGGCCTCTGCCTTCACGGCATCTAGGTTTGCCCGCGCAGTGGCGAAGGCGGTCTCGAGCTCTTGAAGCTTCGGGCAAGTCTCTTCCAGCTCAGCCTGCGACGCCGCCAAGGCATCCTTAGCCGCCTGCAGAGAAGCCTGGTGGGTGGCCACGGCCGTCTGGTGCTCGTTCCTCATCTCCTCGAGCTGAGTTTTGGTCCTGGCGATGCTCCGATGAAGGGCAACGGCGCTCTGCGAAAGCGGAAGGGCAATTGCCTTAGAAAAAAGAGAAGAAAGAAAAAACAGGGCAAAGTGTAATAATAAAAAACCACGAAAGGTTAAGGTTTGCTTACCGTCATGGCCATGCCCAGTGAAGACTCCAGCACGCCCACCGGGGTCCTGGTTTCGATGGCCCGGAGCTCCTTCTCGTTGAACTTGTATATGTGGCTAACGGCGTAGTTCGCCGACTCATACACTGTTCCCCGGAAGGCCTCTGGAATCTTCTCCAGGTCCTGCGGATTGACTGGGATGCATACCTCAGAGGGTACAATCGCCGAAGCCTCGAGCTCCGTTCTTGCATCCCAGGCGGTGGCCGGAGCTCGTGGAGGGGGTGGGGGCATGTTGCTTCCCCCTGCAGCAGGAGGAACCATTCCCACGACCTGGGCAGCCGGGGGTTGCTCTTTCTCCTTTGCAGGAGACTTGGTGGGGGTCCCGGCAGTGTGCTTGGACATCCGGAGCCTCTTCATTCTTGGCCCAAAGGCCCCAGCTGAGGGGTTCCCCCCGACGAACGCACCTTGCAGACTCTCGTCGGGCTGAGACATCTCTTCTGTCAAAACAAAGAATTGGTTAACACCAAAGTTAGCAGTCATGCAGAAACAAAAACAAAGGGGAAAAAAGAGAAATTCAAGTATATGTATACTAAAAGGGATCCTACCCCCCGAGCTAGAAGAACCTATGGTTACGACCATCGGCTCCGAAGCTCCCGCGGGAGAATCTAAGTCGATTATCTCCCGAGCTGGTGCAAGTTCTGGATCCGACTCTGGTTCTGGGCTAGATTCCTCTACATATTGCCTAAGTCCTGGAGCTACAGCACCCCTCCGGAGTGATGGCCACGACCGAAGGTTGGTCCCATACTCCTCGAATAGGATCGACCTAAAGGCTAGGGTGTTATCTACGACTATGGTACCCCTAGGTCGGCTATCTTGGTAGTCCAGCACGAGCTGGTCGACACAGTGGAGCAAGGTTGTATCCAGGTCTGGATCTCTTTGGTGACGTTGGACGATCTGTCTAGGATTGAACCTAGCAAGCCGGGGGTCGGCAATGGCCCTATCTAAATTCCTAAACATGTAAGGGTTACCTTGGCCAGAAGGACCCGCGGCTGCTCCGGATCGGATCCGCTCCTCACCCGCTGTTTGGGCGACCTCCAACGCCCGCTTCTTGTTCCTCACGAGGGGAATTTCGTCCTCCTCATCTTTAGTTCCCGCGACCTCCTCTACGATGGTGGGTCTGGTGTCGCGAGCTGGGGGAAGCCCCCAGGGCCTCCTTAGGTTCAAAGTCTGATTGGGGAAAATCAACTTGCAGGCCACCATTGTCTCGTCTGTTACGAGCACGCGGTAATCCTTCTCACTGGGGGGCAAGCCCGCCAGTGTCTCGTATTGGGCCCCGATGGTCACAGATTTCTCTGTCTTTGCGAAGATAGCTGCAGGATGAATCTAAGTCAGAAGGGGAGACAGGAGCTAAACGACACTTAACTTACGAGCTAAGGTTAAAAAGCACTTACGAGGACGATTGAAGTAGTGGAGCTCGCAGTTTCTGAACCCCGTCGACATAAAGAATTGATCTTTAAAGTCGTTGGGGTGGCTGGGCAGCTCGATGACCGCAGCCATGTTGGGGAATCGGGTTAAGTAGTAAAACCCATCGCCTCACCCCCACTGCTCCGGGCTGGCCTTGAGGCAGAAAAATTACAAAATATCCACAGGAGTGGGGACCTCCCACTCGTGTTTCAAGAATAAATATCGTAACCCCGCCAACAGCCGATAAGAGTTGGGGGGGAGCTGGAATGGGGCCAACCTCACGAAGTTGAGGAAGTCAGCAAAATATTGGTCCAACGGGAGGAAGGCCCCCGCCTTGAAGTGCTCATCGCTCCAGGCCGCGAATGCCTCGTCGAGCGGCGTGCAGCTCCGCTCGCCTTCCGTGGGAGGTCGGGCAATCACTGATGCTCTCCCCAGCCCGATGTTGTGGGAGAGGAAGATTTTGTTGACCTTCGTCTGGTTGGTAATCTTTGAGATGATCCTCTCCGCCTCAAAGAACGCGTCAAGAGCCACCTCAAGCTCCTGTTCCACCGTAGGCCCAAAGTTGGGGATCGGGGATTCGGGCATCACCGCTTTTCCTTTGTCTTGCTGGGAGGACGAGCTGCCAGCGGTCTTCTTTGGAGCATTCTTCTTTGGTGCCATCTGGTCGCCTAGCGAACAAAATAAAAGATTTCATAAAAGGCGACCCAAGCATGAGGAAAAATCAAATGTTCTTTGCACGAGCTGAGGTAAGCCCAGCTCGTGGAGAGTGAGACCACGCGGTTCTATGAACACGCGCCTGTGCTCCCAACAGATCCCCGATTACTCGGAATTCGTGTGTCAAGAGGGTCAGGTTAAAATGTTGCCTTGGAGGGAAAGTTCCAATAGGCATGAAAGGCAAAACCGCCTGTGAAGCGTGTCCCCTAAGCTACCCGGTTTTGCACCCAAAATACCAAAAATCCTGCCCATAAATTTTCCCCCGAAAAGGCATCCTGTAAACCTTACTCCTGAATGATTTCCTACTGCAGAAATACCCTAACCTAAAAGGCTTTCACCCTTCGTACCCACAAAAACCAGTAAACCCTTGCATGCGGCTACAGTAAATATTTACCTAAGCTACAGTGAAAAATATTTTCAAAACATGCACGGTCAGGAGACTTACAGAGTGTTTGGCTGGAAAGTGGGTGTAGGAGTCGCCTAGGTTGGAGCTTCGTCGGAGTATTTGTTTCCAAAGCTTCGAAGGAGTCCTTACGCCTGAGATTCTTGAACGCTGAGGGTGGCAGATGGAAAGAAGAGGGTTTTTTCTAAGGTGAAGAGAGAAGAAGAAGAGAATTTCTGAGAAAATTCAAATGAAAGGGTGGCCCATGCGTAGGGTGGCCATCCCTTTTATATACGTGAAGGGTCGCATAAAGAGGGCCGTTGGATGGCCCTGGTGTGGGATCCAAGGCCCTCCACTCGATATACGAAATGACGGCTGGGTATAGGCTAGGCCATTAAATGCGGTTCTCGGAAGACGTACCGTCCCCAACCACGATGCTCCACGTATTAGGCGCCTGCGTAAAGGGTGGAATGTGAAGAGTTCATGGGGAAGCCTAAAAGCCCCTACTGTGGCCTTACACGACGTCGTGTACCACGAGCAGGGGCTTGGGGGGCAGATGTACGCCCTGATTTTCCCACGGGCTGATTAGCGAGCTAAGGTACGACCTAATCATGATTACCAGGCAGACATCCCCAGGACCGGAGCTGCCATTGTAAGGTCCTACCTCCTTAGCTCAGAGTAACCTAAGGGTTCGCCAAGATTGCCTAAGGATTGAGTCTGGACTCGGAAGGCCGCAGGTCGAGTGAAGATCCAGCTCGTGATACGAGCTAGAGTTGGAGGCTGTGACCCCTTATAAAGTCAACCACGCAAGGTAAACGTGCATATATCAGACATCACGTGTTGGATATATCCCTGACTTCTCAGACACGCAGCAGGAACGTGCGTATTCAGACTCCCACGACTGGTTTGGGCCGTGCGGCCCATTATCCCCTTATCTATTGATTTGACCACACTCATGTGTCAGGTTTAGGAATTAATCATGAATGTCACAAAGTTGACATGATAGGTAAGAAGATCACGGGATGACCTTCTTACCAACTCCCAGGTGCCTTCTCCTATAAATATGGAGACATTGGGAGTTAATAGGGGTTGGATTCTCGATTGTAAGAAATACCCTGTAATCAAATACCCAGTATATAGCAATAATACTAACTAGTGGAGTAGAAGGATTTTAACCTTTGAACCACTTAAAAAACGTACTTTGAGTCACCATTTCATTTCCTAAGATCAAATATCTGTTTCGGTTCAACCTAAGCACTAATCCCTTTCTCTTCTTTTCTTAATTACCTGTTGACGAAGAACTGCGTCAACATAAGCCTCACTTAATGATTTTACTACTTAAATCTCCTATCCTATCATGTTTCTGTGTATGAGCCCGATTACCCGAAAATATTTTTTCTCAAAAACATTCAAAATCTCACACCAGAAAACTCGTGAAATTTATTTTGCATGGGATAACAGAGACAAGGATTTCGAAAACTTACTTGGATTGCAGATTGTGTAGAAGTCACGGGTGTCGTTGCTCAGGGTTGGTCGAACACGCCTCGGATCACCGAAATTCTCTGGGTTTCTTTTGAGAGTTCTTCTGAGTTCTTGAGAGAGGAAGGTTTGGTAAAAGGTAAAAAATGAGAAAATTGATTTATTTATACTGATCGTGGCATAGTTAAAGAGGTAATGATGGGGGTAAGTTTTCGATGTGTGGGAAATTGTGTTAGCCGTCAAAATATTTTTGGGAAACTGCAACAGTCATGATTATTTACTTTTTCGAAAAGGCGCTGACAGACGTGACAGGTCAGACAAAGAGTTGGTCGATTAAGTTTATTATATGCTGGTCGTAGTAAAATAAACTTGGGAGGCAAATGTTTACCCAAAAAAGATTTACCTAGTGATGTGGCAGAATTAACATACACATGGGATGCACGTGACCGTTTAAGTGAGTATGATCTGTTCGACCATCTACTAGAAGAGAATTCACTCAGCAGACGACATATTTTATGGGCGACCAGTCTAGTCACAGCATTTCAAATATTATCTACAGATATGTAATTCCGCATTTATGTAATGATGGTGATTTTCATTATTATTTAGATATTCTTGTATTAAATGTAATTAAGGCCCATCGGCCCATGAAGAACTCCTTCACAATATAAATGAGACTCAAAGGGCTCAAGAGATGGGACTTTTTTGAGACTTTTGGGAAGAAAGAGGAAGAATTATAGTGTTTTTATTGGCCAAATTTGTATTCATCTTCAAGCTGGTGAAACTCGTGAGCCCTCGTTCATTGATCACCGCTTTGGGGATTCTACAATAATAAGAACACTAAGTGGATGTAGGTTATTACCATTGCTTGGAGCCGAACCACTATAAAAACTTTATTTCCATTTATCTTTTGATCTTGAATTCATCTTGTTTTTGTCACTTTATTTGACTCCATGTCGTTGACCAAATCAAGGGTCAACAAAATGTTATAATAGTAGTTAGTTGCTATATTTTGGCATATTTTAAAAATATGTGACTTCAATGGTGCTACAAAATGTGTGCCAAATTTGACCCAAAATATAGCATGAGCAAAATTTAGCACACAATAAATTTTACTTTTTTTATTTACTCTTTTGTCACTACCATTTGTTAATTAAATATTTCTCAACTTTTTATTTATTTATTTAAGTAATTTTTATTATACATTTTCAATAAAAATTAAATAATTTTGTTGACTTTTTTAGTAAATTTGCATCTTGTGCATTGGAGCACAATTACAAAAATTAGTCCAAACATAATATTATTTGACACAAAATTTACACTATTCCTCGGAGATGATCCAAAGAATGGGTACTAATGGAACTTAGTAAATCTTGACATTAGGTACTTTTGCCAACAAAAAAAATTGGTACTAAATTACAAAAAAATCTTAAACCTTGATTACTTTTTTTGAGATAATATATCATATTTAATAATATGTTTTACAAATTATATCACTAAATTAAGGAAATTACACATTTGATGGCTTTTTATAAAATTTATGTAAAAATATGGCTTTTAAAAAAAAAGTTTATTTTATGGTTTTTTTTTAAATTATTAAGTTATGGATTTTTTTTTCTTTCATATTTTTGTATAAAAATGGGTGATTAAGCCATAGTTTTGTTTTAAAATTTTTAATTTGGAGATTAATTTTGTCATTTTAATTTTATTTTTAAATTATTTGGATTTTTTATATATATTTATTATTTCAAATCTTTTTTATTGTTATTTTTATAAAATTGAATTGTTTTTAGTTATATTATAAAAATATTTTTATATTAAAATTTTCTTGTATTGTTTTCCAAAGATTTTTTTTGTAATATGAATTGTTTTCATCAATTTCTTCATTTATTGTATGTATATTTTTTTTTAGACTTTTATTGTGCATTTATTTTTTCAAATTTGGGTAAGGTAACTAATTACTTGATTGATTACCCTTTCACAGTTCTAAATTTGATTTTTTTTCAAGATCTAGGAGAAATAACATGTTATCATGAGGGGTAACCAATTACCCTAAGATGAGTAATCTTCTGCCATAAGAGGGGTAACATGTTATTTAACAACGCCCTATTCTATTCTCTATGTAAAAACATCACTCAATTTATATTCATTATAAAAAAAAATATCATTATTGAGAAAAATACAGTGGGGTCTTGTCAAAACATGCAATTTGGGCCCAATTGTTTAAAATAAAATGTAGTGTCTTTATGAAGTTTTTTAAAACTAAAGATGAAGTCTTACTTTAGCATAAATAAATAAAACATAAACCATAAAATAAAAGTCCATAAGTATTCTTGGCATTTGTCTAGATCGTTTAATCATTCATGGATGCCCCACAACATGCATGCTTAGCCGTTGGAACTCCCCACATCACAGTGCCTACCAAGAAGAAACCCTATTTCCTACCTGAAATGAGAAAAGTAGGGGGTGAGCTAAAAGCTCAGTAAGGAAGTACAATAAAATACAACAATTACAAAGAAATACATTACAATCTACTTCATAACGTAAACTCATAACATATCTTATCAACTCATACCTATATCATAACCATGTACTTTATCTGAATATATATCATCATAACAATAAAGCAAGCAAGTTCTAGAAGGCAACCGGTAAAGCATAAACCAGTAAATCCTCTTATATGAGGTAAACAGGAACTTTAGTCCCTCGAATAACCTCGGCACGTCCGCCCTATAAGTTACGTCATATCTTTAGTAACTCATTTGTTGTGTCGTGTTCAACACGCTAACAACCTGCAACTTAACAACCTGCTGCTTTTCATAAAACATACAACCATATATACAAGCAACTCATCTCATAACATAGTGGCTCATTCATTTCATTCATCTCATAACATAATAGCTTATAATTCTCATAACATAATTCATAGAAATTCTAGCTAACTTTCTTACCTCAAGTCAAAGCAAAAGCAAAATAAATAGCAGTGTGCTTCACAACGAGGCTATAATCACAACCAAACATTCGTCTCAATATCAAATAAGACTAGGCCTACCCAACATACATACTCCACGTGTGCATGGGTCATGCACCCGTGGCACAGGTTGCATCATCAAACACAATCACAAAATCAAACATAAACTCATAAAAGAATGATCTCAATGAATTCCAAACAACAAACATATATTTAATCAAAAAGCGTATTTTTGAACGTAAAACTAAACCTGCATGCGACATGCGTACGTGGTAAAATCCTTAAAACGTGCGTAGAAGTTGGTAGATTTTAGTCTCATTAATTCTTAGAAATCGCGTAAGATTTTATTAAACAAAAATATTCTACCAAATTGATTTATATTTCAAGGCTATACTAAAATCGTACTCAAAATATAACTAAAAGAATCATTTTATTTTTAGTTGTCATTTTCCAAATATTAATCCTATTTATTATGCTTAACTTAAATAAAATAATCACATAAGTATAATACCAATTTTCTATTTCTTTTCTCACCAAAAAATAATCAGTTAACGAAATTAATTAATATTAAATAACTAATCATAATTATTTAAGATAAAACTATTTTGGTACTCACTCCCTTTACCAATGGATAAATAAAATAAAATAAAAATACATATTTAACTTTGTTAAAATAATGATATCTCAATGTTACCACATTTTCATAATATATCATAATTTTAATTAAGTTGAAAAAAATTCTTTATTCCATCATTTTACTTAAATAAAATACTTAGTCTCATAAAAAAAAATAATGCTACTTAGTTAATTATTTTAACAATAAAAATTGCATTATTTTTAATTAAAATATTCCATAATTAAAGTATGTAAAATAACAGTTTTCATGCATAAAGTCTAAGACTTAATTTATTTGAGCATATGCTTCACATATTGTATTTAAAAGATATTTTCTTCCAATAACTAACAAAATTCCACCAAGCACTTTTATTTGTTTAAACCCACATAATTGGACAAAAATATATTTTGTTTCACAAAATATAAAAAAAAAAACTACATTTGTTTAATTAAATAAAAATCTCATTAAAATGTGAAACAAAATTTATTTTGTTTATATAAGTTCTAAAATATCATTTTTGAGGCATTGCTTATATATTTTTAAAATCATTGATTAATTATCACAATAAAATTAAGAAAATTACAACAAACACATTTATTTAAAAAAAAATACACCTTTAATCATGTTTAAATCATCACTTAGCATGTTTCTACTATTTCATGTATCCCATGAAACAAAAACAGTTCATGCATCAAAAATTTAAACCATCTATATACAAAAACCAAATTATCATTTTTAAAGAAACTTATACTCATTTCAAAATCTTAAAACAACCTAGCATATTTCTAGGATCACAAGCGTCGATAAGATGAAAAGAAGAAGAAAAAGTAAAAGTAAAAGTAAAACACTCTAAACAATAATAAGGCCCTAGGCAGAAACCTTCTTATCATATTTCTATTATCAACTTTGCAACTTTTAAATAACTTACTAAAATCAACATACCAATGGCAACATAAGGATGTGATCCCAACATATATCTCATTAAACTTTTTAATCAAGGCCAATATACTTTTTCATGCAAACATAATCACCACAATCCAAATATGCTTTTCACGAACCCTAAAAGATACCACACATAACAATATTAACATGCTTTCCATTTCCAAAAATAAAATCAATACTCCAACCATAGCATAGAACTCCCTAGCCGAAATCTACATGCTTAAACAACAACCAACATATCAAGATCCATAGACTAAAAATTCTTAGCAAGCTTCTATGCATAATAACAAAATAGAATCATGAAGAACCATAATATGCATAGAAACAAATTATCCAAACAACCACCAAAATGTCAAAACCATAAACAAAATAACAATATATATATCACCATAATACCAAAAGGTAGGATTCCCATTACCTCCTTGACTATGATCAAACTCAAAAGCAAGAGTACATCTTTGGGAACCTATGGTTTTCGAACCCATCAAGACAACAAGAAAGAAAAGAACACTTAGAAAATAAAAAATAAAAAAATGGATCATAAGATACCTAGGATTTTCGAACCCTAGCCTCCTCCTTCTTCCCTCTTTCTTTCTTTCTTTCTCTCTCTCTCTCTCTCTCTCTCTCTCTCTCTCTCTCTCTCTTTCTCTCTCTACCTCACGAGTTCTCTTTCTTTCTTTCTCTCTCTATACATGGCAGCCACCAAAATGAGTTCTCTAGACCCATTTATTCCCCTTCTTAACCTAGCCAACCCTAAGAGGAAAATTCTCAATCAAATCCTTATTCCTTTCCCTTAATTCCCTCTCCCAATTCAAGTGATGGAACACAAAAGAGGAAACAAATCCCCTAGGTTGACCAACTACCCTTCTCTCCATCTCTTCCTTTGGACGGCACACACATACACACTCAAATTTTTCCCAAAATAACTAGAAGACAGCTAATGACCATATCACCAGTATTTCTACATTAAATAAAAAATCAATATGTGAAAATCCCTTTCCTATTTTTCTCTCACACTCATGCCCACACTCTCCCTCTACTCTAGTTTCCCATTTCTATCATGCATAAATCTCTTCTAGAATATTCCTTCTTTACATATCTTATTATTTCCCTTTCTTAATTAAATAAAAAAACTAAAATAAGAAAAAAAAAGAATACTCTAGAATATTGCATAAGAAAAACTATTGCATGCTCACCATACACATGCACACACACAAGTACTAGGGTACATCTTTACTAACCATGCACCTTGGTGCACACAACCAAAACTCAAGAACTCACAAAATAAAACAATTAACAATTTTAATTCACATAATTTCTACCAAACAATTCAAACAATCAAATAAAATCCTTACACTTAACAATAAATGATAAAAATAATGCACACAAATTAATAAAATAAATTTGTGTGCTACAATATACCCTCCTTAAAAGGTATGTCTTCCTGTAGCTCCCAGGTTGCCTCTCTCTTCGTACTGTTCTTCCACAGGACCATAACTAATGAAATCTTTTTTATCTCAGTTCTTTGACTCCCTCTTCGATGATACGCTCAGGCTATTCATCGTAACGCAGGTCCTGCTTCAACTGTAACAGCTCATAACTCAGAACATGGGAGGGATCTGGCACGTACTTACGCAACATCGAGATGTGAAAGACGTTATGCATTTCAGCTAGTGCTGGGAGAAATGCTAAATGGTACGCAACTTTCCCAACTCTGTCCAAAATCTCAAATGGACCTATAAATCTCGGGCTTAATTTCCCTTTCTTCCCAAAACGCATAACACCCTTCATTGGCAAGACTCTCAAGAACACAAACTCGCCAACTGAAAACTCGATGTCCCTTCTCTTAAGGTCTGCGTAGCTCTTTTGCCTACTTTGAGTGGTAAGCATCCTTTGGCGAAGCTTCTCAATCGCCTCACTGGCTTCCCTAACAGCCTCGAGGCCTAAAATATGCTTCTTCCCAACCTCATCCCAGTGCAAGGGAGATCTACACTTGCGCCCATAAAGCATCTCATAGGGAGCCATCCCAATAGTGGACTGGTAACTATTGTTATAGGAGAACTCCATCAGGGGTAGATATCGACTCCAGGACTCCAAAAAGTCTAAAGCACTGTTGAGATTGGTTAAATATAATGGTTAAGATGTTTACACGTTGAGGTGCAAAACACTTAACTGTTTTCACTTAAAGAGAAGTGAAAACATGAGATTGTGTAGAAGACATCTAAAAGTGATTTTTTTGGTCTAAAGTGATACAATGAGGTATCCAAAACATTCCCAAAATGTTTTGTAGCATTTGGAGAAATTTTAGGACCATTAGAAGGGTCCAAAGTTAGAGAGGGTGGCTATACATTGCCTACTAGCAAACGATGCATCGCCTGGGTGGTCTTTTAAGGTCGTACAGTTTACGTAAAATACTCCAACTGATGTGTTTTAAATACTCTAATCCTATTGGTTAGACTAATGATGATGCCTACACTATATATATGGGTTATTAGAGTTGAAAAACCTTGATCACACTTTCCAACTCTCTCTCTCTCTAACCTCATTCTCTCTCTAGCTTTTTAAGACCAAAGTTTTCTCCAAGAAACTCATCAAGCTTTGCTTGACTTGAATGAGTTTTAAGGCATGTTCAATACCAAATCTTATTCTACTTAGTTGAAGCTTCAAGCAATTGGGAAGGCTTGGAATAGAGATTTTGGACAACAATATTATTATTGTGTATAAGCCTTAGAAGTTCTCCAAAGTTTGAATATTCAAGTTGTTCAATACAAAGGTTGTATCTCTCTAACCCGAATCTTGTATTTTCTCATTCTATTATGTTTTTTATTGCTGGTATAGATGATTAAATGTATGTAAGTTCATATTATCACCATCTAATCATTTAGTTTCTTATATTCAAGATTAACATTCATATCATGAACATGTTTCTTTGATTATCAAGAATTGCACTCATACTTTTAATTTGAATCTTTATTAACATCTAGGGTTTGGAATATTGTATTATTATCATTATTCATTGTTGATTTTCAAAAGAGTAAAGTCATACATTTCCAACAAGCACAACACCTCAACATATCTTTTAAAATTTGAATAGTCCTCTTAGATTGACCATTGGTCTGGGGGTGAAAAGCAGTACTGAACTTCAACCTTGTACCCATTGTTTTCTGCAATCCCTTCCAAAAGTTTGATGTGAATACTGACCCTCCCTCAAAGATAATTGACTTTGGAACCCCATGAAGTCTCACTATCTCTCTAACATACAATTATGCGTACTGGTTCGCTGAATAGGTGGTCTTAACTGGCAGGAAGCGGGCGGACTTAGTGAGCCTGTCTACTATTACCCAAGCGCAGTCATGCTATTTTGTGGTCCTAGGTAACCCTACCACAAAATTCATCGCTATGCCTTCCCACTTCCATTTCGAAATGTAAAGTAGTTGAAGTAGCCTTACTGGTCTTTGGTGTTCTGCTTTCACTGGTTGACATGTTAGACATCTTGCAAGAAACTCAGCAATGTCTTTCTTCATTCCAGGCCACCAATACAATGCTTTAAGGTCTTGGTACATCTTAGTCAACCCTGGATGTAAGGAATAGGGTGTTGTATACGCCTCTTTCATAATACTTGCCTTAATCTCATCATTATTAGGCACACAGATCCTATCCTTATATCGCAGCAATCCTCCTTTAGACATAGAGAAGTCACCGCTACCACTTTCTTGTACCAAAGCCTCTTGCTTCATTAGGGCTTCTTACCTTCTGCCCTTCTCTAATATGTTCCAATAAGGAGGATTGTAGAGTGATATTTGCTAGGCCTCTTGTTACCATCTCAATACCAACATTAACTGTAGAGGTGCCTCTATTGTACTCAGAGTTGAGACACTTCCATATCCATGCCTACTCAATGCATCAGCCACCACATTGGCCTTGCCTGGGTGGTATAGAATTTCACAATCATAATCCTTTACTAATTCTAACCACCTCCATTGTCTCATATTCAACTTTTTCTAAGTGAAAAAGTACTTCAAACTTTTATGATCAGTGTAAATCTCACACTTATCTCCATAAAGATGGTGCCTCCATATCTTTAGTGCGAACACTACTACTGCCAATTCAAGATCATGGGTGAGGTATCTCTATTCATAATCCTTGAGTTGTCTCGAGGCATATGCTACCACTTTCCCATTCTGCATCAACACACACCTCAAGTCATTCTTAGGTGCATCACAATACACCACGAACTTCCCTCCCTCTGTGGGAACAAAAAGGATCAGTGCAGAGATCAACTTATCCTTCATAGTTTGTGTACGCCCTGGCTTTCCCACGGGCTGTTTAGCAGGGCGATCCTCGGACTAAACATGATTTAGCCCAAGGCTCCCACAGGCCAGAGGCTTTATCTTCAGGACGGGCCCTTTCTAGCTCGAGGGGATGGAGTTTCCTGCTCCCTCTTGTTGTTCCAGGAGCTGGGAACAACATCCGGCGACCACTGACGGATCAGCTCGGGTTATGGATTGTTCCGGCAGCGAGCTTCTCAGGAAGCTCTGACCCTATGGGAAGTCAACACGCAAGATAAACGTGCATAATCCTGCCATCACGTGTCCGATATCCCCCTGACTTCTCGGACACGCAGCAGGAACGTGCGTATTCAGACACCCACGGACGGGTTGGGCCGTGCGGCCCATTATTTCCTTCCATACTGATTAGACCACACTTGTGTGTCAGGTTTAGGAATTAATCATGAATATCACAGACTTGATATGACAAATGGAAAGGTCACGGGATGACCTCCCTACCAATTTCCAGGTGCCTTCTCCTATAAATATGGAGACCCTGGGAATTGATAGGGGTTGGGAAAAAATAGTCTTGGAAGAACTATATATTTTGTAAACCGATTACCCAGAAAAGATCAATAATATTGACTAGTGGAGTAGAAGGATTTTAACCTTCGAACCACTTAAAAACGTGTTTAAGGTCACCTAGTTCTTTTCACAAAGATTTCATATCTGCGGCGGTTCTACTTTTAAGTACTAATCTCTTTCTCTTCTTCTCTTAATTACCTGTTGCCGAAGAACCGCGTCAACAGTTTGGTGCTTTCATTGAGAGCAAGTCCAATTAGTACTACCACAAACATACAACTATGGTGACCACTTGATCCAAACATGGCAACGAGACAGAACAGCATGATGGGCAGGAGGCCCGCCATGTTGTCCTCCCCGAGGAGCAAGTTCCTGAAGTCCAGCAAAGGCCAGGAAAGCAGCCGGCCGGCCAAGACGACACTGGTAGTTCGGCGCCCCGGCCGCCTAATCCGAATCCATGTTATTATACTACGGTGGAGATGGAGAATGCTCAGCTGAGGAGCCAGCTAGCAGCAGCTGGTCAGCAAATCCAGGATATTCTGAGTCGACTACCCCCTCTCACAACCAACGGTAACGTTGGAGAGAGGCAAGGCGAGGCTCCTAAGTCTCGCCGGAGTAATCGATCCAGGCATAGCCGTTCGGGTAGACTCCCTGCAGCCAACTCCACCCCTTCATCACGCCATCAAGAGGCGAACTTCAGGGAAATGCCTCAGACCGAACCGCAGCAGTACAGCCGTTCGGTTAGGACATCAACCCCTAGCTCTCAGCCTTCCTCGAGGACGCCCAGAAGAGATAGGGGAAATTCCCAAAGGAGGGCCGAGGAGATCCGGATACGTCAGCCCGTCCCCGAAGAACGTCCAGTTCCTCGTCCAGATCGCCCAGCGCGAAACCATCAAGCTGGCAGGGCCGAGAGGCCCCCACCAAATTTAGTCCGTCCAGACGGCACTAGGATCGCCTCTCCGGTCAGGCATCCTCCTTCTCCCATCAGATATCCGTCTCCTCAGACCGTCCGAGACATCCCGACCTACGGAAATAGTAGGAGAGACCCGCCACCGGCCGGCCTTCCCGCCGCAGCAGGGCGCCGGGAGGAGGAGCAGGTCGGAGCCGCCAAAGACGCACATCGAGCCTGTCCAGCAGGAGTCACTGGACCGGTAGTGCACGGAGTGATCTTTCGGGAGGGGACCTGCGACAGCGACTAAGTTCAGCACAAAGTCACCATGATTCCCATGGAGGCGACCTTCGAGATCGCCTCAACTCTCACAGAGAGGGTCCAGTTAGGGATGGTAGCCAGGCCCGCTCAGTTGGGGTCCGATCCGAAGTACGTAATGGCGGGAATGCCCCAAATGACCTATCTCTAGATAGGAGGGGCAATAACCCGCCTAATATGTACAACGGGTCCAGAGCTGTTGAACAGCCCCGGAATAACCCAGGATCTCAGGACAAAACCCTAGAGCGCTTAACTCAAATGGAGGAGCTGATGAAGAAGCTCCTGTCGGAGAAAGAAAAAGACGAATATGATTCAGGGGATGAGATGGAACTCTTCGCCCCCAACATAGCAGCAACGGCATACCCTTCTGGCTTTCGTATGCCTCACTTGTCAAAGTTCAACGGGGATGGAGACCCATCTGACCACTTAGGGATGTTCAACACCCTAATGATGGCTCATAACATCGGGCCAGAGCTTCGTTGCTTGATCTTTCCTTCCACCCTAACTGGACCTGCCAGGCAGTGGTTCAAACAAAGTAAAAGGCAGTCAATCAGCTCCTGGAAGACCTTTTCGGCTGACTTCAAGAGGGCATTCCGCGCCTCTCAGACCGCCAGGGTCCAGGCCGACTCCCTAGCTAACGTGAGACAGCAACCTGGAGAAACGCTAAAAGCCTACTTGAGCAGATTTGCAAATGTCGCTGCTCGAGCCAGAGACGCCGACGACAGCTCCAAACTCATGGCTATGAGGACCGGGATCCTAGTAGGCGGAGATCTGTGGAAGGATATTCAAAGGAGGGGGGTCAGCTCAGTTAGTGAATTCCTTAACAGAGCCCAAGAATGGATAAACTTGGAGGAAGCTGAAGCTTCAGCCGCGGGGACCAGCCAGGCCCTCAAGAAGCCCGCTGGGGTGGGAACAGAGATCGTAGTAGCGACTCCCGACGTCACGCAGAGCAACTAGCCCGGTGGCGGCAAAAGAAAAGGGAATGGTGAAAACATCCAGCACGGTCAAAAGAAGAATAAGTCCGTGGATAAATTCAAGCCCGTGTTCACAACGTATACCGAGCTCACCCAAACCAGAGAGAATATTTTCCTGGCCAACGCTACGCGAGTCCCCTGGAAAAGACCGGAGCCAATAAAGCACCCTAAGGGAAAGAGAGACGCTTCCAAATTCTGCCGTTTTCATAACGACGTGGGGCACAATACCGACGACTGCAGGCACCTCAAAGATGAAATCGAGACTCTCATCCGAGCAGGTCCGTTGGCGCAATACTCGCAGAACAGGGTCCCGACAGGTCGACCCGCTCCGGAGATCCCAGCCAGTCAACCTGGACCTCGAGTAGATCAGGACGTCCCTCCCCCCGTGGTCGAGGGAGAGATTTCCACCATCTCTGGAGGGCCACACATGGCTGGCACGAGCAGAGGCGCCCTGGCGAGGTACATAAATGAGTTGAAGGCCCACAATGGAGGGGAGTTCGTCCCGGAACAGCGTCAATCAAAACAACAAAGATTAGAGAAACAACCAGTCACTTTCACGGAGGAGGACGCGGGCCATGTCCAATTCCCTCATAACGATCCCTTGGTCGTAGCAGTCCAGCTCGCCAACCGGAGAGTAAGGAGGGTGTTAGTGGACAATGGGAGCTCGGTGAATCTCCTATTCCGTTCAACCTTAGAAAAAATGGGTCTGACCGTCTCTGAGCTAAAGGCAACCTCGATGATGCTATATGGTTTTTCAGGCGAAGGGTCAGCAGCGATAGGAACGATCGAGCTGGTGATCACCCTAGGCGACGAGTCCCGAACAGTGTCCAAACTGCTCGAATTCGTAGTCATTGACTGCTCCGCTGCCTACAATGCAATTTTGGGCCGACCAACGCTCGTTGCTTTCGAAGCTATCACATCCGTCCGGCACCTCGCCATGAAGTTCCCTACTTCGACAGGGGTCTGCACTATCAAGGGCGATCAGCTCGCTGCCAGGGAATGCTACAGCATTTCCATGAAGGGAAAATCTAAACCCGGGTAGGTGGCGATGGCCATTCAGGATGAAGAGGAATCGCAGGGACCCAAGGCGGCCCCTGAGATTGAAAAACCTCGGGTTTCCGAAGACGAAAAGCTCGCCTTAAGCGAGGACATTGACCCCCGAGTAGGCGAGGACAGGTCCGAGCTCCAAGCTATTGAAGATCTCGAGGAGGTAGGCATCGATGAACAAAATCCTTCACGGACGGTGAAGCTCGGAAAGAACCTCTGCGATAGAAGAAAGGCGGATCTGACTGCGTTTCTGAAAAAGAACCTAGACGTATTCGCATGGTCGCACGAGGACATGATAGGGATCAGTCCGAGCATAATCATGCACACGCTCCACCTAGACAAAAGCGTCCCTGGAAAGTCTCAAAAGCAGAGGCGTTTAGGGACAACCCGAGCCGAGGCCCTTGAAGAAGAAGTAGCCCGGCTCAAAAAATGTGGCTTTATCCGCGAAGCCAGATTTCCCATTTGGGTTGCCAATCCCGTGTTAGTTCCAAAGCCCAATGGCAAGTGGCGGACCTGTATCGATTTTTCCGACCTGAATAAAGCCTGCCCCAAGGATTACTTTCCGTTGCCGAGGATCGATCAACTGGTGGATGCCACAGCGGGGCACGAGCTCATGTCCTTCATGGACGCGTACTCGGGCTACAATCAGATCGCGATGAATCCAGCAGACCAGGATCATACCAGCTTTATGACCCCGACTAATGTCTATTGTTATAAGGTCATGCCGTTCGGTCTTAAGAATGCCGGGGCAACCTACCAAAGGCTGGTAAATAGAATGTTCGCGGATCATATCGGGAAAAACATGGAAGTGTACGTCGATGATATGCTTGTCAAGTCAAAGACTGCCACCAACCACGTCGCCGACCTGGAAGAATGTTTTAACATACTGCGAGAATATGGCATGAGGCTCAATCCTCAGAAATGCACTTTCGGTGTCGCATCGGGGAAGTTCTTGGGTTTCATAGTCAATACCTGAGGAATCGAGGCAAATCCCGACAAGATCAGGTCACTGCTCGAGCTTCCATCCCCCAGGTCGCGGAAAGATGTCCAAGGCCTCACAGGAAGGGTGGCAGCACTGAACCGGTTCATTTCCAAATCGACCGACAAGTGCCTGCCTTTCTACAACCTGCTCCGCGGAAACAAGAAGTTCGAATGGACAGTAGAATGCGAGGGCGCATTCCTCGACCTAAAAACGCACCTAGCTGAGCCACCTGTGCTATCAAAGCCCAGGGTAGGAGAACCTCTTTTCCTCTACATGGTCGTGACTGAGGACGCAGCTAGTGCCGTTCTGGTGCGAGAAGAGGACCAGGCTCAGAAACCGGTTTATTACATCAGCAAGAGACTCCTCGGAGCTGAGTCAAGGTACCCGTTGATGGAAAAGCTGGCGTTCTGCCTAATCACGGCCTCGCGAAAACTCAGGCCATACTTCCAGTCCCACTCTGTACACGTCATGACCGATCAGCCTCTAAGGCAGGTTTTGCAAAAGCCTGAAGCCTCGGGACGCTTGCTAAAGTGGGCGGTCGAACTCAGTCAGTTCGAGATTTTCTATACTCCCCGAACTACCATAAAAAGTCAAGCCTTGGCCGACTTCATGGCAGAATGCGCGGGATTCCGTGAGATCCCATCGGAAGATTCACAGCAGCTCACCTCCTCAGGTTCATCGTGGAGGATCTTCGTTGATGGCTCATCTAACGAGAACGGCTCCAGGGCCGGAATCATTCTGATATCTCCAGAAGGACATAGATTCCATTCGGCGCTGAGGTTCGGGTTCAAGGCGTCCAACAACGAGGCAGAGTACGAGGCCTTGTTAGCCGGACTTAGGATAGCTAGCGAGCTAAAGGCAAGCTCTGTCCAATGCTTCAGCGACTCCCAGCTCGTGGTGAATCAGGTCTTAGGCGAGTATCAGGCGCGGGGTCCCAAGATGGCCTCTTATTTGGCTAAGGTAAAATCCGAATTGTCTACGTTTGGGCAAGGGTCGATCGAGCAGATACCTCGGGAGCAGAACGCCAATGCAGATGCTCTCGCCAAGCTCGCCACCTCGAGGGAGGCAGAAACCCTGGGGTTGGTGCCAATTGAGTTCTTGGACAAACCAAGCATAGACGGAGATCGAGCAGATATTGAGATGATTGACATCAGGCCGACCTGGATGACTCCCATTGTTGAGTACCTCGTCGAGGGCAAGTTACCCGGAGGGCGCAACGACGTACGGCGAGTCCTTTATCAAGCTCCGAGATATACGCTAGTCGAGGGGGTGTTGTACCGACGTGGGCATTCATTACCTCTCCTCCGGTGTGTTCTTCCAAGTGAAGCGAAGGCCATCCTGCAGGAAGTTCATGACGGATTCTACGGAGATCACACTGGGGGGCAAAGCCTGGCCTTGAAGATCCTTCGGCAGGGTTTTTACTGGCCGACTCTGTCCAAAGACTCGATCTCATATGTAAAAAAGTGCGACAAATGTCAGCGGTTCGCCACGGTTGCACGAGCACCCCCGACCGAGCTAAAAATGATATCGTCTCCTTGGCCCTTCGCCATTTGGGGCATAGATCTAATAGGCGCCCTGCCCACCGGAAAGGGCGGGGTCCGTTACGCCGTGGTAGCCATTGACTACTTCACAAAGTGGGCCGAAGCAGAGCCGTTGGCGACAATAACATCGAAAAAGGTGCTAGACTTCGTGGTTAAAAGCATCGTTTGTCGATTCGGCCTACCCAAAAAGATCGTTTCCGACAATGGCACTCAATTTGACAGCGACCTGTTCAGCGAATTTTGCGAAAAGCACGGAATTGTGAAAAGTTTCTCATCCGTGGCCTATCCCCAGGTGAACGGCCAGGTCGAAGCTGTCAATAAAACTCTGAAGGCAAGCCTCAAGAAGAGGTTAGATGAGGCAAAGGGGATCTGGCCAGAACAGCTCCCCCAAGTTCTGTGGGCCTATAGGACCTCACATCGGACTCCCACGGGTCATACTCCTTTCTCCCTAACCTTTGGAAGTGAAGCGGTCCTCCCCGTGGAGGTGAAGGTCCTGTCGCACAGGGTCCGGTCCTACGAACAAGACAAGAACCACGAGCTCCTATGCCACTCCTTAGACTTGATGGATGAGAGGCGAGAGGATTCACAACTCCAGCTCGCCCATTATCAACAGAAAATCACTCGCTACTTCAACACTAAGGTCAAAAGACGTGCCTTTAGCGTCGGCGATTTGGTCTTGAGGAGAGTTTTCCTGGCCGGGAAAGATCCCAAAGATGGGGTTTTGAGACCAAGCTGGGAAGGACCATACCAGGTCATCGAAGTCATCAAAGAAGGGACGTATAAATTAGCTCGACTTGGTGGAGGGGCGGTCCCGCAGACTTGGAATGCAATCCACCTAAAGAAATATTATCAATAAACATTTGTAAGACCTAGAAGGTCACCTTCCATGTATAAATAAAAATCAAATGTTTCTCGTTATTTGCAAGTGTAATTTTAAAGTAACAACGAAAGGCCCTTTCCCAGTTACTTGGGGGGCATATGGTACCTGGATATATCCAGGTCTCCTTAACGACTTAGGTGTTAATTTTTATCTACGGATAAGAGTCATCACAAACTAAGTCCTATCCTGGTCTTAACCGGGTCATCAAACTTAGAAGTTAACAAAAATTTGTTGACTGTGGTTCTTCTTTAAAGAGCCCGGGATACGGATAAAAGTTAACGCGATCTAAGTTTTTTCGAAATAAGTTCCTGGTCTTAACCGGGTCATAAAACTTAGAAGTTAACAAAAATTTGTTGACCGTGGTTCTTCTTTAAAGAGCCCGGGATACGGATAAAAGTTAACGCAATCTAAGTTTTTTCAAAATAAGTTCCTGGTCTTAACCAGGTCATAAAACTTAGAAGTTAGCTAAAATTTGTTGACCGTGGTTCTTCTTTAAAGAGCCCGGGATACGGATAAAAGTTAACGCGATCTAAGTTTTTTCAAAATAAGTTCCTGGTCTTAACCAGGTCATAAAACTTAGAAGTTAGCTAAAATTTGTTGACCGTGGTTCTTCTTTAAAGAGCCCGGGATACGGATAAAAGTTAACGCGATCTAAGTTTTTTCAAAATAAGTTCCTGGTCTTAACCAGGTCATAAAACTTAGAAGTTAGCTAAAATTTGTTGACCGTGGTTCTTCTTTAAAGAGCCCAGGATACGGATAAAAGTTAACGCGATCTAAGTTTTTTCAAAATAAGTTCCTGGTCTTAACCAGGTCGGAAAACTTAGAAGTTAGCTAAAATTTGTTGAACGCGGATCTTCTTTAGAGAGCCCGGGACACAAATAATGTTAACTTGAACTAAGTCATAAAAATAAAAAGATAAATTGTGACCAAATGCATACAAGTATATATACAAAACTGGCTGAGCAAGATGTCTCGAGGCGGAAACGCCCCACACAAAAAGAGAATTACAATAAAAATAAAAAATAAAAAATAAAAATAAAAAAAATGCTCAAAGTGCGTAAACGAGGAGCATCCTAAGCCCCATCAGCTGGCCCTTGGGAGGTCGCGGTCTCGCCTTGTTCTGCCGCGGCAGAAGCCTCTCCAGTCTCCGAAGGAGGAGCCTCCTTATTCAGGCGGGCTTGAAGCCGCGGCAACAGGAATGCCCAGAGGTCCGGCAGCATGAAGGAGAAGTCCGCGTCCGGATTGTGGGACCAGCAGTGATAGAATAGGTCCTGTAAGGACTGCTCCGACACGACCCGCTCGTCTTTCAGGGCGGCCTGGGAGGTCTGGACTTCGGCCTTCGCCACCTCAAGGTCTGCCCGCGATGCGGCCAGGGAGTTTTTAAGCTCTAGGTTCTCGGAGCGAAGCTTCTCTAGCTCGGATGCGGCCAGGGAGCGTTTAAGCTCTTGGTTCTCTTAGCGGACCTTCTCTAGCTCGGCTTTGGAGGCCGCCAGGGCGTCTCTCGCCTCCTGAGACTCCTGGAGGGCAGTCTGGCGATCTGCTTCCAAACCCTCGAGTTGGGCCTTGGTCCTAACGATGCCTCTATAGGCGGCAGCCATGCCCTGCAAGAAAAGAATGATAAATTAGCAAACTGGAAGGAGAAAGGCGGCGTGTGAGTGTCAAAGCCTTAGAAGAAGGGGGCACTTTACCGTTAAAGTCATGTCCATAGCAGATTCTATAACTCGGACCGGGCTCGTTGTTTCGATGGCCCGGAGCTCCTTCTCCCTGATATTGTAATAGTGGCTGACGGCGTAGCTGGCCGACTCGTACACCGTACCCCGGAATGCTTCGGGCATCTTCTCCAGAGCCCGGGGGTCAACCGGGATACGCACGTCCGGGGCTGCCGCGGCCAGATTCCCGACCTCTATTACCCCGTCCTGGGCGGCCAGTGGAGATCGTTGGGGTGGCGGATGCATGAGTCCTGTCCTGGCGACAGGGAGGTTCGCCCCCGCGACCTGGGATGGCGGGTCTCTCTCCTTCTCCGTAGCTGGGGATTTGGTGGAGACCCCGGTCGAGCTCTTGGACTCGCGAAGCCTCTTTAACCTCGGCCCCGCTGGGGGATTCCCACCGAACACAACGCCCCGCAGACTATTCCCGGGCTGAGACATCTCTTCTGCCAAAGAGCAAAAAACACGGTTATTAGCAATCATACAGAAATAAAGGCAATAAGAAAGCAAATACCAAGGGAGCCCTACCCCCCGAGCTGGAAGAGCCTAGGATGATTATCTCACGAACTGGCGAAGGTTCTAGGTCCGGTTCTGAATCGGGGCTGGACTCTTCTACGTACTGCCTAATCCCCGGAGCGTAGACGCCCCTCTGGAGCGCAGGCCACGTGCGTAAATTGGTCCCGTACTCCTCAAAAATGGCCGACCTAAAGGCTAGGGTATTATCTACTACTACGGTACCCTTGGGCCGACTCTCTTGGTTGTCCAGCACGAGCTGGTCAACGCAGTGGAGCAGAAGCGTGTCCAGGTTCGGATTCCTTGGGTGACGATGGACGAGCTGCCTAGGGTTGAACCTAACCAGCCGGGGGTCTGCAGTGGCCCTATCTACGTTCTTAAATAAGTAAGAGTTACCTTGACCGGAAGGGCCCGCGGCTGCTCCGGATTGGGCCCTCTCCTCGCTCATCCCCTGGGCGACCTCCAAGCTCCTCTTCCTGTTCCTCACCAGAGGAACTTCCTCACCTTCTTCCTCGCCTTCGTCATCTGCGACCTCCTCCGTGACGATCGGCCTGTTGTCGCGGGCTGGGGGAGGACCCCGGGGCCTTTTCAAATTCAAAGTCTGATTTGGGAAAATCAGCTTGCAGAATACCATCGCCTCGTCCGTCACGAGCACGCGGTAGTCTTTCTCACTGGGGGGCAGGTTCGCCAGTGTATCGTATTGACCCCCGAGGGTCACGGACTTTTCGGTCCTCGAGTAGATGGCTGCAAGGTTGGTTGAAATCAGAATTGGAATAAGGGACGAGCTAAAATAAGATAACCATTAAAAGGCGAGATAAATGGAGGATTACTTACGAGGGCGGTTGAAATAATGATGATCGCAGTTTCGGAACCCAGTAGACATAAAAAACTGGTCTTTGAAGTCGTTTGGATGGCTCGGCAGCTCGATCACTGCTGCTGTGTTAGGGAAGCGGGTTAAGTAATAGAACCTGTCGCCTCGCCCCCGCTGGTCCGGGCTGGCTTTGAGGCAAAAGAAATATAGGATATCAGCAGGAGTGGGGACCTCCCACTCATGCTTTTGGAACAAATACCTCAGTCCCGCCAGCAGACGGTAGGAATTGGGGGGGAGCTGAAATGGGGCCAACCCCACATAGTTCAGAAAATCAGCAAAATACTGATCCAGGGGGAGGAAGGCCCCTGCCTTGAAGTGTTCCCCGCTCCAGGCCGCGAACGACTCGTCGAGCGGTGTGCAGCTCCTCTCCCCATCCGCAGCAGGTCGGGCGATCACGGAGGTCTTCCCCAGAGGAATGTTGTGGTTAAGGAAGATTTTGGTGATCTTTGCCTGGCTGGTTATCTTCGAGACGATTCTCTCCGCCTCGAAAAACGCGTCAAGAGCCACCTCGGCCTGCTTCTCCACCGCCGGCCCAAAGTGAGGAATTGGCGAGCTGGTCACCACCGCCTTTCCTTTATCCTTCTGGGAGGCCGAACTTCCCACATTCTTCTGTGGCAGATTTCTCTTTGGAGCCATCTGGTCGCCTATCGAACAAAAGAAAACACTTTAGAAAAGGCGACCCAAGCAGGAGAGTGAAGCAAGTATTAAGTACACGAGCTGGGGTAAGCCCAGCCCGTGGAGAGTGGTGCCACGCGTTCCAAGGAACACGCGCCTATGCCCTCAACAGATCCCAGATTACTCGGAATTCGTGTGTCAGATGGCTCAGAGTAAAAAAATTGCCTTGGGGGGAAAGTTTCAACAGGCAAGGCGTGGCAAAACCGCTTTTAAGGCGTATTCCCTAAGCTACCCGGTTTTTGCACCCAAAGTTCCTAAGGATCCTACCCAGAAATTGTTCCTAAGAGAGAATCATGGAACCCATGTTCTAAGGCGATGTCCCATGGCAAGTGTGCCCTAATCTAAGAAGGGCCATCACCCTCCATATCCGTGCGACCCAGAAAACCTCTGCATGTGGCTACAGTAAAAATTTTTACCTAGGCTACAGTGGCATGCTTTCAAAAATAAACAGGGACAGAAGACTTACAGTATAGGGTTGGATGGTGAGCGAGGTTGCTGCGCTGGTAGGAGCTTCGTTGGCACAGTAGTCTCCAAGGCCTTGAAGGAACTCGCACGCTTAAGCTTCGTGAACGGAGAAGATGAGAGCAATGGAAATGAGGGTTTTGTTCTTCGGAAGGTCAGAGAGAAAAGAAGGAAATTTGAGAGGTTCTGAATGGTAAGGTGGCCCGTGCGTGGGATGACCACCCCCTTTTTATACAAGGGAGGATCACGTGTAAAAGGCTCCTGGGAGACCCTCCACTCGAAATGTGAAACGACGGCTGGACAGTAGGCTAGGCCATTTAATGCGGTTCTCGTAGAGTGTACCGTCGCCACCCACGGCGTTCCACGTATCAGACGCATGCGAAAAGCATGGAATGCGAAGGGTTGTGGGAGAAGTCTAAAAGCTCCTACTGTGGTCTCCCATATCTGACGTCATGGACCACGAGCAGGAGCTTGGGGGGCAGATGTACGCCCTGGCTTTCCCACGGGCTGTTTAGCAGGGCGATCCTCGGACTAAACATGATTTAGCCCGAGGCTCCCACAGGCCAGAGGCTTTATCTTCAGGACGGGCCCTTTCTAGCTCGAGGGGATGGAGTTTCCTGCTCCCTCTTGTTGTTCCAGGAGCTGGGAACAACATCCGGCGACCACTGACGGATCAACTCGGGTTATGGATTGTTCCGGCAGCGAGCTTCTCAGGAAGCTCTGACCCTATGGGAAGTCAACACGCAAGATAAACGTGCATAATCCTGCCATCACGTGTCCGATATCCCCCTGACTTCTCGGACACGCAGCAGGAACGTGCGTATTCAGACACCCATGGACGGGTTGGGCCGTGCGGCCCATTGTTTCCTTCCATAATGATTAGACCACACTTGTGTGTCAGGTTTAGGAATTAATCATGAATATCACAGACTTGATATGACAAATGGAAAGGTCACGGGATGACCTCCCTACCAATTTCCAGGTGCCTTCTCCTATATATATGGAGACCCTGGGAATTGATAGGGGTTGGGAAAAAATAGTCTTGGAAGAACTATATATTTTGTAAACCAATTACCCAGAAAAGATCAATAATATTGACTAGTGGAGTAGAAGGATTTTAACCTTCGAACCACTTAAAAACGTGTTTAAGGTCACCTAGTTCTTTTCACAAAGATTTCATATCTGCGGCGGTTCTACTTTTAAGTACTAATCTCTTTCTCTTCTTCTCTTAATTACCTGTTGCCGAAGAACCGCGTCAACAGTTTGAAAACTCTCCTCACACTTCTCTGTCCATGTGATTTTTTGGTGTTTTCCGGTTAGGTTTGTTAGGGGTGTGGAAATCTTGGAGAAACCCTCAACAAATTTCCATTAGTAACCCGCTAATCCTAAGAAGCTTTGAACCTCTTAGGCATTCTTGGGTTGGGGTCGGTCTCTAATAGCCTCAATCTTTGTTGGGCCCACTGCTATTCCATTCTTGGACACTATATGCCCTAGGAAAGTCACTTGTTCCAACCAAAATTCACACTTAGAGAACTTAACACAGAGTTGGCGCTCTTGTAGTCTATTGAGCGTCAACTTCAAGTGCTCCTCATGCTCCTCCTTAGTCTTAGAGTAGATAAGGATATCGTTTATAAATACCACTATGAATTTATCCAAGTAGTCCTTAAACACTATGTTCATCATGTCCATGAATGTTGATGGGGCATTAGTGAGTCCAAAAGAAATTACTGAGAACTTATAGTGCTCGTAGTGGGTTCTAAATGATGTTTTAGGAATATCTCCCTCCTTCACCTTTAACTGATGATACTCGGATCGTAAATCAATCTTTGAGAACACTGCTACCCCTTGCAGTTCATCAAAGAGGTCATCTATCCTAGGAAAATGATATTTGTTCTTAATCGTGACCTTAATGAGTTCTCGATATCACATTCTCATTCTTCTATCTTTCTTTTTCACAAATAGAACCGGTGCTTCCCATGGCGAATGACTAGGTCGTACGAACCCCTTGTCCAATAATTCTTGTAGCTAGGTTTTGAGTTCTTTCAACTCTACAGGTGACATTCGATAGGGTGCTTTGGATATTGGTGATGTTTTTGGTGCAAGTTTGATTACAAATTCGATTTCTCTATCCGGGGGTAAACCAGGTAAGTCCTAGGGAAACACCTCTGGGAACTCACAAACAATGTGCACATTCTCTAGCTTTAGGTCAGTCTCTCTAGACTTATCCACCACATTAGCCAAGTATGTTGAACACCCATGCTGCATCATGTTCTAAGCTTCTAGCGTAGACACGATGGGTGTACGAAATCCCGTCACTTCTGTTGGGAATAGTGCCCTTAAAGTAATTGTAGTTGACAAATATTTTAAATGAAATAAATAATTGAATTGAATTATTATATATAGAGTATGTCTAATATTATATTGATAATATTGAGTGAATATCATAAAATTCCAAAGTTTATCTATGTGGTCTTAATCTCATATTAGTATGAGAGGATCGAGATTAAGATAATAAACTTAAAACAGTTCGAAGTAAAATAAAGTTATGGAATTTTTAGATTAATTACTGCTACTATAGATCGCTAGTATTATGAATACAAGTGACCTAGATTCGGGTCACTAGTGTAATAGGACACTTTAGTGAAGGTAATTTATATATAGTGATATATAGAACTGGACTAGATGTGATTTGTTAATACTTGTTTAAACATTGTTTCATAGTATTAATCAAACACATCAAACGATGATTATATACACGATGATCTTAATCCTTAGGTTGCTATGAACTCCTATATATGTCATCTGATCATTTGATTCATGTGTTAAGGTTTGTCAGAATGATCAGGCTAAGAACAATTGTTTTGGGGACTCAATGATATATATGGTTGGGGACATAGTTTAACAGATATGGAATCTATACCTTCTTATAGATTGAATAATGGTTCCCTATTGGGTTGACTTTTGGAACTAAAAAGGTTATGAGCGCTCACGTCGCAAACTTTTTGTGACACAACCTTCACTAGTAAAGTCAATGGTACTCTAGGAACAAGATATAGCTAAAATGGTAAAACAGTAATTTTATTCCCTTTTAATTATGAACCATTAATAGAGGATTAACGATGTATGTAATGATTATATCAATTGACACTTTATTCTTTAATAAAGTACTTAGTAAATATATGTCTATAATTATAAAAAATTCAATCTCATATTTATAGTGGAGTAATCATAAGATTAATAAATATGGTTATTTAATCAAAGAGCTTTGATTAATAATCTACTATTTATTGGAGCTTGATAATATAGGTCCATAGGTCCCCATAGTGGCTCTATCAATATCATATCAAGGTAAGAGTTGGTACAAGGGTAAAACTGTAATTTGGGAATTTGAGAAGAATTTTATTCTTCAAGTCAAGTATGCAATTATATGATAATTGAAGTTGAATAATTAATTTGGAATTAATTATTAATTTTTGAAAATATATTTATTAATTTAAATATATAATTTTCGAAATTCATATATATAAATAAATAAATAAAATTTTGAGATTAATTATTTTATTTGAGTGGGAGAAAATAAAATTGGTAAGTCAAAAATAGTTTTTGATTTATTGAATTTTAAAAAATGATGATAATCAATTTGAATTTAAAATTTCAATTTTGAAATATGCTTGTCATCTTTTCCTTAAAAAGATAAATACATTATTTTGTGGAAGATTGATTTTAGTTAAATAAATAAATAAAAGAAAAATACAATAACCCTAAAAATGGATATAGATGTACACGCATGGCACAGTCCAAGGACTGTGCCATGCGTGTACCAACTGCACTGATATTGTATTAGTGTTGTTTTAATTTTATTTTATTTATTTAATTAATTAATAATTTGAAAATAGGACTGTGTCATGCGTGTACCAACTGCACTGATATTGTATTAGTGTTGTTTTTATTTTATTTTATTTATTTAATTAATTAATAATTTGAAAATAGTTTTTTCAAATTTGGTAAGTTAGATATTTACCTAAATCAAATCCTATCATTATTATGATATTATTATTATATTACTATTATTATGTAGAGTCCAAGAACTTTACTTAGCTAATTATTTAGTAATATTATAGTATGTATAGTATTATCTTTGTAACTGTGGATTTTTGGTTCAGACCGGGAATTATTTGGACACTCATAGTAGTTCTTATAGATTTTTTAAGTTTAACCTATAGTTTAAGAATATTAATGTTAACCTAAGGTTTGATTATATGACTGATATTAAGGATAATATTTATTATACTATAAGGTTTAGATAAGGACCAATAGGATTTTAAGCACATGTTATGAATGGGTGATTAAGGATTAAGTATTTTGAGGATTTAATTTAATAAGGGTAAAAGTTTGAATGCTATAAGGTCAGTCAGCAGCTTTGAATACGTTGAGGGTTTTGTCAAGGCTGTTTACTCCATTCAAACTTAGCTAAAAATGTGTAATTTCGTGTTTAATTAATCAGCGTGTGCCGATATATCGCAGCTATAGGGGGCGATATATCACAGCACGTAGATACGGAAAACACGAGACGATGCACGACTGCCTCGGGCATACTGGCCCAGGCAATATATCGCCTACAGGGGGCGATATATTGCCTCCTTCAGTATGTTTTGAAAGTTTTTGAATTCTTTTTCCATTCAGCCATTCAACCTCTTGATAAGTCCAGCATCTTTTTGAACGAGTCTTCAGCCTCTGCTGAACGATTATTCAAATTATTTTCACCTAAAAAGCTATTATTTTTATTCAAGTAAAATCAAGATCCTTTCATTCCTAAACTCTATAAATAGGACCTAGTACCCAGCCATTATTCATCTTTTGCTCTAAGTTCAGAGGCTACAAGTGCTAAGTGAGTGTGAGAGTGTAAACACCTGGTTTGGGGAAATCATAAGCTTGATCCTCATAAGCTTATCAAACACTTTGGGAAGTAAGGTTTTATAGTATTTCGGTTTGTGGTGTAGATTGGTCTTACAAGTCTTTAAGGTAACCCAAAACTCTAGTTCATTGGTTTTATGTTATTTCCTTTCTCATAGCCTTCTACTCAGTCTTCTAACCTCATTCTTATTTTGGTTAGGAAATCTAAGTTCTTGAGCACATAAGTTTCGGTAAGTATGTTTCTCAATGGTTTAGTCTTCCCATTCCTTTTCATCTCTTTTTCTTCATTAGACTCACTCTTTTTCATAATGGTTATTAGGAGTGTTCCAAAGTCCCAACGCTGTCCACATATCCCGGTAACTTTGGTAAGGAAAATAGGATAGAAATGCATATGTTATATGTTTTTATGTTATCTTATGTTCTTATGTTCTTATGTTATGATAAGTGTTATGCTATGCATGTTGTAGGCTTGGGCATATGACCCATATGACTAACAAGACCCCAAATAGATTATGGGCATATGACCTACTTAGCTAGTAGGACCCCACTAATCTCATGGGCATATGACTTGTTTAGTCTATGGGACCCCAAGTAATAATGGCCATTATAGTATGTGTATGTAAGTGTTATGATATGTCTTTATGTTTATTATGAAATTTATGTATGTGAAGTATGTGTTAGATTTTTCCTTGATGGGCATTAGGCTCATTCCTTTTTGTTTAAATGTGCAGGAAAATAACTATTAGTGGCGGTAAGGTTCGTGGATGCTTGGAGATTGTGTATCGATGATGAATGGAGTCAAGGAGTCGAGAGTTCGATTTCGAGGATATAGTCATTTGTTTATGGTCTTTATATGTATTTTCCGCACTTACTATGTAATCCCTTTATTTTATAAATCATGTTATGTTTTGTTTTTCAAACAATGGGATCCCATATCCTTCTTGGTATTTATGTAAGTAACTCTTATTTCTATAAGTTTTCTAATAAAATTATGGTATTTTCGCAAATGTAAGTTTTAGTAAGAATTTGTATGTATAGTTTCGTTAATGGTCCAAGAGTCTAGAATAGTTGGGTCATTACATATTATTAGGAATAATAAGGTAATAGAATAATCTCTCTATATATGATATAGAATAATAAGAAGATACACAACAACACAATACACAATTCAGAATAGTTCTCATAATTTTTGTCAGACAAAAACTCTTTCTTCTTCTTCTTCTTCTTCTTCTTCTTCTTCTTCTTTATTCTAGTCATTCTTAGACCATAATCCAAGTTCTCATGTGTTGAGAAATACTTGTGATTCCTAAAATTACAAACTCATGTTCTTTATGTGCCCACACACATCTTGTGGTGTAGAGAACACTCTGGAAGCTTGTGCTTTGAGTGATCAAAGCTTTGGATAGGAAGATCGATAAATATACGAAAAGACTCAAGGACACTTAATAGGCTCCAAGAGGTAATTGTTTATGTTATTGAATATTCATATGATTATATATTTATATATATGTTGCATGATTAATAATATTGTATGTTAATATTTCTGTCTGGATGTTTTCTTATTCATATAAACTATTTATATGAGTGATAAAAAAATTTATTGTTGTGTGCAATGGGCCCACCACGCCCATTCCACTGCGTGCTCTGAATGTTTTTCCAACAACTTCTCCCTTAAAAGAAAAGAGTTCCCCTTCCTCAAGTCTGAACTCTACTGTCTTTCTCTAACAGTCTATTGTTGCTCCATATTTGGCTAACCAGTCCATGCCAAGTATAACATCATAATTTGGTATGTCTAACTCTATAAGGTCTGCTGGGCACTCTCTGCCCTCAACTACTATAGAAGCTGACTATAACCACTTAGATGATGACATAATGTCTTCTGATGGTAACATGGTTCTAAAACTACGCTCAAAGAGT
The DNA here is from genome assembly GCF_963169125.1 of Humulus lupulus. NCBI lineage: Eukaryota > Viridiplantae > Streptophyta > Magnoliopsida > Rosales > Cannabaceae > Humulus > Humulus lupulus. The sequence goes on from NC_084796.1 coordinate 130,899,282, forward strand.
TTACAAGGCAATCCCAGTTTATCAATTACATTTATAGCAACATAAGAGTAAGTTGCTCCAAAATCAATGAGGACTCTACCTATCATACTAGAGATAAGGAGTTGACATGTGACGATGGTATTACTATTGGCTACTTCCTTTTGAGCCAAAGATAAGACTCTAGCTGGCACTAGATTACCATTGGTGCCTTGCCCTATTCCTGCTCTCCACTGTGGGCAATCCTTCTTCAGATGGCCTACCTAAACGCACTTGTAACACTTGTTGGTGCCTGCTTGACAGTCCCCTAGATGTCGATGCAAGCATTTGGGGGTAGGTAGGGTACTCAACCTTATGGTTCTGCTAGTTTCTGCGGTTATGACCATTGTTGTGATGGTTGTGGTGATAGTGGTTGTTGCCATTTGGGGCTGGGGGTCTAGGCCTCTTGTCATTGTCACTACTCTGCCCCTTATGGGTCTTTTTTTTATTGTTCTCTTGGAAGGCCTTGTTTCTACTGGCCTCCCTCCTTGCAACACTTTCCCTCCATATGAGGTCCTCTAAGTACTCTGCATCAAGAGCCTTATCCAAAATCTCAGCGTAAGTAACCACCTCAGCACTGATCATCTTTACATCCCCAGCAATCATGGGCTTTAGTCCTCTCACAAACCTTTGGACTCTCAAGGCCTCAGTTGGTACTATCTTAGGAGCAAACCTTGCCAACCTATAAAAAATTTGAGCATACTCGGTGACAGAAAGGCTTCCATGAACCAAAGTTACAAATTCATCCACCCTGGTTGCTAGTACAATTGCATTGTAATACATTTTGCTAAACACTTGAATAAAATCTGCCCAGGTCATAGTGTTTAGGTCACGTGTTTGCTTCACCACATCACACCATATCGTTGCATCCATTTTGAGCATATGATCAGCACATGAAACCCTCTGATAGTCACTCAGCTCCATGTGGTCAAAGATGGCCTCCATTGACTTCAACCAATCTTCCACCACCATAGGGTCGGGTTTCCCTTCAAAGTTAGGTGGAGATTGCTTCCTAAAACGTTCATAAACTATCTCAAATCCATAGACTATGGGAACTGATGCAGGTGGTGGTATTGGATGCTCAGGTTGTGCCAGTGGTACTTGGGGTGCTTGGGGCACTTGCTGAGCTCGAGCCAACTCTTCACCCCTTTGTCTTAATTATTCTCTTAAGCTTGCTACCTCTGCACCTAAATCCACTGTTGGTGCAGCTGGGGCTGCTGGTTGACTTGGTGGCATTTCCATGCCAGGGTTTTCAGCGGCATTAGGGTTTGAGGAGGCACCTCTTCCACAGCCTCTTCCCCTTCCTTTTGCCACCTCTTGCACCTCTTCCTCGTGTTGACATGATGATATTCTAAGGCACCAAAAGAAATCATCATAAGAGAGGATAAATGACATAGTGTTTACCTACTTAAAAGAGTTAGGATTGTCATGCATGCTCATATTCATACAACATCCAAAGTTTGCAATAAGAGAGAAGAAAAGATAGAACTTAAAATATTCAAAAATCACCCGAAAGCATCCACATAATTATAATATCCAAAATATGCCAAAAAATATCCAAAAAATAACCCAAAATATTCAAAAGTATCCAAGGGTCTTAATGAAAGTCCCAATTATTCGAGCAATACTACTAGGTTGGAAATTGGGAAAAGACTCTAGTCCTCCACTGTGGACTCGTCCCTTGAATCGTAATTGAAGATGTCCTCCGAAATGTGGAAGTAGTCGAGGGCATTTTCTAGAGTCCTCCTCTCATCCACCTCTGGGACGGCTTGCAGTGATTCCTGCAAGGCCATTTCTCTCTCCATATCATGAACGGTCTCGTAGCTCTCCTCCAACTCCCCATCTTTGTTATGAATAAGAACCAACTCCAAACGGTGGAAATCAAAGTTCTCCATGAACCCATACATGGTGTACTCGAGAGCTGCAAAGTCCAAATCATCCTCAACAACGTCGTGCCATGCCATGGTCAGCCAGAGGAGGGCCTTAGGGTGTGTTGTCAGTGTTTCCCTCAACACCCAATACTGCTCAATGGGCCATAAAAGTGCCCCTCTTTTGTTGATTACTCCTTGAATGCGTTCAAAGACCACTTGGCTCTTTTTCAGCATCGTAATCCTCCAGTTTCCATAGCGGGTTTCGACCTCGACCTTTGTTATCCCTCAAATCTCCTTAAGTAGTTGTTTCTTTGTGGTCCTAATAATGAGAGTCATCCTTTCTATATTGCAGTTACAAAACTAGTTATTTAAAAGAAAATAAAATAATAACAATTAAAGCAAATACTTACGACACGGTGAGATGAGGTTTTCCTAGTCTTTAGCATGAATGACCGTCTCTGATACCATTTGTAACAACATCCTATTCTATTCTCTTTGTAAAAATGTCACTCAATTTATATTCATTAGAAAAATACCATTATTGACAAAAGTTCAGTGGGGTCTTATCAAAACATGCAATTTAGGCCTAATTGTTTAAAATAAAATGTAGTGTCTTTATGCAGTTTTTTAAAAATAAAGATGAAGTCCCACCATAGCATAAATAAATAAAACATAAACCATAAAATAAAAGTCCATAAACATTCTTGGCCTTTGTCTAGATCGTTTAATCGCTCATGGATGCCCTACGCCATACATGCTTAGACGTTGGAACTTCTCACATCACAATGCGTGCCAAGAAGAAACTTTATTGCTTACCTGAAAGGGGAAAAGTAGGGGGTGAGTTAAACGCCCAATAAAGAAGTAAAATAAAATACAACAATTACAAAGAAATACATTACAGTCTACTTCATAACGTACTCTCATAACATGTCTTCTCAGCTCATAGCCATATCATAACCATGCACTTTATTCAAGTTCTATGAGGCAACCGGTAAAGCATAAACCAGTAAATCATCTTCTATGAGGTAAAAAGGAACTCTGGTCCTCAAATAACCTCGGCGCGTCCGCCCTATGAGTTACGTCATATCCTTAGTAACTCCTTTGTTCTGTCACGTTCAGCACACTAGCAACCTACTGCTTTTCATACAACATACAAGAATATAGACAAGCAGCTCATCTCATAACATAGTAGCTCATTTATTTCATTACATAATAGCTCATTCATCTTGTTGACGCGGTTCTTCGCCAACAGGTAATTAAGAGAAGGAGAGAAAGGGATTAGTGCTGAAAGTAGAACCGTCACAGATATGAAATCTTAGAGGATGAACTAGGTGACTCAAGACACGTTTTTAAGTGGTTCAAAGGTTAAAATCCGTCTACTCCACTAGTCAATATTATTGATATATTCTGGGTATTTGGTTACAAAGTGTATATCTCTTCAGAGACTATTTTTTCCAACCCTTATCAACTCCCAGGGTCTCCATATTTATAGGAGAAGGCACCTGGAAGTTGGTAAGGAGGTCATCCCGTGACCTTCTTATTTGTCATATCAACTCTGTGACATTCATGATTAATTCCTAAACCTGACACATAAGTATGGTCAAATCAATAGATAAGGAGATAATGGGCCGCACGGCCCAACCCAGCCGTGGGTGTCTGAATACGCACGTTCCTGCTGCGTGTCCGAGAAGTCAGGGAGATATCGGACACGTGATGTCAGATATAGGCACGTTTATCTTAAGTGTGTTGACTTTACAAAGGGTCAGAGATCCATGAGAAGCTCGTACCACGAGCTGCTCCCCTGACCCGACCTTCGGCCTTCAGACTCCTTCCCCCAGTCTTGGGCAACCTTGGCGAGTCCTTGAAGATACCTCGATCTAATAGAGTACGACCTCGAAAACAGGAGCTCCGGCCTGGGGAAATTTACGGACTAACCATGATTAGTCCGAGGCTCGACCTGCTAATTAGCCCGTGGGAAAACCAGGGCGTACACATCTCATAACATAATAGCTTATAATTCTCATAACATAATTCATAGAAATTCTAGCTATCTTCCTTACCTCAAGTCCAAGAAAAACAAAATAAATAGTGGCGTGCTTCACAACGAGCCTAAAATCACAACCAAACATTCGTCTCAATATCAACTAAGACCATGCACACGTGGCACATATTGCATCATCAACACAATCACAAAATCAAACATAAACTCATAAAAGAATAATCTCAAACTTACTAGTGTAATCTCAACGAATGCCAAACAACAAACTTACATTTAATCAAAAGACGTATTTTTGAACGTAAAACTAAACCTGCATGCGACATGCGTACGTGGTAAAATCCTTAAAACGTGCATAGAAGTTGGTAGATTTTAGTCTCATTAATTCTTAGAAATCGCGTAAGATTTTATTAAACAAAAATATTCTACCAACTTGATTTATATTTTCAGGCTATACTAAAATCGTACTCAAAATATAACTAAAAGAATCATTTTATTTTTAGTTGTCATTTTCCAAATATTAATCCTATTTATTATGCTTAACTTAAATAAAATAATCACATAAGTATAATACCAATTTTCTATTTCTTTTCTTACCAAAAAATAATCAGTTAACGAAATTAATTAATATTAAATAACTAATTATAATTATTTAAGATAAAACTATTTTGGTACTCACTCCCTTTACCAATGGATAAATAAAATAAAATAAAAATACATATTTAACTTTGTTAAAATAATGATATCTCAATGTTTCCACATTTTCATAATATATCATAATTTTAATTAAGTTGAAAAAAAATTCTTTATTCCATCATTTTACTTAAATAAAATACTTAGTCTCATAAAAAAAAAAATGCTACTTAGTTAATTATTTTAACAATAAAAATTGCATTACTTTTAATTAAAATATTCCATAATTAAAGTATGTAAAATAACATTTTTCATGCATAAAATCCAAGGCTTAATTTATTTGAGCATATGCTTCACATATTGTATTTAAAAGATATTTTCTTCCAATAACTAAAAAAATTTCAACAAGCATTTTATTTGTTTAAATCCACATAATTGGACAAAAACATATTTTCTTTCACAAAATATATATATAAAAAAAGTGCTTGTGTTTAATTAAATTAAAATCTCATTAAAATGTGAAATAAAATGTCTTTTGTTTATATAAGTTCTAAAATATCATTTTTGAGGCATAATTTATGTATTTTTAAAATCATTGATTAATTATCACAATAAAATTAAGAAAATTACAACAAACACATTTATTTAAAAAAAAAATACACCTTTAATCATGTTTAAATCATCTCTTAACATATTTCTACTATTTAATGTATCCAAAGAAACAAAAATAGTTCATGCATCAAGAATCTAAACCCTCTATATACAAAAACCAAAATTTCATTTTTTAAAGAAACTTATACTCATTTCAAAATCTTAAAACAACCTAGCATATTTCTAAGATCACAAGCCAATACGATAAAAAAAAAAATTTAAACATACTAAAGAATAATAAGGCCTTAGGCCGAAACCTTCTTATCATGTTTCTATTATCAACTTTGCAACTTTCAAATAACTTGCTAAAATCAACATACCAATGGCAACATAAGGATGTGATCCGAACATATATCTCATTATACTATTTAATCAAGACCAATATACTTTTTCATGCAAACATAATCACCACAATCCAAATATGCTTTTCATGAACCTTGAAAGATACCACATATAACAATATTAACATGCTTTCCATTTCAAAAAATAAAATCAATACTCCAACCATAGCATAGAACTCCCTAGCCGAAACCTACATGCTTAAAACAAAAACCAACATTTCAAGATCTATAGACCAAAAATTATTAGCAAGCTTCTATGCATAATAACAAAATATAATAATGAAGAACCATAATATGCATAGAAACAAACTATCCAAACAACCACCAAAATGTCAAAACCATAAATAAAATAACAATATACCATCACCATAATAACAAAAGGTAGGATTCCCATTACCTCCTTGACTATGATCAAACTCAAAAGTAAGAGTACACCTTTGGGCACCTATGGTTTTCGAACCCATCAAGACAAGAAGAAAGAAAAGAACACTTAGGATAGAGGGGAAGATCTATTCTTAGAGAATAAAAAACAAAAACAAAAAAATTAGATCAAAACATACCTAGGATTTTCGAACCCTAGCCTCCTCCTTCTCCTTCCTCTCTTTCTTTCTTTCTTTCTTTCTCTCTCTACCTCACGAGTTCTCTTTCTTTCTTTCTCTCTCTATACACGGCAGCCACTAAAATGAGTTTTCAAGACCCATTTGTTCCCGTTCTTAACCTAACCAACCCTAAGAGGAAAATTCCCAATCAAATCCTTATTCATTTCCCTTAATTCCCTCTCCCAATTCAAGTGATAGAACACAAACGAGGAAGCAAATCCCCTAGGTTGACCAACTACCTTTCTCTCCCTTTCTTCCTTTGGACGGCACACACACACACTCTCTCAAATTTTTCCCAAGTCAACTTACCCAAAATAACTAAAAGACAACTAATGACCATATTGCCAATAATTTTATATTAAATAAAAGATCAATAAGAGAAAATCCCTTTCCCATTTTCCTCTCACACTCACGCCCACTCTCTCTCTCTGTCTCTACTCTAGTTTCCCATTTCTATTATGCATAAATTTCTTCTAGAATATTCCTTATCCACATCTCTTATTATTTCCCTTTCTTAATTAAATAAAAACCAAAACTAAAATAACAAACAAAAGAATACTCTAGAATATTGCATGAGAAAAACTATTGCATGATCATCATGCAATCATGCACATGCACACACACAAGTGCTAGGGTGCATTTCTACTAACCATGCACCTTGGTGCACACAACCAAAACTCAAGAACTCACAAAATAAAACAATTAACAATTTTAATTCACATAATTTATACCAAACAATTAAAACAATAAAAGTATATTCCTAACACTTAACAATTATTAATAAAAATAGTGCACATAAATTAATAAAATAAAATAAAAATTTGGTGCGCTACATGTGACTTATCTAAAATCTAAAAATAAACATCAAATTTGAAGAAAAAAAGACATGATTGAAGTAATCGCAAAATCTAAAAAAAAATGTTGAAGAAATAGAAGAAGAACACTATATAAAAAATGAAAATGAAGAAGAAGAACACTTCATCAAAAAAGAAATAAGAAGAAGAAGAAGTAGCAACTTATATTTTTTTGTAGTTACCTTAAAGATTCCATAAATATACTCATATATTAGAACGTGAAGGTAATGAGTTACCTGTTTCATATTTGAAGATAGAAAAAAAAGAGATTTAATCTACAACATGAGAAGAAGAAATTATATTTGCAATAATATGTGTTGTCCGTACTTTCACCTTCGACATGTGGCAACCCCTAGTGATTGGCTCGAACGTTTATCGACATCATCGGGGCATGTTACTACCCGAGGCCTCTAGATGGAACAAGGGTTCTCTTTGGTGAAACCTTGTCTTTGACAGTGGGTCGTGGGTGCCTTAGTAGATTACTCCCCGATGTTCATTCTCGGAGATGGAGGTTCTACAGCTCGGGCATTTAAAGCGAGGGCTCTCATCTCCCAGGTCTGAGCTTCTGGTTCTCGGACCTAAGATAAGGCGCAACGTGTCAGCAAATGCGAGTTTTCAAAGCCAGAGGATTGTCTGACAACCTTTATGGGCGATCCATCAACAGTGTTGTCGAGTGTACGACTCGAAAATTCGCACACCCACTACCCCACCTGACATGGAGATACTTACAGCACGCCTTGACAGTACCTGGGGCATGTTCCCTATAAAGTAGGTGCTTTTCAACAGTGGGCCCCGTAAATCTCGTTTGGGACATGGTCTCTATTCAATGCAGCCCAATGCATTGAATTGGTATTAATCCCCTGATAATGGGAAGAATGTGTATTAATTACTTATGATCAGTATTAATGACCCCAGCCTCTATAAATGGGGCTGGAAGTCTCATTGTAAAGGGTTCGATTTTTTAGAGAAAAAAACACCTTGTACTCAGAGCAATCTAAACGCTGCCTGAGAATACTCCATTGGAGCTTACCCTCACAAGCTTCTAATCCTCTTAATACCAGAGACTCGTGGACTAGGGTTCTTTTATAACCTGAACCACATAAAACCCATTGTGTTCTATTCATTTATTTCTTTATTCTCTCCTTTTAGAATTGATTGCAAAAATGCAGTCAACATTTTGGTGCTTTCATTGAGAGCTTGAAGAAAGCATTTGAAACACTCACAACCATGGTAACTACATGGAGAAATGTTACAGATGACGTGCTCCTTCCTACCGAAGTTGAAGGAGGAGAACCCAGCAGGCAACCACCTCAGGACGTGCCTGAGATGATGGAGAACTACGAAGAATGCGTCAAATATGACAGCGAGGATAATGGTGTCGACCAGGGGTATTATGAGGAAGAATACCCTCAGTCCATGGATGTAGAAGAGATACCGGAGGTGGTGGTGCTCCGTGAGTAGGTGGCCACCCAGCATCAAAAGATTGATGCTTAAGAAGGTAACATCATCGCCCTTAAAGAGATGGCACTTTCCATGAAGGCCACTCTTGCAACCCAGGGGTTGCGAGTGGACCCCAATGACAATGTACCAGCTAGGCATCCAACTGGCGTGCCACCTGCGCACCCCACTAGAGTGCCACATGTCAATGCGGCTGGGTCTACCGAGCACCTAGCCACAGAGGCGCGAGATCCAGTTGAGGTGCCCGTTGGGCACCAGGCAGGAGTTGGAGCCTCGATGTCATCACAAGACTGTGGTAAGGGAAAGGCTGACGATAATCCTGCTCCAAAGAAGAAGAGGGCTCGTCAAGAACTCGAAGGCCACCAAGGTCCTCAGCAGGCTGGCAAAGATAACGACACTGGGGCCCGAGGACACCGCCAGGCATTCAACGCCCATGGATCTCGGGGCGTTCCACCCTAACGTACCCATACAGATCACACGAGGCATGGAGATGGTGTCCCCTCAAGACCTAATTAGCCCCGTAGGAATAACAGTCCAAGGATCTGCCCAAGGAACGCCCCATAAAACTGAGAACGTGGCATCAATATCTCAATAAATGAAAATGTCGAGTCCGATGGAGAGACCGAAGTGACTCGCCCAGTGAATAACGGTGCCTTTCGGGGACTGGCCGACCTGCGAGACAACCTCAATTCCCGGAGGTGCAATAAGGTAGGAAGACGCGAACCTGTTGGGAGAAGTCCATCAAATCTCCGAGATAATCTCAACGCTCGGAGAATAGATAACCTGACTCAGAGCGTCAACTGGATCGCGACCCACTTCATGCAGAGTTGGAAGGTCTGAAGCGGATAATGCTCAAGATGGCCAGGCGGCAAGGCCACGAGTCTGACTCGGAGGATGAAGAGGTGGAGCCATGTGCCCCTCATCTTGTTGAGGCCCCCTACCTATAGGCTTCAAAATGTCGTCCATACCATCCTATGATGGTGGTTGGGATCTCATGGACCACCTGTCTAAGTTCAACAGGTTAATGTTGGTGCGTCGTGTCTCCGACGATGCTAAGTGTCATGTGTTCCCACTTACCCTGATGGGGCCAACGGATGAATGGTTTAAAAAACTCCGACTAGGGTCCATTCAGTCATGGCACCAGTTATCACCCGCCTTCCGAAGACTGTTCATAGGAGTCTGGAAGGTAAGCTTTGAGGTCAATGCCTTGGCAACATAAAGCAAAGGCATTTCGAGACCCTCAAGGCCTACATCGAGCGCTTCAAAGAAGAAGCGACGAGAACCAAGAAGGTCGATGATGGCCAACAGTTGATGGCATTACAGGCTGGCATATGCGCAGGGTCCCCACTTTAGGATGATCTCCAGTGGAGGGGATGCTGGTGTCTTGACGACTTCATTCGTTGAGCACAAGAGTACATCAGCTGGGAGGACGCCCATATCGGGGCATTCGGAGCGCCCGCCCTTTTCCCTACATCGGTCGCACTTGACCCCATGGCCTCGGGGATCTAGTATTCCCCCTATGTTCCCATCCAACAGGGGTCGGGAGGAGTCCAACCCAACTAGAGTGCCACCCCTTCCAGTTACAGCGTCATGCTTGCTCCTAGATTTGGCATGGCTCTAGTAGGGTTCGGAGCAACACCCACTGGATATAGCGCTTTTCAGGCTACATTTAGTGCTGGAGTTGTTGCCCCCTCCCAGCCGACTAAATCCATTAGAGCTCCCAATGACACTAGGCACGAAGGGAAGGGTAAGGGCTGCAAACCCAGAGGGAGCGGAATCGCATAGCCCGAGCAGGGAGTCACATCAGGCGAGAAGTATGTCTCGCAATATTCTGAGTACACTGATTTGGTAGACTCCCAAGAAAATATCTTCATGCTCACGACACAACAGGCTCACTATAGGAAGTCCCAGCCCATCCGAAGAGACAGGGATAGGTGAGACCCTGGCAAATTTTGTTGTTTCCACAATGACATAGGGCACCACACCAATGAGTATCGTCAACTCAATGATGAGATTGAGAATCTCATCAAGCTAGGACACCTCCACCATTATGCTATGGGTGGAACGCGTTCGACACAGAATCTCGCGGCAGGAGCGGTGGTACCACCTACAACACCACAAGCCCAAGCAGCAGCTCCAGTAGCCCCCCAACATCCAGTGGCCCAAGGACCTCCTCCAGTAAACGGGCGGGTAGGAACCATCTCAGGAGGGCTTCACTTGGGGGGAATTCACAAGGCTCGCACAACAGGTATGCACGGGCTTTGAATCACGACGATGAGGTCATGGCCTTGGCCCAGATGCCTGCCCAAGTGCCACAAATGACTGACCAAGTCATAACATTCTCTAAAGACGATGCTCGGAGAGTACATTTCCCACATCACAACCCGTTAGTGATCAAAAGCCAAGTCTCCAACAAAATAGTGGCACAGATTCTAGTAGACAATGGGAGTTTGGTGAATATCCTGTTTAAGTCAACCTTTGAGAAGATAGGGCTGATCACGGCAGACTTGTCTTCGTGCATCTCGACACTCTATGGATTCTCGGGAGAAGCCCTCATTCTGATGGGCAGATAAAACTCCTCGTGACGCTTGGAGAGGTACCTCACCAAGCCTTCAAATACTGCTCTTTTATGGAGGTTGACTGTTCTTCAGCGTACAACTCCATCTTGGGGCAACCTGCACTTGTGGAGTTTGGGGCCATCACATCCATCCGTCATTTGTGCATGAAGTTCTCCACGAATGAAGGTATCGACACAGTCTGTGGTGACTAGAAAGAGGCAAGATAGTGTTACAACGTCTCTCTTAAGGCTCTAGTAATGATGGTGAGGGAGGAAGGTCCCGAGAGGTTTGAGGCCTCAGATGTACAAGATTTCCAGGAGTTGGTACCCGACGAATTAGATCCAAGGGTTCAATATGAGAGGTCCATTGAACCAATAGAGGAGGTGGAGGTAGTTCTTGATACCTCCACCCCCAACAGGAAAATAAAAATGGGGGAAGCTTGAAAACAGAAGTCCGAGAGGCATTGGTGGGATTCCTCCGAGGAAACCAAGACATATTCGTGTGGTCACATTTCGACATGACTGACATTGACTCGAATATCATATGCCATGCCCTAACTATCGATCTTGGCTTTGACTAGCAGAAACAACTGACGTTCGATCAAACTAGGAATGAGGCTCTCAAGGCCGAAGTGGACAAGCTCCTCTCCAATGGGTTTATCCGAGAAGCCCAATATCCTAAGTGGCTATCCAATCCTGTTCTCGTGCCAAAGCCAAATGGCACTTGGAGGACATGTATCAATTTCTCAGACCTTAACAAGGCATGTCCGAAGGACTGCTTTCCGCTTCCCAAGATAGACCAGATGGTCGATGTCACCTCTGGTTACGAGTTGTTGTCGTTCATGGACGCTTATTGTTACATTGTGATGCCTTTCGGGTTGAAGAATGCTGGCGCCACCTACCGAAGACCGGTTAACAAGATGTTCAAAAACTAGTTGGGACGGAACATGGAGGTCTATGTGGACGATATGTTGGTCAAGTCCAGGACTGCCCCAGACCACGTGGGCGACCTGACTGAGGTCTTCACGGTGCTCTGCCGGTTCGAGATGAAGCTGAACCCCCAAAAATGCACATTTGGGGTTGCCTTTGGCAATTTCCTAGGCTTAACCATAAGTGCTTGGGGGATTGAGGCGAACCCTGAGAAGATCAAGGCTCTAATCGAAATGCCATCTCCCTTGAAACATAAAGATGTTCAAAGCCTGACAGGAAGGATCGCAGCTTTGAGTTATTTTGTCTCCAAGGCAACGGACAAGTGCATCCATTTCTTCAATGTTCTCCGAGGGAGTCAAAGGTTTGAATGGACGGAGGAGTGCGAATAAACGTTCCAACAGCTCAAGGTGCACATGGCAAACCCTCCGGTCCTATCCAAGCCAGTAGACGGAGAACCTCTCCTGCTTTACATGGTTATTTTGGAAGACGCCATCAGTGTCACGTTGGTAAGGGAAGAAAGTCGTGTTCAACACCCCGTCTATTATGTGAGCAAAAGACTCCTCAGGGCAGATTCTAGGTACCAGCTGATGGAAAAGTTAACCTTTTGCTTGATAGTTGCCTCTCGAAAGTTAAGACCTTACTTCCTGGCACATCCAATTAAAGTCCTCACAAACCATCCACTTAGGCAAGTCTTTCAGAAGCCTGAGTCATCGGGAAGGCTCTTAAAGTGGTCGGTGGATCTGAGTTAGTTTGACATCACCTATCATCCGAGGACTGCCATAAAAGGTCAGGCACTTGCCGAATTCATTACCGAGTGCACCAAGAATTATGAAAGGACTGTGTTCCCCCAATGGTCGAACTGACATGGAAGTTGTTCATGGATGGGTCTTTCAACGAAAATGGAGTTGAGGCATGACTTATTTTGGTGTCTCTTGAGGGGCATAGGGTGCATAGTGCCCTCCATTTTGAATTTAGCGCCTCTGTCAACAAAGCGGTGTACGAGGCCTTGATCGCTGGTCTCCGCGTGGCACTGGAGCTCAAGTCCAAATGACTCGAAATATTTAGCAATTCCCAACTCGTGGTGAACCAAGTTCTCGGAGAGTACCAGGCCTGGGGAACAAAGATGGCAGCGTATTTGGCAAGAGTTTCAGAAATGCTGCATTCCGAAATTTCACTATTCCACAAGTGCCGCGGGAGCAAAATTCCAATGCGGACGCCCTATCTAAGCTAGCCACGACCAAAGATGTTGAATTAATCAATGTGGTCCCCATCGAATACTTGGAGTCTCCGAGTATCTCGGCTCTAGATGAGGTGGAGTTAGTACACCCCCAGGATGGATGGATGGAGCCAATAGTTAAATACCTTATCTCCAGGGAGTTGCCCCAAGATAAGAAGGTTGCTCTGAAGTTGCTATACCAAGTACCATGGTACATAATTATGGATGGTAGGCTTTACAGGCGAGGTTATTCTTTGCCTTTGCTTTGGTGTGTATCCAAGCAAGAGAGCGGTTTAATATTGCGAGAGGTACACGAAGGTTTCTGCAAAGATCATGCTGAGGGGCAGAGCCTATCCAAGAAAATCTTAAGACAAGGGTATTTTTGGCCCACCATGAATGGAGACGCAATGGATTACGTCAAGAAATGTGACAAATGCCAGCGCTTCGCCAACATCCCACGAGTGCCTCCAAATGAGCTTACTTAGATGACCAGCCCATGGCCTTTTTTTGTTTGGGGCATCGACCTTATAGGGTCCTTGCCTATAGGGAAGGGATGGGTGAAATATGCCATAGTGGTTGTCGACTACTTCACAAAGTGGGTTGAGGCTGAGCCGATTGCCATGATCACCTCCAAAAAGGCTTTGGATTTCATCATAAAAAATATCATTTGCCAGTATGGGCTTCCGAGGAAGATAGTCTCCAACAACGGATTGCAGTTCAACAGTGAAGTGTTCACGAACTTCTGTCAACAGCAAGGTGTCATCAAGAGCTTCTCTTCCACGGCCCATCTGCATGCCGATGGCCAAGTGGAAGCAGTTAACAAAACACTCAAGTCCACTTTGAAGAAAAGGTTGGAGCAGGCAAAAGGAGCTTGGCCCGAGGAGCTGCCTAGGGCATTGTGGAGCTACCGCACCTGTAACACCCTGGATAGCCAAGATCGTTACACTGTGTGTTTATAAAGGTGAAAGACTACTAATCAAGTCATTTAGTTAGAAACGTGTTACTGAAACTATAATTGAACTAGGGTTAAAAGATTTCGGTCACAAAAGTAATATTTCATATAATCAAACATTTGAACATGGGATCCCAATAATAATAATGTTTAAAAGACAATTTACAAAATTTCAGAATAAAAGTACATCTACTAGCCACTCTAATGGCAAAATAGACATTTAGGCTTTTCCCCGTCCTATATCACTCATCGGTCGTGGCTGCAGATCAACTGACTATGTACATTCAGCCTCAAAGCTCTCCTACTCAGGACTGGTCCACTTTACCCTTGCCTTTACCTGCACCACGTAGCACCCGTGAGCCAAGGCCCAACAAGAAAACAGAACAACAGAGCATAATCATCAATTGAACAATCAGATAACTCATATAGTATGATCAGATACTCAACAATCCAAAATATTCACATAATCAGGCATTTAGCATACCAAGCTCATCAATTAACATTAATAATCAATTCACATATAATAACCAGAGTCGACGCCCTTAGGTCGCACCCTCTATTTATCCCACTGACTCCGGCCCGCTTAAACTGAGCTCAGTGAACATTAAGCTGTCCTCAGCTACCAGTGGCTAAGCTGCGCCATGTGCGCAAATATAGATTTCGGCACTCTTAGGCCATTTATCATATGTCCCCTGGCATAATACCATCTATGACATCATACAAATATAGGGAGCTCTTAGTCCTAACATAATCACAAAACCGGGTGCAGTTTTCTTACCTTTGATTCCGTTAGCTTGATTAGTGAAATCGACCTTCAAGCACGATCCCTTCCGAGCCCTAGCGTACACCTAGTCATGGTCACAAGTTAGAACCATTACCAAACTTCAATCCCAAAACCTAACCTCGGGACCAATCCCGAGCCCTCAGGAAGCCCTAATTCCACCAAACGGGGTGGTGGAATCAAACCTCGAGCCCCCAGGCAAAAACCCTAAGAAATAACCCAAAAACCCTCTTCTGGAAACAGGGTAGTGCTACAGTGCCATAAAGAGGGCGCTATAGCGCTACAAGCAGAGCCAAAAAGCTCTGAAACAACAGGGCCTAGCGCTGTAGCGCCTAATGACTAGCGCTACAACGCTAGTCACAGCACAACCAAACCCAGACTTTCTTCCTTCGATTTTCCTCGAGCCAAACCTCTCCAAAACTCATCCAAACCTCAACCATATCCCAAAACAAGCCTACCAACATCTATAACACATCCCATAAGACCCAACCATATGAAAATAAACCACATGCACCCCAAGATAAAGAATTCACCATGATTGAGCTTTAAGCTCAAAACTCAGCAGAACAACAGAAATTCAGGACTTTGAAGCTAGAACTTCTTACCTTTGATGGAGGATTTTGACCTAGGTTATCTTCCACACCTTCTTAGCTTTCACTCCTCAAAACCACAGGCTTAATTCCCTAGAATTCCCATCATAACTCAGCTTAGAACAACCAGTTCAACACCAAAAACCAAAACTGAAAAACACTTTGAAACTTACCTCAAATGGACTGAATTACTCTTGCTAACTCCTCAAGCCAAATCAAGGGGCCAAGTGTGAAGTCTTAGCCTAAAGTTCCTTAGAATTTCAACCTCAAATTCCAGCAGAAAGGGTGAGAGAAACCTAAACCGTGAGAGAGAAAACAAGACTTTTCCTTATTTCCTTTTCTTCTTCTTTTCTTTTCTTCTTCTTTTCTTTTCTTTTTCAACTTCCTTTAGTTTCCAAACATTCCACTAAGGGTAAAAAGGCAGAGTAATACTTATCCCTTATTAAGCCAAATGACCACATTGCCCTCCCAATAATAACTAAACCTTTAAATCATTCTAAGGGCATTTCGGTCATTACTCCCAATTCCCGCTAATTCCTCGAGTGTCTTTAATATTTACTGCTTACTTCCCGACACCTAACTAATCACCAATTATATTCATCAATATCAAATAGTCTCCAATATATTTCCTAAATTCCCAGAAATACCCCCAGACTCACCCCGAGCCGGGTAAAAATCCCCGCCGTGACTTTTCCGCTAAACAGCTCACTAAGATCGCCTTGAGTCTCAAGCTACAGATATATCCACATAATAATGTGGTCTCAACAATTTATCACAGATATTCACATTTATGCCCTCAACAGGCCAAAATTACGAATATGCCCTTATAACTTAATCAGGGCCTATATGCATACTAGTACACATAGTCATGCATCACATTTATCCAATTAGTCATATAAGCATGCATTTAATCATTTAAATCACACATAATCCAGTTATGCCCTCCCGGCACACTAATCAAGGCCCTTAAGCCTTATTAGTAATATTGGGTCGTTACAACACCACTGCCCGGACCTCCACTAGCCATTCTCCCTTCTCGATGGCCTACGGGTATAAGGCTATGCTCCCAGTTGAAGCAGCAATCTCCACACATCGATGGGATACGTACGATCCGACCACGAACCAGGCTTTACTTCGGGAGTCCCTGGACCTCGTGGAGGAGCTACACGAAGCCTCTCAGCTTCGAGTAACGTCCTACCAGCAGAAGGTAGCCAGATCTTTTAACTCCAAAGTGAAAGAAAAGAAGTTTGGGGTCAGAGATCTAGTGTTGCAAAGAGTCTACTTAGCCACCCGAGACCCCGATGCAGGAGTGCTGGGACCCAACTGGGAGGGCCCATACCAAGTCGAGAGTGTTGTAAGTCTTGGAACATACAAATTAGCCCGACTTAGTGGGGAACTGATTCCTTACACTTGGAATGCCGAGCATCTTCATCGGTATTACCAGTAATATGAGCAGTAAATCATTGTCTGTTTCTGTAATACCCCCTGTAGCCTTCGGGTACATGTATTGGAAACTGTGTATATAAAACGCGGTAAGAAATTTAGTTTTGTTTTGCTTATGTTATTTGTTTTCCTTTATATTCTGTTAATATTGTGTAAGAGCACCCGCTCGCCTGGACAAGTGACCATAAACTAGTCTCTGATCACTTGAGGGCATGGAGCTAGGGCAGCACTACGCCTCACAAAGAAAATCCTAGGAAACTAGTTGAGTCTAGCCTAGAAGGAAGCTTGTTACTGAAAGAGGCTTAACATCTAGGAGCTAGATAACCCAAGTAATGGGAGATTAGACTATTGTCACCTTCCGTGGACACTGGGCCCAAGGAGCTCTGATCAAGTCTCTTGGTCTCGAGATGCGAACGGAAGGCCGAGTACCCCATACTTGGCCTCAGGAAATATGTGACATGAGGAGCTTGGCTAGAAGACGAGCAAAGCGCCCCTAATGTCACTATCCCATATCCAGAAAACCCAGTGTAACACAGACTAAGAATTTAGGTTACCTCCTGAGGACAGCGCACTCCCGAAGAGTAATAACCAAATCCAAATATGTGCGATACGAACGAATGCCCAGGCAGCCTACCCCTGGGCGCCTCGTTAACATCACCCCCCAAGGAGGTGTAAGATGGTATGGAAGTGATAAGATATGCACTCAAAGAGCAGTGTTAAAACCCCCAACCTCTCGAGTAGTGTATACTCGGGGGGGCAGATGGTTTCACATGCTAGGACCCCTAAAAGCCCAAATCTTTGGATTGCGGGGGCACAAGATGCAAAGTGAAGACCAATAGTAAATTCTGTGTAGTGACCCAAATTTGCTAATAAGGCTTGGGGCATTGATTAGTGTGCCTGAAGGGCAATAATTGTTATACCGTATAAATTTATGTGAATTTAATGAATATGTGGTTAGAATGCATGATTAGGTGAGTAAATATGCATGTGGGCCCCATCTGGTTGTCAGGGGCATATTTGTAATTTTAGCCCGTTGAGGGCATAAATGTGATATATGTGACATAATGGTGATTTATTTGTGATGCACGTTCCGAGACGGTCCTAGGGAGCTGTTTAGCTAAAAAGTCACAACGGGGTCAAATACCCGGCTCGGGAGGAGCCTAGGGGTACTTTGGGAATATTATAAATTTAGTTTGGGAATTTTAGGTAATGCTTAATGCACTTTGGTAACTTGGGTAGCTATAGGTAACTCTTGAGGATAGTTGCTTTAAGTGAGAAAGAGGTATTTTTGTAAGAGGATAGGAAAGGTTTAGGTTGCCCTTGAGGATTAGCTAGAGTATAGGTTAGATGGGAGGGCAAATGGGTAATTTGGCTTTAGGAAGGGATAACTATGGCTGAGGGAAAGTCATTCACGTTTTCTACACTTAGACAAAATTCAATTCTTGCTAAAAGTTAAGGAGAAGTTAAGAAGCAAGAAGGAAGGAAGGGAATCTCTGAATTTTGTTGAATCAAGAGGGGAGTCAAGGCCAGAAAACTTAGAGGTTGTTCTACATATTGGGGTAAGGAAATTCTGAGTAATTATGTTGTAGAATTCAGCTAAGAATGTTATGGTTTGAGAATTGAAGTGTGTGTTTTGCTTGGTGAATTCTTGGGGTGAATCGTGGTTAGGTTCAGCTTGGATTTAGTGAGTTAAACTTGGAATTTGACTGGGAAAGCAGCTCAAGGTCGAATCTCCACTTGAGGTAAGAATTCCATGCATATTTGAAGTTTATTTCTGGTTTGGTTTAAGATTTCTGAAGGCTGGTTTAAACTTTGCAAGGACTGGTTTAAGTTTTGAGAATTTTGAACTATTAAGTGATTTTTGGGTTTGATTGTGTATCTAGGCTTGTTGTTGATGTTTATGAGTTGTTAGATGGTTTATTTGGGGTTTTGAATTGAATTTGAGACTTAGGTATGCCTTGGTATTGATTTGGGAGTGTTTTGGCTTGGGGAAAATGTTTGGAGAAACCCAGATTTCTGGGTTTGCAAAGGGGCGCCGTGGCCCTTAAGGGCTAGTGCCGCGGCGCTAGGCCATTTCTGGGCAGGGGAAAATTTCATTTTTTAGGCTTTTGCCCAGGAGGCTCGGGGGATGCTTCCGCCACTTTGTGTGGGGATCCCGGAGGTCCCGAGGGCTCGGGATTGGTTCTGGGAGATGCTTTTGAATTGGTTAGTAATGGGAATACTATTTATGTGTTGTGACTAGGTTCTCGGTGAGGCTCAGATTAGAGGATCGTGGTCAAGGGTTCAGTGCTCAAGAAGCTCGGGACACAGGTAAGAAAGTTGTTGTACCCATAGAGCAGGGCGAGGCCCCATAGTTGTGTTGCAGGGCACGACCCTATATGATTATGTGTTGGGTGTAGCCCATTGATTATGTTAGTATATGTTTAAGTTATGTTTTAATTATGCTGTGTACGCATATATGTGAATGATCGGCAAGGGCCGGGAACGGCAAAGGCCGAGAACGGCAAGGGGCCGGGAGCAGCGTTTAGCATGAGGAGTGCGAGCTGCCAAGGTAAGACCCTGAAGGATACCTGGGATATCCTTACGGTGTAGACCACAACTCAGGGCCTGGTAAAGCGCTTGAGATGGCATGACCGTATGTGTTTAGCTTGTTGACAAATTGGTTATATGCTAAATGGTTCATTTGCGTATGTTATCTGTTTATGTGGAGTTTTCTTGCTGGGCTTCAGTTCACGGGTGCTCTGTGGTGTAGGTAAGGGCAAGGAGAAATTCAATCGACCATGAGTATGGAGAGCGTGATGCAGCACGTACATGTCTGGTCTGCCTGGCTGCCACGGCCAGGGGTATTTTTGGAAGTTGTTTGTAAAGAACCCTATTTTGTCGTATAGTCGACTTAAAGTATATTTTGAGTTGTAAATATTTATAAACAGTATTTTGGGATCCCAAATGTTAAATGTTTTATGATTTTCAATAAATGGAATTATTTTCAAAGTTTATGTCTCTATTTATGATTTGATTACATGTTTGCCTTAAAACCTCGATTAGTGAGTTAAAAACACATTTTAAACTCACTTAGTAACGGCTCTAAGGAGGTAGGGCGTTACATTCTGCGTCAAAGTTACTTCTAGGACTATGGGCCTACAAGGGACTAAACGTGGGAGCCACCAACAAAATAGTTCAAGTTCTTGTTTTCGTGACATCTGTGTTACATTGAATTTACTAAACCAACTATTTAAAATGACAAGCTCTTGTTCTCATGACATTAGTGTTACGTTGAATTTATAAGACCAAGTGTTTGAAACAGTTTGAGCTCTTGTTCTTGTGACATTCGTGTTGCATTGAATTTATAGAACTAAGAGTTTGAAATAGTTTAAGTTCTTGTTCTCATGACATTTGTGTTGCGTTGAATTTATAGAACCAAGTGTTTGAAACAATTTTAGTTCTTGTTCTCGTAACATTTGTGTACATTGAATTTATAGAACCAAATGTATAAAACAGTTTGAGTGCTTATTCCCGTGGCAATTTAAGTTACGATGAATTCATAGAACCAAACCAAGTAAAAAGCAGGGCAAGATACATAATTCTTAAACGGGTAAATAATTACAACTATGCTCGAGGGCTCGAGCAATTGTTTGTCTATACCCCCAATAAGTTTATGGCACGCAGGCCTATATGTTAAAATTATAATTAAACCTTGGGGACTTCTGCCACCAGTTCGATGATTGGATTTCCACTCGGGGCACCCCCTGGCTGGACCATTTCAGCAGTTGGGGTCGCCTCGGCAGATGGAGTCGCCTCGGCAGCTGGATCCAGTTTGGTCACCTCGGCAACTTGGGAAGCTCAAAGGCGCTCGTTGAAGAGGAGTCTGTACTTCTTGGGCTCCCCAGTGTAGTCTAAGTCCATGTCTTGGTTATGATACCAAGCCACATAGAAGGTGTAACGACCCCAAATTCAGTATTAAGGCTTAAGGGCCTTGAGTAGTGTGCCTGGAGGGCATAATGGAATTCTGTGTGTGTCTTTAATGAGTTTTATGCATGATTATGATTTAATGCACGTTATATGACTATGTGATTAATTCTGATGCATGACTATGTGAATTAGTATGCATGTAGACCTAATTGAGCATATTTGTAATTTGGCCATGTTGGGCATGACTATGTTGATACCTGTGATCTATGACTCGAGACGATCCTAGAATGAGCGGGTTAGCGGAAAGTCAAAGCGGGAACCTGTACCCGGCTTGGTTTAAGCCTGGGGAGTTTAATTGAGAACTTGGGAATATATTTGATGATTAATCATGTATTGGGTAGCGAGCGGGAATGTTTAGGAACACTTGAGGAATTAGTGGGAATTTTGGGTAATATGACTAAAATGCCCCTTTATGGACATAAAGGTTTAGAATTAGTAAGGGAGGGCATTTTGGTCATTAGGCTTGTAAGAGATAAATTAAAGAAGGGCTTTATACTTGGTGGATTTTGTAGAGAAAAGCATAGGCTGAAAAGAAAGAAAGAAGGAAGAGAAAAGAAGAGAGGGAAAACTGAAGGGTTTGGCTTTGAAGATTCGGTTTGTGGCTCTCCCAACCATTTCCCTTGATTTTTCTTGAGGTTAAGCTCAGTGGAAAGCTAGGGTTAGCTGAGCATCAAGGATCCTAAGCTAGGCTTGAGGATTGGCAAGGGATTAGCAAGATCACATCAGAGATTTGAGGTAAGTTCTTGAGGTTTTCGGTTTTAGGGTTTTGCTGGTTTTGAGCTGTGTTTTTGAGCTAAATGGATGGGGTTTTTGGGGAAAACAGGTCAAGGTTGTGAAGGTGCAAGCTAAGGAGGTCTAGGGTTCAGTTCAAGGTCGAAATTCCACCCACGGTATGATTTCTAAGACCCTATCCTTGTTGTTTGAGTGATTTTCTGGTTTTTGGGTTCATTGAGTTAGATTTTGAGTTGTGGGTTGCTTGAGCTTGGGATTGAGTTCATGGGGTGCTTGGGATGAGTGTGAGGTGTGGTTATGTGTGTTTTTGGGTTTGGAAAAGGTTTGGGCAAGATTGGTGTTGAAATGGGAGAAGAAAATCGCAAAATGCGATTTTGGGTTTGGTCTGGCTGCAACTAGCGCTAGTTAGGGGGCGCTGTAGCGCTAGCCCCTGTTCTGGTGGGGTGGTTCTGCTTGTAGCGCTACAGCGCCCTCTTTTGAGCGCTGTAGCGCTGCACTGTTCACAGAGGGGATTTTTGGGCTTTTGTGAAGGGATTTTGACCTAGGGTTCGGGGCTTGATTCCGCCACTTTGTTTTGGGGATCTAGGACTTCCCGGGGGCTCGGGATTAGTCCCGAGGCTAGGTTTTGGTCTTGGGATTTGGTGATGACTTTGACTTATGGATTTTGCCTAGGTAAGCGCTAGGGCTCGGGTAAGATCGTGCTCAAGGAGTCAGGTTGATCAAGGCTACCGAATCTAAAGGTAAGAAAACCGTAACACCCGAGATTAGGGCATGGGCCTACTGTGTGATTGCAGGGCACGGCCCTAGATTGTATTGTGTGCAAATGTGTAATCTTATATGAACTCTTGTATGTTTGAACAGTTATTTCATAATGTATTATATGTGTGATTATAATGGAATGAACGGCTAAGGCCGAGAGCCAGGGATACATGAGTTATCCTACGGTAAGGACCGAGACCCCAAGCTTTGGTAAGGCCTCTAGGGCGGCATGGCCGTGCTTGTTTAATCTGATGGTTTTCCTATTTATCTGTGAATTATGCCAGCTATATTAATTGCATATGTTATGTTCTATTTGGGTTTTCTTGCTGGGCTTCGGCTCACGGGTGCTTCGTGTGGCAGGTAAAAGCAAGGAGTCAGTCAACCGACCATGAGTATGGAGAGCGTGGGGGCGGCGCGTACATGTTCGGCCTGCCCGACTGCTTTGGTTGGGGGCATTTTGTAAATGGCTGTATTAATCCATTCTTTTGATAGTTAACCTGGTGTAAATCTATTTTTGAGTTGTAAATATTTTGTAAACCTTACTTTGGGATCCCAGATGTTTTATACTTACGTTTTCAATGAAGTTAAACATTTTAAAAGAGTACAGCCTTAAATTCTGATTTATCCACACTTTTGGTTTTAGAAACCACTTAGAGTCAGTCAAAAGCACGATTTCTATTTTTAAACTCACTTAGTAACGACTCTAAGGTAGTAGGGCGTTACAGAAGGCATCATCGATAATAGTCTCTGTTTCCCGTTTGAGGTTCTCCACCTGGCACCGAGCAGAGCTGTTCATCTCCATCACTTGGAGATCCTTCCTCTCTGCTAGCTCAGCTCGGTCAATAGGCTGCTCCTAAAGCTGGGAGTTCTCCAGGACCATTCGGGTGATCTCGGTTGTGGCTTTCTTAGCCTCCTCTTGGGCTCGCTGCATGCCCTCAACAACCGCCTTCGTTTCCCCTTTGGGTTGCTACATATCCTCAGAGGCCTTCTGGATGGTTTCCTCAAGCTCCCGAGAGCGTTTTCGCTCGGCCTCGAGGGCAGCCTTGGCTCGGGCAAGTTCTTCCCGAGAGCCTTTCATTTTCTCCTTAAGGGAGACATTCTTATCCTGGGACTTCTGAAGTTCGTATGACTTCTCCATCATGATGTCTCCCAAGTGTTGGTAGGCCAAGGCGGACTACAAAAAAAAAAAAATATATATATAAATATAAGTGTTAGTTTGATAACACCTTGTTGAGTTGAATCAAACACATGAATGATTAGCTTACTCGAATGGAGGCATACCGACACGAGGCCACGAGAGAAGCCTCGTTACTGTCACCGAGTTGGGAAAAGCTTTGGGCGGTCAACTCACACATGGTGGAACTGACCCCTTGGAGGAGTTCAGCAGCGAGAGGAGCAACGACCTCCCCTAACTTGTTGGAGAACAAGGTCTCCAGTTTTGCCCGACCAATTGGAGGGATGGGGGGCCTCTCGGGATGGCTTGAGTTGACGTAGGGCCTTGTTCGTTTCGTGCAAGGCTTTGTTGCCTTCTTCTAGCCTCGCGTCGAAGTGTCAGAGCATCTTCTCATACTACTATAACAAGGCCCCCTTATACCTCTCAGGGTACACAAGGAGACGGACCTGGGGTGGCACCACCTCTTTCTCCGAGTCTTGAACCGATCCTTGGTCCAATGCTGAGACCTCCTCTTGACTTGGCTCTTGCATCACCTCGTCTGACCCGGGTGAGGAAGGGATCTCCACCACCGGGGGCAAATCAACTTACGGGATATCCACGAGGGAAGTGGAGACACTCCGCCTCTTGGCCGGAGGAGAAGGCTCGGTTTGCTCTCGAGGATGTGACGACCCTTCTCCTGCTGAAGAGCTGGGGGGCGCTCCTAACCTTAGCGTGATCGGGCAATGTCCGCCAATCCCATGTGAGTTGGAGGAAAAAATCAGATAGTCAGCATACATTCTACACAATTGGATAAAGCAATAAAATAAGCTACTCGAAGGCCCACCGTGAGTTGAGCCTTGGTGCAAACAGTGAGGGTGTATTATCCTATTCCCGACCGCACAACTAAATTTGGTGCCATATTGGAAAAACCAGCTCGAGGTGAAGGACGTCACTCGGTCTAAGGGTATGAATCCATGAGAAATGGACTGCCTCCTAGGGCGGTAGAGATAAATGTCTATGAGATCTAGGTAATCCTGGAATTCTTCCCTAGTCCAACGCTGATGTGAGATTTGACCACAACGAAGGAGTGTTGGGGAAGCCCAAACATGCTCGGGACTTATCCTATCACCTACTCGGGAAGTAGAAGTCAGAGCGAGAGGTGATTTACCTGAGTCTATGTGGGAAGCTTCCATCCTGGTCGTAAACTCTTCCTCGAGCTCCTGATCATCTTGTGCCTCTTCTACAGCACACATGTTCACCAACCGTTTATGAAACGCCTTCTTGGCCAGCCCTTATATGTAATTGTTATGACAGGACGCCAACTCCCGAGACTTTTTGGACTGACAGTATTTGGTTAGCTCCAAGTTGCTTATTCGTTGTTCGATGCTAAGAAGCCCCGACCTAATAAGGTTCGCTTCTGTTACCAGGACGCTAAGGTCCAAGTCCTGGTCGGGGAGAGCCCTCATTTCCTGGAGATGATCCTCGAAGAGCTGGACATAGGGAGTTTGGCAGAAAGGACCTATTCAAAAGGAAATAACTAAGTATCGAATCAAGAATCAATAATCAAGGTCAGGTTGCTACGGGTCGAGAAGTCGTTTGTAAAGAAGAAGGCATACTTGTAGTCCCGAGAGTGATTCTCGTTATGGTGGGAAGCCTTGTAGCTGAGTGACAAAGTTGGGTACTTCGCCAGGGCATAATATCCATCTTCTTGGAGCCTTTCTTTCGAGGAGTGGTTTTGAAACTGTAGAAATAAAGAATCTCTGCCGATGAGGGCTTAGGCCATTTATGCTTCCAGTACAGAATGTACATCCCCGCGAGCACTCTGTGGCCGTTTGGGGAAAGCTGGAAGAGGGCTATCCCCACAAACTTCAGGAAGTTCACGTAGTATTGCTTGAGGGGTAGGGTACCCTGCCATCAGGTGGGCCTGACTTCAAGCGCCTAGGCCGTAGACACTGCGATGCGCCCTCTCGGACTCCCGACAGAGGCAGATGAGGCATCTGTCTCTGACCGAGTAATACCTCATGATCGCCTTGAGGGCATTGGGGTGTCGAAGCAGAGTGTGGTAATCCTCTGCTTCGAATGCATCACTCTCGTACTTTTGCATAGGGCGTGTAGTGGGGGCCCTGTTTACCTCCTCCACAGGCAGACGAGAGAGAAGAAAGTGTTCTGGGAAGGTTTTTGATTTTCGAATGGTTACCGTATGAGACTAAAGATGGTTTTTCTGGGTTATTATACCTAGTAAAATGTGTTGGGGAAGCAACTTCCCCACAACCGTCGAATGGCTTGCCCTATTAAGTTCGCGAGGGTGATCTGACGGTCAGGGTTCAAAAGGCACAGATCGTAATCATTGTTTCTTTGGGAAAAGACGCCTCAGGCGCAAAGTGGACGTTTGGGATATCGAGTTGACCCCTAATTAAATGCACAGACTGAAGGGCCCAACAATGGGGCGTTGACATGTGGTTTTGCTTTTTAGAGTGACATCAGCAGAAGTCCAAACGTTTCCTATCCGAGGACTTTTCAAAGTCTTCCTCAGTTTTAAGTCTCCACTGTCCGAGGATGAGTAGAGACTTAGGGGGCAAATGTTGTTCGTATTTTCACCTTCGACACGTGGCAACCCCTAGTGACTGGCTCGGACGTTCATAAACATCATCGGGGCATGTTACTGCCCGAGGCCTCTAGACAGAGCAAGGGTTCTCTTTGGTGAAACCTTGTCTTTGACAGTGGGCCATGGGTGCCTTAGTAGATTACTCCTCGATGTTCGTTCTCGAAGATGGAGGTTCTCTAGCTCGGGCATTTAAAGCGAGGGCTCTTGTCTCCCAATCGTCTCCTAAGTCTGAGGTTTTGGTTCTCAGACCTAAGATAAGGCGCAACATGTCAGCAAATGCGGGTTTTTAGAGCCAGAGGATCGTCTAACAACCTTTATGGGCGATCCATCAACAGTGTTATCGAGTGTATGACTCGACAATTCGCATGTCCACTACGCCGCCTGACATGGAGGTACTTACAGCACACCCTGACAGTCCATGGGGCATGTTCCCTATAAAGTAGGTGCTTTTCAGCATTGGGCCCCCGCAAATCTTGTTTGGGCAATGGTCTCTATTCAATGTAGCCCAATGCATTGAATTTGTATTAATCCCTTGATAATGGGAAGAATGTGTATTAATTACTTATGATTAGTATTAATGACCCCAACCTCTATAAATAGGGCCGGGAGTCTCATTGTAAAGGGTTTGGTTTTTAGAGAAAAAAACACCTTCTACTCAGAGCAATCTAAATGCTGCCTGAGACTACTCCATTGGAGCTTACCCTCACAAGCTTCCAATCATTTCTTAATACCAGAGACTCATTGACTAAGGTTCTTTTATAACCTGAACCATGTCAAACCCATTGTGTTCTATTCATTTATTTCTTTAATCTCATTTTAGAGTTGATTACGAAAAAGACAGTCAACAATATGAATAACAGTTTACCTAAACTTAAAAATTTATACAAGTTAATTGTTACTTTCCAAATATGAAAAAAAAGGTTTAGATCTAAGAAAAAAAATTAGATCTGAAAATTGAAGAAAAAGAAGAATGATAGCTGGTTGGAACTTTAGGAGATTGCCGGATTTTGTTTACTCTTCATATCTATACTCTATATTTCATAATCTTAGATTTTGATTTGGTTTTGAATTTGCTCTTTCCTATTTTTGTAGTCCCTTGTTTTTTTTCCATAATTTTTATCTTTATTTTCTTTGAATTTTTATCATAAAATTTGGAAAAAAAATATAATCTCATATTTTTGTAAACTATAGCTATAAAAGCCATATTTATGAACATTTTCCTACAAAATTTCATTTATAAAAATTTAATAAAATTAACTTTACTTTCTTTTTTTATCATTTTTTCCCAAATATGATTACCCTTTCAGTCTCAATTGAATCACTTAATATAATTAAAATGAAATATTATATTTAAGAAAATTGTTTTGACTAAATTGAAAATGGGGTTAATTTTGATAAGTTTTGTAAAATAAATGTTATAAATGAAATTATATAACAAATAGAGTTGGAGTACGACATTAAGCTAAAGTTAAGGGATAAAAATGGTATTTCATTTGTTTTTCTCATCCAGCCCTAAATCTTTCAAGCTTTCGCTCTTAAACTTCAAACCAGAGCGTCCCACTCAATCTCAACTCACCCCTCTCTAACCGGCGCGGCCTTAGCTTTCCTCTTTCAGGTTTGCGGCTCAGCTACTCCTCACGCGGTCAAACGCCACGGTACCCCCCCCCCCCCGCGGCCACGCCGCCGTCGTCGTCACTGAGAGATTGTTCACCATGCCTACTGTCAGCGTAGGAAGGGATCGTCTGTTCGCAGCCCTAGGGAGGACTTACAGTGAGTTTGCTAATCCCATGCTCATTGTTATATATATATATTTTCATCCAAAGAAAATACAATAAAAAATGGAAAAAAATAAATCATAATCGTTTGTGATTTAATGGCGCAGCTCAGGAAGAGTTCGAAGATTTATGCTTCAGTTTCGGGATCGAGCTTGACGACGTTGTAAGCATTTCTATGTCCTTGCCTGTTACTTTTTTTTTTCAATTTTTTTTTCGAGAATTACTTGTTTTTCGGTAACGGTGGAGTGATGTTTATATGCTTGATGGTGTAACGGTAATTTGTGTATCAGACAACTGAAAAAGCAATTATTCGAAAGGAAAAACATTTGGACGATGAAGAAGGCGACGATGAAGAAGAAATCATATACAAAATTGAGGTTCCTGCAAATAGGTGATCCTTTTTCCTTTGGCACTTGAATTCGTGTATGCTTTTAATCGTTTTTCGTTCATTTTTATCTTCGTCTACATATAATGGTTATGTGATTTGAGAGCTTACATTTGTTGTTGCTGTTATTTAACAGTGTAGTCAAGTTTTGATTTCAATTAAAGTTGAGTTTAGATGTATGACTTTGGTGGTATTAAATTTAGTGATTTTGTCTATAGTTTTCCTTTGGAATTATTAAATATGGATTGGTTCAAACAAATTTAACGCTGAGTTTTATGGGTTGGTGCTTTTAGTCTAGTGATTCTTTCTGGTTCCTGTATTTGACTTTAGTGAATGGATTTGATTAAAATTTTGTTGATAGTTTTGTTTTTATTTTTCTTATATAGGGGTTGGTTTAAACTCATTCAAAGCTCAGTTTCTTAAATGTACTTCATTGATTAAACGGAAAAGGGATGGGAATGAGAATTATTTTGTTTGATTTATGCACAGATATGATTTGCTTTGTCTTGAAGGGCTTGTTCAGTCACTTCGCATTTTTGAAAAGAAAGAGAAGATACCTGAGTATAGACTTGCTAAGAGTAGTTCAGATTCAATAATTAAAATGCATGTAAAGCCAGAGGTATTTATCTCACTTTGCTCAAAAAATTATGCACAGAACATTTAATCTTTAGAATACTACTCCTATTTCATGAAGCATAATGCTCTTTTTGATACGGCAGACGTCATTGATTCGACCCTATGTCGTTTGTGCTGTTTTAAGAGGCGTAACTTTTGATGAAGCAAGATATAATAGTTTTATTGACCTCCAAGATAAGCTTCACCAAAATATCTGCAGGTAATGCATTTTAATTTTCTTATTTTGTTATCTGTTTGGGCATATTGTTAGTTTCCATAAGTTACTAATTAGGTTTTTATTACTGTTTCTACTTCTGAATTTTAAAATTGACAAACTATGGTAAGAATAGTGTACAATAGAGGTTGATTTACCATTTTGTCCCCCTCTATTACTTAAAGCTATCTAAAAATGACGAAATCTTGATGGCTAATTGGTTTCTGTGATAATATTAACATCAAAAGCTGTATTTGATGTTCATGGTTGAACTTAATCTTGCAAATTAGTCCTATTTGCAATGATACTAATGAATGAAAGTAATTATATTTTAATTTTTAATTTTGTATAACTTAGTCAATTTAATGCTTACAGTTGTACAAATATCTTCCCAGATACCGGCATATGGATTTTTTTAATTTATTTGATGCTTGGGATTTTAATTAAGATAAATGCACTGTTGATGAAATTAAAATAACTTATAAAAAGATCTTGTTAGATAGAAAAAGTAGAATTAAAGTCATAAAATTGGATGTGAAACACAGTCACTGGCCATGATCCTATAGTCGCATGGTTTTCTTGTAGGTTTTTCTTTTATTCTCTCTTTCTCTGGTGTACTGGAGTAACCTAAAGGATGGCACCTGGAAGTAGACTTCTAGAAGTGATAGTTGCATTGACGTCAATTTGTTTTGGAATTATGATAAATCAATTTGATTGTGCTTGATGTCCTCATGGTTTTAAATTTTCTAGATATCTATATCTATATTGA
This sequence comes from Humulus lupulus, assembly GCF_963169125.1. Taxonomy (NCBI): domain Eukaryota; kingdom Viridiplantae; phylum Streptophyta; class Magnoliopsida; order Rosales; family Cannabaceae; genus Humulus; species Humulus lupulus. The sequence continues at coordinate 130,929,145 of NC_084796.1, forward strand.
GTTTTGTTGATTTTCATGTTGAATTTCCCAATAATTAATGTGACTTAATTGAAGTGCTTAAATTCATCTTGTATGATAGGCGGAGAACCCTAGTTGCAATAGGAACTCATGACATGGACACGTTGCAAGCCCCATTCACATATGAGGTACGCTTTTCCACTATATATGTTATCCTCTTCTGCTGTTTGTATGTGATTTTATTTTTTATTTATTTATCCAAAAAAGCGAAACCACAGCTTGTATTAATATCAGTACAAGCAAACATTAGGAATAACTCCTAATGAGAATACAAATCAAAATAGTGAAAATGTGTTTTTTTTAACTCTCATTTTTCCCAATATATATGCACAGAGAATGGAAAAATTATGACATTGATTCTTAGGTTATATACCTTTTTTTTGTTGAGGCATACACGTGGTTAGGAACTTACAAATTACAATTTTGTTCTTTTTTCAGGCCTTGCCACCTTCAAGCATAAATTTTGTGCCACTGAAGCAGGTGATTATATCTGGACTCTAGATTCTATTATCTCTTTCATCTTTTTTTCCTTTCCACCAAACATATCCTCTATCTTGATCTGCATCTTTCTTTCTCTCTATTAAGTTACACTTAAAACCTTAAAATATGTTTTATGGAAATTCCTAGAAGTAACTTCCCCTTGACTTTTTGCATTACAGGTGAAAAGATTCAGAGCTGATGAACTGATGGAGTCTTACAAAGTGAGTCTCAGTTAAGATATCTTCAATGATGGACATGCATTTATGCTGTTATGTAGGTTAATAATGATATAAGTTTTTACTTATTTATTTTGGCAGCAGGACATTATAAGTATTTCAATGTTCACACATTTTATGCGATATTCATTCTTGTATAGCTAGTAAATCTTATATTTGCTTCATGTTTCTCCATTATATTTCTCAGTCAGATTTGAAATTGAAGAAGTTCTTGCACATAATTGAGGACTCACCAGTGTACCCTGTTATATACGACTGCAATAGGTACAGGGGTGTTTATGAGCCGTCTATTATTTGGTTCAGTACCGTCTTTTTCTCTATGAACTTCCTTTCTACACTTTTTTTTCCCTTATAAATCAATGCAAGTATTTACAGTTAGAGATTTATAAGGGCTGTATGAAATTGAGATCACCTCTTCATATTGGTTCATTTCATAAATAATGTTTACCTTTCTCGACCTTTTAATTTCTATGTTGTTATAGATGATGTAATTTTTATTTGCTTGGCAGAACTGTTTTGTCTTTACCTCCAATTATCAATGGTGCTCACTCAGCAATCACTCTAAAAACAAGGAATGTCTTCATTGAATGTACTGCAACAGATTTGACAAAGGCCAAGATTGTTTTGAACACTGTTGTACGGAAAAGATTTCTGAGGATTTCTTTGGTTATCTAATAGTTCTTAACTGATTCGTGTTCATAATACGTTTTTATTGTCCTTTCAGGTTACTGCTTTTTCAGCTTATTGTGAAAAAAAGTTTGAGATTGAACCTGTTGAAGTGACCTATTCTGATGGGAAGTCGTTTATATATCCTGATTTATCCATCTACAATATGGAGGTTCCTTTGTCATATATTAACGGTGCAATTGGAGTCTCATTGGAGGCAGAAGAGGTATGTGGTTTTTAATTTAATTTATTTGCTAAGGTGTATTTAATCATAATATCCTTGTTGGTGCTTGATTTTATAAGACAGTGGCGGGTTGCTGATAAACTTTTATTTTATTTAAAAAGAAAATAATTTTATTTTATTATATTTCAACTTTCTCCTTTCACATGTTACAAATTTTATAATGTTTTTCGTGGTATCTGTCTATGGCATGCTTTTATGGGTTATCGATGTTCATCTTCTCTTCTATTGGTCACAAGCACTCTTTCTATTATTTTTTTTGTTTATTTGTGTAATTATGATTATTTTAGTTGACCTAATCTGATTTAAGCCAAGTAGATTTTTCTGGTTATTCTATTGTGAATGTATCATTTCCCTATTCTTCAGGTCACTAGCTTGTTAAATCAGATGCAATTGTATGCTGAGCATTCTGTTTCAGACAATAACCAGTGCAGCATCAAAGTATCTGTGCCTCCAACCAGAAGTGACGTGCTTCACCCATGTGATGTGATGGAGGTCCAATAGTAAAAGAAATTTTAGTTTACTGATGCTTCTTGAACATATCTGTTGAGGTTATTCAACTTGAATGTCCTTCACAACACATTTTCTTTCAGGATGTTGCAATTGCTTATGGATATAACAATATTTCAAAGAGAAAGCTTGCATCTTTGCAGCCGCTTCCTTTGAATGAGCTCAGTGATCTTATCCGACGGGAGGTTGTTTACTGGGAAAACCTTTTGCGATAATTATCAATTTTGGATTTTTATGACCTTTCATATTTTCATGTTTTTCTTCTGTGAATGTATTTCTCTTTATAGATTGCAATGAACGGCTTTACAGAGGTCTTGACCTTTATACTGTGCTCCTGGAAAGAAAATTTTACCATGCTAAATCGTGAAGATGACAAATCAACAGCAGTGGTTATTGGAAATCCTCGTTCTGCTGATTTTGAGGTTTGTATTCTTAATTGTGTTTAGTTGTAGTTTTCACATAGTGACAATTTAATTTGTGGTTTTAAATTTTACACAGTTGGCATTATTTAATGATCATTTGCAAGTTTACATAGTGGCAACTTATATTTGTGGTTATTATCAATTGAATTGTAAAAAAAAATATATTGTTCGACTTTCTGTTGGTAATTGTATCTTGTTAGATACTACCTTTTTAGGATTCTTTATTAGTTTCATTTTTTTAAGTTGTAACTTGTAGGAGTTTGCTTTTGCATCACTGTAGGAAAAATTTACCTATGTATGTCATTGTTTTTTCCAGCTAGAAAATGATGCCGAACTTCTCATGTGCATAATATGCTAATGTCATTGCTTCTAGACATTTCATTTTTATTTAAAATATTGATAAAATATTGATTTAAACAGCTTGTTCGAACTAGTCTGATGCCTGGCATATTGAAAACAGTTGGACACAACAAAGATCATCCAAAACCAATAAAGGTAATGTTAAAAGTTTCACTCATTTGACTTTCTATGGTAGAAATGCATTTACTGAACTTATGCAGCTAGATTGTTATCCTAGATGCATTGAGTAGCGTGATCCCAGGTTTTATAGAATATAATAAATTAATTTTTTATTTTTATTTTTGGTTAGTGATTTTACCTTATAGAATAGGAGTGTTTTGTTTCCATGTCACATCGAAAATGGTGGATTATCTCAGGTTTTGTGTGCTTGGTGGATAATTGTTCTAAAATAGCCTTTGTATGGGAGTAATATTCCTTTATGCTAGGTGGTTTTATAAAAATCTAACTTCTTTTTGTTGTCATAAGATTTTTGAAGTGGGTGATGTAGCAGTATTGGATAAAACAAAAGATGTTGGTGCATCAAATTGTCGCCGACTAGCAGCACTGTATTGTGGAGCAACCTCTGGATTTGAGGTAAATGCTAAAAAGCTGGAATTAAGTATGGTCTTATGCATTCCCAAATGCTACAAGAAATCTCTGTTTTTGTATTTTTTTTCACTGGTGTGTAGGTCTTTTTTATTATCCTTGCACATTTCTGTTTGAGTTGAGATATGAATCTTGGAAGCAGAAAACGTTGTATGTATTATGCATGCAAATGAATGAATGGTACAGGAACTTATAGTGTAGTATACTGTTTAATCAAAAGATCCTTTAACTAATCATTATAAGATTTCAACTATTGCAGTTGATTTCGCTAATGGAATACAGGATAATGAAAATATGGATTAGTGCATTTAACTGTTTTTTTCTCATATATTAAGAACATATTGTTCTATGTATATCCTTTCTCAACACTCTTCTAAGCCCAATGGAATGTTTTTCTCGTTATTTGTTTTGTTTATGTAATTTGATTGTGTAAGTTGACCTTTAGAATTTTCTTTTCAGTTAATTCATGGCCTTGTGGATAGAATTATGGAAGTGATTGGGGCTCCTTTTGTTCCGCTTGATGACAATACAGGGTACTCTATAAAACCATCCAACGTGAGTATTTTCTTTCTCAATTTGAGTTTTCTTTGGCTACCTTGGATTTTTAGTGATACCCCCATACTTTGTTTGTACCTTTTGAAGGAACCCGAGTATCTTCCTGGAAGACAAGCAAGCATCATCTACAAAGGGAATCGCATTGGCACATTTGGCATTGTGCACCCTGAGGTAGATTTCATTACATATGTCTAGAATTATTAATTTCGACTCACAAGTTGGCTACAACCATCAACTTATACACACGCACGACTTCATCTCAATCCCCTTTATATCATTTTTATCAAAAAGAAGAAAAAGTGTTTAATTGTCTGGCTTCTCAGGTATTAAACAACTTCGACATCCCCGATCCATGCTCTTTCGTAGAACTTACTATTGAAAGCTTTTAGTTGATATTTCACGGCAACATATGTAAGTCTTCGCTCATTATCTTTATACCAATTTTATTTGCACCTGAAGGAACTTGTTTTTTAACTTTTAAGATTACATTGTACTTTTTTTTATATATATATATATATATCTCAGGTAGTCACTAACAACACTTCTGTGTCATTTTAGATTTGCAGGGATATTTTGGTCGTGGAGTCGATTTTAAAACCTATGCTGGTGGTAGTAGAATCAATTTCAAATCCTATATCCGGTGTAGTCAATTCTAAATTCTACTGTTTTGAGACCCCGATTTATTCAAGGTTTTAAATAATTCTGTTGATCTAGGTTTGATGTATTTATACGAGTGTTTTGTCCCATAAACAGAAAGAAAAAGCCAAGTCTTCCAACAAAACAATCAACATTAATATGTTAAAAAACAGCTTTAATTTATACCTTTTCTTTTTTACATTATTTTCATGATCATCACTGGGTGCCACTAGTATTTACACACTATTACTACACATGCAAGTTTCGTTGGCATGAAACCAGACAAGTATTTCATGTTTAAATGGAAGATGTAAGCTCTTTTTAGTCTTCATCGGAAAGCTTTATGTGGGTATAAACCACCTGAGGATGCCTATCATTCATGTGACTCCTAAGACAAGCCTTGTTTGGATTTGGACTTCTATCGCCACTTTTCAGCTTCTTCGTTGGCTGAGACACTGCTTCTACTATTTTGCGAAATTCTGTGTGCCCACCTAATGGAGCTCTGGTGATTCTCGTTGGGTGCTTCCTGAGTATCTTTTCCTTGTCGGAGATGTTCACGGCTAAGCGATTCGGCACTATTGTGCTCTGGGCTTCCAAAGAGCAGTCAAACCAGTTTCCCTACTCTATATTTTTAAAGGGGTCTATATTTATATTTTTAAAAGGGTCTATATTTATATTTTAAAGGGGTCTATTTTTAAAGGGGTCTATATTTATATTTTTAAGAGGGTCTATATTTATATTTTATTGAAATATAAATTTAGTACCTTCTGTTTTTATAATTATCAATTAGTACTTTCTATTTACAAAAATTAAATAGTTTGGTATTTTCTTTGTTAAATTTTTTAATATTTTCATATTATCCCTTATTTATTGATTTATAATTGTTTTATATTTTTTAAATAAATTAAATATATTTTCAGATTTCATAAAATAAAATAAATATTTAATTAAAACTTTAAAATAAATTTAATAAACAAAATTAGTTTAAAAATAAATTTAATTAATTAAAAAACTAATTAAAATTTTATTAATTAACTTTTAAATAAACCTAAAATTTTAATTTAATTAACAAATCAATCTTACTTTGAAAAAAAAATGTTGGTGAAAATAGGAGGGTGGGGTATGAGACGGTGAGGCTGAAATATGAGTTTTTTTTTTTTTTTTGTTTCATTTATTAAATTAAAATTTAGGTTTATTTAAAGGTAATTAAAAAAAATTAATTTTTTTTGTTTTTTATTAATTAAATTTATTTAAAAAAAATTTGTTTATTAAAATTATTTTGAAGTTTTAGTTAAACATTTATTTTATTTTATGAATTTTGAAAATGTATTTAAATCATTTAAAATTTAAAATAGTAAAACTATTGAAAATCAAATAAATTATTAAATGAGGGGTAATAAGGGAATATTAAAAATTTAAATACACGGAGGGTACCAAACTATGTAGTTTTTGCAAACAGAGGGTACCGATTGATAATTATATATAAAAAAAGTATTAAGTTTGTATTTCGATAAAATACAAGATACCAAATGAGTATTTACCCTTTTTAAAATACCTCACAAATTTTTTTTTTTCAATTTTACTTCGATATTTTATAATACACCATACACTTATTTTTCTATTTTTTATCTACATCATTTAAATATTATATTTTTCAAGTATATTTTATTTATTAAAATGGAAAGTGGGAAAGAGAGAGAGAGAGAAAGATTGATAAACTAATAAACAGTTAAAGCTATGAAGGTAAAATATATCTAAATTAAAGTAGCTGATGGAGTGATTTAGTTTCGGTATAATAAACATTTCTAACCATTAAATCTCTAAAATCTTTTTGAAGAAGTTACTCTTTGTAACTTCTTGAGAAAAAAAAGCTAATTTATTTTGTAAACCCACCAAATCTCTAAATAGCTTTTAAGTCTTAATAATCAAAAAGTAATTTTTTAAAGTTATGCCATCCAAGATTTTGAAAGAAACACCAAACTTTCTTGGTTAAGTTATTATAGAAGGGAAACTCCACCAAATAACATTCCTTTAACCTTATGATATAACCATATACCCTCATAATAATTTTTCACAAAATTAACCTTATACCCCTGTGAAATGTCCTCAATGCCTTTGTGAAAAGTTTTCAATGCCCTTAGGAGAAATAATCTCTCTTTCTCTTCTCCTCTCTCTCCTAACCTCACTCATGAATTGCAACTAACATCTTTATCTATTTCAAATTTTTGATATTTATCTTCAAAAGTTATTAAAATTGAAGGAAAAAATATTTTTTGATAATGGGTAAGTGTTATTGTTGTGTATATGTTATGAATGTGGGTTATATAATAGTTTATAGTTGTTTTTCGAACTATTTTGGGCTTACAAATTTGTAAATTTTTTTTTTATGTTGAGATGACAAATTTTTAAGTGCTTTCTACAAACTGAGATTTTTATGTTCGGACATGGTTCAGACATGATTCGCACATCGTTCGGACATGGTTCGAACATCGTTTGCACATGATTCGGACATCATTCAGACATGATGTTCGAATCATGGGCAAACTGTATGACAATAATTTCCCCTAGATGACGTGGCATTGAATTGAGACAAGAAAATGATAGGCTCGGAGAAATATGTTGTTAAAAGAATGAAAGTATGATGGTTGAGCTCTGAGCTCAAAATGATTGAATAGATTGATGAGCTTTATGCTCAAAATGATTGAATACATTGATAAGCTCTAAGCTCAAAATGATTGAATAGATTGATGAACTCTAAGCTCAAAATGATTGAATAGATTGATGAACTCTAAGCTCAAAATTATTGAATAGATTGATGAGCTATGAGCTCATAGTGTTTAAACAAGTTGATGAGCTATGAGCTCAAAGCAGATAGACCACGTGAAGATCCTAAGTTGAGCGAAAGGGTTGGTGAGCATTTGAGCTCACATTGTGAAGGAAAGAAAAAGGCAGGAAGAAAGTTAG